>NC_133896.1:174132091-174757091 GCF_964199755.1 Larus michahellis
AGCCAGACACCTTCAGTTTTGCCAGAGATAAATTTAACTACAACCTCAAAAGGTTCTGAATTATGTTGTAATTTGTAACATACACTCTTAATTTTCTCACATTCCTCTGCCATATGTATGTGAAGGGAAGATGAGCAAATAAATATTGTCTGACTAGTAAGTAGGGAGTTGGGCCCCTTTGGATCACAGGGTTCAGATGGGCAGAAAGATCCAATCCCATCTCAGCTGATAAGGATGTTTTGTTAATTAGCACTCCATTAGAGACAGAAAGTCATGAAACTGATGGGAGTTACATGTTTATATATATTTATATATACCCTTAATTTATGAAGAATGTAAAAGTGTTTTATTTAGCATACATTCAGACAATTAGGTTATATGTTTCTTTAGAGAAATTGGGTTTTTCTAGAGTTCATTTGTTGATTCCTGAATATTAGTGGGATTTATGTCAGGGACACAAGTGACTATATCAGCTATGATCTAAGTTTCATAACAACCTAACCTAACAGATTCTTACTGCTGCAAAATCAGTGCAAAGTTAAGAGTATATATTATCTACTTTGTTTTGGATTTTGGATAAACAGGCTCCTATTTCATTAGAGACCTATAAATTCAAAGCGAAGGCTTTTCAAAATATTTCCCACAGTGATTTTTACAAGTAAGCCTGGAATGTAACCACGCCTTGTGATCTCTTCTCCCATGTTTCCTTTGTTCGCACTGATAATTCAGGCTACTTATGGGTGATATAAGAAGTAATTTACACATAATCAAACACATTTCATCAATCACTTTCTTTTTCAGTCTGGCTTTTTTTTTTTTTTTTTACTGTTGGCTTCTACATTGCTGTTCACTTATGAAAGCACTTTGTAAAAAAGTACACAAATATAAATGATAGAACAAATTACAAGAAGCAATGGAATCTTCCTCCTCATATATCAAAGTCATAATGGACTGAAACTAGCAAAGTGATATTGACAGGATTTGTAGTCAGCTGCATATGGAAGAAAGCAAAATCAAATTCGTGGAAGAAGAATAAATGTACTTTCAGTCAAAGGATATCTATTAGAATAGGATTACCCCTGACTAATAGCCACCTTCAGAGAAGCTGCTAAAAGAATACATTGCTTTACTCAGACCTACATTGCATTGACAAAAAAGAAGCAGAAGTGAGAAAAGAAAGCTGTGAAAAAGAAAGTAAATAATACAGCTTATGAAAAAAAAGGAGAAAATATCCAAAACAATTGTGACCTCACCAAAGTGCAATTTACACTGCAAAAAAGAAAGGCATTTGAGAAGTGGGGACACGAGAGGCAGGAAGAGTACAGGCACGGGATGATTAAAGCCCAAGTACAGACTGATGCTGCAGACCCCATAGCTCTAAACTCACCAGTGGTCACTTAAAAAAAAATGCAGATCTGGAGCTCAACAAAACCAGCTTTAGTGGTAATGCAGAACAAAGAACAAGTACCCAATTATGTAAAATGCGCTATATACGGTAAATTTGGATCAACCATGAACTTGCAGACAAATGAAGAAACAGCAATCTGTGCAGCAACGTTAGCAAACAAAAAGAGGATCCTAGAGTAACAAACATGAAAACGTTAACATTATAGTCCTCCTGGTGGAGGAGTCGGGGTGTTTCCAATTCACTGTACCCCACGCATACTAGACTAAAGCTATCAATGTTAGAACCCCAAAGAGCAGGAAAAGTGAACATCATACCAAGAATAGGGTTAGAATCTAGCAATTGTGGGTATAATTTTAACTGTGTTCCTGTGATTAGTATTAGTATTAGTAGTAGTAGTAGTAATAATAATAATAATAATAATTAAAAAATAGCTAGCAGGTGGAGTGAGGTAATTCTGCCCCTCTACTCCACTCTCGTGACACCCCACATGGACTACTCTGTCCAGCTCTGGGGCCTCCAACATAAGAAGGACATGGACCTGATAAAGCAAATCCAGAGCAGGGCCATGAAGATGATCCGAGGGCTGGAGCACCTCTCCTATGAAGACAGGCTGAGAGAGTTGGGGTTGTTCAGCCTGGAGAAGAGAAGGCTCTCGGGAGACCTTATAGCAGCCTTCCAGTACCTTAAGGGAGCCTAAGGAAAGATAGGGAAGGACTCTTTATGAGGGCATGTAGCAAGAGTATGAGGGGTAATAGTTTTAAACTGAAAAAAGGTAGTTTTAGATTAGATATAAGGAAGAAATTCTTTACTGTGAGGTGGTGAGACAGCGGAACAGATTGCCCAGAGAGGCTGCTGATGCCCCATCCCTGGAAATGTTCAAGGCCAGGCTGGATGGGGCTCTGAGCAACCTGGTCTAGTGGGAGGTGTCCCTGCCCATGGCAGGGGGGTTGGAACAGGATGATCTTTAAGGTCCCTTCCAACCCAAGCCATTGGGATATTTCATCTATACTAGCAATGACCTCTTGGCTTTTCATATAAGATGTGTTTTCTCTTTTGCTCATAAAAAGTTTTTGAGCAACAGAGTAGTCTTCAGCACTCTGGAGCAGGCAAATAAATAGGAAGGACTCCTTTCTGGGCTACTTTGGTAAACAATGAGAAGTGGTAACACCCGTGGAGAGGGGACATCACTTAAGAGATGATAAGAACTGCCTCTTTTGCTATGACTAAAAAGTGCCCTGTGTCTTCATAACATCCAAAGAGCCGGTTACTGTCTCTTAGACAGTTAACAATGCAGCCATATGCAGCTGTGGAAAATAAAAGACTGCCTCACTTGTAATACAATGGAGAATCAGCCTGGTTGTCCAAATGGCAAGTCCAGTAGATGATCTTCAGAAAGGCAAATTCTTCACTGCTACTTCTACACGAATTTGAAAGAAAAAAAATCTGAACTCATGTTCTTAAAGCTATTTGACCACATTAAAACCTCCTTTTTTCGGTACAGCCTGTTACCTATTTGTTATGCAGTTAGTGAATGCATTTTAATAGCTCAATGTGAAGTTCATAAGGGGATCACATACCTAAATATTATTTTGAGTATTATTTTTTAATGCTTTCCAGCTCATTTCCTTTTTTCCTGCTGATACCACTAAAAGGTCTGCCAAGAACATACTGGCAAATGGTAAGGACTCAAATAATTAACATCTTATCCAAGATTTTGTGGATAATTAGGGGATTACATGTCTTCAAGAATAAGGCCACCTTTTATTAGTCGTAAATTGTTCATTTCTATGGATTTTTATTACCTCGTGTCACTATTAGTTTTAAAGCTTTTAAAACCACATAAATATTTCCAATTTTGAACATTCAGAGCTCCAACGTGAGTATAAAACAACCTTCCATCAAATCTCCCAAAAGTTGTTACTTGACATACATGAGCAACAACTCAGTTCAGTCAATACGGGTATGTCTGATAGTTGGCTGGCCTCTACTAGCCGTTGGTTTGCAACTTATTCCAGTAGAAATAATATCAAAGTTAACAGGAAATACGTTAAGTGGCTTATTTTTTAGAAAGTTTCCACAGCTTCCTCGGAGTGGGAGGCGGGGTGGGGGTGGGGGTAGGGAGGGGGAAACTGTTCAAGCTTCCATAACTTGGCATCATTTTCTGCCATATTATTCACCAAATCTTTCATGAATTAAAGAATAATTTATTGTGCTTGGGTATCTGAGTAATGAGCTATTTATATAGTTGCTTTCTTAGAATATACTTCTTCATTGATTAGGGTAAGAAAACAAAATAGTCATTCTTTTCCCCCTGAGAAATGACATTTAAAATGTGATGATAACTTTGGACAAAAATTTAGACTTGTCTTTTCAGAGATTATATTTTGATTTTCTTGGTAGAAGAAAAAATAAACCAAGTGAACATTGAAGGACAAATAACTGCAACACCATGGATCCACTTTTTCCTCTCCTTGGTGAAGTTTTAAAAACCCAGCAGTGAGTGTCAAACTTAAAGACATCTGGCAAACCAGGACCAGTTAATCATGTCAATCCGAATACCATCCCTCAAAGAAAACTGTCCTCTGGATCACGGAAAACTTGCAATTTTTAGATCCATTTTTCATTCCAGTGAAATGTAAAAGCCTTTTACATGCAGGTTTGGTTTTATTTTTAGTCAACATTTGTCTTACTTGGCTAGATCCTCAGTTGCCAATCTGCACAACTCTAGGAATTTCCAGGGAGCCATGCTGATATATGCCAGCTGTGGAAATGGTCTGTTTTGGGGAGTACAAGTTGATCTAACCTTCATGGGCAAATCTAAAGAAGTGGCCATTTAATCTATGTACCAAACAACATCAAAGATATTTGATATAATCAAAATTAGTGATACAACTTACTGGACTTGTGCATTTCTGGGTGCCACAGGAAGGATGAAACAATGTATTTTGTCTCAGGTTCGAATTCAGAAGTTATCATGGGACCATTTAGAGTAAGAGTTTGCATTTAACAAGTTCTTCACAAACTGAAAAACGTGTTTTCAAGGTAGTGAGCAGGGAAGAAAAGGAGAGTAAATAATTATAAGGAGGAGGAATGCAGTGAAAATATCAAGTAGGCAAAGTCCAATGTCAGTAGCATAGGCACAGAAATAAACGCTGAGGAATAACAAATGTCTCTTTCTACTTGGAGCTCCTTCTTGACCTGTAACCTTTAGGTTTGAAACTATATTTACTTCCCTGGCATGGAGACTGAGGAATAGCTACTCCTACAAAGGCAAATAGCTTACTTTGCCACTTTACTGTGGTTCAGATCCTAATCCCCAAATCTTCCCCATTACACAGACAATTTAACTCCTGGGCTCTCTCTTGGAACAAACCAATTAGTTTTTTTCAGAATGAAACATAGAGTTTTTTTCTTGTTCTGGGAAGAGACTTTTCCATGGACTACATGCAGGAAGTGGAAGGGAGTTCTGCACCGCTGGTTGATCAGTCACCCAACACCATTGGCAGGTCTTTCACACTCCAGCATCCCCAGGTGCCCTCATATCATTCTCTAAAACACGCAACATGTGCTCTGCTTCATTAGAGAGCATTATTCTGGTGAGCCCTTGCATTATTTCAGACACTTTAAACAAACAAACAAAAAAAAAAAAAAAAACCCACACCCTCCCACCCCTCAAAAAAAAAAATCTCAAATAAAAGTAATTTTTGTGTCTCTGGGTCCTGCTAGGTGGGCCCAAGAAAAGGCCAATGCAGGAAAACACAGTAAGTCTGTTCTATAGGGGACTATCACTGAGCAGTGTAGATGCAAACTGATCTGCCATTTCTGGTATGGGAACAAGAGATTGTTCTCTGAGTGGATACCTTTCTGACAAAGTGCTCTCAGAACTAAGACTATGTGATAGCTTTCATGCTGAGCCTGACAAAACTATTTTTTTCATTTTTAACTTCTGAGGTTTTGTTGTTGTTTTTTGGGGTTTTTTTGTTTTTTTGTTTTTTTATTAATTAACCAGTTGGTGGAAAAAATGTATATGTATCTATACAACAAAAAATTGTTAAGAAATGAATCCAGTGGACCATCTGCATTCAGGCAACAAAGGACAAGCTGTGTGTATATGGTTGATTTCTCTTTAGCAAGATCTTTCCTACAGAAAATTAAAGAAACAGAGGAGGCTTTCTTAAATGAGCACATATTGTTTTCTTCACTACCTTTACTTCATATAATGGAAAAAGAAACAGAAGTAAATGTTACTTAATTTGGCTAGTTTAATCTTTTGTCTATGTGCAAATAACTCAACAAATCTATGGTATAAGAAAGAATATGCATTTGGTTTATATGCAAGCAAGTTTGCCTAGAAGTTCATGGAAATTTTATTAGTATGGTCTTTCCTAGCCTCAAAAGAAAAACAGGATCTTTAATAAAAGTTAACTTTCTCCTATTAAATTGGATTTAAAAGAAAATGTAATTGGTTGAAATGAACCTTCTTTATTAATGATGACAAAGCTCTGCATGTATAAGCAGAATTTAAGTCATTCTTTTATGTCCTGTTATTAATAAAACTTTTAAAAAGATATGAGAGCTATTTTTTATCATATTCTCACTGAAAATTATACTTCTAAAGCAGGAGAATACAAGTCACCATGTAAGGAAAATGTGATGAATGAGGAAAAAGATAATATCTATATTAAAAAAAAATAAATATAAACCCTTCAAAGAAGTATATCCATCTAAGAAGAACAGCATATGAATAACTTAGTGATTCTCAGCTATGCCTGTTAGGAATTGAACTGATGGTCACGTTCTCTGTAGGACTGATAGAAATTCAGATGAAGAGACTAGGAGTTCCTTTGCCCCTGCCATGGATGAAATGTTCTCAGTAAGGAACAAAGAGAAACAAACAGAAAATTCTCGTGGCGTAAAATGTTTCTTCTTGCAAAATGACCTTGTAGTTGATCCAATTTAGTGCTGGCCATTTAATGATTTTCTGTTCAACAAGGCCACAAGTCTTAAGAAAGTAAAATAGGATAAGAATCTAAAATTTAGATACCTAAAATTTAGAAATTTAAGTCTGAATAAATTTATGTAGGTTCCCTGTAATAGGCAACTCTAAAAGGCAGTTCAGCTCTTGTTAAAACAGAGACTTACAGATACAAGAACACCCCTAGCTTATTTGTCTCCACTCACTACAGAGGGAAATTAGGGAGACGAGTTCAGAGTTCAGTGCTTAGATATCTAAATTTGCAAGACAGAAATCCCACTGTAAATTACAACCCACTATGGCCACATATGGGCTTCCGTATATGGGCTAATTCAAGAATGAATACTTAACAACTGCTGCAAGCATATGCAAGACTTCTCTAATAGAGTTACAAACATATTTCATTTCCGGAAATCACAAAATGTGAGGAGGCAAAGGCCTAGAATCATAGAATCCTTTTGGTTGGAAGAGATCTTTAAGATCACCAAGTCCACCATTAACTTAGCACTGCCAGTCCACCACTAAACTGTGTCCCTCAGTGCCACGTCTACATGCCCTTTAAATACCTCCAGGGATGGTACTCAACCACTTCCCTGGGAAGCCTGTTCCAATACTTGATAACCCTTTCAGTGAAGAAATTTTTCCTTATATCCAGTCTAAACCTCCTCTGGGAGCAACTTGAGGCCGTTTCGTCTTGTCCTATCATTTGTTACTTGGGAGAAGAGACCGACCCCCACCTCACTACAACCTCTTTTCAAGTAGTTGTAGAGAGTGATAAGGTCTCCCCTCAGCCTCCTTTTCTGCAGAATAAATAACCTCAGTTCCCTCAGCGGCTCCTTCTTGTAGGTGGGCTTCACATTTGCTAACCTCCAGTCAACTGGGACCTCCCCAGTTAGCCAGGACTGCTGATAAATTATTGAGATTGCCTCAGCGAGCACCACTGCCATCTCCCTCAGTACCCTTAGGTGGATCCCATCCAGCTCCATAGACTTGTGTGTGCCTAAGTGGTGTAGCAGGTTGCTAACCAGTTCCCCTTGGATTATGAGGGCTTCATTCTGCTCCCTGTCCCTGTCTTCCAGCTCAAGGGGCTGGGAACCTGGAGAACAACTGATTTTACTATTAAAGACTGAGGCAAAGAAGGCATTAAGTACCTCAGCCTTTTCCTCATTCTTTGTCACTATGTTTCCCTCCGCACCCAGTAAAGGATGGAGATTCTCCTTAGCCCTCCTTTTGTTGCTAATGTATTTATAGAAACATTTTTTATTGTCTTTTACAGCAGTAGCCAGATTAAGCTCTAGTTGGATTTTGACGCTTCTAATTTTCTCTCTGCATAACCATAAGAAATCCTTGTAGTCCTCATGAGTGGCCTGCCCCTTCTTCAAAAGGTGATAAATGCTCCTTTTTTTCCTGAGTTCCAGCCAAAGCTCTTTGTTCAGCCAGGCCAGCCTTCTTCCCTGTCAGCTTTTTTTTCAGCACATGGGGACGACGTGCCTCCTGTGCCTTTAAGACTTCCTTCTTGAAAAACATTCAGCCTTCCTGGACTCCTTTTCCCTTCAGGTCTGTCTCCCAAGGGACTCTGTCAACCAGGCTCCTAAACAGGCTCAAAGTCTGCCCTGCGGAAATCCAAGGTTCTGCTGACCCCCCTCCTTACTTCTCCAAGGACTGAAGAAGGCACAGATCAAACTCATAGCTATATGACAGCTGCTGCTTATAATTGTACCAAGGCAAAGTGTCACGAACTTGGCTTTATGGCTTAGTTAAGCCAAGTTTATGGCTACTTTGTATTGCCAAAGTGGAACAAAGCATCTAGAAGGTACCACTGTGTCTGGTCGTCAGATGTTAGATGTATAAACCGCAGCACTGGTAATGGTAACTCATCCAGTTCACTGTCCGGATTCCCTCTCTAGTGTTGGCACATGACTAAAAAGTTATTGACATTCTTAATTATAATTAATTTTATCTGTCTTTTTGACATGATTAAAGTATTTTTAAGCTAAGTTACACTTCATTGGTTAGCTAGAAATACGATCTTTCTGAGCAACAGAGGTGCCAAGACTCTTCTAATACTGGAAGGGGTATTGCTGTTACCTACATCATGCCAAATCAATTACATATGAAAGTCAATTCCTTAGTTTGCAATAGCGTAATAAAATCTACATGCAAAGAACCACATAACCATGCAGACCACATCTAGTATCAAGGCTCAAATATTTATCAGAACTACTGTGTCTATGTTGATAATGTATGGACAAATAAATATAATGAATGAGTTAAAATGCTTTGAACAATGAATCTGTGAAACTTTTGGCAGCCCCTTACTTGGCAAAGTTAATAACTTGCTTTATTGATGAAGAAAAACATGACTAAGATAGCGCTGCAGACCAATATAGTGTGTTGCGTATTTTCCCCTCTCAAAGCAATATGAGAAAACACGTATTAGCTTTCAGCCCATGAAAACCAAGCAGTCCAATAAGGAGAAGTGGCCTATTGACAAACCTATTTTATAAAAGAAAGTCTTTGAATTAGCAGCCTTCTGGGAAATATCACTACGAATTATTCAACCATCTAACTGAACTTGTGTTGAACCATTTTCCTTTTCCTTTCCTTTGAAGGGTTTTGCAGAAGCTCAAGAAAAAGTCAAAACTTCCTTACTTCTGAATAATGAATGCAGACTGTTCCTCACTCCAGTAAACACTGCATTTTTGTAAAGAAAGAGGACAGCTGGTGCATGAAATTAAGCTTACTCGACATTTCATGAAAACTTCTCTTAAGATATATCTTTAGATAAACATCAGTCTACAATCCTTTTCTGCATGAATATGAAACCTATTAAACAGTAAAGGCAGAAATATTCGTTTTGTGTGTGTGAGGTGGTGTGTTCGGCCTAGCAGAAAGGCTTCTTATCCCTCTAGGCTCCCACAAGCCTGTGGAATAAAAGTGGGTTGTGCATCAGTGGTTTTCTGTGGGCTCCCAGACCATGTCAAACAGCCTATGACATGCTCTTCATTCAGTATATGGGAAATATTGCTTTCCAGCCCAGTGCCAGGAAGGGAGAGTAGCTGGGAGAGGAGAATATGGGGGCTTAAAGATGCCGACAGTAAATGTACATTCCAGAGAGTGGTTAATGGTCAAGAAAATCAGGGGTTCACTGAGGCAAGACAGAGAGGAATGTCCAACTTGTTCTTTTGATTGATGGTCAGCAGAATGCCAAGGATCAAGAGAAAATAAGCACAAAAAGACATTTCAGTAGGGAAAACAAGGCATTAATAGTGAATATCATGCCTAACACTGATGATGATTTATAGTCTGGCTTGCAGACAAAACCACCAATCTGGTACTGCTAATAACACGAGAGGCATGGAAAACTCCAAGGCCTTTTTCAAAAATGATAGAGTACACAACAGCCGCAAAGTTTCTTTTGGAGGTTTGTTTCCCATTCAGAATCTCCTGTAATCATTCAATTTGCAAGGCCATCAATCCAGAAAAATTTCTAAGGTGCCAGTTTAAGACTGAAAATATTTCTGGTCAAGAAATACAGTTCTAGCTTCTTGCGTGAGGCAGAGTAAATCTAACTTCATGATGTGAAGTAATCGGGTATGAGACGCTTACACCTATAGAAAAACATTTATATGACAGGTTTATGTTCTGACAGTAAATATATGACAAAACCTGTTTTTTTCAGGGAGCACATGGTTTACACATGATAATTTATTTTTCTAAAAAGGAATTGATTTCAAAAGAACTTTATTATCTCTATTTTTTTTCTTAACTGTGATAAAATATGCACTATAAAAAGTCCTGCTCAGCAGCTCAGTTCTTCCTTTGCCCAAGGAGATTTGAATAGCAGTGTCTCAGCTCACAAAATAACCCAGCAGCCAGGTAACAGCGTCATTCTACTATGTTATCTCAACTTGTATTTAAGTAATTTATAAAAAGTTACTCCAGACAGAGAGATTGAGGGAGACATTTGAAAATATTCCTGATGATTAGGCAGTTTACCTGAAAAGTTATTTGAAAAGTTATTTACGCTGTTTCAATCCCCATTCTGAATTGGAAAAAGATGTGAACAGTTAGGCTACAAGATATTCTTAGGAAGCTTATTTCAACCTTTCCTGTTGACACTGTTCCACTTTAGATAAAATGCTCAAAAGGTCATTGAGATGGAGAACAAGAATAGCTCTCCAGCCTTCTAGCTAGGACACTCTCCCAGGAGATGGGAACACATGGATTGCCTCTCTCTAGTAAATATTTAATTGAGTATATGCAGTGGAACAGTATCAACATAAGACATTGAGAGAGCCCTTTTATGTTAGTTTAAAGTTAAGGACAAGCATTTAGAAGTGTGATACGTGGATTTGAAATCATTCATGCAGAGGGGTGAACTGAATCTAAGTTTTTCACATCCTGCATACTGCTGCTTGGGTCCCTGAGCATATAAGAACTTCCTATTCTTCTGGCTACTTGAGTTTTGGATTGGAATTTTTTTATATATAATTTTTAATTGGTTTTTTAATAAAAATTTTAATATTTTTAGAATTTTATTTTTTTTTAATTTCTGCATGGCTTTATTTATCAGTGTCATGTTTTAACCCCAGCTGGCAGCTAGGACCGCGCAGCTGCTTGCTTACTCTCCCCCCTGGTGTGACAGAAGAGAGAATCAGAAGGGTAAAAGTGAGAAAAAAAATTGTGGCTTGAGATAAAGACAGTTTAATAGGTAGAGCAGAAGCCACACATGCAAGTAAAGCAAAACAAGGAATTAATTCACTGCTTGCTATTGGCAGGCAGCTGTTCAGCCATCTCCAGGAAAGCAGGGCCTCATCACGCATAATGGTTACTTGGGAAGACAAATTCCAAAACTCTGAATGTCCTCTGCTTCCTTCTTCTTCCCCCAGCTTTATACACACCAAGCATGATGTCACATGGTATGGAATAACCCTTTGGTCAGTTGGGGTTAACTGTCCCAGCTGTATTGCCTCCCAACGTTTTGTGCACTCCCAGCCTACTCGCTGGTGAGCCAGTATGAGGAGCAAAAAAGGCCTTCACTGCGTAGCAACAACCAAAAACACCAGTGTGCTATCTACACCATTCTCATCTCCAATCCAAAACATAGCAATATACCAGCTGCTAGTAAGAAAGTCAACTCCATCCCAGCTGAAACCGCGGCAATCAGTAACACCTATTGCTTCTTCCACTGTTGCCACAAACTGACCTCCACAACTGAAAAGTGTTTCTGAGTTCCTAGTTGGAGCCCCTGAGTATCTAGAACAGAGCAGCAACGCATATTCATTAAAAAGATAACAGATTGGTTGGTTTTGTTAAACTAAACCAAACTAATTTCACTGATTTTTAAAGAGAGTATTCACAGATGATACCAAATTGCAGCTGATACACTAGAATGCTGGGCTTCTACTCAGAGAGTACTCAAAAGGTTACAGAAATGGGCTAACAGGAACCTCATAAAGTTTAATAAAAGCAAATGCAAGATCCTGAATCTGGGAAGGCAGAATTCTGTGCATCTGTACAACTAGAAAGCAGCTTTAAACAAAATCACTTGGGAGTCCTGGGGAAAACCAGTTGAACATGAGCTATGGGAGTGCCCTGCTGTGGAGAGGGTTCATACAGGTCTGTACTAGCAAGAATGCAGCCAACAGGTTGAAGGAAGTGATTGCTCCACTGTATTCAGCATACGTGTCTGCATCTTCAGTACTGTGCCCAGTTTTGGGGTCCCCAGTACAGGAAAGATATGGACATACTGGAGCAGGGGGGCCACCTAGCTAATCAGGGTAGCGCTCAGGTCATGGAAAGACAGAGAAGGCTGGACCCATTCAGCCTGGAGAAGACCAAGGTCAAGGAAGACCTTATGGCTCTCTGCAACTACCTTACAAGGTTGTGGAGAGAAGACAGAACCAGACTCTTATCAGAAGTGCACAACAACAGAAGAAGAGGAAATGCACAGAAGCTGGAAGAAGAGAAATTTTTTTAATTCACTGACAGGATTCTCAAACAGGTTGTCCAAAGAAATTGTGGAATATCTGACACATTTAGAACTCGACTGTAGGTGGTCCAGAGCAACCTGATCTAAGTAGGCCCTGCTCTGAGCGGGAGGTTGGACCTGATGACTTCCAAAGGTCTCTTCTGACCTCAGTCAGTTTATGCCTCTGCTGTTCTATTTTCGAGTGTAAAGAATTGTACACAACGATTTAGTAAGGATACTATTTACATTTCCTTGCTATTCTTCAGGAATGTAATTGCTAAGCTTTAAAATTATTGGTCAATGTAAAGCATTGTTTTTCTACTTTATAATAGATGTCTTTGTTCCTCTTCCTACTCACCTTCTACATTCTCCAGCAAATACACTAAAATTGTTCTGTATTTTCTTATGTACATCTAGTATCTTCACATTATTTAGGGTAATAACCAATATGACCTGTATTACATGCCATTCCTTGCTTCCTTCTTCCATCCTTCTTCCACCGAACTGCTGCAGAATTCCTGCCGTGCCTAAAAAATAAATAAATATATTCTTACTCTGTTCTAAATACAAAATCACGGTGTCCCTTTTGCGCAATTTTGTTTTCAAAATATTTAACTTAAATTATTTTTAATATTTTTTTAAAAACTGAGAAATATGCATACGTGTGTTTAAGAGAAAGAGAGAGATAAATTTGTGATTTGTCACCAGTTGACTGAAATGCACAATTCTCAAGTCACGGTGGGATAACTTTGTTTCACTACTATTCAAACACTAACACAAGAATATATAATTCCCACCTTCAGATATGCACAAATAGCTATGTATACGCATCTATGTTCAAGCACACAAGTATATGTACACATAAAAATTTCAGAAGAAAAATTAGCCTCTCAAACTCAGCAGTAAATGTGAACGCTAATGATTTATTTGGGTTTTATGTGGATCATTTTCTTTTTGGCTTTTATATTGGAGAAAAAATGTGTTTATACTGGCAACACTTTGCATGTACTGAGCTACATATACTGCTTCTGAAATTGAGAGATCCTTTTAAAAAAGATACACTTGAAAAGCTTTTTGCTCTTACATATATGATTTCAAAGGAGAAAAGCATTGTATTCTACCATAATCTTTCACACAGGTATTTTACCTTAGGGTATATCACTTGCTCTATATTTAGAAAGTATCAGAGAAATGTCATGCGACTGTTTTTCATTCCTTTTTGTAACTCTGTATCCAGGAGAGAAAACAGCCTTTTAAGTATGTGAGTGGTGGTGTCCCGTTGGGTTTCTTTTCTTCAGCCTAGCATGAAACTTTCAGTCTTGTATTATGGACCAGTGGGCATTCTTGTTGCTTGAAGAATCACCTCACATGTTAGTATAGTATGTTATTAATATACACTTCCAGACCTATTTCTGAATTTAAATTGTTCTGAATCTTGGTGTATTATAATTCATTATATTGTTCCAACCCACTAAGAGATAAAAGTGAGTGACCAGAGAGAGGAATTTTGGAGCTAGAGGTGAATCCAGAATTAAAATGAAAAATTGTGGGAGAGTTTTCATTTGTAATATAACTTTTGGAAGTTACTTTTGGTTGAGGAGAGAAACAACCATCTAGTAGATGATACTTTGCCTCAACAAGTATGTATCTTTTAAGTCTTTCTCACAAAGTCGTCTTAAAATTCTATTACATAGAATACTTAGTCTAATTTACCCTGCTACAGCAGTTTCCACAATTTTTTAGCAGAAGAACATAAAAATATCTGATAGGCTTAGATCCATGGCCCATCCAGGCCACTGTTCTGCTTTCAGGGTTGGCAGTAGGAGACGCCACTTGGGAAAAGCATGCAAACCTGGCCGCAAACCTCCTACTTGGGGGAAGAAACCTGAAAGGAGGGAGGGATGGAGAGGCTGGGCCAAAACGTGAACCAGAACACTTCCAAACTTCTGAGTTCAAATGGTCACTGTAACGGCATCCCATGCATCCCAACATTACACTGGAGAGAGTTCATGGTATATATCACACCCTCTTTTACCCATTTCAATAAAAAGAAGACTCAAAGAAGCGTGCTGAGCGGCAGGTGTAGCATGTTCTGACCACATCTTCAGCATGCACAATTTAGGAGAACAGGGCCTTGCAGCAGTCAGAACCATGAAACTGCTGGTCAACTTGGATGTAGCACATGATTACCCAGAATTTTCAGCTTGTTAGGAGGCGTTATTCTGCTGTCAAATGTAAAGGTGATTTTGCAGTTCACTTAGGCAGGAGGCTTCTTAGCTAAGCCAAGCAGAAGGGATGTAGGAACACCGCTCTGAGAGCAGGTCTTGTGTGTGGCCACTGCCTTCTGAGGGGCTGAATTTGACCTATGCATAGCATAAAGAAAACATGGGAACAGCAAGAGGCACCTGTGAAATCTTACTTTCTGCACGCCTGGACTCGAGGCCCAGAGTCTCAGTGAGTCAGCCATTTCAGTCCATGAAATGAAACAGCAAACATACCTGACAACAAGAGAAAACGTTGCAGCTCTGCACTCTTTTGCCAAATATATCAAAAGACTTCCATTCAGATGTAATACAACGTATTCATCTGCCCAGTATAGAAATCTCATCTCTTCTGTACATAGAGACACCAAACCAGGTGAGGGAACAGAACACATTTTTTTCTTCCAAATAAATTCAAAAGGTATTCCCTATAAAAGGAAACTTAAGTAAGGTGGATACCCTTCAGTTTTTTCATAGTCTGTTTAATTATTTGTAATTTCATGTAGTACATGCACATAAAAGGTATACATATATACATACACAAACACGGTTATTCAGGAAGATGCTCCCAACCCACTGTCCTGAGCCTTGTGAATATACATTTTATCTTTTGTAAAATCCGTAGTAAAAAAAATAAAAAAAAATTAGGTGTATTACAATGAACAGGTAGGATACAGAGCCCAACTAATAGTAATAATCAAATGTTCTGACTACAGTAATACTTAATCCTCTTTCCCCAGTAGCCAGTTCCCAAATGTTACCAGCCTTTGATTCCTGCTGCTGTCCAGGCCTTTGCTCTTTCTGAAGATCTTTCTTGAAAAACCTGTCAGTGACAGCTGCAAGAAGTGACACCACCTTAAAATAATATCTGGAGTATTTTTTTGTGATTAAACTTATTTCGTTTACATTGTTGCGTGTAGCACAGACATAAGCATGGATGTATCTGACATGGAGAAACCTATTAAAAAAATATAGAGGATACATTCAGATTCTTCCTTTGTTGCAACTACTTTGAAAGTTTTCAGAATTTTCAGTACTCAGAACATGAAGCCAATGAAACGTGCTTCTCAGGAACAAAATGCTGCAAAAATGCAAGAAGTCATTTAGAGGAAGTTGCAAAACAGGTTGAGGTATCTTTCACTGGAGTCAGTTTAATTTGGTCAAATTCATTAGGCCCTGATACAAACACCTCTATTGCAAAGTCTAACAAATAAAAAAAAAATCTTTCATTTTAAGTGAAACAAGAAGTTCTTTGAGCACCAGAAGTCATGAAGCCTGATTTCCTATGGATTTGCTTCTCATGGTTGACTGCAAGCTTTGATTGAAACTTTCCCCATAAAGTTGCTTTTTAATGTGGCTTCTTTGGTGTTTGGTAACAGGGAGACTTTGCTGCAGTCAGCAACAGCCCACAGTCATCAACACTTCTAATATCTTTTTTCCTCACTTTTGCTGTTATTTCTTAAAGAAACATCTTTGTCTGTGAGAGCTCTCCCTTATGTCCAATTTGACTGAAACCTGTTATAATTTTTCAGTATGTAGATTATTGTTCGCTTGATTTTAGGAGAGGAGAAAATAAAAGAATTAAGACAGATACAGAGAAAAAGATAAAAGAGAGAGTAAGTATGCATAAACCTTGTTTCCTTATTAAATTGTACTAAAACCTTCAATAACAGAATAAAAGTCTTCCATAGACATAACCAGATCTGGTCTCAAATCACACTTTCCTGTACTAGCATATAATGCTGTCCAATCCTGATCCCATCCCATCACTAGTTTCCTAAGGAAATCCTCAGGGGTTAGAAACCAGAGAAAAGCTTACTTTTAGGCTTAAGAAGCATTTTCAAAGTAACGGCCAATATTTTAGAAGATGCAAACCAGCGTGGATTCTTGGACAAGATAATTCCAATAGCTTTTTATGCACTATGAAAACAAAATCAGCAAGTAAAATAAATAATTTCTACTTTGAGTAATTGCCAAAGGGTAGAAACAAAGGACTGACATAGATAAACCCAAAATCTCAGAGTCACTGTAATATCACCTATGGCATTATTTGAAGGAATAAGACAATCTCTCCAGGAATGATTCATTGCCACAGTACTGAAATACATAAGGATCGACACTTGTACAAACAGTTGTCTATACAGTTCATTGATTCTCAAGTGCATTTACGATGCTCTCATGGGCCTACCAAGAACTTCATATGCTACCACTATGGGAAAATATGTTCTTTCAAATAATCACAGTATTTCACCTTACCTGTCAAAATTATGACCACTGGGAACAAGGCTGAATAAAATGTGGACCTAACAAGAACTAATTTGAAAACCACTGCTATAGGTTTGTGGACTATGATGTATTAAAACTTCATGGGTTTTCAGTCTCCCACACTTTTTTACCAATTTTCATCACAATGCAAAGCAGAAATTGCGCTAAATGGACTTTTACTCAAGAAGGGTATCAAAGAGCCAAATACATGTATGGGAAATTATATGATTATCACCTTCTTTGATAATGGTATCTAAATATCCTACCTGCCTGCTTCTAATCCTTTTTCCCTTCTCCAGGGTGTTATTCTACCATTACAAACATACTTTAGTAGGTGTTTTCCAAAATCCAGGATAATCCAAGGTGTGTGTGTGTGTACTGAGAGCATACATGTGCCACTCATGTTAATTGACCCTGATCCCTCACAATAAGGACATTGAATGAAGTTTTATTTCTTATGAATACTCTTACTTGCATGGCTTATTTGCTAACCATGGGAGGTGGGCATTTAATCTGTCAAACATTTGTAAAACACCAAAAGCAATGCAACCTTTGACCTGGGTCACTGAAACTGCACCCACTTCTTGAGATTTTTTCTGTTCACCCAGCCTGTTTCATATATTTGTCCCATGTCTTATGAAGCATGCAGACAGAGTATGATCTTTGACATTCAGCCACCTGTGTCCCATACTTTTTGTGTGAAAGAAATAAATGACAGGCCGAGAGATTAAGACCAGGCCTCTCTCTCTCTCTTTCTGTCTCTCTTTTTCTCTGTGTCTTTTTCTTCTTTTTTTTTTTTATTAATTCAGGTGTTTTGCCAAATGAGTTGCAAGCCCTATCTGTGCTTTAAGTTATAAAAGTTTATTTCTATTTCTACTGAACTTTTACTAGGTATGTATTACGTAGCTTTACATGACAAACTATCTTTATATTTTGTGCAAAATATTGAGATTAGATCATTCTCCCAATAAAAATGACAGTAAAGTCATCATTGGCTTCAACATGAATGATGAAAGAGACGCAACGTTGCTTCTTCACAATACATTAAAGAAAACAAAAAAGATTTTTTCATCTGAACCATGTTTCTCTCTCTCTCCAAGCCTTAATGCTACAGCATGTCAACTCTTTTCTACATAGATATAGAGATATTATTCATTCTAGTCATACTTTGGCTCAAAACACATTTCTAAATGAAAAAAAAAAGTGCAAAATGTATCATTTTATCTTTGTAACATTTACTCGTGCTTATAACCATTAAGTGATGTTAAGTCAATTAAAGTAAGAATGATGTTTCTTAACTTCAGGTGTTTCAGAGTTGGACATCTTGGCCAAGGTACCTCTCCTGGTTCCCCCATAGTCAGTGCAGAGAGACAGGATCATCTTTGTCTTGGATGAATCATTCATTGAAGGTGAGACTGCCTTCATAGGGAGAGGGAAATTAATTTGGGCAACTTCAGGCATAGGTATCTAGTATTGTTGTAGATACTCTCGGGTATGCTCTTGGGCTACCATCTGCTTTTCCAGAAGGACACAGATCTCTGAGAGCATAGGTCGTATTTTTTGGCCAAATGTAAATGTCTAAATAACATCAGTGCTGTGTCTCCAATGATACAACATGCTTACATTTAGGATATAGAACCATGTGTCTATTCCTGACAGCTTACTTATTTCTAGTGGTAATTCATCGAAATGAATCCTACCCACACTCTTCAAATACCACAATTAATTTCAGTAGGAACACTTGTAGGTTAGGCGGACTGTTTCATCGGCTGACCCTCGGTGAACATAGTTGACTCCAGGAGCTGATATTAGTTTAGACTAATAGTAAGTCAGTGGAACTCTGTTGACTCCAATATTTTACAGGTTTAATTAAAAGCAAAAGCTGAGCCTTATTTCTTCAACATAGCAGCTAAATATCACACTACTTATTCTACTTTTACTGTTTGCTGAAGTCATATTCAGTAGATGAAAACAGTCAAGTTAATGCAGAAGTAAACTTTAGTAATGAAACTTGTCTGTTCCTGGCACACAGAAGGAAGAAACATTTTAATCATGCATTTTAAAGATCATCCTCTTTAAATAATTAGTACCATGTTCAGCTTATTCAAGTCTATTGTTTAGATGTTAATAAATGTCCAAAATTAAGAAGAAAAACATATCCAATAAAATGTTACAGAGGCATACACACCCCCCCGTAATTACCTGCAATGATTTTTATGATATTTATGATATTTTAAAAGGTTATACATATAAAAAATCAATACTAGTATTATTTCATAATTAATAATTTCATACTTCCTTTCTATGGTGTAAGGAGATAAGGAGAAGCCAAAGATCTAGCCACAGCTGCAAGAGTAACTTAAATTAAGGCAACAGCAGAATCAGTGGTTTGCAAAGCTGGGAGGGAGCCATTAAAAAAATGAAACAGCAGTATCTCCTCACACTACTGCTGCCAGATGCCTTCAATCCTTCCGTTCTTCAACTTCTGGTTGGATGGCTGAGCCAAATTAAAAAATATACCAGATGCACTTTTTTGGACTATGTCCCATTTTATGTTCTCCTAATCAAGAATGGGGGAAGGGTGAGGGAGAATGAAACAGATATACAGTGGCAAGTTTAAAGGGAAAAGAACCAAAAATATACAAAAACTATGAAGCATCCAAGCAAGGCACAGGAAGTCAAAAAGGCTAGTCACAGAAAACATATAGAAAAAAACCACATTTTTCAGCAGAAGACTAGCTAAGGTGTTAGAAAAGAAGTAATATCCAGGCATGAGCTGGCAGTAGAAAGGGAATAACAGTAGCTATTTCACTCCAGAGAAGTAGAAAAGTATAGGGCACCATACTAGCAAAATGCTGATGTTAGTTTCTGTAGTGGGACAAAAAGATGTGGACCTGTTACCCTGGGTACAGAGAAGGGCTACGAAAACAATCAGAGGGACGGAACACCTCTCCTGTGAAGACAGGCTGAGAGAGTTGGGATTGTTCAGCCTGGAGAAGAGAAGGCTCTGGGGAGACCTTGTTGTGACCTTTCAATACATAAAGGGGGCTGATAAGAAAGATAGAGAAATACTACCTGTAATGACAGAACAAGGGGCAGTGGTTTTCAACAGAAAGAGGGTAGATTTAGATTGGACATAAGGAAGAAATTTTTTACGGTGAGAGTGGTGAGACACTGGAACGGGTAGCCCAGAGAACTTGTGGGTGCACCATCACTGGAAGTGTTCAAGGCCAGGTTGGATGGGGCTTTGAGCAACCTCATCTAGTGAAAGCTGTTCCTGCCCACTGCAGGGGGATTGGTCTGGATGGTCTTTAAAGGTCCCTTCCAACTCCAATCATTCTATGATTCTACGATGAAATGAAGAAAGAGTAAGCCATGCCTTCTAAAATATAATGTATCTCAATGAATGCAAAGTTAGCTTTCCATTATCCAAAATACTAATGAACTTGAATAATGTAAATTCCCAACAATGCAGGTGCTACAAAATTTCCTCAGCAATATGGATCTGAAACAACTCAGCCTGAATCCAGCCAGACTTACTGACTCCAGTTCAATGCTTGTTATGCCAAGTATCTGTGGACTGTGAGGAAGTACTCCAAGATATGAGACAGAAAAAATCAGTGTCAATTCAGTGTTAATGCAGTGAAACCTGCTTTGGCAGGGGGATTGGACTAAATGATTGCCGAATGTCCCTTCCAACCCCTACCATTCTGTGATTCTGTGATTCTGTGAAACCAGCCTGCAGCCAAAACTGTACTAAACCAATAATCATTCTAAGACTCTGGACAGTATAGTGCCCTCTGTCCACAGGCCAGTCCATACTATGTCTATTTGTATCTAAAAGGGCTTGTTAACGTTGGCACAAAGCCAGACTGACCAGTTAAAATGTTGGCCAGTTGGAAATACAGGAAGTCCTGAACAGCTGCCCTAATGATAACCAGCAATCTCTAGAGTCCTCTGCAGGAAGAGTGAAGAACATAAATAAGCCTAAGTTTTGAAAGAGAAGATTGCCCAGAGAGGTCATGTTGTCCCCATCCTTGGAGATGCTTGTCACCTGACTGAACATGGCAACCTGGTCTAGCTGATTTAGTGTGTGTGTGGGAAGGTTGAACTAGATGATCTTTACATATAGACCTCTACATGAGGTCCCTTTTGACCTCAACTGTTCTGGGGCTCTGGAAAAGAGAAGCAGTCCTGGCCAACTTTGCCTGCACAAAGGCACTCTTAACTGTAAACCATCACAGCTGTCATGCACAGAGCCTGGTAACTTTCTGTCATCTGCTCTTCCCTCTGAAAAATTCTGTCTTCCCTTTCTCCCTCACCAGTTTCCCACATTCCACCTTTCCTTTCTGCTTCTATCGAATCACAACTGCTGCACAAAGAAAATCTGACCATCTTCATACTGTGAATATTTTGCTGCCTGTACTCTGATTTCATATTGTTGTGATATAGTATGGTGAACATGGAGGAGATTTTTTTCTTCAGTCTAGAAATACTGGAGTTTAAAGGTAGCAGTTCAGAGAAGAAGACCCCACTCCATGGTCCCACTCGGCTCGATCATATTATGTCATCTTAAAAAAAATTATAAAGAATAAAAGATATTCACAATTTTTTTTTCTTTTCTTTTGGTTCCCATGAAAAATACTTAAGCCAAAATCATACTCTTTTTCTGGTACAAGACCTCATACATATATTGGTTTACTTATGGCTTGGTGCTAGAGCTTCAATGAGAAATTTCAAATCTGAAAGCATTCATTAATTTCAGTAATTTCATAATACAGTGTAAATCATCATCAGACTTTTAACCAACTATTATTTCCTTTATATCTAGTGTAGTATTTGAATTGAATTGAGAATTTCAATCTCAATTGAGATTGAAAGTTTGATAAAAGAAACAAAAAAAGTCAATGGCAGGATCTTTGCATTACTCAATATGCTTTCATGTAGTTCATAGCATATACTTTCAGGGTAATAGATGGAAATGTTTAAAGGTATATTTGTAATTGTTTTCTTCACCTATCTAACTAAATTTTAAAAAAATAATAATATGGATGTCGAGTGCCCAAATTTCCTTTAAAATGTGTTTTAAAGAATATAGGTAATATAGGGAAATTACAGTGTTGTAATGATTCTTCATTTTTACTATTTTTGCCTTAAAGATTTAAGATTTCTGAAAGACCATGTCCAATTTTGACTCCTTCACTACTGGAAGTGTGTCTCAGAATGCTCTGCAAATTTAACCACACTGTCTCATTCCATTTATTTAATTCCAGTCAACTTGCATGTCTAATCATTTTCTTTTCTAAAAATAAAAAAAAAAAATGCTGAGAACACCAAAACTATTGGGTTTGCTTTTTTTCAAAACTGCTAAAAACTACAAAACTACAGACCTATTTTTGAAATATTAATCTGTTTGTTACAAACAAAAAGTAGTTGCTGACCTCTGTTAAAAATATTCTAGTGGATGTCAGTGAAGTTACAAGCTAAGAGGGCATTCAGTCAACCAAGAGGCCAATCTTAAATAATTTGGAAATCTCAAGACAAATCTTTCCCAAATAAATCTGATTTTCTTATCCTGCTCCAATTCTACATGTGGTCTGGAAGTTACTCGTTTTTGCAGAAGGCATGAGGGTGTTTTATATGGGTTCTTGTACTTCCTGCACCAACAAAGTATTAAAATTTCTTTTTTTCTATCTCATTTTATAGTACACTCCATAGACTAGTTAGCAGTACAGTAGCCCTTTGTTGCTGTGGGAACTCATCCCAATGACTGGGATAGCCACTGAGAAAATACCTTTTACTCCACAGTTTATCTCTTTCATTTACAGTTTCTTTGTGTTATAGCCCTCTTCCTAAAACCATAGCCCCAAGCCATCAAATCCTTTGAAGAGAAAATAGACCTTGTATTCAACTCAACATGCTAAAAAAAGTTGAGCCATACCACAGAAGGTGGATTTGATGTGGTCATGAGAACTCAATGTGGCAACGCAATGTCCTATTGCAATCTGGAGATGTAGCAAATGTTCCAGTATGCTCATCAGTTTTGCAATAACATAATATATATCTGTTTTGTTGAATAAAATGGACATTTATTTTAACGACAAATACTTCAGAAATAAGTCACTGGGATTTCAAGTTGAATTAGCGTAGTTATGAAAGATGTGATTTGCAAATGGTTGGCAGCTGGTTTTGGTTAGAATGTTTTTACTCTCTACAGCATAGAAATGTGCTTCCCATAGTTAATGAATGTATTATTGGCAAAGGACAATGAAATAAATTCCAGATTCACTTCATCCTCCACAGTGATGTTCTTTCTTTATTATAAAAACCAATTACTTCACTTGTCTTGATAAAAATCAAGGCCTCATTTGACCCCATGCTACAGGCGAGTAGAGTGTTCTCCTCTAATGGAAATGATTTTTTATTTCCTACCTTTGATCCTTGTGAGTCAACCAACCATATGAGGCCACAAACTCTGAGGTTACTTTAAATCATGTCTTGTGATTTTTGCTTCATAATAATTTCCACAGGATGGCAAAGCTTTTGTTTTTCTGTGCAATTTTCTTTGTTACCAGCTTTTACGAGTCTGGACGAAAGTTGTGCAGCAGATTTATGATATAGAGAGACAGATCCTTACCATGGAAAAGCTTGGCATGCTTCATCAAGGCTAACTGAGCTGTGCTGATTAACATGGACAAAAAACAGGGATAATCCCTTGTTTAGGAAATAACTGTGAATTTAGCAACATTTATAGGATCTTTGGCGTTATCAGTAGGTCAGGCACACCTTTTAAATGAGAGAAAACAGAAACTTTTGTAAGTGACCAAATGAGAATTAAGAGGGAGTTCCTGATCCACCAAGTGAAGACATAATTATACTTGCACAGGACTTTTAAGTATTTATACTGAACCACAATCAAATATTTTGTGCTGCTAATCTGAGCATTTCTCCTGACTTTGTATTAATTTGAAATTATTGTTAGCACCATGACTGCTTGAACTCTGAAAAAAAGAGTTAAATTATAAAAGGAAGCTTTTAAAATGCAAAACTACCCCTTAGTGAGTTATCAATTTAATACCATAGCTTTGATTCTGATATTTAAAAACCTCTCAAATAAAATCCTACTACTAGGCTTGAGAATAGAAAGCTTTAGAAATGTCTGTGAACAATTGTGTCTTGACTTCAGTGTTTGTAAACTTTTTGTTGTTTGATATTTGTTATTTTCTTTCTTTTTCTTTTATATTTTTTTATCACAATGGCTTCTAAAAATTCTGATTTTGTCTTTCAGTGTGAGTACTGACTGGGTGCCTCTTATTTCTTCTTATTTCTGTAGTAAAAGGAATAAAAAAGTCATTTCATTGTCTTTTTTCTGTCTATTTTCTTACTCAAGTCACTAAAAAATGTTTACAGAAGATGGGATATTCAACAAAGAAACTAAGATTGTTTGGGAAAATTAAGCTTTGGATAGTAAGAAGGGAACAAAACTTTGACATAAACACTCCAATTATTTTGCCTCTGAATGTCAAAAATTTCAAAACTTAATTGTGGAAGTATGTGAAATATTTGCTTCCCGGAAAGGAAAAAAAAAAAAATTAATTGTATTCCCATTACATTAGTACTTAACATTCATCTCCGAATACCCATTGCAATAATTATAATAACTAACCATAGTGTTTAACTATTGCGCACACATAAACAAGCAGAAGACTTAGGCTGTGAATCCTGGTTTCTGCAGTTTGGAAATAAGCATCTGAGTCTAGGTGAAAATCAGTTTCAAACACTTTTCTCTAGCGCTTCCTGCTGTGTAGCTTAGACCTCATCCCTCAACAGGCTGGCTGTCCCGGATCCCACCCCGACGTGCCTGACTCTGTTCCTTTTATCGGTCGTTTAGGTCAGTAACTCAGCACTGTAAATTCCTAGAAACAACAGCCCAACTTTTAAATGCTGTATGTTCCTCTATATGTAAACTTCCATTTGAAGTCCTTGCTGGAACTAAGCAAGAGAAAATTATATAAAAACTAAAAAGTAATGTAGGCAACACCTTTGGCCAATTCTAACCCACAGGTCAGACATAATTTCTAGACAAGGTGATTCATTGTGAGATGGAAGCACATCCATCTGCATCAACCTCTTTCTGCTTTGTTTTGCTTTATATGAACATTGTCCATTGATCGCTGAGGACTGCAAAAGTTCTTTGTTCTTTTTTGGGCTTCTGCTGAAAGTATTCAAAATGACTTTTAGTAAATTATAGGAGGAAATTTACCCTGAAAGTCTGCTGCAAACCAATTACCATTTTTCTTTCAAAGCTCAGTACTCTGCGTACAAAAGACAGTAGCAGTCTGGGGCAACAAGAGAATATTCCTTGTAGGTGCTATAGATTTCCTTTTTCCCTGGCTGTAAATAAAAACTAGCTCATTTTTACCCTTCTTCTGTGAGTTGAAACAGTTTGTTTCCCATTATTCGTATGTTTTATTCTTTGTATTTCCTTTTCTGATGTTGTCACGACCTCTTAAGTGCTTAAAGAAACCTCACAATTCCTGTACTATACTCATTACTATCACAGTCACATAAACACAGTTTCATGCAGCTGCAACCAGTTTCACTTAGTCAAATTGGTATTACAAAAAGAGGAGTGTTATCTCCTGATTTCTACTTTATTTGGTGTATTTTAGGTAATTCAGGGTTTCTCAACATGAATAGCAGTACAATACAGACTTCAGCCAACTTGTCCTTCCTGCAGTGATAACTGGTATGGAAGGATTCCAAAGAATCAAGCATAGAAAATATATTTTTAACATAGGAGAGATATCAGGCCTTAACTGAACAACTCTGCAACATGTGTTGTTTTCCCTTTTTACAGAAATACTGAAGAATGGAAAGTACAACATTCCACAATTACATGTATTTGTTTAGGTTCCATGTGGTTTTCATATGAACATCAAAACAATCTAAAATACAATGTGACAAGTAAGCATGGGAGAAAGAAAGGTGTTTTTAACTTTTCAGTCAGTCAATTTTCTACACGTATTTAAAAATGAAGAAGAAAAAAGCACATGGGAGTATAATTCCACCACAAAAATATTGTGATTATATTTTTACTGGAGTTGGAGATGTTCCTCTAAAGGCAATACATCTTGGCTAGTACATCACTTTGGTGCTACTTGCCAAAGTATCTTTTATGACATTACCGAAGGCAGTAAGAAATTTAGAGGAACAACATCACAATGCCAACCAACATTTCACCTAGCCTGGGGTCAAATGTGGCAATGGTTTCACTCAACAGGTTTACACCATAAAAATGCTTTTGCTGTACAATGTTGTTCCCGAAAGTCCAGCCCCCAGGTGTACTCTGAGGAATGGCAACTAAGATGATGACATTCACATGTTAAAAGCGGGTTTGGGTTGTGTAAGAGTTAATACACTCATTGTTCCACAAAAAAAAACCCAAACCTCGTTATCAAAGATGGACAAAGTCCAGATTGTTTTCAGGCATTCAGAGGATAAATGACACATTATAAAAATGGAGTTATTTTTCTTTTCTTTTGAAGACAAGAGAAAGTGACTATTCAATTGATTTTCAGAAGAGCTCATTGTCCCATACAAACATGCTGTTATAATTATTATTTTCAAACTATAACCTCCCCTAGCTAGGTGTAGCCTAGACATTGGCAAGAATCGCAGACCAAGTCTCCAGTCAAACATAATACCCAACAGACTCACAATCATTTATTCATATTTTTACAGTAAGTTTTGGTTTTATTCTTCTTTCCCTTTTCTAGCTTTTATTTTTGCTTTTTTTTTTTTTCCCCCTGGCAAAATCCTTGTCCTTTAAGCCATGTGCTTCACAACTCTTCTTACACTAAGCGGAAATGATTAGAGAAAATTATAGTTTACCTTCCAAATGCTTTTGATTTTCTTTCCACCTGCCATTCTTCCAGGAATATTTGACTTCCTCTCATCGTTATTCCTCAGGTCTGCTATAATATTCTGTCAGCAATACGAAGCGTTCTGGGAACCTCCCCATGAGGCAATTGCATGGAGATCTAGATCCATGCACTGCATGGTAGGTGAAACCTTGTATTGTACCAAATTGAATTTTTAAAAACGGTCTCCTTAGTTTCAATACACCAGGACTTCATCCTGTTTTTTAGAGGTATTTGAATTTGCATTACTATGTTTTTAATAAAGTTGTAGACCAATAGTACACAACTAACAAGAAGGCAGACAGGTTGAGCAAATAAAAATTCTCTATTGAAATCCCAAATTTGGAAACATAATCTGTGCATACAGTTAACTGCATCAACTTCAGTATTTGTCAAAGTCAGGTTTTACAGAAAGTGAAAAGTGACTAGTATCTTAACAAGTGGGTTGTTTGGGTTTTTTTCACCTGGTTAAATGAAACCCTATTCCCCTGCTTTATTAATATTTTTTCTTATTCTTTTCTTTTTCCTCAGATCTGTGGAAAAAGAATGGGTCACATTAATTAAAATTCCTCAACTGACATAAAACTGAGAATCTGTGTGGCGCGGTTGACACGCTGGAGGTAAGGGATGCCATCCAGAGGGACCTTCAGGTGCCCATGCAAACCTCATGATGGTTAACCAGATCAAGTGCAAGGTCCTGCACCTGGGTCGTGGCAACCCCAAGCAAAAATACAATCCGGGAAGAGAATGGATTGAGAGCAGCCCTGAGGAGAAGGACTTGCGAGTGTTGGTGGATGAGAAGCTCAACATGAGCCGGCAATGTGGGCTCACAGCCCAGAAACCCAACCATATCCTGGGCTGCATCAAAAGAAGCACGGCCAGCAGGTCGAGGGAGGTGACTCTGCCCCTCTACTCCACTCTGGTGAGACCCCACCTGGAGTACTGTGTCCAACTTTGGAGTACTCAGCACAAGAAGAACATGGACCTGTTGGAGTGGATCCAGAGGAGGGCCACAAAGATGATCAGAGAGTTGGGGTTGTTCAGTCTGGAGAAGAGGACGCTCTGGGAAGACCTTATTGCGGCCTTCCCGGTCTGAAGGGGACCTACAATAAAGCTGGAGAGGGACTTTTTACAAGGGCATGTAGTGATAGAATGAGGGGTAATGGCTTCAAACTGGAAGAGGGTAGATTTAGATTAGATATCAGGAAGAAATTTTTCACTATGAGGATGGTGAGACACAGGCATATGTTGCCTGGAGAAGTTGTGGATGCCCCATCCCTGGAAGTGTTCGAGACCAGTCTGGATGAAGCTTTGAGCAGCCTGGTCTAGTGGGAGGTGTCCCTGCCCATGGCAGGGGCGTTGGAACAAGATGGTCTTCAAGGTTTTTTCCAAGCTAAACCATGCTATGATAAATCAAACAGTATATTTTCACTTTATGGGAAAAAGGTAGGTAGAGGTAAGACACAGCAAAATTCTACATTCTGCAGTTTGCAAATAGACTTACGCATATGCTTATTGGCCCCTAGATTTCATACCGTCCAGAATCATCAAATAACTGAGGTCAGAAATGACCTCTGTAGGTCATCTGCTCCAACCTCATCCTTGTCGTTCAAAGCAGAGATGACTTAGATTTGGTTTCTTGGCTGGTAAATGTCTCTTTGGGTCCCACACTTTGGGTGGGATTCTATTCCCTTATTTCAAGCAGCTTGACTCATTTTCTCCCACATCAGCATTTGGTGGCATTGGAGATGCCTTAGGTACCTAAGAAATCTACATGGGTCTATGAGATCAGACACAGCACTGATGAGAAACTACCACTTCCTGGAGTGTCAGCTGAGGGCCAGGCAGGATACCTAGGCTCAAGGGGCATTTGACAGCAATGAATGAGCAAATGAACCATTATATTCCTATCTTAAAGTTACACTTCACAAATGGACCATTATCTTCCTGTCTAAAAGTTACACATCTAAGACTTGATAGGGTTTTCTGGAGATCAGCATAGATGCTATGTAAGTTTACATCCCTAGCTGAAATGTAAACATCTCCACTGTGTATGCCTAAATTTAGACATCTCAGTGTGTCTGAAATAGAAACGGAATCCCGCCCCTAACTTTGAGATGGCTAAAATAAGCAGTATTTTATAGACATTCATTTTCCTGTGCTAATCTACATAAAATAGTATGCACTGAGAAATAGAGCCATGTATTGATTGCAGTTGTGAAATAGAAATAGACCAAGAGCAAAAGGTTGAATCTGAAAGCCTCCCAGTTTTGGTATGAATCTGAACTTTTGATTCTACACCTTTATTAATGTCTAATTGCCTTCTGAGTGCCTGCCTGCTTCCACTTTTTCACTACCTATCCAGCCTACAGGGAAATCACAGAAAGCAAGCTGTACGTGATTAATACGAAAATTACCAGAGCAGTTTTTTTCTCATCTTGTGACGCCACTGCGATGCAATATCATTAATACGTTAAGTTCCTGGTTTTAAGCTGAACTCTTACCACTGTTTTAGCACTGAGGACACAACTCTAACTCACAAATGTTTCATTTTTTCTTTTGGTTGTTTTATTCTTTTAAAGATGCAAGATTTGAGAGGTCCTAGACTAGCAATATACCATAAAACACAAATGCAAGTCAGTGCATATATTTTTTTACTGTCTTATTTTTAGATATTCCTACTACTTATAAAGTTCCTGACTGTTCTTAGAAGCACAATCTACCATTAGCAGATTAGGCTTTCACCTCCAGATTCTGTACAAATACTGTTTTGGGGGGCCCATGTCAGCAATTTTGGGCTAGTTTTGGTTTTGTCTCTGTTACTGGCAATACAGTAAAAGCAATACAGGACTTGGCACTATTCAGGAAGACTGTAAATCTTTCATTGTCAGTAGAAAGAAAGACTGGTTCAGCATAACAAAGACATTTAAGTTAGATAATGGGTGGCATTGTAAGATTTAAACAAGAAAGTTTTACCAAAGTCCTTTAATTTTTTTAATCTCCTGAGTCAGACACTTGGGAAAGTCTCTCTTCTTGCACCCAGATAAAATTGAAAACTTTGCTAAGTCATTTTATCCAGTCTTCAAAAAGTATGAAGCTGCTTTCCCAGTTTTCGTACTTGCATGTAACAGGATATGAAAATCCAGGCTGATTCCTTATCCCTGGCCACCTTGAATGTCAGGAGTGATGATCAGCTTTAACACTTGGTCGCTGGCCATCTGGGGAAATTGCATGACAGAAGGTTGCTTTATAGTGTTGTGCTGACATACATTTAAGTTATTTCAAGCATGATCTTGAAGGAGTGTCAATGAGAAAGACTTTCGGACTGCAAATATGATAAGAATCCAAATGACCTAGAGAAGAATACATAGTCATTTACCACTCCTAATTCCTGTAAATGATGAAATTGTCATTGCAGTCTTTTGAATGACCTCAAATTTTAAAATGGATCATACCTTAGGAAAGAAGCACTTAGAGAGTAGGAAAGAGCTAAAGCTGGGTGACCTGATACTTTAAGTGGACACTTTATGACAAGGTTATATTTCCTCTGGCTACAGGAAGTTTTGTTTATGAAGAAGTGGAAAGCAGTAAGTCAGTCTTGAGGAGAATAAACTGTTGCAGGAATATAATAAACTCTACATACCCAGCTGGTCTCAGAGAGCCTGCTAGCACCTTTCCCTTCCTGTTGCAGCAAGTAACATCTGTTTCTTAAGTGAAAGAGTGTGAAGAGAAAGAGCACACGTAGCTATGCAGAGAGACATGCAGGTGAAGGAAGTGATTTATTATATTTCAAACAGATTATTTCTGCTGCAAAAACAAAAGCAGTGCCTAAGCGTGCTTCTGTAAAATGATTTGTTTGACACTTTTTTCTTTTTTTTCTCTTTTATTTTTTTCTTTTTTTTCTCTTTTACTTTTTTCTTTTTTTTTTAAAGTGAGATGGAGAAAAACTTGTAGTAATTATATTGAAGTATAATACAAAAAAAACAGAGTAGAGAAAAACCTAATCAGCATAGTGAATGAAAACAGACCTCATAAAAAAATCATTAAGAAAGGAGCTCCTGTTCTTAATACATGACCTTCTTGACTTCAAGGATTACTGCTGCCAAAAACATTTCTACCTGTTCTAAAGGATTTGCTGTTATTTAAATAATAAATAAAAGGATTATTTAGATATATAAAGGTTGAGGAGTTGGGATGTGTTCAATGTAAAAAAAATGTTCAATGGGAAACCTAGCAGAAACAAACCAGTTGTAGTGAAATTTTCTATGAAATCCTATGTCCAAGACACTACCTCTCAAACTCTGTATTCAGATACCTGTCTCATCTCATGAAAAGTAATTGCTGGTAACAGCACTAACTGAGTTTTAGAAACTATCATTAATAAACTGAGTTTAACTCAGCAAGGCTGTATCATGATAAAGGTACAACTTAATATGAATAAAACCAGATAAATCCAGCTCTCATTTTCCCTGAGCCAAAAAGAAGTAAATTGTTGACTAAAACCAGTATCAGTCTCATAAATGTCAAGACAAAGAGTAACAAAGTAAAACATTAAATTTTTTCTGTGAAAATTATTTGAAATTCAGTGATCAAGTAAAAGAATTAAGCAGCAGAATCAAGTCAAGTACAGGAATCAAGCATAATGGAATTTGAGTAACTAAAAGTAGGCAATAGAACAGATTTTAAAGAAGTCACATTTAAAAATCTGATCAACTTTTTTTAGAAAGTAAAAATAAAAACTGCTAAAGGTAATGTAGCAAGTGTAGTCAGAATTTGAACTTGAAGAAAGCTTTTGATACAGTACTGACTGGTGTAAGTGGTTTAAATAATGTGATATTGACGGACAAATGCTCAGCTAGTTGAAAATATTGCTTAGAAACTGAAGCCATATGATAAATGGTCATAGATTAAGTATCAAGAAGCTGACAGATGAAGTGTTAAAAGACAGCCAGCATTAAATCTACCCTTGCTATTAAAATAAATCACTGACCTGATGGTGAATATGTAACAAGGTGTTCAAACGTGCATATGACATGCCAATCAAAAAAGAATGAACAGGTAAAGCAAGTTGAATCCGTTCTTCAATGGGACAGGCTCCAAGCCATTTTATGTATTTTGTAAAGAAAAGCATGAAGACCCAACCAGGCATAGCTCGTGCTCTAGTTTTGAGGCAACTCTTTCAACCTGCAAAAGACTAAGACTGGCAATCCCAGGCACAAATACAGGCTGGGCAGAGAATGGATTGAGAGCAGCCCTTGGGAGAAGGACTTGGGGGTGTAGGTGGATGAGCAGCTCAACATGACCCAGCAATGTGCACTTGCAGCCCAGAAACCCAACTGCATCCTAGGCGGCCTCAAAAGAAGTGTGGCCAGCAGGTTGAGGGAGGTGACTCTGCCCCTCTGCTCCACTCTGGTGAGACCCCACCTGGAGTACTGTGTCCAGCTCTGGAGCCCTCAGCACAGGAAAGACCTGTTGGAACAGGTCCAGAGGAGGGCCACAGAAATGAACAGAGGGATGCAACACCTCTCCTATGAGGACAGGCTGAGAGAGTTGCAGCTGTTCAGCCCAAAGAAGAGAAGGCTCCAGGGAGACCTTATAACAACCTTTCAGTACTTAAAGGGGGATTACAGGAAAGATGGGGAGGGACTCTTTATCAAGGAGTGTAGCGATAGGACAAGGGGTAACAGTTTTAAAGTGAAAGAGGGTAGATTTAGATTACACATTAGGAAGAAATTTTTTGCTATGAGGGTGGTGAGACACTGGCATAAGTTGTCCAGGGAAGCTGTGGATGCCCATTTCCTGGAAGTGTTCAAGACCAGTTTCGATGGGACTTTGAGCAATCTGGTCTAGTGGAAGGTGTCCCTGACTATGGGAGAGGGGTTGGAACTAGGTGATCCTTAAGGTCCCTTTCAACTCTAGCTATTCTATGATTCTATGATTCTACGACTTAATGTCTCTACTCTAAATCAGTCATTGGAGGGACCGCTGAGGAGCATTTTTGTGCTCCAGGCCCTGGTCTAGGGTGCCAATATGGCATGATAGTGGTTGTCTCAGTTCCACTTTCAGCTTGGAGCACTGAACCCACCCCAGAGGAAAATGTCATTGAAACATTAACACAAGAAAGTTTTTCATGAACCAACATTTTCAGATGACAACTGTTTTGCTAAAAAATTCAAGTCTGTTCTAATTACTAGTTCCTACTAGTCTACCTAATGAGGACAACAGGACTGCTTAAAGCTGAACATGAATCTGATTATCAATTGAATCTTCAATCTCAAATGAATGTCATTTGGTTCACACATTACAAGCACATTTTGGAGCAGTGTCATTTCTACCAAATTCAGCAGTATAAATTCAAGAAAAAAAATCAGAAACCATAGATCACTCACTTCAATTCTTGTTTTCAGATTTAGGAAAACTCAACAGATACTCCAAAACAACTTTCTGTCGCTTGTACTTGTCGCTTGTTGAAGTTCTCATCAGAAATTTCTCATGGTCTTGTTTAGTCAAAGAGTAAAATCACTACCTCATAGTCATCTTTTTGATCCATTAGCTTGAAAACAGTCAGCTCTGTTTTTTCTTGATACTTTGTGCGTTCTTTAATTCATTAATCTATTCTTCATTCTTCTTTTATTATTATAGTTATGTCTTCAGTATGCCCTTTCGATTTTTTCACACCAGTTTCAAAGAATTCATCACTATCTTTGGGTAAACTCACCCACAGACAAAAAATAAGCAGCTGACTTTACTAGAACAACTTGTTAATCTACCTCTTTTCTCCAGTTTTGCTTGGACTGAAATGGTGATACCATTTTCTAATGCAATTTTCTCTATCAATTAAAAAAGAACTCTTAATTTATTTCCTACCAAACCTTTTCTATTACCTTCTTCCTCAGTAATAGGCAGCATCATTATGTCTGCTGTTCAAGCCCATAATCTCATCAGCATATTCATCATGGGCCTTTCTGCAGGTTCTATACCCAGCGTATGTCTGGCGTCAGAAATGCTGTTGTCAAAAGGCTCTCACCATCACTACTGCAACAGACATTGCTTTGTCTCTCTAAAATATAGTCATGCTCCACTCATTCTAACCCAGTAAAAAAAAAAAAAAATATTACCGTGACTGGTAAAACACCACAAGTTTTGTATTGACCTAATAGTTCAGAGTCTCAAAACTTGCCTGGGTTTGCCCTGCTATACATGGGCTTCAGCTTGGTTTAGCTGTAATAACTATTTCCTCGTGGGTAAGTGATTACTGTCTAGAATGTTTTAGTGTAGTTCTGACAATACAATGCATGGTAAAAGGCTAAAAAAGCTAGGTGATCACAAGGAACGGCAGACCTTTATGTTAATTGAAGAAGGTTGGCTGTTGTGCAACTTTTAAATTTTAGTTGGGATCAGTAGAAAGAAGTAGTCTATGTTCAGAAGACTTATAAAAATAGTGCCAAATTGGCTGAATATTGCAGTGTTAATACTAATGTAACTGTACTGCTAATAATGTTTATCGTATTTTTTTTGCAATAATAAAATTTTAATTGGACTGTATGCATGGTGAGTTCCCTTTTACTGATAACAAGACTTTCAGTGGAACATAATACCCATCTGGAATGCTTCTGCTAAAAACAATGTCCCTGCCTCCCTTAAATTATAGCTTGAACAACATCACCGCTCTGTACGCCCCTTGACTCATTCTTCACTCTCTCTGTCATCAAGAGTGATGGTCTTTTCTGTCTTCGGTCCTCAAAACCTTTCTGTCTTAAACATACACTATGTGATTCAGTACCAGGAAGTAAAGTTTTAGTCTGTATATAATTCCAAAGTTTTTCACATTTTCCATAGCTGTAGGAAAAATTATTATTGTATTCATCCCTCTCCATATTTTTTTCTTCAGACATAGCAAGAATACTGTCTAACAATAGATAAATCTTCTTAATCCCTCTTTAAAACACTTTTTTTTTTTCTCTGAAGCTCACTAAAATTTTCAATGCTACATGGCTGGTTTATAAACACTAATGTCCATCTGAATATTATGCCCTGTTCCTCAGTCTGTCTCGACAGGATGACTTGTATCTATATTGTAAATTGCCTTAATGAGGACCATCTATTGTCGTGTTTGTTCAAAACCTCCAGAGTCCTGGTTAGTACTTTTTATTTTCATCCACTATACCTATGTCTCTCCCACTAACTAAAAGAGGGAAGAGGAGCTGCCTCCTAGTCCTCTGACCAAATGATACCAACTGGGTTATGTACACACAGCTAAAAGCTGCTCTTTACTACACCACAGCAGGGGAAGAGTTTTACTAGGTTGAAATAGAACAAGGAGTGAATACTTTAAGTAAGGTCAGGAACCAAATAGCTGCTTGAGTTTATTTCCTGGCTCTCTTTTTCTTAAAAATACAGATGGTCCATCTAATATCTTAGAATTAATAATTATAGTAACATGAAAGGTGGATTTATAGGGACCATTCACTTCCTTTTTCAAAAAATGCTGTACTGTTTCTGCTTTGACCTTTTCAAAATGGAAGTTTGGAAATAGGCAGTGAAATAGCTCCTAGTACCTCCTAGATTCACCTCAACATTTTCCATACTTTTTCCTTCCCATGATCATTTGGTTTCTGACTTTAAATATATAGGTAAGAATTTTAGTGATATAACTTCAGCTTGTTTGCTGCAAACTTATATCTGTTAACACAATAGTACATATGTTACCAGTTTTTAAAACGGTGTTCAACACTGTTCTCTTCATAGGGAAAGAAATAATTTTTACATAGTTTCAGTGAAGATGAACATAATTCAAAATATTCTAGGGAAACAGACAGATGAACAGAGGTTAACCACATGGTTAAAGGCTTAAACAGTTAAGTGTTCATTCAGAGAAACACATCTTTGCATTTAGGAGATATTTACTTTGAGTGTCATTTACCATTCTAGAGGCCATTATGGGTTTAGTTTGTTTTTAAATGTCTTCCCAGAAAACAGTTCAGAATGAGGGAGAAGTAAGACTGGAGCACTGAACAAAGAAATTGTTCAGATATTACTCTGTCAATTACAATTTAAGAAGTACAGCAATTTAATGGATATAAAGCAAATAACCACAGAACCCAACAGTGATACCTTCCTGCAAACATTCCAGTAAAGCCTCTGAACCATTAACATAAAAAGGCCATTCAAGTGAAACATGTTAAATATGTATTATACAAAAAATGGATCAAGGCAAAAATGCTATTCTGAGTCCATCCTTAATCCCACTTATTTTGCAAAACACAGTGCAATAAAGCAAGCAGGGCATGTTCTGAATTATTCTTCAGCAGGCTACAGACCTCTATGAAACAATACTTTTTCTGGAAAAATCCACCCTTCCAAGGTATTTTAATCTTATTGGAACTGTTTGTTTCGTTTGAATTTGAAAATAACTTCTGAAAAACTCTGCATGTGGTATTGCATAGCATTCCTGAACTCCTTCAAGGGGGTAATGGAAACTTTTCAACAAGAGGAATTAGACAGGAGTCATACAAAGCCACACAAGGTCTTCTCGCTATTAGACCAACCTGCAATACAGATGATTCTAAATAATCAGTAGGCTGGGAATCGAGTCCAAAATAACAACAGGAAGAAATTTACCCAAATACTTACCCCCTCTGAAAACAATAATCACCTCATTATTTTGATATCTTGGATATTATATCCTCTTGGAAAGTTACATGTGAGTCCAAGTCTGGGGGAAAAATTGTATTTTGTTCATGTTTACCTGTGTACCTGGTGCTGTTAATGGATAGGGCAGGGGTAGGGGCAGATATCTGAATTTGTTCTCATAGCTTGGTCTCTCGGACTGTGTGACAACCTTACACGTTAAAAAGGAGTAAATTTTACCCTCGAAAAAGTATGCAGAATTATTCAAAATCATCACGTACATGATGTAAGTATGCCTAGCTGAAATATATCAGTACTGACCTTGACTCACTGACATAATCTGGACATCTGTGTGATTTTTGATCTAATAGAGTATATGAAGATTTATGACCACAAAAGACTGCACTGCTGTTTCAAAAACCAGCTGAAAGAGGATTTAAAGAATAAAGCCTTATTTTGACGTAGTTAGGCTGATTTAAGCAAAGCAAAAGCAGGGACTTAGAGGTGCAGATCAGTTTCCCGGTCAGCACTCTCTGATAGCGAGATCTTCAGTCTAATGGTCAACTCAAGTGTCTTCACTGCTAGCAACTGCTTCCACTGCACAGAGGCCAGAAGTGAGCCAAAATTCTGGCTTTTCCTTAGTTGAAGCATCACCTTACCATCAAATACTTAAAGTGAGCAACACTGCAAACAAATGAATGGAAAAGTGTATGTGAGACAGCCCATGTAGCTAAAGTGATACTAAATGCCTTGCAGAATGAGGACATTGGCTCTCCCTTGTTTTTGTATTCAGGGAGAGAGCAAGAGCAATAACTGAAAGCACTGAGTGATATGCAAGGAAGATTTATCTCCTTTCTCCTACTTTACATGCTAGCCCCCAGGCCAACTATGAGCAAACATGAGCTCTTCAGCTTTACAAATTATTCCGGCTATTGCTGTGTGATTATGCATGTGCCCTATGCACCACAGAAGGTCAGAAGCAGCACTTAAAACTCTGAACGTGCATCGGTGCACTCTTCCACTCTAAATGTACCAAAAGCAGCTTTCAATATTGTTTTTCCTTTGGCCATCACAGGTTCCGAATGTTTTCTTCCTACAGCGATCAAGAATAAGCTACAATCCTTCTTTGGTATTGTGCACTCTAGGTCTTAATCATCTATTTATACAGACATTTCCTCTTTACAAATAAAAGTAGAGTGAAACAGAATAAATATTCATTTAAAAACCAAATGTTTATGTTTTGGAAAATGCCTATTTACCAGAAATTCTTCAAACAGAATGATGTTCTCCAGCTGCAGGGAAGGTTTCCATTAAAATGCTTTTATATTCATTGCATTCACTACTATAGCAGAGTGACCCTCTGTTGGGTAATGAGTGAGTTAGGGTTTCAGGTTACATCAAATCCTTCCTTCTATCTGTAACAGGAAGGCTGTGGTGGTGTAAATTAGCTGGTTAGCTGATGAAAGGGCACGATAACACCACAAGGAATGCAAAACCTGTTGATCTCTATATATAATGTAATGACGGATGTTTCCTTTCGAAAAAGCTTTCTTTAAAAAAAAACAAAACAAAACAAAAAACTTTTATGTGATGGATAAGAGTACAGCAGCATGCAAGATAAGAAGTGCACTTCCTAACTCCTTTGCACTGATTTCCCTGACAGCAGCCTAGAAACACGTCCAGAACACAGCCTGGCTGACAGCAGTGCCCTCGGCTGATCATTCATACAGTATGACTTTCACATCGCTGATTTCTAAAGAGGCTGCCTTGCCAGATAGTTGGATCACTTCCTGCTACCATCACCGTGACAGTGACTAATATGCAAAAAGCAGTCTGTCACTTCACTGTTGCTCAGCAAATTTGGAGAAGGAGACTAAGACCGAGCTACAGATCCTCTGGAACACACTTTCTGTCTCTCCTGCATGGGCCCACCTGACACTCCAACCCTACCTCCTCCAATTCCTTGATCTTTCTCTTAAACCTACTTCAGAGAGGTAATGTCTCCCTTTGCGACCCATCATTTAATGCTCTAATCTCTTCTGAGCACCCCAGACATGCATAGTTTCTTCCTGATTAAGTCGTCTCCATGGCCCTCTCATACCTTACCTCCTTACTTGAGGACAAACACAGTCTGTTATGAAGTAAGCCAGGCCTACACATGTGACCCATCACGACACCAGAAGCTGGAATTCATTTGATGATTTAAATTATTTCTTGTTGATAAAATATTTAACAGGAGGTTACTCATAGATAATATTTGGCATATTTCCTGGAAACGCTATGGGTCCGTTCTTAAAGCAGATAAATTATTAATGACATTTTATAAAGCACTGATTAGTGAGCCCTTCATAGCACTCTTAATGCATTCACGGGAAGTCAGCTTTTCCAATTCAAACCAAGATTAGTAACACGCAGAAAACAATAAATAATAAATATAGGTCTTCTTTCTGTGGCACAGCAACAACAGCAAAGTGAAGACAGGCACTTTTTCAAGCCAAAGGATGAGGAATTTAGCTATTTTGCTTCTTAGCAGAACCAAACCAAAGTATACTTTTGGTAGCGATAGACTGATTTTTTTTGAGCTGCAGTATGAGTGGAGGGGAAAATCACACAATAGTCAAAGAAGTAGAAAGGAAAATAACTTTGTGAAATGCTGCTGATTGCTAGTTTACTATGAAGAAGTAAAATATAAAACTACAAAATATATGAGCTATGTGTGACTGTATCAGAAACTCACTTTTGTTACTTACTGTTGGTTAAGCAGTACCTTAATCCTAGTGAAATCAGTAAGGATCAGGGAAACAATTCATAATGGGTATTTCTGGCTGTAAAATGTTATGATTTTTCATTTAACATAAAGATTATAAAATAAATTCCTCAAGCAATAAACTAAGGCCTGATTTTTTTTTTCTATTTACTCTTTAGCTATTTTATCCCAAGGTCATTTAGATTCGTACATCTCCTGCACATTACAAGGAGTAATTCATTGCGTAAAACCTAGTATTCTTCAGACTAACCTTGGGTCCATTCTGATCCAAACTGTGAATTGTTCCTTTTTATATATCCCTTCCACTCCATTTATCCATAATGTAATTTTAGTAGTCTGTCTTGTGAGTCAGGGCAGAACAAGGTACTTGTTATTGTTGTTATCAGAATTTCTCACACTCCTTTTACAAGATTTCTAATTAAATACATTTTGATAAAAAATATTTATGTCAAGGATTAGGATTTTATTAAAAATATTTGGATTGCCCCAGAAAGCATGCAGGTGGTCACATATTCAGTTCATCCCAGAACTGACAATCTAGACCTAATTCATGCGTCAGAATCTGAGCTGAAACTGAATCCCCTTTTTGTTCCCCAACACCCAGAAAAAAGCAATCAGTTAGGGCTCCTGAAGGATGCAGGTGGATACTGTGAAAGGTGAGGACTCACCAAATGCCATTCTTACAGGGGCATGGGACACAGGAGGAATCAAAAATGTCCACTGCCTGAGCACAGCTTTGGTTATTTCTTCCCCTTTCCTGCTTTTCCATAAACAGAGGCATCATCTCCTTCTCAAAGCCAGAGGTGTCAGGAAAGTCCATCAGAAACATCAAAAAACTAGCAATTAGGCTGAACAAGCTAAAGACACTGATTCTTTCCACACATAGGGAGCTCTCTCTGCTACTGACTGGGCTTTCCTTCTGCAGATGGACCCTCTTCTGCCAAAACAGGACTAGCTCCAAATTCTCCTCCTAAACTAACAACTGTGAGTGGAGCCATAGCACAGGGTCAGGGTCAGGGCAAGGTGGGCACGACAGCGGGGGGACAGGCTTCAGACTTCTTCTTCTCTAAACGGACAGTTTAGACAGTTCCTGAAAGGGGAAGAAACTGTCAGATGGATTAGTACCGGGGTAGTTGCTGCTCAGGGAGCAGACAAGGGAAAAAAAAACTGCTAAGGTGTAAGCAGCTGTAGCACAAGTGGGTTTGTTTTCTTTGCTTGATTTGTTTATTTTTCTCCAGTCCCCTCTGTCTTGACCCTCTCGCTACATAGCTACATGGTCTGTCTTTATGGCAATTCTGGTCACATACAGAGACCTGTTTTAAGTGACCACCCAAGAGACCAGCAAATCTAATTCACTTGTAAGAGCTGTGCTTTATATGGAGAAAAAAATAAAATGTCCTTGGAAACCATGGCATGCCACTTTAAAATACCTGCCTAATAGCAAACAAATTCAAGATTTCAGTTAAGATTTAATTGAACTGTGTGACTGTATAACAAAAAGCTGGAAAAGATTTTTGAAAAGGAACTACTAGAATGATTTTTCCAGAAAATGTTGTTCCCTAACAACTAAACTTTTTGCCATGGTGTAACAAGACAGATACCCTCAAAACAGAGTCACTCAAGGTTGGGGGTTATTTTAGAAGTTTTCAATCAACACTAATGATAACTATACTTGATAGGAAATCTTTTCAACCAAGCACATCAACCCCTTGACATTGAATTCTAACAAAGGTAAGAATTATTCTGAAGTTTCCATTCTATATTTAAAATATTCTATCTTAGATCCATGCTATGAGTTCACCAGTGATAGTAGTGCAGGCATGGTTCCTCTTAAGCAAATGTGGCTATGTTGTGTGTCCTGTCTGAAAGACTATAAAACCTCCCTATCTTTAATCCTTGGATCTGAAAGGTTAATAATTCAAAAATACAAAACATAAAGAAAAGAACATGCAGAATACTGTGTTTGTATTTTATGTTAAGGGCTAAGTACTGAGCATAAAAGCTACATACTGGGGATTAATACTAACCAGTTTATTATTTCCTTTTGAGGAAATATTCATTCTTTCAAAAAACATTGGTGGTGCAGAAAAAACTTATCACACTCCTAAAACATAAATGTTTCTGGTAATTTACTCAGAGAAAACAAAACATTCTCTGAATAGTCAATGTTCATTAACTCTAAACTTTTACTACCCATCAGAGTGCTTCCTGCAGGAATTGCCACTTCTTACTGTGCACCTGAAGACCTGCATTTTTCTTTATTTACTGTGATCTATGGCGTTTTTTCTCTTTTAATTCAAAGAGCCAGTACTTGCTGGAGAATGTCCCTCAAATACCCTTTACTATGTCCCTCTCGTTCTCCTTTTACATATCACAAACTGACATTCCAAGCGGGCTCCTTCCTGATCTCTATTTCTTGGGAGGAGCAGAGATTGCAATCAAATAAGTGCAAATCACTTCAGCTGCCTGGCTAGACTATGAGGCTATCAGCTCTAAAAGATCACTTGTGTGTGGCTTGTGCTCCCAGCAATGGGTAAAATGCATCTTTAAGGTCTTGTACCAACAATTCTGGTAATGAGCAAGGTAGCAATTGGAGCTGTGCCTAACAACATCAAGCAAAGTCTTTGTGATTACATCTCCAACCTTAAATGTAAGGACCCAGAACAATCAGTACATCTCTGGTGCCCCCTTTTCCTGGATAATCTGTGTTAAAAAAAATAAAATAAAAAATCAGATGTCTTTTTTTTTCACTGCAAATTTTTTAATGTACCATCTTCTAGAGTTCTTTTCTCTTAACTGGTATTCATCTTCTTGCTGTTAGACTAACACACAAATTAGGAGGTCTAGTTGCTTTTAGACAGGTTTTCTGAGACTGAGATCAATTACTCCTTTTGCATACTACACATTTACTGTAAGTGCTTCACAGCCTAGACCCCAGAGAGGGCCATCTCAGTTACTGTGGAGACCTAAATGCATGCAGGAAAGGGATTAGGTGCTGATTGATACAGACAGTCAATTAGTACTTCAAAGGGAAGCTGACTTCTTGTTTTATACACACAGAACATGGGATAAAAGACTGTAGTCTGATGTCTTGTAATCTCTGTTGCTTCAGTGTTGACCAGGACAGCATGATATTAGAAGGTTTCTCGGAAGTTAAAAGAGTCCCGCATTGGTTCCTAATGGAATGGAAGTACTAAGAGAAACAATGACATTATGTGATCTGTGCACACTAGCTTTCCTAAAGTATTTCAGGCTGCAGTGACTCTCTGGGACTCTGTCTGTTCAAGTCAAAAGTATTCTTAATCTCTGTGATGTGCTGATCAAACCTTGAACTGTCAGGTCAAATTATTTCCACAAAACCAGTTCTATTTATGATTAATTAGAATTTCTTCTTGATTGCATACAGTCTTTTTTATTGTATAATCCCTTCATTGTCTAGTGATTGGGAGTATGGGCCCAATTCCTAAAATAAAAACCAAATTATTTCAGTGCATGTTATGCCTATGCTGAGATGTATTAAATTCACCCATTTGATAAAGGAAACAAAAAGCAGAAATCTAAACTGATAAAAAGTAAACCAATATGCTGTAAGGAAGAGTTTTATTAAAAGCGAATAAATAACAATTCCATTATGTACATTGTATTAAAACTCTTGCCCTTAAAAGGGCTGACTGTTTCTCAATTTTACAATACGCTGATATTTGTGGATATGTTTTCAAGTTCTGGTCTCCATTCTTCTCAAAGTTGCAAAACATCAGATTGGCATGTAACTGCAAACAACAACATTCAAGAAAATATTTTGTCTTTTATATACAGTACTTTTGTGTTTGTTCAAATAAGAAATATAAACAATGAATGGAATTATTTAAGGATACGACAGCTAAAAATATGATAAAATATTCATAAATTATTTTTTATTATTCCTAAAATATTCTACATTTTCTTTTCTTTTTTTCTTCTTTCTCTTTCTCCTTATCCTTCTCCTTTTCCTTCTTTTGATAAAAATCTTGAAGTCCTCTCTTTACCTATGTTAATTATCTGTTAGACCTATTTGTTCTGTCTCACCATTGAGATAAATATAAGGGAATTCCCATCCAAATGAGGCTAAGAATGAAAAAGAGAGAACACAATCTGAGGTGGATCTTTAGATTCATCCAAATTTAAAACTTAATTGAAGCATCTAAGTAAGGAGGGGAGGAGTGATAGATTCATCTCACCTAATTTTAAACAATTACAATTTAGATGTCTACATGTGACCATGGAAGAAATAAGCACTTTTAGAGGATGATTATGTTGATCTGGTTTAGATAACTGCATTAGAATGAAATAAATTGGTCTCTCAAGTGCTAAGAGATCTCAATTTTATCAGATACATTCTGTCAGAATCTGATTATCAGTAAGTTCATATGCAGTAAGTGAAGTTCACAAGTAAATGAACTAAATTACACTCCAAAGTGTAACTTAACCTATCTATTTTTTAACTGCCTTCAGCACAGCGTAGTCTATCTTTGAGTTGCTTGTCAGAGAAACGTACAACAATAAGCTTTTTCATTTGCACTTGCTTCCTATTTTGTGTACTGAACACAAGAGATTTTTTAGTAGCTGCAGATATAGCAATAATTATAGATAAGAACTGATTGCGGACTTCTTACAGGATGTTTTAAAAGTGTGATTAAACGAATAACTCTATTAAAAGAATGCATTCAGATTATTTATTCATTGGGTATCCGTTAGTCTAGAACAATAAGAGAAAATTGTTTCTCATCAAATTTACAAGCTGACGTTAAATTTTCATAGCCTTGACATTGTTTTGCTCTAAGCATGCTAAGCATTGTTGATACTGATCTACTGTGATATGTGTGTTCCTATCAACTCTTCCAGCTCACTTATACAGGGTTTCTTCTTTTGAAACTATGTGAAAAGTTTCTTCCTTTTTAGTTCATAGTTCACCGGCATGACATCTTAGCAGTCTCCACTTCTTCATATGCATATTTTCTAGCCTAGCCCAGGGGAAATTATTCCTCAGTGTAACAGCCAGAGTGATACTACAGCCCAGATAATGTTGTAAGAACTATATCCTAGAGTGCCAAGAAGCGGAATAGAGGTTTTGATGCTTTCTGGTTTTCAGTTGCAATGCCACATTGTGGGTGCATTATGTTACTGGGTTTTGTTTCTGTCACTATGTAACAGTATAACTTGGAATTTTAATTGCTCCCAAATCCTACCGTTACCTATATCCAGTGCCAATGCTGTGATAGCATTGTGATAACATGTTCTAAAGGGCAGAAACAAATAAGCACCTTTTCACTGATGAAAAGCTAAAATGTACATCAACACTCCTCTTGTGATGCTGAGATCAACTGACAGAGAATTTTATCTTGAAGATAGGACTCAACATAGAAGACAGGACACAACATAGCAACAATTCTTGAGGTACGTAGTGCAACCAGCTCTTAGAATGACTATGGAAGCTAAAGAGCTATCTAACTTTCAGTATGTGATTTTGTTTCACATTTTCAAAATGTGATTTTGTTTCTGTTTCATCCTCATTTATTTAGCATAGATTCAGGTGTGCTGAAAGAAGAGAACAAGAAGGTGTGACCAAATGCTTTAAGCTAGCAGTTTTGTCTGTGGCTCTAAAAGGGAAGAACATCTTCAAATAATTCAAAAAGCCCTTTCTGAGATATTAACCAAAACTAATCTCTCAGAAAAAAATATTAGAAAGACATACTTCAGTTAAATTAAGTCCTGGTTCAAGGACATAATAGAAAAATAAAGCAAGGCAAGCATATCTGACATGTGAACAAGAATGAATTTTTTTTATGGCTACTCTTAGATTAAAAAATAGTCATATAAAGCTCAAACAAGCAAAATACTGAAGAACTGCATGGAACTGTGAGACTGCTGACACTTCCTCACTTAATACAGCAATGATCTTTTTGGTTACACACTAAGTCCACTAAGATTTGCGCCTGTTTCCCACAGCTCTTACGATAGCTGCACCACAGATAATCAATATACCAATGTCATAGCAGTACCACTAGGTCTACGCTACAATGGGGAATGCTACACAAACACTTATGCTATAGTGCTATTGCGGTATCAGTCTCAGCTTTTATCCTGCATTGACGTACACAGGCCAAACAGTCCTTCTTCGCTGCTTCCAACCCCTGCCAACTACGTCTACGCTCCAAAAATACCACAGTCCAGGGAAGAAGATGCCTAAGTCTTCACACTGCCATAGCATCAGCCCTCTCTCCCATCCTGCCTTGGGTTGTTCACTTCCAAAAGACAATATGGACAAGACTACATGCAAACAATTAAGCCGATTTAGCAAACTGATCTCCTTAAATGTGTCTGCATCTACTTACTTATGTCTATTTTGTTTCATTTCTGGTTCTGACCCTCTTTTTAAGGCATGCTAAAGCACAGCTTCCATCAAATCCTCTTGCACTTCTTCTCTATGACACAGAGAGTTAAAATTGCCCAAATCTCACCCTAAAATGGAACTAGGGCCTGGCTAGGGTACACAACCAGTCCTGCTAAGCAGGAAATCCTACCTGATCCAGTAATTAAACTTACTTAAGAGGATTGTAGTGCTAGTAATTTTTTCCTGAATCTGAAGCACTTTCAAGTAGGAGTTTTCAGCTGAGAAGTATTGTTTTAGTATGGTGCCTAAGATGTCTGCTTCTACATATAAGCTTTGTTGAATGGTGCTCTGCTGAGAGGATTTCATACTTGTATAATATGTTGAGAGATGATTCACTTGAAAGTCCATTTTGCCTGTATTATCCACTTCTCAGTTCAGTCAGTTTTCCTGAGCTGACTGTTTCCTCCATAGCTTGACGTATGTTCTGAACAGGATCAGAGGTTCAGTTTCATACTGTCGCTAACTCATAAAACACAGGTGTTGAAGGACCGTTGGCCCTTTTGCCACAGACCTCTATGCCCAGCAACATTTACCTCATCCATCAATCTCATGACAACTCGACTAAGAATCCAGTTGGAAAGTTTATGAATTGTTTTTGTCTTCTCACACAAAGGAGGAAGAGAAGCATTTATCTTCTCATAGTTTCATTCTTACCTTTTCCAAACCTCTGTAAAAGCTGCAGAGCATCCTGGGTTTGTAGCATCACTGAGGATCCCACCGTCTTACAAATTATGCTCCCACAGTAGTTCTCAGGAGTTCTTCACTGTCCTGCAACTTTTACCTACACACCTCACACCAATGGATATTTCTAGGGAGGCTAATATCAGTAAATTAATTAGATATATGATTAGATAAAATTATGTTTCTCTGTTCACTCTTCTCCCTAAAAAAAAAAAGTAACGATTCAAGCAAATTTCGACAAAAACAATTTCTATCTACTAGAAAAGTTATTCTTATTCATTGGTAGTATCTGTTGTTTATTACTTTAAAATAAGTAACTTTAGTCAACAGTGTTCTCACTTTAAGCCAGCACAGTTTTATGGAAAAGATGCTCAGACAGTTTTATGGAAAAGATGCAAAGGTCATCATGCAAAACATGTTTCATGTTTTAATCCAGTTAGCATGAAAAATGGGTTTGTGTTGAAAGCACAAGCAGGCAAACTGGAAGTTCTGGTTTACTTCCTAAATTATTCACAGTCTTCCTTTGTGTCCCATGGGTTTTGCTGGAGAGATACGAGCCGTGGCTCCGCATAGGCTAACAGTGGAAATTAGGGAAAAGCATACTGCAGTGACAACTCTTCTGGCTCTGCATGAAACAATTTAGGCTTGAAAGCACCGTGAGTGCATTTATGCACTGTTAACTGCCTGAGTCTGCATTAATTTGGAGTTCTCAAAACTCCATTCTGTCATGGATATGACCTTAGACTTGTAAATACCTTTCTATGGTTTTAAGTCGAACATTCAGTTGTCCTGTTATTCATGATATCCCTGGTTAGAACACTGAGCAGTGGAATTTCCATTTTTTTCCTGATTGCCAGATCTATACCAGTCTGAACTGCTGAACTGCTCAGAATCAAGTCCCAGCAGGATTAACAAAACAGACATTTCTGTGAATTGCTCAATTTTAGAAATGAATCAGTGAGCACTTTCATGTCCAATACAAGAAAACCACTGGGGTAGAATGCTCAAGAAACAGGCTATCAAATTTAAGTCCCCAGGCCGCATGAAGAATGAGTTTCATCTTCCACTCATATGTTAGCATCGGCATAGAGTACTTGCCTGTTGAAATTTGATGACCTGTCATAAGCAAAGATCTTTCCATGAGATGGTTCACTGTGGGTGGGACCCCATCACACACAGGCAAGGGTACCACATGCACTGCAATTGAATTCCTTGGTTTACATATCCAGTTGTTCCCACTTCCTTGGCATCTGCCTTTGTAGTCCTAAACCCTTGCACATGCTGCATCAGAGTTAGGGATCCCAGTATGCTGACATTTTAGGGAAGCTGGCATATTCCCTTGGTCCATTCCCAATCAGGTTCTCCATGCTGCATAGCACCTAATGAAGCTGGAATCTGTGAAATGTGTGAACAACAGAGTCACATAACCTGATAAATAGAATCTTACAATCAACATATTCCAGTTTATCATACAAATGATGACCTCTGTTTAGCCTAGGCTATCATCTTTACAGATACACAGTGGCAGGGCCTTCTCTCCGCATGGATTAGATGATCCCTGGCTCTAAAAGGGAATAAAACTGAGTTTCTGCCAGAGTCATTTTTTTTTTTCCTCTCTGGTTGTCCTTGGCTACTCTGTCCATTGGGGTGTGAATGTGACCACAGTGAGGATTCCTGCCTGGCTTGACAGTGAGTTTAATTCTCTTTAATCCCAATACAGCCCAGGCTCCACCTAAACTCGTGCTCTAACCCCTGCATCATATGCAAAAAGGCAGGCACCAAGTGCCCTTTTCCATATAGCCCTGGGCTTTGTATGAAGTTCACTCAGCAAACTGCCTCTAGGTGGATGTTTTCTCCTGAGATTCCCTTCTGTTTTCCAGCACTGAACAAAAAGATAGGCACGTAATTTAGATAGCATGCATCCTGCAATACAGCCTTTGGATCATTATCAGACTGAGAAAAGTCACTCACATTGTGTTGTGTTGTAATTCAAGAAAGATCTCCCTCTCTAACAGCTTCACAGTCTCTCTTGTAGATTAATTTCAGTATGAAGAACTGAAAACTATTCAACACCTCAACGTAGTGGGCCTTATTTTCTGTAAGCACCTTTTACCATAGCATCATTACTGTTAATGACTTTCTTGTTCTTGTGCAAGAAGACGGTAACACATTTTGAGCTGTTAAAGGATTCGTTTTTTCCTTTTTGTCTTTTTTTTCTTTCTTTCTTTCTTTCTTTCTTTCTTTCTTTCTTTCTTTCTTTCTTTCTTTCTTTCTTTCTTTCTTTCTTTCTTTCTTTCTTTCTTTCTTTCTTTCTTTCTTTTCTTTTCTTTTCTTTTCTTTTTTTTTTCCTTTTTTGCTGAGTCACATCTTTGTTAATAAAAAACAGGGATTTTCCTCTTCTGTACTTGAAACATTGCTGCACTCATGATGCACAATGAGTGTTTCCAAAGGACTGAACTTAAATTTAACTACACAGATTCCATTTGATTTAATGGTAAGTGTGCAGCTTAATCCTATGCAAATCTTTTAACATTAAGAACATGTTTTTCACCCAGTTAGCATTTCAGTGAAGCAGATTTGGGAACAACTTTGTGACAATCTCTGTAAATCCTAGCAACCAATTCTTAGTTGAGCAGATGCTTTCTAAATAGGTTCTTTAAAACTTTTATGTACTGCTTCTATGGGTTTTCATATTTTTAAAATTGAGAAATACTGGTGTGCATTTCTCACCTGCTCAGCATTAATTTCTGATTCATAATCCCTCTACAAACAACAGGTTTATTGATTATAAAACCTCCCGCAAGGCATTCTTGCCAGTGTGTGTCTTTTCTATGAAAAAGTGAAAAAAAGCCCCAAACCCCTGAAAAATGGTGACTTGGAAATGAGCCACCTTTATTTTAAGGTTTTTTTGCAGTCAACATGTTGCCCCAGCAACCTAGGTTCTTACTGTCTGGCAGAAGACAGATTTCTTTGGTTCCATCATGATGCAAAGCTGAAAGAAGGAAGAGAGAGACAAGCAATGAAAATTCACCATTTCATTATTTGAATATGTGAATTACCCTGAGCTGCAGCCAAGCCATGGGTCTTATCCACAGTGTCCTTCAACACTTATTCAAACCCTTCAGTGCTGCAATACTTCATTTCCATTAATTAAATAATTACACCAAACTCTGTGTAAAGATAGCATTCAACTGAATTCAGGCATTCCAAAATAGTTATTCAGTAAAGCTGAAGCTCATATTATTATGCCATGAATTGACAAAGATTTTGTTTATTTCTCTTACCAGAGTTTTTCAAAAGGTCCTTTAAGGAAAAAAAAAAAAAAAAAAAAAGGAGAGAGAAAAAAAAACAACAAACAACAACCTCAAAACTGAAATTGATGACATTTAACATAGGTGATAAAAACAAAAATTAGTGTCCCACAATCTTAGTTCTTTATTTAATATCATGAGCATGTCATTATAATCTAGTACAGTTAATACATCTTAAAGATTAAGTTCTTTGAAGATTAAAAAAGGATTGTCCTCACTTACATAACATGAAGCCCATTGTTATTAGTGGAAAAAATTAGTGCTTGAACAGGTTTATGTAATAAGATTACATTTTGGCCTTTTTTATGGTCCGTCTTTGGTACACAGTCACACACCTTCAGTCAGTCACTTGGCTCAGGAGAAAAAAACTATGATGGCTGAGAGAAATAGCAGTGTAAAACAGCTCATTAGATGACTGATTGCAAAGAATTTGCAGCAAAGGGGAGAAAGACATCTGAAAATACATACAGAAGGATGCAACAGAAGCCAAATGTGCCTTGCAAAACAGTCAGTGATGACAAATCAAGGGAATGCTCTATATGATGTACAGGATACAGTATTGTGGCTTTCAGATCTGTTCTTTAGTCTCTAACACTCTCCACCATCTCTATATACGATACAGATATTGGGCAGCGAAAACATCATTGTGTAGTGGGAAAATCAGAGATGGAGGGCATCAGACAGTAGAGGTCACGGTGGCACAGCTTGCAAAAATATAAACAGGACAGCTTGTGTACTAAGCCACAGCTATCAGCCACCACACTGTGAAGATGGGGAGGAACTGGTGTCCAGCTAGAGAAGAAAGTTCATTTCACTCATTACAGCATTTCATTTTATCCCCACATTTTGCTACTAGATGTGTCTATGAGCAAATGGAGATTTTGACAGAAGTGGAGGACAGTTATTTATCCTTTTATTTCTATCCTATTTATCCTTTATCTGGAGGACAGACAAAATAAGATAATGGATTATATTTATAGGCAGTTTGGTCAGTTTAGGTAAATGCCTAAGGAACCAGAAGCAATATACACTGTGACACTAGCTGTGATATCAGATGTGAACACCATTCTCTGGTGTTCAAAGTCTTACACCTCTAACCATAATATTCTGGAAGAACAATAACTTCTCTACTGTTTTATGTGAATTATGCCAAGTTTTCGCTTTCATCTCTGTCAGATTATAATAGGCAACATTGGGAGGAGCACAGAGCAAAAAGCACAGGCAAGACAAAGAGGAAGGGCATATCAATGATCACAGGAGAGACATAAGAGGGACAGATTTTCCCCTATCTTGCAGATCATGAGAGATTTGAAAATTCTTTGTACTAAGAGAAAGCTGGAGGCTTGGGCAAACATCTTAGAATCATAGAATTGTAGGGTTGGAAGGGACCTCTGGAGATCATCTAGTCCAATCCCCCTGCCAGAGCAGGGTCACCTACAGCAGGTTGCACAGGAACGTGTTCAGGTGGGTTTTGAATGTCTCCAGAGACGGAGACTCCACCACCTCTCTGGGCAGCCTGTTCCAGTGCTCTGCCACCCTCAAAGGAAAGAAGTTTCTCCTCATGTTTAGGTGGAACTTCCTATGCTCAAGTTTGTGCCCATTACCTCTTGTCCTGTTGCCGGGCACCACTGAAAAGAGCCTGGCCCCATCCCCCTGACACCCACCCTTTAAGTATTTATAAATGTTGATAAGATCCCCCCTCAGACGTCTTTTTTCCAGACTGAAGAGACCCAAATCCCTCAGCCTTTCTTCATAAGAGAGATGTTCCAGTCCCCTAATCATCTTGGTAGCCCTTTGCTGTACCCTCTCCTGCAGTTCCCTGTCCCTCTTGAACCAGGGAGCCCAGAACTGGACACAGTACTCCAGGTGCGGCCTCACCAAGGCAGAGTAGAGGGGGAGGATGACCTCCCTCGACCTACTGGTTATGCCGGTTATGCATTATTGTGAAGAAATAAAGGAGTGGCAGAACAGTGATGACACAAGGTTTGTGAAACTTATCAGTACTGGAGGAGAATTTACTGAATGGGATGAAGGTTGAATCATGTCAGGAGCAAATTGACACCTATGAGGAAATCAGTCATTTCAGAGAGAATTGTGAAATGAAGTACCCTGAAGTATGTTGTAAGCACGTATCCTTTTTTAGAGGCTTTTGAGTTTTTTTGTTTTTTTCAGCATACAAACAGTATGTACACATGTAGAAGATGGAGTCACAACTGGTCTAAGGTCTGATATGATCAATGACAGTTCCTATCCAGGACAGTTTTATTCAACCACTCCATATTCTTTGACCTCTAATTCTTTCCAGAATCCCACATATTTAAAAAATGTTTATGATGGAATCTATTAAATTCGTTCTGATTGCACAAGTTGCTGATTCCAGCAAAAGACTGAAATCTCATAATTTTTATATAAATAGAATACAGCCAAAGAAAACTAAACAGGGAACAAATATAGTGGGGCATAAGTTTCAAAATTGATGGATGGTTTTCATCCTTTCCATCTTTGACATCCCCACTATGCCACTGGATGATTTGACAATTTAAAGTAAGGAAACAAAAACGGAAACACAACCATGAAAATGGAAAAGAAAGGTGAACAAATTATATCTCGTTTCACCATTTTAATTTTCTCCTCTGTGTGTTGTTTTCAGCTGTTTCTGTATTCTAGATAGCACTTGAGATCCTTTAGAAATATATTTTATGAATGCAGATTATTTCTATTTTCCACCTGCTACTGCAATCACTACAAAATTTAAATCATTTCAAACTAGAGCTGTCTTGTTTGGTTTTGGTCTGTCTCCAATTTCAATTATATTTACAAACATAGAGATAATACTGCACTATTCTTCTCAAATTCATTTATATGTTATGAATAAGATGAATAATATGAATAAGAGATCTTAACTTCTGAAGTACACTAATTGTTGTGCCACATTACTGTTAGTAATTGCTTTCTGCCTTCTCAGTTTTTAGTTATTAAACCTCATAGGAAGCATCTTAAGCCAAGGCCTTTGACTTTTTTTCACTATTGAAATATCTTCAAAATACCTGATTCGGCCATTGTGGAATGTGAGATGAATGGCTAAATAAAACAAGTGCCTGATATTGCTAACATCTCAGAGTAGTCTTTCATTTTTATGGTGGCAGGATTAGAATGCCTCCAAACCAAGTGTTCCCAACGGTAAAGGAAATTTCAAGGCTCTTAGAAAATAGTAGGCATGCCTATGTACTCAGCTCATTTTATCCTATTATATACTGGTTTGTTATTAATAGATCATGTATATATACGTTAAAAATTAATATTTATGTATATATATAAATAAAATATATTTTTATATATAAATAAAACCACATCTTTATCAACAATTGTAGCTGTTAGAAGTTTCCAACCTTAATTTAAGAAGACTTTAAAGCATGGATTTTGGAATTTAATTTTAAATTCAGTGAAAATAAAGTGAAAGATATCTGTCTTGCCTAAAATTAGTTGTAGTACAGCTAATGTACTTGAGTGCTCACAAAACTTTGCCTAAAGTTTCTTTCTTAATTGAAGTTCTTAAAGAAATAAACTCTTATAAACAGTTTTATGTGACTCTTGAGAAAATTGTTAAAAAATACGAAAGCATAGGTAGAAAATGTCAGTTTTCACAAAGGAAACATATTACCAATATATCCTCCAAGTATTTTTATTGGGTACTTATGTTTCAGCATATTCATAGATGTTCTAGCAGAGAGCATGAAGAGGCAACAAGTTTTGCAGATAATTACTTTGGATAGTTGGAACAATTAAGCCCAGAGCTGTCTGAAAGAGCTACAAATGATCTCATATTAGAGAATGGTAGAATGGCTGATTAAAGTCAACACTGAAATCACCTGGAGAAAGGGACTATGAAGAGAAATTAATTTGCTCTAAACCAGCCATCAGTGCCTGAGAAAATGTTGGAGTCATTGCAGAGAGGTTTTCACATACATCTGCTCATCACCCAGAACTGGGCAAGTACAACAGAGAAGTACCAGGACAGAAAGCAAGAGCAAGCAGAAGTCATCGTTATTCCCCCATATGACATATTCATCTCCCACATACCACCTGAGGTTCCAATTGCTTCACCTTGGAACAGATGCTCAGAAAAGCAAGAAGATCATAGAATCATAGAATCATAGAATTGTTGAGGTTGGAAGGGACCTTTAAGATCATCGAGTCCAACCTTTAGCCTATCCTGACAAGAGCCACTTCTAAACCATGTCCCTAAGTGCCCCATCTACCCTTTTTTTAAACACCTCCAGGGATGGTGAATCCACCACCTCCCTGGGCAGCCTATTCCAATGTTTAATAACCCTTTCAGTGAAAAAATGTCTCCTAATATCTAATCTAAACCTCCCCTGACGTAACTTGAACCCGTTTCCCCTCGTCCTATCACTTGTCACCAGGGAGAATAGGTCAGCCCCCATCTCTCTACAACCTCCTTTCAGGTAGTTGTAGAAGGTGATAAGGTCTCCCCTCAGCCTCCTCTTCTCCAGGCTAAACAACCCCAGCTCCCTCAGTCGTTCTTCATAAGGTTTGTCCTCCAGACCCCTCACCAGCTTTGTAGCCCTTCTCTGGACACGCTCCAACACCTCAATGTCCCTCTTGTAGCGAGGGGCCCAAAACTGAACGCAGTACTCGAGGTGGGGCCTCACCAGTGCCGAGTACAGGGGGATGATCACTTCCCTAGTCCGGCTCACCACACTATTCCTGATACAGGCTAGGACGCTGTTGGCCTTCTTGGCCACCTGGGCACACTGCTGGCTCATATTCAGCCGGCAGTCAACCAACACTCCCAAGTCCTTTTCTGTCGGGCTGCTTTCAAGCCACTCTGCCCCAATCCTGTAGCGCTGCATGGGGTTGTTGTGACCCAAGTGCAGGACCCGGCATTTGGCCTTGTTGAACCTCATACCATTGGTCTCAGCCCATCGGTCCAGCCTGTCCAGATCCCTCTGCAGAGCCAACCTACCCTCAAGCAGATCAACACGCCCGCCCAGCTTAGTGTCATCTGCGAACTTACTGAGGGTGCATTCGATCCCTTCATCCAGATCATTGATAAAGATATTAAAGAGATATCTTAGAGATATTAAAGAGATATCTTATTAAAGATGATCCGAGACACTAACCAGCACACAGCTTAGATGCTCAGTAGAATATGACTCCTCAGGATGGAGAAAAGGTGACTGGAAAATAAATGATTGGTGCATGTAGTGATTTGCATCACTAGCACATTAGAGGAGAGAACGTGAGAACAGCTATTCACTATTTCTCACAGTTTAAAAAAAAAAAAAGAAAAAGACAGGGATTGAGTTATCTATCAGCATTGAACAAACTATGGAGCAAATTTGCATGATGACTTTATAGGTATGTTGTTTCTTATATTCTTTCCCCTTTTCCCCAGAAATGAGAAGAAAAGCAATCTGGGACAAACAAAGGTGGGTCTTTGGTCCCATTCAGTACATACCTCTTGTTTGAGCTTGTGATTTAGGTTTCCTCTTCTTGTCTCATCTCGTCTAGTCTCTTAAGATTACATTTTAAAATATAGGTGATATGGTTAAAATACGACAATGATGGATGACCTTCAATTGTGAGTGTTAACAGTCCTTAAATTCTGCTAGTTTCTCTTTAAATTCTGCAACTTCAGCTGGGGTGTAGTCATGTCATTACTGTTCAGATCCTTCACATAATTTTATACCCAGCTGTATTTCCCAGAGTATCTTAGGTACTCTGCATCTTCAATTTTATTCATGTTAAAACTGAGGGTCTGTGAGGGTCTGCCTTACATATCTGGAGAAATACAATGACACTTATGTGACCCTTTTTTTTTCCCCCTTTTTTTTTTTTTGGAAATGCATTATAGAATTTCAGTTTCATGGCTAAGTATTGATTTAAGTTATTGAAATGAAACTATCAAAGCCTTGTTCACCACTGTTGCCCTGTGCTTCCTGCTAAACACACAAAGTTTCACTAGATCATTTTGTTTCCTATTCAAAAGACTTGTATAGAGCAATCGTTCTCTTTAAAACAGTCTTCCTCCCAGGGACAGATGCATTTCAAAAATGAGTAGAGTGATCTATTGAGACAATTATTGCTGATACACAAACTCAGCAGAAATCAGAGATCTCTGACCAGCACGTAACTGAAGCTTGTGTATGTGTATTACTGTTGTGCATTTGCTGCAGAAGAAGTAGAAGTGATTGTAGGCTGTATTAATAAAGTATTTCCTGTAAAGACAGGGTATTAATGCCAAGGACCTGGAAGCACATCACCATGTAAAGTTTCATTCACCTATCTGAAGGAAAATGATTTCAAACCAGAACAGGTTCAAAGAAGGGCAGATGACATAATTAGGGAAGCCTATTGTCCAAGAAAAGATAACAATAATACAGCTTGTTTGGTCTAGCAGAACAAAAGTTGGGAAGAGATATGATTAATGTGTATAAATGCATTGGTGAATAAACATCCGTGAGACAGAAAGGTTATTTAAATTAAAGGGTAATTGTGGCAGTAGAAAAAAATGGGTATGAATCACCCAGGATTAAATATACCCTCATAACTAAAAGGTTTTCCATCAGAAAAATAGGGGTCTAGAAGAGTCGTCCAACTGCAATGATGTAGAAAGGGGAAACAACTAGTTTTATTATCAGGCTTAGTCAGTTTATAATAAATATTAAGTAATTCTGTAGTTTGCAATAGCAGGGAGTTAGGTCCCCTGAGACATGTGGTCCTTTCCTGTCCTACAATACTCAAACTATACACCTTCAGTGAAATTTACGCGATAAATCTCTCTCCCCTAGTGGTCTTCATGCATCAAACAGGGGAAACACAGCTACACAGTTTTGCATGGTACTATATTAAAAATGGCATCAAAACATAAATTTAAAATGATGCAAAAATGGAATGGATAATACATGCAGAAGCATATTTTCAAAAAAATTTCAAAGAAAATGATCTCTTAATTTCTACTTCTACAGCCTGTGTTTTTTCTGAAAATGTCTGTCAGACAACATTAACTGAGAATGTCTGAGTTGACTATGTTTGCTATCCTTTTCCTAACAAATAACTCACATTCACATTCAATTATGTATGCTTTCCAGAAAGAATTGACGTGATGTGCAAGTGTCCACTATGTTTATTCTCTGCCCACAACCTTCCATCAGGAAGTTTACAGGTGTGGCCCTGAATTTACAGACATATCATCGCTTTTTTTATGATGAATTGAAGAAATCAGAATGTTTTCTGCAACAGCCTGATATGAAGAGTTGGAGACTCTACAAAAGGTTGAAATGAGGCTTTTTTCAGTGAGTCACGTGCAAAAGTGAACATTCCACTTAGTACAGTATGTTTGGTATTTTGATACTAAATTCAATTTATTTCATTTCATCCCATTCAAAGGAGGGTAATTCCCAGCAAGTTGATGCAAGTCTATCACACCACGTTTTTTGAATAATTTTTTAGGACTACCGCCACCTATTCCATGAAGTTTTTTTGTTTTCAAGATAGTCTGTGCTTCCTCTGACTTTCAATATAACTTAATGCACGATCTTATATCGATCAAAACATCTACCACTTCCACAAGGCAGCATCAGAGAAATTGGATGTAATTTATGACTATAAAATGGGAAAGAAAGGGTGGAGGAAGAGATGGAGCAGTGGGAACAAATAAGTGCATGGGAAGATGTGGAAATTCCTAAGGTCACCTCTGCCTCAGATGGGTAGGAGAGCAGGAGCACAGATAAAAAAGCACATGAGAAGATACAGATTTTCACCCTGCTATAAGAGAGACAACTGAGGCTTTCTGGTGCCAAGGTTCATCATTCTTCCCTTCCCCTTTTTTTGACAAGGGCTATCTCATGCTTTATGCATCATGTCTTACACAGTACTGATACAGTATTTTGCAGTTACATCCTAAAATAAAGGCTAAGTATACTAAATTCATGCTCTGCTACACAAGTTAGTATTGAAAAATGTGAAAAGAGAGACAATTCTCAACAACCAGATAATACCAAGCATGAAGAAAGGGAGATCTTATACCTCTCCAGTATCTGGATTCCATCCCCTTAACTCAGCTACTTTAAAAAGGTGTCTCTTCACCCTGAGTTACCTTTGTAACTCAGGGAAAGAAATAGACACTTTGTGACTGGGTCAACTTAAAATGAAAGCAGGTCGCTGAGTGCCCTCTATTCAGCTCATCTGAAGGCTTAAGAAACTAGTGTAGAACTGACCAGCCTTCCAAATATTAACAAAATGCAGTCTTCCTAAAAACAACATGAGAAATAGAAGGATTTATAAACATACGTTACAAATTCTTCTTCATATACTGACATAACTAAACACAAACTGACTTATTTCCATTAGTAGAAGTTGATTAAATAAAACATATATGGACCAGTTTAAGTCTACATGTTTAAGAATACTGATGTTTTATGGGAAAAAGTTTGGACTGGAAGCATATTCAGGTACAGCTTTCCCTTTAAAAGGCCAGTTATGCATCCACATATTATAGAGCTGATCATCACCGTTGATGTACTCTGCTCTTGAGCTGTGAGTCTGTAGGCAGCAAAAATCCCGGGGGTGTGATTAGAAAGATTATATGAAAGATCTTAACATTTTGCGATTTTGTGACTTTATAAGTGTTCTTTACAATGCAAGCAAGGCACAAAGCATGGCAAAATCATTTCTACGTGCAAAGCAGTGAGAAATTGCATAAATCTTTCTGCCCCTTAAGAGTACTTTGTTTAAATTTTAAAAATCACTTAGGCCTTCTGGCCTATGTAGGGGCTGATGGGTTTTGTATTTCTTGACACTTTAATAAATATCGTGCAGTATAAATGCCTTATTATGTATATTATTTATTGATTTAGGTACATTTTATTCCTTTGGATCCTTACTAAACAGAGCTGTTGTTTTCTGAATTGATTTTGCTGTCTCAGCCACATTGAGGCATAGACACTTTTTTGGCTTCCATCTGAATGAACAATTTCCTAGTTAGACACACTGGATTTGGAGTTGGGTCAATAAAAGCTTTACTGTGTCCTTTCTCTTTCCTCACACAGCTCACAAAAGAGAACTAAATTCCATTCATCCTTTCACTGGCCACTGTGGAATCTTTAGCAATGCAGTCCTGGCTGGGATGAGGAAACATGGCAAGAAATTGGAAGAAACACAAATAAGAATTCTTTATTTCCCATGCTCACTGCCCTGAAGATCTGTTGCCATTGGGGATGCATGTGAATTTCCTGCACTTTAACTATTTGTCTCTGCCATTGAATTGCTTTAGAAGTATAACACGTTCAATATCAAAAGACGATTTAGCTTAATCCTGCTGATTCTGATGTGGTTAACTGTAAGTTTTTTGCAAATAGACCATTTTGAGTGGTTCTTGGCAATATGAGCATAAAGGATCATTCAACAGCTTTCATGTGAAGAGTACTTTTTAACTTTTGAATAACATAAACTTAACTATGGTTTAATAGAGTGTTTTCACTCTAACCTTTGTAGACCAATGGAAATGTCAAAGATTCTGGAGTACTATATAGTTGTTTGCAAGGATGTAGTCAATGCATTAAATTTTATTTTGTTGTTGTTTTTGCTTGCTTTTTAATGTTACATACTGCTCTTACAGATGGCCCCATTCACAGTAAAAACTACTAAGGTAAGATGATATCATCAATTTAAATTTTAGGTATTTCCAAAATAATTTCTGATGTCTTCGATTTCAAGCTTCTCCATCAGGTTATGTATATATACCAGCTGTGTCCTCCCAGTCTCTAAGACTTTTTCCTTCCTTCATTTCTATGCTGATGCCCCATGCATATAACCAGGAGACATTAGAAAAAACAGTTCCTAGCATAGAATTAGTTTTTTCTATAAGTTTAAGCACAGTAATAATTTCACCTTAAGGCTTCACATGTGCATGTGTGAGACATGCAGATGCACAAGAGCACGTATATAAAATCCTTTTAGGCATAAATCCAGGACTCATTTAAGGCCAGACTGTTGTGTTCATTTGTGACCCAGTAAAGTAGTCCAGTGATACTACTGGTAGCAAAAAGCATGACCAAAACACAGCAACCTTTCCCAAGTCCTGACAGTACATCAGTAAAGCAAGGTTTTCTGTACACAGTTTCTATATGCAGTTATATTAGAGAACATAGCTCATAGTGCATTTGGAGTGTTCTGGTCTACCCATCCTTAGTGACTAACAAACTACTGAGTAGAGACAGTCTCCTCATGCCCTGTATCCACAAGAAGACCTGGAACTTAATTCCCCTAAGAGAAGTAGTGCAAATATGAAATGCTGTAAAATAATCAAAGAATTTCAGCATTAAAATGAACATAAAAAAATGTAATTTAAGAATAGTTTTTAAATTATGTCCCCATAAATATAAATCACATGCTTTGAATTTTTCTGAAGGATTCCATAAGTAAATGTGCAGACAGTTCATTCACTGAAAAAACTTATCCATTTGCAACGTCCTAAAATTCCTGATTTTAGGAAAATAAATATCCCCTGATTAGGAAAGACACAAACAGGGGTCACTTAAAGGTGACACTTTGACCATTTTCTTTCATCACCTTTGATACGAACTCTATTTCAGTGGGATTTTCAACCCATTAGATAGATCACCAAATGATGTTGTCTCACATCAGTTCTGCTGAGTGACGGCTATTTAATATGTAACTTGCTAAACTAGGTATAGAGTCTCAGTTTTTATTTCCTCTTATTTTTTACTTTTTTATGACAAAATTAACACTTTGAATAAGAATAAGACTTTGAGAAGCTACTGCAAGGCTATGTTCTGCTCCAGACCATAAATTCTTAGTTTACTTAGAATTTTTGCAGCACTTGATGTAATGAGACGGAGGATAATTCTGAATTTGAAAGGAGGAGGTAGAAGGAGGGAGAAATAAAAAATACTGTTGTTTGGGGGTTTACAGGGACTTTTTTTATTTGGCTTTCACGCCATCCTGCTCAGTAACTTTGCCTTCCATTCACTCATCTTAATTTTCTGTGTGTAACTAACAAAAATATTAACTTGATTTTTTTAGGGCGGGGGGGAGGGGAGGAAAATAAATACTTCATTTCTTACATAAGTAAATTGCTGGAAAGTGGAAGTTTAAGAGCCCTTAAAATGGGAGAACACATATTGGATATGATCTGGATTCTAGTTCAATTGTTTTCAAATTTTATACCTGTCACAGCAGAAACTAGTAGATGTCGGTTACTGGAAGAACAAGAGTTTGAGGGGTTTCCTCATCATAAGAAAGGGGTGGTTACAAAGAGCACCAGGACCTGAAGGACGAGAGAATTTTGTGTACCTATTATTGATTTTCTATGGCTTGGGAGATATCTTTTTCAAAGGCAGAGATGAGAACAACCAAGCTGATGGGGCAAAGCAAAGGAACGTGCAGAGAAGTTCTCAGAGAGGTTCTCCAGCCAAACGTCTTATTAAGGATTTATTAGAGAAGTGAATGATGAGCAGATTATTTTAAAATTATGGTACAAAGAGAAACGAAAGCAAATCTATTACTAAGAATTCCTATTTTAATAACACAGTTCTTGAAAAATGAAGGGATTCAGTGAAAGTTGGTTGGATTTGTAAAGTTTAAAAGCTTGTCTGAAAAAGAAGCTTGGAACTACTTAAAATCACAGATGCAAAACCAATATGTGTACTACAAGTAAAAGAAAAATGATTGAGAGGAAAAGACCCAATACCTAACTAAATAACTAATCACCTCATGCTGAGAATCATGTAGTACTTAATCAAGCAGTGAATAAACCCTTCTGTGTGATGTTTCACTGCAGCTGTTGAGATGTGGGTAAATGCTATATTGCTCAGATTAGAAATGCATTTACCCATTTCTGACCTTGATCACATCAGTGCAAAAAAGGATTTTCAATGGTAAGTTGGGAGTCTATGAGGAGCAGCAAGAACAGACTGACTGAATAGAATGCTATGTCTTGAAGGTCAGAATATGCACGAGAAAAGTGAGACTTGCCAACTCTCAAGCTGAGCTGGACCTTGCAAAGGAAATTAAAACAAATAGTAAAAGATTTTTAGCCACAAAAATAAAAAAAGAACAAAGAAAGAGGAAGTGTTGTGGTAATTCAGCAAGTATAGGGGCAAAGATTAAAGTTAATTTAGATATGGCCAAAAAAAACCTTTGACACAGTTTTCAGTAACTACAATGATGTAGTACATGGACGCGAAGTCAAGGGGCTAATGGGAATAAGAGTATGAAAATGGAAATTGCCATAACTGAGCAGGAAACAACATTGAAAGAGCTTAATGTACTGAGGTCAGTGAGCAAATAATCTCCAGCACCAAATTCTGGCTCATGTAATTACAAATCCAGAAGCAAGGCTCTTTTATGCATTTACCAAGTCAGACCTCTATGCTAAAGAATAGTACACCTAGCAGATTTTCAAGATAGACATTACGGTGCCTGAAGTGTAAAGATATGAGCTCAAGAACTTCAGGAACTGAAAAATATTCAGCACAAGTCACTGAGAAGTGGAAGACAGTGGAAATCAGAGAGAGTACACGATATGGCATCTTGAAGGACTGAAAAAAAGGCAGACCAGAAATACTATGAGAAACTGTCAAGACCCAAGCAAACTCTTCTTATGCAGGAACTTTCAGTCAGAAGACTCTAGTTCAGTTAGAGGTGGTTTGTCAGGATATGGAACGCACAGAAAACAAAATAGTCTAGAGGACCTACAGTTGTCCAGTCAACACAAGTCTGAAACTCTTAAGCGAAGATTCTGTGAGCTTGGAACAATCACTGGATCACACGTGATGAGAAGACACACCTCCGTTAAATGCAATGTGAAGAACCACCTGAATAGTGATGGTTCAGCAGAAATCGGGTGAATTAATAGTGATTTTTCTGATGCTAATATCGCTCTTTTATTGGCAGAGAAAAGGACAGATGATGATACTAAAACTCATTGTTGAACTACAGTAATTACAGAGCATCTGTAGAGATGGAACTATCAGTACACATGCATATTTCTCCATGCCTATCTCAAATGCAAAATAATGCAATTTTGCATAAGCAGCAGGTATTTAGGAGTAAATCAGGTTTCACTGCAACTGAAGTGGGACAACTGTGCACGTATCTATTTCTATGCACAGCTATAAATTGTTAGACTATTGTTATTGGCTCATATGACTAAAATTTCAGTGAAATTTGGGCTAAGTCATTTAATCTACCTTGTGCTTTCTTTCCTGAACTGCAAGATGAGCTTTAATATTCATCAGCCCAAAGTCCACTCTTTTCTTTCAAGATTGTCCAAGAAGGTTCACATGCAAGTTCAGAGGACAATCTCATTAGTGGCTTGAAGAATTTCAGGTATTACACTGACAAGGGCCAAAGTCATCTATGTGTAGTTACTCTTCTGAAGAAAAAGAAACAAGTGAAACAACCTCTAGGACTTTCCAATTTAATTTGTATCCTTTTATTTTAAGCTGATGGGAGCAAATACAGAACTTAATTTTTCCAAAGATGCTCTTGACCATTCTAGTGGAAACATTGAAAAAATAAAAAATGAAAAATAAAAACCATCTGTTTGGCTGAGATGAAGAAAAAGGTCTCCCCAGTGACAAATTTAAAATGAAGAGGAAATTGCCTCCAAAGCACTTAGATGGCAAAAGCCAACTTGATTGTATCTGAATCTATATAAAATAGTCTAAGCATCAAAAGAGAGGAAAAAGGAATGTCTCTAAGGACCAGGAGGCCACAGAAACCATCCAAAAGGAGCAAGAGCAAAAAAGAAATAAAATGTAATCCTTACACAAATAACAGGTTTCCATGTTTTCTTTTAAAATGCTATATTATTCATATATCTGTTCTGCAGAATATATGTGACTTGTTTTTAAGATATAGCACAGCAAATAAATAAATAAGGAAATAAATAAATAGAGTTGCATGTCTTGCAGTGCCATCTTTAGGGATCTGAAATGTCTAATACCAAGCAAGGCTTTTTTTATCATCAGTGTAAGTAAAAATGCACCTCTAGACAAAATGTGAGTATCTAACTAGGTCACATGGTCTACCCTTTGAACACATTCATTTCCGTCTATAATGTGAGCCTAGTCTAACTCGCTTAAACATGTGCATTGAACTTTCAGTGGCCTAAAATTGGAATAGGTGAAATCCATCTGAACAAAATAAACCACTGAATTAAAGTAAGAAAATTTTTTATCAAAACCTAAATGTGCTGACAAAACAAATGGAAGAAGCAGCTAAAGACCAGTTTACTAACCTGGAACAAATGGAAGTCAGAAGCTTTAGAGAAAACAGTAATGGAAATGACAAAAAGCAATCATCTAGCCCCCTCCTCTCTGTCCCAACACAGGGCCTGGACCACCTGAAATCATAAATTATAATCAAGTAATTAATGGATTGATTTCTATATCTGTTAAATTCCAGGTGTGTGACTGCAAAAGTGAAGCTCATTTCATATCTTGTTATAATGTCTCACTTCAGGGGTTTATACCTAAAAGACAGTATGAACAAGATTAATCCAGGTTCATTTATTCCCATGGCTCTGTCCTGAAAGGCTGTCCTGCATGTCTTTCACTCTCAGACTCCTCCAGGCATTCCAATGAAATATCCCTGAGCGTGTAACATCTACTCTCTTTTTCATCCTATAATATGCCTCTCTCAAGTTCCACCAAAGCCCGCAAATTATATCAGATGGTTTAAACTAAAATCAACACCCTCTCCTTTCTCCCCCACCCCTGACCCTAAAGATCATGTTATAGTTCCCTGGAGCAGCCCAAAGGGGCTGCTGTACCCAGTGCTATGTTGTGTGGCCGTGGCATACCTGCTCTGTAGAGAACTAGCCTTAAACAGGATAGGTATATGCAGTCTGCACCGCTTTGGAGCCAAGGATCATTCCCTAGGGTGGATACATTTAGCAATGCAGAAATAGCTTATGTCTTTCTTACGCAGCTGCAAAGGGAGATAATTGGAACGTTAAACAAAAAGATCTAAGCAGAATCAATAAGAGTGTCCATTTGGACAGCAGACAAGGGCAGAGAGTTTTATAATTCCTGATATTGCTGCACATTTATTTCTTTCACAGATCATTAGAGAACAAGGAGGCTGGCCCACTTAATCCACATTTCATATTCTGCTTGTCGGCAACTTTACAGTCTTTTTGGAAAGGTTTCCACTTCTTATGTTTCACATCTCTTTGTGCTATGCCTTGCCCACCCCATATCATTGTTTATTCACTTTTTCTAATGTAAGCTGAATGAAAAGTAGCACTTAGAGAAGATCTGATGCAGTCTGTTACACTGGGGAAGTGGAGTAGTAAATGTTAAGAAATAAAAATAATTTCAGTAGTGCTTCAGTCCTCATAAATGTTCACTAGTGATTAAACCAGTCATTATACATTTAACGAATATTTAGATTATAGAGATATGATTATATGCTTTAAAAGCTTGATGTAATATTAGCTGATGTACAAAGATACTGAAAAATATAAACCAAAAAGCTACAATCAGAATATCAGTATGCATGTAGAACCAATTCCATGGAGGCAGCACAATTACAGTGATCCAAAACCGGTAAGGAACAACCTTCAGATTCAAGTTCCTTAAGATTTAAAGAGTCTAACTGTCTGTGCTATAAAAGGTTTGAAAGTAACTGCAAACACTAAGCATTGTGTCTTATTACTTTGAACTAACCACGTATTAAATTACTACAGACCTCTGTCTACTTTTCAGTCAGTGCAGGAGCCCTGTTCTTTGAAAGCCATTTGAAAGTCTCTGTCAATAAGTCTGCATATTCTACATTTCCATTTTGAGCTTTTACTTCCTTACAAATGTGGACTCTCATGCCAATACTGTACACTTTTTCCATGCCTTACATTGAAATCGAGCTGTTCAGGATGAATGGTAAAGCAGTCAAGATGAAGAAAATAAAAGGATTGTCTTCATTATGCAGCATCTTGTTTTTCTTCAGCACTTAAAAAATGGAATCTACATGAGAGCTCAACACTTTTGGAACTAGCCTTTGTCATTAAGCCAATTTCTGAGAGGAAGACAATCTTGTGAGGAAGACAAACACTTTAGAAAAAAAAAGGAAAAAAGAAGTAACATCATGAATAAAAGACTTGGACATTTTTAATGGCCATTGTCCTAAAGGGACATGATTATTTTCTCAAGACCAAGTAATATCCAAACACAGTCATTTTCCTTGAAACATAACAGCATTGTTACTTCTGTACTGCATCTTCCTCTCAAACATGCAACACGTACAGTAGAAAATGCTTAACATTTAAAGAGAAAATAAGTCATATGAGCAGTAGCATTAGTTTAATTCTGTGTGAACAGTGACAGCTTTAGCGTAGCCATAAAAGCACATGAACACATATATGGTTTACAACTTCATTGCAATATATATACAATATCATAAAAAAAATATGGAAAGCATATGGCAAAAACTAATAGCTCGCCCTTCATTAAACTTAATAATTATTCATATGCCTAAAATTACTTGCCGCTTAGGTTACTTTCTGCATATCCAAGTATTGTTGCACTGCAAAAATCAAGTTCTACTTAATTTGTACATATATGTGCTTAATATGTCACTTTATAATTCAATATATCATTTTAGGTACTGATACTGTGACTGCCAATCCCTATTCTTTTTTTGCTGTCATTAATGTTCTTCCATAAACATATATGACCTTTGCTTAATATTCAGGTACAAAGTCACTTGATAGCAGTAACTATTTTTTTTTTCTTGGTGGATTTAAAGAGAAGAAAAAAAATAAATAACTAGAGTTGTTGAGGATATCTTTTTAACATTAAATAGAAACATATGAAAAATACAGGTAAAAAAAGGAGGTTTCTTCTTTTTAAAATGTTTTTTTTTTTAATTGCATTCATTTAGAATATGTCTACTGATTACCAAAATACACTCAGGATGAGATCTTACTAACATATGAAGAACTTACCACTCCAACTCCTTAAGAAAAAAAATGAAAAAAAATCTCTAGATTCATGGATCTCTCCTTCACGGACAAGATAAAAAATAAAATTTGTCATAGCATGTCAATTCATTAATTTCAGATTTTTTTTTCTTCCGAGGGAATTAAAAGTCACGTATCTTTGACCATTTGAGTGTCAATAGCACCTTAGGATGGGATTCAGCTCACAGTAATCTAAATTTAGAAACTTGATTCAGATATTGTGATATGGGTGTTTAATGACAGTTGAGACAATCCACTTTATCCAAGGCATTCAAATGAGGCAGACTGATATGCCACGGGAAATGTCAAACTTCTCAATCAGGATAATCATATCCAGTAGACTTAGTGAGAAAATTCAACGAAGTTCAGAGAGCTACTTAGCTTACTGAGTCTAAGTTTTCATTTTATGAAGATGTACTGTTGTCTAGGCTCCGCTGGCTATTTTATTTAATGCTCTGTTGCCTAGATCTAAATTGACTATAATGAAAGCTTAGACATAATGAAATATAGATGTCTCAATATGCAAGCTGAATCCCATCTATAGAGCAGGATCCAGTTGTCTAAACATAAGTATCCAGAGTGAAACCCATTTGCCTGAATTCTTTTGTCAGGAAACATAAAGGTCTATTGCTAATTTTTATCCCAAGACATCTTAAACGGCACCAGACATTTAAATTTAGGCAACTGGATCCTACCCTTAATTTTAATTTGACTTCATTCTTTGTTGTTTGATTTTTAATGTTTAAAAAAATATATAATATAGTTTTATGAAAACATCAATACCAGAACAATGTATTTTAATTGTGTTATAATCTTATTATAATCTATCCTACAGCTTTTATTTAACCATACTTGTGATGTAAGTTTATAAACTAAGGTATGAGGTATGAAGGCTCGGACTCTTACCTAGCTTAGATCTCTTCACTCTAAAAACATATATCCGAGCTCTTCACTCTATGTTCTATTTACAAGAGTGGAGAAAAATATGCACTTTTTTGCATGACTCATCAGATCAATAGCTGTGTATTTTAGGATTAGATCAGTCACTTCTGAAAATATTTTTCTCCACTGAACAAAGACTTTTTCATCTTTCCGTAAATCAGATGTAGAAGTTTACATTTGGCATCATCAATCCCTCCTGGGCTTGCTAGTCATAAAAAAAACCTACTACTGACTTCTGCAATTATCCAGCCTCTAGAAAGAGGAAAAGGGTCTTTAAGATGCAGTCAAGAAAAAGCAGAAAGAAATGTTCATTTGACACACTGAAAATCAGAACAAATATAAATAAATTAAAAAAAACCCCACACAACTACACTACAAAATCTAAGAAAAACAATGAAACCAACAAAAAAACCAACACAAAAAAATCCCTAACCCTCTGGTTAGTCTTTCTTGATGCCCTAGAGCAATGGCTGACAAAATCCTACTCCTTGTCAACTATTCATATAAATTCAGTCTTTGTCCAGTATCCAACGAAGAAAGAATGCAGAGCTTATTCTCTAAAAAACTTTCCGGCCTCTGGGAAAATGAGTTTATTAGAAAATCGGACCTTTTTTTATGAGCATGCTTGTTACAAGACAGCCATGTTTGAGTCATATTGTCTGCCTAAATGGCATTTTTGTTTAAACTGTTATAGAAAACATTTTCCCAAACATCTAATTTTGCCAGTAAATAGACAGCCTCTTTTAGATATAAGGATGAAGGAAGTACGTTCTTGTACAACTTTATATCTCATCTTTGTGAATAGCAAACCAAGAATTTCAGCTTGACACTTTCAAAAAGTACCACATTCACATACACAATCAAAAGAAATTTTTGAGGCCTTCTTTCCAAACTACAAGAATGTTGCTTGTAATGTCCTCGGACCCCACACCGGTGTCTTTCCAGTTCCCTGAGTAAAAGGTATGTTTACTTACACATTTCTGTTCCAGTGTCTACAATTAATTTCAAGGCAAGGTCAATGCTCCTTTGCTATACCTTGAAACCTTATAGGAGGGAACCCTTGCTGAGTAACTCCAACACTGAACCCATTAGTTCCAGTATTCGGTCAAAGAACCCGTCAAGTGAGTTATTGTAGCCTCATTTCTGATTTTCCAGTCTGTGCAGTTTTGTCTACAGTCCATCCCTGCTACTACTGCTATATAGGCTGATGGCTTATTTTGGTGGGGTTTGTTTGTTTGTTTGCTTGTTTTCCTGAAAGCAACATTAGAAGGAAATAAAAATGCATGGTATAAATATATTCAGATTCTAAACGTCTTAACCAACAGTTTCCAAGGTACTTACAAGAGATATTTTTATTTGTCTCATTAGAGAGACTTCAAGATGAAAATGATACACATCTGAATACACAGAGAAACGTGGGAGACTACATCACTGAATTTCTAGGCCAGTGCTCTACAGGAAGAATATAAAAAGAACTTCTTTTTAGTTAAAGACATAGAATGGATATGAACAGGACGAAGAAAAATTTCAGCAAACTGAGAATAACGGAGGCTTTTAAATGAAACCTATTTACGGCAATGACGTTTTACAACCTATGATTGGCATAGTAAATCTTTGACTGTGGCAGACAGAAATTTACTCCTTGCTGATTGCCTCTGGTCTGCCTTCAAGAAAACTATCTACAGTAATATCTGTTAATGTCAGAAGGGAAGCTTTTTCTGTCATAATGGTATCAAGGTAGGACGCAAGTATGTTAAATCATTACATAAATTACTGATGTCTTGCTAAATGCACTGAGAGTTTCAGCCTTCACTTAGACATAATTTGTGGGACAGATGCCTTACCTTTTCCAATGTATTAATGCATCAAATATTCTCAAGAGGAAATATTTTTGAAAGCCTCAGAAGGGTAGATTAGTTTTCAATAAACTAATAAGCATTGCAATAGATTGATGTATTGTCTGATTCCAAGGAACTGAGTTTAAAAACATCACTTTGCATTACTTAAATCATTAAAGAAATTGCAACCTGTGTCTTTTGTATTGGATTCAGGCACCTCTAGAAAAACATAATTTCAGCAAATCAATCACAGTTAATAACTTCATTAACAAATATTAGCATTTGTACTTCCTTTTCACAACTATCATTTTCTTCAATGGCTTTGTTGTTTGAAATAATTCAGCATATGCTTTCTTCAAACAAATTTCTGACCCATAAGTTATGAGAGCAGTTCCTAATGGTCATTCAAGCTTTGAACTGACTTGGATTAGGCATTTGTGCTTCATTACTTGATTCTGTTATGTGTCTGCATAAAGCTAACTCTTGCAGTAAGGTTTCTAATGTGATCTGTTTACCCACCTATAAAGAAGAAAGTAAATAAACAAAGATTCTTCCACATACCACACTTTACAGGATATACGAATTCTCATGTCTGTATGGAGAATTTCACTCTTACTAATTTTCAGCATCAAATTTCTGATGGCACCCACAGTGCAGTGATACGATGAGGGGCACGGTTCCATAGGCCAGAACAAACAAAGAAGCTGGTGGGAAACCAGTTTCGTAGGAACGACTTATGTTACTTGTATATCTCTAGTGGGCTAACCCAAACCTTTGGATTTGATCACTCCTGAAATCTGCAGGTTAAATTTGAAAACTACTTTCTAAAACTGTTGCAGCTCCGGCCCATTTTCAGTCAGCACATGTTAATCAAATAAGACTCCAGGGACAAATCTAGCCGCAGTTACAAAAGGAAACTGCCATTAATATTTCCCCTTATAATCTGTTTTTATTACTTTATTAATGTTAGTTAATTTAGAGTGAGACTCCGAGGATGCTAAATGTCCCTGTGTGAGCCAAAAGTGGCAATTCAGATTGTAGGTTCAGCCACAGGCACAGGGTTTTTTTTGTTTTGAAGTCACTCACAGCAGGGACAAGCTGAGCTTGCAGCCAAGGGAAACTGTGTGTATCTGAAAAATAATAAGCCTTAAGTATACTTGCTGTTTGACCGTAAATATATTAACTTCAGTTTTTGCACTGCAACATATTATTTGGCTAAAATCACCTTAGTCCCCAAATGTCAGATGTTGGAAACCAGACATCAGTGGGCCAGGACTGGTTAAAATTAAAATGTGGGTTTTGTTGCCATTGGGGATTTTATGCTCTTAAGAGAGACTTAAATTTACTTTAATCATATGGAGAAAATATGTTGTATGAAGTTGCACTGTGTTGTCCTCAAACAGAAAATATTTGAAATATTTGTCTTAAAAGGAATGAATTGTCTTTCCTATATCAAAAATGCCCATTTGTTATTCTCTCTTCTCATGAGTGGGTGCATGTTCTGCTAAAGCTGTGTTGACGAGCAGCTTCTTCCCCGCTCAGCTCCTTCTCTCTGACTTGAACCATGGGGTACATGCAGAAGTCATTGCCACGGACCTGATCAGAGCAACCAGATGGAAGTACCTGTATAAACAGGCGCACTCTGCCCCTTGACCTCATAGTCATGCCCCATTATGCTCCTGTGTGTCTTTGGTCATGGAGACCCTGTAGAGAAGATTTTCTATTTGTCTCCTGCTGTGTGCTCTTGCAAATCACGATTTCCCCCCTCCTTCCCCTGCTATTCATATACATACAAAGGAAGTCAGGTCTTGGTCTTCTGTAAATGAAAGCCACACTGAGGTAGTACATACTAGGAGATACTGGGATATTGGCACAGTTTGATTGCCAGAGCCAGCGTTCTGTTCATATGCTGCATTACTTTGATAAACACATATAAAACCGATTTTAAGATGGAGAATCAAAAACACTGCTGACACTTTGATAAACTGGCACATGAAAAGACCTGTATTTTTTGTATCGATGTTAACTATTTATTTGCTGTTTAACCACCTCCAATTAAAGATCCCTTCTAAATGGTTGTAAAAAAGGCGGTACATTGTAATCTCTTAATCATAAATGTGGTTTAGAATCTCTTTGCGATGTAGATAACCCCCAAATCTCTGCATAGACTGGAATGGAAATATCCCAATAAAACATTTCATGCAGGAAACTGAAGATTTTTCAAAGCCATAGCACTCTGCAGGAAATCATAAGCTTTACTAGAACTTTCAATCCAAGTCTGCGTAACAATGAATTTGGCTTCCTGTGCACAAGGTCTTCCCAAGCACTTTGGCTATCCCAGTCCATTGGTATCCAACATAATGAAATTAAATTTCTGTTTTCCAGAATAACTTGTCCCTTTTCTTCTCACCAGCAGTAGTTTATTTTTTTTAACACAGGATTATTTCATCTTCCAAATATTAAAGCAATTTCACAGGGCAAAATGTTTGTTGTTATGCTTTCTAGCATAACGATGTTCCATAGACACAGTGGGGACTTCTTTAGAGGAATACTAAACCTCAAATCTTAATTTTATTAAGATTATATTCATTGTAACTTCTGAAATTTAACTTCTGTCTGTGAAATATCTTAACAAACTGGAAGTCTCTTAAGTGAAGCACATCCATGTTTTATTGGCTGAGAACATACTGACGAGAAAATGAGATATTTCATATCTTTCTGAACACCTTAGGCTGCAGAAAGCTGGCTAGTGTTCTCTCCCCATGCACACCTACTTTAAAAAGTACATTTGGAAGTGAGGAATTTGCATCTTTCCTCTTTGTTCCTTTCCTATCCCCAGTTCCACTACCACCCTTCTTTTACATTGGCATTCGAGATTCAAAGGCTGTATATTCAGAAAGAAGAAGGTGGCTTGATTTAGGAAGCATGGAAGCAATAGTGTGAAGTGGCAGCTTGAGTTAGAAACAGTGTAGATGAACAATCAGGATCAGTGGAGACGCAGGTCTGACTAAACTAAGTTTAGACGAGTTTTAGGCTTCCTCCAACTCCTGTGTTTCTATAGCTCTGTAGTAGGAAGTATAATGTAGGTTGCAAAATTTCCAGGCATTAGATTACCATGACATGAAGAAAAGAGGTAGAGAGAATGCGCAGGAACAGTGGTGAAATTATGTCCATTTAATATAGTTGAGATAATAATGGCTACAGAATAAGGGGTAGAGGAACAGAGAACTGCACTGTGAATACTTCAGAGTCAGCATGCAAACCCGAGAAATTTAAAAGCCAAGAATCTCATTTAGATAGTGATAAAGTAACACAAACTTCTTTCTCTGTAAACTAGAAAACACAAAATTAAGGTACTTGCCACCCAATATGGGCTAGCGTTCACCCTCATGGGAACAGAGCACAGGAGTGGATGAATCAAGTTCAGCATCTGCTCTTTTCTTAAAAGAAAACTGCAGTATATACCAGACATCAAAGAGGAGTTAAACTGATGTAGCCTCCTCTCCAACACTAGCTTGCTCCCTGCAAACTACTCCAAACCTGTAAGGGGTTATGAGTCACGGCATTTGATTATTATCTTAATATCAGCAAATAACCATCAGCAATGGGATGGAAAGGGATGACCAATAGGTATCACCTTTGATACTGTTCAATGGCTTCGGAGCTAAACAAGGCGAACTTGACCTTTTGAAGGATATACATACCTCCTCTAATATTACGGTGACTGTAATGGTATATGTGGAAGGTGAGGGAGTATGACGCGTTAAGGTTATCCAATAAATGATCTTTTCAGTGCAAGCCGGGTAATGAGTAAAGGGGCACGTGAGAAACAAGAGACACAAAACCTGGTAAACAAGGCATAAGGGTGACAATAGCAAAGACCAAAAGTCTCCAGATAGTAACTGATGAGCCCTTAGGAAACTGAAGCTTTGGAGAGGGACAGTCTGTATTTTGTGATTGGTAAGAAGGGAAAACGTGTCGAACATAAGCATTTAGGGTATTTGAGGGGAGGGCTGCAGGATGGTGCAAAGTTTATACAGCGACGTTTAGGGGAAGGGGGAGCAGGGAGGAGCAAAGGAGGAACAGACAGAAAAGGTGTCGGTCATGTAAAATGGGGCCTGTCAGTACACTTGTCTGACCGAGTGCTGTGTCTGACCACCACAGTCTGTCCTGTCTTCTCATTAAATCTTTTCGTAACTATCTGTGGGTAATCTCACCCTTGGTCCCACGTGTGCGTGTGTGTGTGTGAGTGCTGCAGGCACTTGGTGCCAGCTGCTGCGTGAGTGGACTGGGTGCCAGCTCCTGGAGTCAGACGGGGGCTGTGGGCACCCCCAGCCTGTGGTGTCAGCTACTGGAGACAGTGGGGGTCTTTAACCCCCAGCTACCCCCAGCCACTGGGGCAAGAACAGTGTGTGTTCCCAAACGAGCTACTGGGGGGACCGAGGTGAGTGAGGCGAGTGAGGGGCTCAGTGCCAGCGGCTGGAGCGGGACCACAGGTCACAGCCCATGTGCCTGGTGCCGGCTGATGGAGGTGAGTGTATCCTCCCCAAACTGGGTATGTGTGGGGTGTGCTTGTGTATTCACTGACAAACTCTCAGCTGGGCCAGACAGCGAGTGCTAGGCAGGAAGAGCTGCCGTGCTGGTGCTGGGGGGATCCGTGAATGTGTGTGTGCTTGTGAACATCCAGAGTGCCGTGTGTGTGCCGCGCTGGTGACCTTCTGCCTCTGCCAGCCCAAGAGGAGGAGGGGACGGGGCTGTCTGGGCTTGTGCCTGGTGTAAGTCCCACACGTGGCCATCTGTGTGAGCGGCTGTGTTGCTGTGTGTCTCTGGGATACTGCTCAGTTTCTCTACCGATGAAACCTGCAAATGGGAAAGCAGCAGCTGTGTCTCCCAGCCTGGGCAGGGGCCCCATGCCTCCAAAGTGGGCTCCAGAAGCCAGGGAGAAAGGACTCCCAGGCCAGAGCTGCTGGAGGCAGCAGACATTTATAACATCCCTTAACAGTGACAATCTGTTAATTTACTCTAATGCATCCACCAACATTCAAGATAGCTGTAATTGCACCAGTGGAAGGAACTCATATCTGCTAATTATGGCACATTTTCACAAGGGGAAGTGCAAAGTACTGCACCTGGGGAGGCACAACCCCATGCACCAGTACAGGCTGGGGGTCAACAGGCTGGAAAGCAGCTTTGTAGAAAATGTCGTGGGGGTCCTGGTGGACACCAAACTGATGTGAGCTCTCAGTGTGCCCTTGTGACGTGGAAAGCCAACACTCTCCTGGGCAGTGTTAGGAGGAGTGTTGGCAGCAGGTCAAGGGAGGTGATCCATCCCCTCTACTCAGCACTGATAAAGCCACACCTGGTGTACTGTGTCCAGTTCTGGGCTCCCCAGTACAGGAGACATGAACATACTGGAAGGAGTCCAAAGACAGGCCACAAAGACGATGAAGGACCTGGAGCGTCTGCCATATGAAAGAGGCTGAGAGAGATGGAACTGTTCAGCCTGGAAAAGAGAAGGCTCGTGGGGAAATCTCACCGATGTATATAAACACCTGGTGGGGGTGACTAAAGAAGACAGAGGCTAAAGAGACAGACTCATCTCAGTGATATCCAGTAAGCTGACAAGGCAGGGGGCACAAACCGAAATACAGGACATTCCATGTAAATACAAGATAAAAATTTTTACTTTGATGGGGTTGAGCACTGGTACAGGTTGCCCAACAAGGGTGTGGAGTCATCATCCTTGGAGATAATTAAAACCTAACAGGACACAGCCCTGAGCGACCTGCTCTGATTGATGTTGCTATAAGCAGGGGTGTTGAGCTAGATGTTTTCCAGAGGTCCCTTCTATCCTCAACAGTTCCATAATTCTGTGATTTCCTGTACCATGCACAGTGGCCATTGGTAATTACCAAAACAGGGCAAATATTGAATTGCAGTGGTAGACAGTAGGTAAATTTCTTCATTTTTAGAAGGGTAAGTTGAACTTTTCATGTCCTCGTATATTCAAATTTGAATGCAGCTGGACTCAACAATCCTCCAGGGCCTGAGACACCACCCTGCAACCTTCATTTCATTCTATTTTGGGAATATCCTTTTTTTCAGAGACCGCTGTGTATAGTGTATTATAAGCACTACTGAAAATCTATCAAACTATTTTTCTACTAAATAGCATTCTTTAACTTCTTTAATGGTAAAGGTGTGGAGGAAGGGGCAATTCTTGTTTACAATGCCCTTTAAAATATACTGAAAAGTAGACTGGACTCTTAATGCTTTAGTGTTTTTTTGGCTGGCTCATTAGCTTTATGTAATGTGCAATAGATATTTTGCCAAAAACATTTTACGGGTTTTACAAACAGTTTCTTCCTTCCAAATGCAGAATTTAACAGTGCTACAATGTTTTATAACTTCCACTCTAGGCTTGTCTTTAACCTAGAAACAGAAGTCTTAATGATTTTGATTGCTTCTAGCACCTTCTGTGAATTCAGAAGTGATGTTTCAGTGGTTTTGAACTAAAAGCCAGCATTTCCTGATGAACAACAGCTCCATATAGTTTGAAATAATGATGAGTGAATTCAATGAACACCCTTACTATCAACAGATCATTAAGAAAGTAGTTAATTTTGCATGAAAACAGTCTTGTTCCAGCTATGTCCAAATGGCTGGCAAATCGTGTGGATTAAATAACCAGGATAATCCTCTCAATTTAATTTTACAAACATATTTATATTTATTTTAGATCATTTTTGTCATTCACAGAATAAGATCATGCTCTCCTTTAATAGCTTTTTAGACTTAATAATCACAACTGCTGACCAGAAATGAAATGAAATTATGCAATAAACATAGCACAGAGAACAACTGTGCCAAAACCATTTTAATAGATTATGAAAGGAAGTAATTTAAATGTGTAGTTGATTTACAAGCGGAAAGATGCCTTCACATTGACAGAATTTCTGGCAATTCAACTTTTTTTGGCAGACCTTCAACTTCATTACACAGAGGAAGGAAGAGCTATCTTTTTTAGTTATGTGTGGTTACTACATTTATATACCCTAGGCTAAGGCCCTGTTTGCACTACTCTAGCAACGCAATATTCATCAAAATTGCCTTAAATAGGCAGCTAAATGTTCCTTCTGAAAGGGAAGATCTTCATAGGCCAGTTTAACTTTAAACATTTTGGCCAAAAGCTACATTTTGCAAACAGGTTCTTTCCTTATAAAGGACTTAACAGATATTTTGTGATAACACATATATATAAAAATATATAAAACTTAACAAATATTTTGTGATAACATACTTCATTGCTATACACATCCCTGGTCACAGGAGGCATCAGAGAGGTGACCATAACACACTACTCAGGAAGTTATTAGCAGGCAAAATAGCCTGCGAGGAACCCTAACCAGCCAGTGTAAGTTTGAACAGCCCTTGACCACTCTGTATTATAGAGGAATCCTTAACTATCTCTATAAATGAGGCAGCAGAAAGCAATGGAATTAATTTGGTTGTTTCTTTTCCTCAGTTGTGCTTTGCAAGTTGTTGTCAGATCTTTTTTAAAACGTTTCATTGGCTGCAGGTCTCTACATCAACTCTCTACATTCGCTCTTCAGATCAGTTTGGAAAAAAAAAACACACTTTAGTTTTTATTCCAGCCTTACTTACTTTCTTTCTTTCTTTCTTTTTTTTAGCTTTATTTTCAGATGTTTCTTGGAGAAGCTTCATAAAATATAGTTTAAAAAAAGTGTTAATTATTAAAGTATCTACCTTTGTCTACCTAGTTCTTTAGTGGCCCATGACTAGTTCACGGTTTTACCACAGGGTTCCAGGCTGACTTGCCCAAAATCTTAGAGCTATTCAACTCTAAAAATGTGAGTGATTTGTTTAGTAGTAGCTCTGCCTTTCTGTTGTAAGATAATCATATACTGCAATTTAGTAGAATTTGACTAAGAGCAATGGAATGTGATTTGAAAATCTGCAAATCAGCACACATTCATCTAATTTGGGTACCGGAAAACAATAAAGGTGCATCAGCATGATATTGAGCCTACATTAATTAGCGCTGTTGAGAGATAAGATTGTTAGTTCAAGTACAAAACTGCATTAACACTGAAATCTACCTTTCAGGATCTAAGCTTACATCTCCACATGAAACTGTACAGAACTGAGGATGTATGCCAGTTCATCATCAATTGCATAGGAGCTTCACCGTGTCCTGCAGACATGGCCAGAGTAAATATCGGGGACAACCTATGACTTATGCTTCTGAAAGACTACTCAGAGATTTGAAGGTAAAGCATAAATGCAACTAAAACTGAGGACAGAATAAATTCAAATATAAAATGACTTATGCATGTTTATAGACAGATTATGCAGACAGAATTTATACAACAGTTACAGTAAAGAATTGAAAGGCATTAAATGAGTAATATATAATTACCAAACAATGTATACATTTCTAAAATGCTTTCATTGCGAAAAATTCCTGTCTGTACAAACCCACTATTGCCTCAGGGAAAAAGACCGATGTATTTCCAGTTGAAATGAGAAATTATCTCTTTTTCTATTTCACAACAAATGATTGATTTAGAAAAATAGGTTAGTCTTCTTAAACTTACCTTAAGCACTGAATCTACCAAGAACAGTTAAACCTTTTGTCCAATAAACTAAAAGCTCTCAGTTTTTGGTATATTCACTTCTTACTCACATTTTGAAAGCAGAAAATGCACATGGTTGATGAAAACAGTTTTATGATTAAGTCTACTATTTGTAAATGTAGTGGGACAGGCTAAACTTTGGAAAATAATTACTGTGTTACAGAAAAAAAAAAGAAATTAAATTTTCTTTTTTTCTAAAAATCTTTACATCCCTGGTGCAGCTCTGGTGCCTCAAAGGAAAAGCATGTGATGCCACCAACACTTTGAACATGCATTCATGAACAAAAGAGAGGAATTTAGAGTCCTTTTAAAGTGGTACATGGACAAATCCTGAGAAAGGACCACATATTCAGATTCACGTTCATAGCCTACCACAAACACAACAAATTTGTCTTGGTAAAGTATTAAACGTTTCATGTCTGCATAAAAATTTTACCTTAGGCAAAATAGGACAAAATGTAATACTTTCTTCACAAACCAGTAAAATGTTTTGTTTTGCTTTGGTTTTGTTTTGGTTTGGGTTTCTTTTTTCCAACCAGATTTATAAAGAAAGAAAACATTCAACTTTGGGGAAATGCGAAGAATTTTTGTTTTATTAAATTAGAGAAAGACTGAATACCACCTGTGTGATTCTGTAATTATACCTGAAACAGCAGGAAAATCTGCTACTAACTCATTGAACCTTGCTATTGAGGGAAGTTGAATAGATCATTCATTCTATGGTTCAGGAGAGTCATTTCAAATCTGTGTACCACATGTAAAATTAGTTCTGACCTTGTCAGCCTCAAGCATGTCCTTCAGATATGGATCATTAAATTCAATCCTTAACGCTCCAGGGAAAAGAGCTAAAAATTGGGGTTTCCTTATATTGCATTCTATGATCTCTTAACTAAAACTATATATTGGCTTTGATTTTCCAAATGGAACCACCATTTATATCCTTTACACATGAAAGCTGTGACTGGTGTCTTTTCGAAGAAGATAATTTCTCAAAACAAATGCTAACCAATTAGTCCAGTCCATGCCTAATCTTTACCTTCATGGCAGCTCATGCAACAAGACAACCTTAAAAGAGGCTGTCACAGTGGTATAAGTCAGTCCCTGTTGCATTCCCTCCTGTGTAGCTAGGCTTACTCACTTATGCTGACAGATGTGTAAGGAAATTGAAGTGAGTACTGTCACAACCCAACTGTGTCTTCTTCTTCTTCTTTAACATACTAGTACCACTTATTCGTACAGAGAAGAAAATTGGAGTACTAGATGCCTAATTCCTCACAGTGCTTTTAGTTAGCTCACTGACTTTCTTTGGGATCATTCCAAATAGCAATCTCCCAAGACCGTAAAGAGTTTTCCAACCCTCATCAATATGGATACAGATCAATCCATGATGTTTGAGCTTCAGCAAAAGGACTGGTCTCTGTTTACCTCTAAGGGAATGTAGCGAAAGTATCCATTTGCCCAGCTTTGTTCATGAAAAGTTAGCTTCCAGTTGAAGGTAGCTGTCTGGGCTCTGATCACTGCTGAGAAACACGTATGGCCAAGAGAGGAGCCTCCCAAGAGAGAGGCTCTTACCACCCTGAGATAGGCACCTATAATGCTCATGATAAACAACTGCCCAAAGGGGCTAATCTGTCCTTATTAACTGTAAAGAGAAGTTAGGGTTGAGTAAGATAACCAATTTTCAGACAACTAAATGTACGTGGATCTTACCAAAAAGGCTTTAAGGAGATATACCGGCCCTAGAGATGCAAACAGCAAATACCTCAGAGTAACTTAAAAAATAAAGTATTGCCCAAAAAACTGGTAAAAAGCTGCTCTTATGGCCTCAGTGACTGGTGAGAGAAAAAGTCCAGAAGAAAACAGAATATAAACCTGTGTAGAAAAGCAGCAGATTTGTCTGCTTCTAGCTTGTTCTCTGCTGCACAGTCCTGGTAGAGTTTCTCCACCTGGACATTCACCAGGACAACAAGTTTGGGTTCCACCATGCTGAGCCAAGACATTTTTACCTTTTTTCTGAGAATATACCGCAACACTGGCAGTTGACCTCTTTGGCATATCTTCCTGTACAAATACACTTTACAGTCTGCTGTAGGCACCTAAACCCAGTTGCTCCACTAGTTCAAGCCCACACGTTCCAGAGCTTTAATAATGTTTCTCATTCTCCCTCATTCACATACACACACACACACACTAACAAGACGGGAAAATAATTTAAAATTCCAACCCTAAAACATGGCATATTCAGCAGTAACTAGATAAATCCCCTAGAGTATTGCACTCTCACTGCGCACAAATTCAGTGGAGCAACTGTCATATGCTGGGGGATTAACTATGGACAGTCCCTAATGACAGAGAACCACTGCATTAGAAAGTCACATCTTGCTTTATGTCCTGAGAATGGGAGACTTTGTGAGATCGGTAATATTTTGTGATAGTCTAAGCTAAGAATCTCAGTATTGCACATTCAGTTGGTTCACCTGGCCTCTGATCTTTACACAAACTCTGATCTTCAGTGAACTTGGAGCAGAGGGTGGATGCGGTCAGTTTCTTTTCTGGAGGAGGGAGAAGATTCACGTTGGCTTCTTCAGTTGCTTTTTCTGTGTTAACATAACTGGATGCTATATCTACAGTGTCAAACTTTTTCCTTTTTTTGCAACGCATATCTGAGAGTTTTAATTTTTTCATTAGTCAGGAAACAGAGTTTTTATGCTTTTTTGTGTAAAAAGTAGATTCTACATCATTAAAAAAATCTTAAAATTCTGTTGAAGAAATTCTTCTACAGCTGAGATTATTAAGAAGTCTTGGTAGATCATTATTACCACAGACAACTGAAAAAACTGTTAGGTAGCATCTGAATGATGAGAGGGTTGATTTTAACAAGTACTACATGCCATTTAAAATTTGAAAAATACAGTATTTGGCTCTGTCTCAGTGGGGCTGGAAGAATCATTTTATCATAAGCTTCTGCCCTCCTGATGAGAGCACATTGATTTATTCTATCATAAATCAAGACTCCTGCTGGGCTATGAATGAAGGATTTGTAAGGTTTTGGCCTTTAAAAGTGGTTGGGAGCGTAAAGGAGAGAACATGAGAGTTTGCAGTAAGGGAGGTAGAAAATCATGCTGGCCAATAAACACATTGAGCAAAACTAACCACTAGCGTAAGAGGGCACAACCAAGTAAAATCGCATTCATTTTTGACAGCACTTCATTTTACCCTTCAACATGGAAATGAAGGGAAAAGTCTGGCTCTTGTACCTCAGTCACATAACGTCACAGAGAACAGTATCATACGGTCTCTCATATGTATTTGTCAAGACCTCTCCAACACACGGATGTACAGAAGTGTACACCTTGAAATTGAAAAAACTTTGATCCATAAACTGTTCATGGGAACGTAGTACACTTGAGAGGTGACCCAACAACATTTGAACATGAGACAATATTATATTACAAAGTATGAGTAAGATAATATGACAAAGATATGAAAAATACCTTTAAAATTAATATTTCTTTGCCCATATTTTAAAAGGGAAGCATTAACCTTTTCAAAAGCATATTGGTTAAACTTTACTCTCATCTATCACTCCATAGTACTTAATTATTACCGTCCACTTCATAATTGTGCATCATGGCTTGGTCCTTAGCTCCTAGATAGGCCCTAATAGAGAACATAAGTTGAAATCCTCTATTACACAAAGAGATCATCAGACATTGATTAGGTAATTTCCATCACAGAGAATTTGCAATTTAACTAAGAATGACTAAGGCTGATTTTCCCCTTGTGTCTTCCAGGTTTGCCATTGCTTCAACAGGGATATTATTCCCCCTATCCACTTTGGTTTTCAAAACATTTTCAGAAAAATGCATTTTTTCTATGTCATAAGTACAACAAGATGCTTATTTTTCCTCTCAACACTAATACTTATAGTCCTTAATGAATGATAATAGAAAGTATGTGTGGGGGTTTTTTTGGTTGGTTGGTTACTTTTTGCCAGCAAAGTCTTGTTCAATTAACACAGAAAGGCCCAGAGTTTAGAGCTGGCTGACAATTTTCAGATTAAAATGTTGAAACAAAAGAGAACTTCGTCACAGTGAGGAAGTAATATGGTCACAGATAGAACTATTTTGGAATTAGAATTAGATCACTAACCCTCTCTAAGCAGAAGAAACTCTGAACTTTAACTAGAAGAGAGGTCCAAAATCAGCTTTGGTTCAGTTTGGTCCAGGAGCAATTTTGAGAGGGAGCTTGATTAAATTAAATCAAAATGAGTTGTTAAATAGATGTTGAGGCAGCATTGCTGTTAGGTCTTGAAATTGATGAAGTCCAGAGGTCCTGTCTAGCATAAATTATTTTAGCTTTATGTTTAGGATGAGTTGTCTACTGAGATCATCCTCAATGATCCAGAACATTCCTTCCTGACACACTTCACAGGGTAAAAAACTGACTGGATGGCCTGGCTCAAAGAATTGTGAATGGAGTTAAATTCAGTTTGTGACCAGTCACAAGTGGTGTTACCCAGGGCTCAGTATTGGGGCCAGTTCTCTTTAATATCTTTACCAATCATCTGAATGAGGGGATAGAGTGTACTTTCAGTAAGTTTGCAGATGACAGCAAGTTGGGTGGGAGTGTTGATCTCCTTGAGGGTAGGACGTCTCTACAGAGGGATCTGGACAGTCTGGATCGATGGACTGAGGCCAATGGTATGAGATTCAACAAGGCCAAGTGTCGGGTCCTGCACTTGGGTCACAACAACTTGATGCAGTGCTCCAAGTTTGGGGAAGAGTGGCTGGAGAGCTGCCCAGCAGAAAAGGATCTAGGGGTGTTGGGTGACACCCGGCTGAATATGAGACAACAGTGTGCCCAGGTGGCCAAGAAGGCCAACAGCATCCTGGCTTGTGTCAGAAATAGTGTGGCCAGCAGGACTAGGAAAGTGATCATCCCCCTGTACTCAGCACTGGTGAGGCCCCACCTCCAGTACTGTGTTCAGTTTTGGGCCCCTCACTACAAGAAAGACACTGAGATGCTGGAGCATGTCCAAAAAGGGCCAACAAAGCTGGTGAAGGCTCTAGAGCACAAGTCTTATGAGGAGCACCTGAGGGAGCTCTGGTTGTTTAGCCTACAGAAAAGGAGGCTGAGGGGAGACCTTATTGCTCCCTACAACTAACTGAAAGGAGGTTGTAGCGAGGTGGGGATCAGTCTCTTCTCACGAGCAACAAGTGATAGGATAAGAGGAAACAGCCTTAAGTTGCACCAGGGGAGATTTAGATTGGATATTAGGAAAAATTTCTTCACCAAAAGCGTTGTCAAGTTATCCTGGTTTAAGGTAAAACAGAACCAACTTTCTGTTCAGTAATTTTACTTCTCAGATAGGCCTCTTGTAACTCTCTGAAATTAACAGCATGTTGTGTCAAAAACGGTTCATTCTCAGAGTGATAGACCAATGTTTACGGTTTGCACCAAGGAGTGGTACGCAGAGAGTCTCTTGCTTATACTTATTGCTATAACAACCAAGGTCAGATAATTTCATCATTTGCCCCATTGGAAGGTTGGAAACGGAAAAGCGTAGAGGGGTCCCACCTGCATGGAGGAGCGGACAGGACAGGTGACCCAAAACTGATCAACAGGGGTATTCCATCCCATCTGCCCTATGCTCAGTATAAAAGCTGAGGGATCAAAGGGTCAACTTTCTTTCTTCAATGGCCAACGTCCAAGGATGACCCTGTCTATCCGTCTGCCTTTGATCCTGATCCGTGTGTTCCTGACTCCATCTGAGGAATCCAGTTCCCACCCATCGCTGAGTCCGGTCTGGGACTTCCTCAGTGCCTGCTGGTGACATCATCCTGGGAGCTTAATATGGTTTTCTATATACTGTATCTATTTCATTATTTTCCTTTTGATTTTATTATTAGTATTTCGTTAAAGTAGTTTAGTTTCTTCTGAACTCATAGACCTCTCTTTATCTCTCCTCCTCCTCTCCATGTACGAGAGATTGCGGGCAAGCATCTGTCGCCAGCCATTGGCCAATTTGGCCAAAAACCACGACACGAGTATTGGAACAGGCTGCCCAGGGAAGTGGCTGAGTCACCATCCCTGGAGGTATTTAAAAGGTGTGTAGATGTCATGCTGAGGGACGTGGTTTAGTGGTGGACTTGGCAGTGTTAGTTTTACGGTTCAACTCGATGATCTTAAAGGCCTTTTCCAACCTAAATGATTTTATGATTCTCTGACAGCGGTCTTATGAAAGCATGTAAATTTCCACCTAATTTTCATTGGGACAGATTTCCCAGCTCCAAATGAAGCTGACAATAACCAGACAGAGAACTTCAGAGCATTTTCTTAAAATTTGTGATAATGTTGACTCAATCTGCTATTTTGTCATTCTCTTACATTCTAGGTGAGTGCCTTAACTACCTCAGTATTGTCTCAATATTCACTTATCATTAAGTGATGAGGTCTGCACCAAGGCACAAGCATGCTATGTTGTGTGTGTGAAGCTAGTCTGCTAATTATTCAGAGTGAAAGACCTAGTGAAGCATCCTTGACTCCCTCTCCGCTGACATTTTGATCATGACCCAGACACTATTTCAACCTTTTGTAGATGTTCAGTGTTAAATAAATAAAATATTTACAAGAACAGGAGCTGGAATCCCTCTTCAAAAACAAAGATTTGCACAGTATCGAAACATGACATGGAGAGATCTTAATTTTTGCAAACAGACCCTATTCCATGAGGTGATATCATTCACTATCATGTTATTATGATTATGCTTTGTCAAATGACAATTATCTTCATTCAGACAATGATAAGGAGATATGGATTCAAACTTAGAATGCAATCTGTAGTAAAAGTTAATTGAACCACTTTCAGTCTCAGCTACCATCAATAAAATGTTTCAACATGTACAGTTTAATATTCTCATCTTCAATTATATTTTAATGGGCTTCCAAAGACAGCTCATTTATAATTGTATCTTTAACATTAATTTTGTTATAGATACATCCTTTCCCAAATGCTTAAAAACAATTATCTCAGTAGGTTCCAGTAGAATTTTTTCTGTCTACTTTTTATCCCATTTTCACTCAGTTATTGGTATTCTGCTTATGATGCATGACAAGGACAATTATGAAAGGCACATAGATAAATATTTCCTCTAAATGTATTTTTCAGGTTAGGTTCTGCATTTGCCATTCTGGTGGGAAATTTTGGAATAGAATTCAGAACCAAAGTAAAATATTAAAACCTGTTAAAGTTTACTTTGAGAGATTTAAGCATTGTGGAAGAGAAACTGAAAAACTGTGTGCTTTGATCAAGGAGCTGTATGAAATCAACCAAGAGGGAATGTGAAACCCAGAACATTATTCCAAATTATATGCACCCTCCAAAACCTAGACAAACCACAGGTGCAAGTTGCACTCTGAAGCGTATGACACCCAAAATTAATTCTTGAAAGTAACCACCTGAAAGCATTCCTTGAAAGAGCACTAGGGCCTCATTCTTTTAATAAAAGATGCTAAAGGGGTTAATGATCATCATGAAATGTAAATGATGAAGCCCGTTGCTCAAAAAGTAAGCTTTAGTTTCTTCCTCTGGTTGAAGAACATCGGTCCATGATTCCTCCTTTCCAGGTGCCTGCTCAAACCAGGAAAACTCACCAGAGATGCTTATGCAGCAGAAAAGAAAGGGGAAAAGAGCAACATTCTGTGGAAGTGAGGAGCGGTACTCTTTACCCAGCTTGCTGGTGCCAGCCAATGTACAGGAAAGACAGCAGAATTCATGAGGCCAGAAAAGCATTAGACAAGAAGAAACATGATTATGGCTCTGCAGTGCAGTACCTAGAGCTCAGAAACAGGTCAGCAATCCTAGGTTTCCAGTGTCTACTCCTAAAACTCATTTTATTAAAAATAAATATTAATTAAAAATAAAATAAAAATAAAATTTATTAAAAAGGTTATGGAGGAGGCATCAGCCTATCCTTTACCAGATGAGTGAACTAACCACAAGTTTCTTCTACCCTATACTAGGCATTAGGTCAAAGGAAAATAAAAGGCTAAAAAACTGGAAACAGCCTGGCACAGGTATGCCTTAATCAAACACCAGACATGATATCAAGGACGTGATTCAGTTAGGCACACTTTGGTTCTTAGTACCATTTGAGTCATTCTCACGTATTTTAGACTTTCAAATGGAGCTGGTAGACATAGTACAGGAAGGATGGGAGACCCAGGCCTTCTGGAGAGTAGCTGGAGCCCAGGCAGAATATCATACGACTGTTCAAATGGCACTGAAAATGCTTGTGAAGGCAACTGAATCAAACTCTGAGTCTCTAATTTGGGGAAATTTCTTTGCCTTCAATATGCTGCAATCCAAGCAAATGACAGGCACCCTGTTGGCCGCTCCCAGCCTTGTGATGGGAAACCTGGTACGTGCACAATCTCTTCCTCTGAGACAGCTGATGAAGAGAGTAGGGACAAAATTAGATGGAAGAAGTGAGAACTAAGACAATCTGGTGGGCTTGGAGAGTTTACAGAGTGGGGGAGAAGATTCGGAGAAAGGAAGCAGACTCCACTGTTGCTCAAAATAACAAAATACACGAAGGGGAATTTTTTCTTGAGGGAGGCCAAAATCACCACATAAATTCATGAGGACAGACAGCATCAGATCTAATGTTGATAGCAGCAGCGCAGCTGCTCTCACTCACATGCATCCGACAACATGGCACTGGAAGGTACCAATGAAACTGCTGCTGCCTGTTTAGTCACATGTTCTTTTTTCTTGTCTTCTTAATCTCATAATATTTGGGGTTATTCTCAGGATGATTTTGTGTCCCACTTGTGATGTACGGCATTTATGTTCATGTCACTGTAGACACTTCTGCCTTTTCTAGAGACAGGAAGAATGTTGCTTGAGGCTCTAGAAGGAGCTTTAGGAGGAATTTACTTAGAGTTTACCAGTAGCAGAAACGCACAGTACATATACCACTCTTGGGATAAGAGACCAAAAAAAAACATGAAAAAGAGTGTCTGAAAAACACACTGGTATCTGTCAGTACATGCAGTTCATTTCCCAAAGCACAGTTCTCTAGACACCTTGTTTTCCAAAAACAGCTTTGGGCATATTTCCTTTTTTTTTTTTCTTTTTTTAAGTTACTTTACTTGAATAATAAGTATGATTGTTGATTTTTTTCTTCCTAATTCAGTGGGAATAAGTGGCAAACATTACTCATCAATGAAGGATGGAACAAAAAATATAAATCTCAGGGACTCCTGAGATCCTGTAAATCTCCCACTTACTGGAGCATTATTGCTTTACAGACAGGACCAGACCTTAGAGAATGTAGCCCTGTCACATTAGTGACATTGCATTTTTCACTGTCTTTAAAAGCAAAAACATCAGAAGTACAAACATTACCAACAAGTCAGTGTTACAGGACTTAGAACACGACATTTTGCTCTCTCTTCTGTATTCAAATTATGTACCACATTCAAATTCCTTGTATTTTAAAGCTCTGAACAACTCTGTCTACATATTGTTTTCAATTCTCCTTTTTGACTTTTCCAGGCTGTAAAATTCCCTTCTCTCCTGAGTTGGAAGTACTCTTTAGTCGAGTGATTTTTGGTTTCCTTCTGCTCCTTTTATCTTTGCATAATCTTGCTTTCAGTCTGCCTGCCCTACTTACAAGTTTCTCCATCTTTTTATACATCAAACGGCTTCCATTCCACACTCAACCGCCTCCATTATGCCCACACTCAGTGCACGAGATACATTTGCAGCGATAGACCACGAGGTACCATCGACTGTCCGTTACCTGTGGGCAGTGCCTCCATTTTGCAGAAAAAAAAGCGTGCTATGGCAGCACAGTCTCCAAGGCTGGCTCCATGCAGAACAGCACATGAACAAGGATGCATTGCTTCCAAGGTTAGCTCAGTACATGTTTGCCTGGTTTTGGACACTGAGTTAAAAAGCCCTGCCAGACTTGAGCTGGCTCCCCACAGAGTCATTCTCGCTTGTCTGTAGCATGCTCTCAAACACACACGCCGCACTACCTATGTCATCCAAGGTCTCTCATCCCCCCCACCCCAGTACCCTGGATAATGAGTATGACAGCGTGGTGTTTTGATCTTCCACTCATATTTACCCGTATCTTATCTATAAAGAAAGGCATGCATAATATATGTGCTGTATGTTTTCCTAAATTTGCATTGAGATGGAAACAGACCAAATAATCTTGTAGGTATTTTCCATTGCAACAGACTGAAGTCTATAACTGAAAAAGGGGAAAAGTGTTACATGCTTTGAGAGAATTTACATTTTACTCGTGCAAAATCAAACAGCACATTTAAAATCTAAGTTTTCTGGGATTTTTTGTATTTTCCTATCAAGACATGAAGTCAGCATTCTAATTGCGAGGATTGAATCACTCCCAAAATATGTTGCTATGTGCATATCTCTCAGGTATAGTTTAGCTGAGGAGTTTTCTTATGGAAATATATTAGTCTTTGAAACATGCTGGCATGAAATATAACTGAGTTTTACTTCTGAGATTAGGATCAGTTAATTCTTGAAGATCCCCAAAATTATCATGACAGATTTATAACACAGAAACTCTGAAGGAAATTTATCGAACATACTTAAACAGACTTTGAATTACCTGCTAGCTAATTAGAAATGGCTCCAAAGCTGGCCACTGTAAAAGACTTCTCAGTAAATTGTTTTCAAACCCTAGGGCAGGTTGTAGTCATTATGTTTCCTTTACACTCTACACAAGATGGTCTTTGTTTAGTAGCCTGCATGTTACACGTATCCTTTCACGTTTCCCTAATGTTCCTATTTATTTATTTATTTATTTAAATTTTTAATGCAGTGCTGTTCCATTATTGGGCCATGTGGACATTTTGAGCACGGCTGCTAGCTCTTTCTGTCACTAGTCCCTATCTAAAAAGTCAGCATTTCAGCTTCTTTGAAAAAATAAAAGGATAAAGAGAGAAGGAAATACAAGGAAAGAGAGAAAGAGACAAACGGGGAGAGCAGGGGGAGGAGGAAAGACCAAATGCAAGCAAAAAAATAAAATCTGCAAATCCATGGGACAGAAGACTGTATCAAAAAGGAAATAAATACACAGAATATTAAAAATACAGCTGTATTTTATGACTGCTGACATTCCTGAAACTGTTTAATAAGCCTACTTCTATTTAAATTTCAGCAAGTATTTAAGCATTTGCAAGACTAATTAGTGTGCAAAACGAGTGTGCAAAGCACCCAGAAAGTTCTTTTGCTAAATAACCACTTTTTGGCATGCTAAAAAGGTGATTCCTCTGTGCACGGAAGCCCTCTCATCTGCAGTTGTCTTTCAGCAAGTTCCAGACGTGAACAAGATAAGAATGTGACTGGATGTGAACACAGAGATCCCTTTTTTTTTCAGTTAGCACCATATATATAAACCAAATCAGAATACTCTTTTGGTGAATTCCTTTCTCCCATGACACTTTTTCCTAATCTTTCTCATATGGTGCCCTAAGTTTTCTTAGTAAGTCTTTGCTTGCACTCATGTGTACTCACACCAGAGTCACTGCTGGAGGGAGGCACGGTTGCCCATATCCAAACCACGCTTGAACCAAGAGCAGCCTGAACTGCTTCATTCCGTGCTGCGCCACTGAATTTAGTCAAAGCGAAATTCAACATTGTTCAATCTTAAATTCAGACGCAAGCCTCACTCTAGAAAGAATTGCCACACTTTCATAATTGCTGGAAACGAATATTTTTTAACTTGCCCCGATAATATGAAAAGCTGTTTAGGAATAAAAACATGTCTTCATTAAGTCTGTGAAATCATACCATTCTGATCAGCAATTGTCATTACTAGTTCATATCAAACAGGACCCTTGCCAGATAACTTCAATATAATAACAGCCCTTAAAATCAAAGTATTTCTGCCTCTGATCACTGATATCTTATTGATATATTCTTTTGGTTTTTGTACAAGTTTTCCAGTTGATTACAAGAACATTTGAAACAAGTGTTGCATCTCTTTAAAAAAAGCCCTAATCATCACTGAAAGAGATTTAAAGCACAGCTAATCATCAGGGAACAGGGAGGAAATATGTGTGTCTTGCAACCACAACTATGAAAAAAGTTTGCAAATCTGTGACATCATAAACTACTAATTATTTCCACACTTAGGAAAATATCAGAATTTATTAGGGTCTTTTCAAGATATGGAAAATATTCCACAAGTAAGGCAGCTGTAATTCAGGAGAGGTGGAGTCAAAAATGAATTATTAAAGCCATTTCTTCAAGAATTAATATAAATATTTTCCACATTTCACTACACCAGCTACAGTATATGCATGAATATACATCTTAAATGCTGGCATTCATGGGGTCTGTGCATACGTAATAGCTATCCTATCTATTTTAGGAATTTTGAAGGCACATGTTGCTTTGCCATCTAATTACTTTTCATATTTATGTAAGTTTAAGGACTAAAAGAAACTTAGCATATGTCTTCCATGTTTGCTAGCACAGTATTTAACCTGAAAACTGTATGCAGAAACTTTGGTAACTGCCATGACAAATCGATGTTGGTATATTCTGAATGTTTACATTATTGAAGACAAATGCCATAGGAGAAGTGGGTGGGCCTGGAGCATTCCACAATGTTCTTATGTTTGCATTAAGAATCAAGCTAATTAACATTTTATGAGGCTTGATCTTGACCTTAGGTTTTTATAGAACTGGACAAAACCACGATACCAGAATAATTTTTTTAGGACTTGTTCCTCTAAATGAAAGAACCAGTGATAGTGACAGAAAGGCATACAGCTGCAGTGTCTTTACTGTGATTACTATTTCCTTTTTCATCTGTCACTGTGTTGGTTGGCCTGATTACAAGTTCCAGCCCATGCCATTGCTTTTTTGCCATTTCTTCCATGTCCTGCCCTTTACCAATAGGCAGCCAAGATCAGTTTGGGTGTTTGTGGTCAGATGAGATTACACGTTCAAATGAAGTGGCAAATTGGAGAGAATGCAATAGCAGAAGCACAGGGATGATGACAACGATAGTGTCTTTATCCACACAGTTTGATCCAAAAGATGATGTGAAAAGATCTTACAGTGTTCATTGCTCTATCTGCTTCCAGTGGCTGAGATTGTTTCCATTTAGACTTTTACAGAACAGAGCTCAGTGTTCATGCATAGCAGCCAGTACAAATAAGTTTTATTAAGTAGTAAATGTTGTGCATATAGGACAGAACTGCCTCTTAAAATTGTCTTTACTTGATGAACTGTCATCCCAATGACACGATAAAAGCATATTTAAACATAGTCACTTGCTTGCTAAAACAGAAGTTGTTGCTATTATTTGTGTTCACCACTCTGCAGAGCTCAAGTTAAATATCTGAATTCATTGATCTTGACTGTACGGATAAATTAACTATGTCCGGGACCATCTGTTTGCACCCAGACCAACTGGGAGGGAACAGCCTGTCTCCGTACAACTCAACTCTAACCTTCCCACACAGGGAATCATCATCAAAGGTGCCTACAGGGAGTGGCCTCTGTCTACTCTAACTCCTGAGCTAACTCACAATCAGGAATCTTTTTGGGACATCTTCATTCAGCTCAAGCCAAAATTGAGCCCGGTGACAACACTAGCAATTGAAAAGTACAGAAATTGGATTTCCCCTCCGACGCCCGCAGAGCACAGGCAGAATGGAGGTGTTTTCCTGAAAGGCACAAGAACCAGAAAAAAAGTTCAGGCTGTTCTTAAACTGGAAGTCAAGTGCATGCCCCAGCGTGCTCCCGAGTCGTGGCACCCCAGTGAGGACTCTACCCCTGCTGACGTGCCCGATGGCTCTTCCCTGTGCACACACAGCCATTTTCTTCCCCTAGCAAGAAAGATGTTGCCAGAGGGGCAAGAGAGATGCACAGCAAATAGAGGATTAGAATTAGGAAACTTGAAAACAAAACAAAAGATAAGTCTTTGAAGAAGGGAAGAAAGAGAGCAAAATTTGGCAAGGAGTGAAAACACAGAATGGATTTTTACTTCTTTCTCTTCGTCCTCTAAAAATCTAAAACTGTCAGCTTTGTACAAACCACGGACCTGCAGTAATAGCAGCTTTGTGGATTTTCCAGACAATCGGGCAGCAGAAAGTCACCTGATCCATCTGTGAGACCTGGTGAGAACCGGCAAATATAATAGGCTGCAAAACACCTGAAACTGCTGGCATCGCGAACACTTCCTGCCTAATTCTGTTGGACAACAGACACAAAGCCGGCCCTGTAATTACATCCCACCCTGATCTACATTTGCAGTCGTGTAATTAATACTTCCTCTGTAAAGCAATGGAATAATTTAGAGAGCAGATTTTCAACCTTAGTCTGGGAAAACTGAGAGAGTGCGAGCTCTGCTTGAACATTTTAGCTACAGGGAAATGCTTTTCTGGTTCCATTTGCTCACAGAAACTGTAATTAGATGCTCAGAGCTCTCTTTGTGCTGGGGGAGAAGAAAATGATACTTCCTTCCTGTTTAAAAGCCACAAGCGAGAGCGGGTGAGGGGAGCTTTTACTTATTCAGGGGACTTTATGAGAGTGATAAATGTAGATGGCCCTGCAGACTCAGCCAGCTGAGAAAGTGTTGTGTTGTCCCACACAGGGAAACATTTAGCTTATTGTTGTGGAGTTAAAATGCTTCTTCTCATAAATCATTGTGGTTTTACAGTAGGCATAACAAAATCCCATATAGATCCTACACAGAAAACAAGCACTTTTCTGTTTCTTATCATGCTACCCCCCTGTTAACTTTCACAGAATGATTTTTTATCTGCTCCAGATTTCCGTCTTTCAGTACATTATGTACAGAAGGGGGAAAAAAATATTTGATGGTGAGGCTTCTAGGATGCTTCAAAAAGAAAAATTAAACAGAAAGACATCTGGAAGTCAGCAGTTCTGGAAGTGAAGAGCAAGTTAAGGATCCTCAGGATTATAATTTTTGGTTTAGGTATTGAAATTCCACATCTCTCCTACTTTAGATGGAGAGCATCAGGCCCAAGGACATGTCCTGGCAAATAATGACTACAGATAGTCTCATTGCTGTGTTTGCACTATAGTGAAGTAGTGGTCGCTTTTGCAGATGGATTATGTGCTCAAGCACTCACGGAGCAATAAGCATGCAGCTGTGTTTAACCCTACTAACACCTACAGAGGGTCAGATGTGGGGGGAAGTTGGAGTATAACTAGAACTTCATGGTTCATTCAAAAAGAACCCAAATCGAACTTTAGAGTGGTCCCTAGTACAATTCTGTGTCTTTTATGTGCTTTGGTGGCAACATCACCCATGCAGTATCAAAAAGGTATGACTGAAAGCTGCCTTCTTTGAAGGGTCTCCACTTTCCCTAGGGGCACAGGGGATGCACAGCTGGCCTGAGTTCAGGCTTTTCATTGCAAGAGCAATGAAAATCCACTGAGAGGCTCTTGAGGCTCTGTAAGCCTCAGGTTATTCCTGAAGTAAAGATAGAATCTTTGTCTTTTCAAACATAAAATTTTTCACATCATAAGTGGTTAAAGGTACAATCCAGTACTTCACAGTAGCCCATACAGTACAACTTCAATGGGATAAAGGCATCTAAGTCCCAGAACGCCCTCCAAAAATCCTTGGACAAGTGCCCAAGAAGCACTTACTCCAAAGTCTAAGTATCCTGTTATTGCACATAGCTAAAGAGGATACGTTCTTCGCTGATCCGAACAGTTGAGTGCCTACTCAACTCTTTGAATTTACAAAGTAGGCGGGTCTTTACTACTAAAAGTACACAGTTCTCTCCCTGTGCTAAGACCACAGCCAACACTCACCCAAGAATTGTACTGATTTCAAAACAGCCAGGAAAGGACATGGTTCCTGCTGTTTTTGTAATAACTTTATGATGAAAGCAGTTGCCTGGGAAGCAGAAGGTCTGGATTCAAATCTCTCCTCAGCCTGCAAGGACTTGATTTGGTAGGCATCCTACCCACAAAGTAGTCAGGAGATGAGATGTGATCCACCTGTTCAACTGAAGCTGTATATCTCTGCAGACAGAAATGAGAAAACCACAGAGTGAGAGGGGGATTAGGCAAGGGCAGTCTGACTCTGCAGCCTATTGATCAGATCACTCTCCTGCAACCGATTCCTGAAAGCAAAGCAAAACACAGAGAACTCTGTTGAATTTTGCGTTAGACACCTGTTGCCTCACTCAACAGTCTAAATTTGTATTTATGTAACTACAAGAGAAACAGGGAGACAAAACCATCCTATTTCTTTGGTTGCATTTGGATAAAATTCTGAATGCTTTTAGTGATATCATTCATTCGAGAGAAATAATTCTACTGTTTTAAAATTATCTTCCTAGCCTAAATTAAGAGCTCTGCCTTGTGGAAATTATTGTATCAGAAGAGACTGCCTACAGGCAATTGGCATTACTCAACTGATACATCTAATATCGGTAACCTAGTACCTTTTTTTTTAAGTCTGTTTTTCAAAAAGCAAATACAAAAAAAAAAAAACTTACTTATTTCTCCTGCTTGGTAAAAGGATATGCATGAAGAGTTTTTCTTTCTCTATGTACTTTAACAGAAATTTTAAATACGCAGTCTGGTAACTAAGTATTTTTAAAGTAATAAATACCACAGGCTTTCAGCATCAGTATAGCATGTTAGCATCTGAAGTCAACACATTAAAAGTCTACCTCAAATGAAAGGATTCACCTTCAATCTTTTTAAATTTTGAATGGCATTTTCATGGCAGGGTCAGTAATACCACATTTGCACCTCTCTTAGTGATCTCATTTTGATATTTGATTAAAAAAAAATAAAGCACCTGAAACAACAAAGATGACCTGTTTTGGAGCTTTTGCTCAATATAGTTTGAAAAATATGTTTGTACAAATTTCGGTGGAGTTGGACTAATAGTATATTTCAAGGTTGGCAAGAAAAACTTGGGCTTTCAAGCTTCAGCAAGACAGGACGGATCCTTTGGATGTTATGTCCTTGTTAATCTTTCTTTCCCCTTTCATTGGCTTTTCCATCCCCCTCCTCTTCTCATATTCCATATTTTAAAAAAATAATGATTATTTGCTTTTATTGGAATTGTTTTTTTTAAATAAGCACAAAATGTCAACAGACAGATGACAAAATAAGGACGGCACAAAATTTTTAATGTTTTTAAGATCTAAAAATATGTGATCCACTTCTCAGAAGCAACTAAAGACATTTCCTTATCAAAGAATAAATACTACTAACATAAAATCAACTTAACTGTTACTCTCAGACTTTTTAAAGGACAGAATGTGAGGTAAAAAAAATAATAGTTGTACTATCACTCAGTAAAGCATGTGTACTATTTTACTTGTGTTTTTAACTTAAGATTGCTGGCTTTCATCTTTACTTCCTAGTCACATGTCATATACAAGCAGCTGATTTAAGAAGGATTTCAACTAAAAAAGGAATTGGAAATTCACAAAATGATACTCACATCATAGAATATTTCTACTCCTCTGCTGGGGAAAAAATATAAAATATATGTGGTTGAAACATCTGATTGTGCATTCACAAAAGTTGTTTCCATTTTAATGCTTTCAGGATGAAAATTAATGAGCGTGTTTGTTTCATTGGCAAAAATTTAGCGATTTCTTCCACAAAGTAGTTTGGGTTTTTTTGTAGTTACAGTATAGCACATGCAAAAAGGAGTTAGTTTCTTCCTTTCTTTTTTTCAGTGGGGGTGTTGCATAATCACAATAAAATTTATGAATATTGGGGGAAAGAGTGGTTCTAAAGCATGTGAAAAAGAGATGATGTGTAGTTCGATACTGTGTGCTGGAGCCCCTGCTACAGAATTCATTTATGACATCAGGGAAGGGGGAGTGGACATTTGGTCTCTTGATCTCTGTTCCAAACAGTGATACATTTTTCAAGGGTATAAATTCAGATTAGAAATCTCTAAAATAGTGTCACTAATCTGGGAGGTCTCTGTTTCTACAATACTCCACTTTTACAAAATCTTAGTTTGCATGGAGAGATCAGAAAAAGGTGGAGAGAGTGCTATATGGCAGTGTCTTTAAAATTAACATATTATTGAGAATTAAAGGGGAACAGTAATTTAATTTATTTGTTTTCAAAATCTCTAGGGTAAGGATAAGCAACATGGTGAGGACCACAGACTCACGTAGACATTTACCATTCCGTGCATAACCCACAGAAACCTCCTGTAGCCACTAGAGTAACTGCGTATGTGGAAAATAAGCATTAGGAAAGTGTCACTAATGCAACTTAGCAGCTGAAATTAAGAAGGAGAGCTATCACAATGTAACCAGCCAGCTCTACACATACTGCAGTTGGAAAAGCACTAACTTAGAATAATATTCCACAGTATGAATTATATGTTTATACTGGTTCTCTGTGTGGGACAGATGGAGCATTGCCTTTTGTGAGCAGTTTGATTAGCTCCTTCAGTGTATTACTTCATTGCATAAATCTCACTGAAACAAGAGAAACTATAATACCACTGAATTTGTTGGAACAGAAGAATACTGCATAGTGCTGATGTACAAAAAAAGATTTCCTTCCAGAGGATTCTGCAGACAGACATCAGAAACTAGCAAGAGCAAGACAAACCAAAGGAAGAATTTGTCATAATTCCCTTCCTTTGAAATAAATAAAAGATTTTGTTTGCACGTGTCATGGTCACCCTGAGTTCTGTGGAGATCTGGTAAGAAATGTGAGTCCATGTCTGCAGAAGATCTCCATACTTCTAAAGGAAGCCCATCATCTCTCCAATACATACCAAAAGTGTTTCAAATAGACCTGTGCTTGCAGGGCTTCAGACAACCACCATGTGGCCCTGGTAACTGACTTTCGCCATCTGTGGGATCCAAAACACATGTTTTCATCTTGAAAATACTTTGGCTTTCAGTAGATTTATTAGACCTCTATTCCCTCCAGATTTTAATGTTTCCATCCCCTCGTGTGTTCATGCCCATCCCAGTGTGTTACTGGACCCATAGCGCTGTTTCAAAGGAGACGACAGATAGACTGATGAAATGAGACAGGTTTGGGTTTTGGTAGGCAGTCCAGTAAAGTGGTTAAAGAATCATGTATTATCAACCCTAAGGCAAAGCTTAACACCTGGTACCTAATGTAGTGCATTCTTGCCACGACTCCACTCATTTGACAGGGATCGAGTTCTCATCTCGCAAAAGTGTCACTGAGGCTGCTAAATCCATCTTGAATGGATTTAAAGCCCTGTATATTCAACAAATATATACAGCTAGGGGTCTTATGACATGTCCAAAGGTTTTTCAGTTGTCTTATCTTTGGCACAGCTTCCACTTGCCAAAAAAAAAGGAGACTGCTTCCTGGGAAGCAGCTAACTCTGTCCCATCCAGGAGATGGGAATTAATTGTGGAAAGGAATGTAGTTCCCAAAGAAAATTATTTTCCTTTGCAGCCTCTGTCACCTCTCCCCCCTCACCCCTAACCCCTAACTTCAGAGGCAGATTGCGGAGTACACAGCCTTGAAAGGAGCAAAGGCTTTTTTCCAAGAACTTCTGAAAAAGAATCTGATTTAAATCAACAACCAAAAAGGATCTCTGGATTAAGCAGATGACATTAATTAAATTCTTGCCAGTTTATTTTTCATCTGACATTGTGCATATGATCCTCTTAATGCTTAGAGAAAACATTCCTCTCATCAACTAGTCTCATCCATCTGGCAACTTGTTTCTGTCATGTTATCAGTCCTGTTTAAATGAACATGTTCTGCTATTTACATTACAGCCATTTCCTTGCACGGGCATCAACAGCCACGGGCATCGAGAGAGCTAACTTGCACTCCCTCTGCTGGCTATCTGATTGGCGGGGTGGCCCCAAATCACAAAATAACTGGAGCCAAAAAGTTGACTATTACCTGCGAGCCAACCCACCTCTAAAGCACACACCATGTTCACATTAGTGGGAACTGCTGCAAAGTGGGATGCTTGCAAAGTCAAGGACAGGACCAGAACTGCAGACACTTACAGAAAAATATCTATTTGCCTATTTTATTTTTTTTTTGTGGAAAAATGTACAGGAAACTATACAGAATTATAAGATATTGAGATGGCTGGAAAGAGGAAGACTAACTTGAATCATACGAGAGGGGTGCTTAAGTTAGAAGCAAAGCCACCCCAGAATAAAAGAGTCAGACCACTTGTGAGAAGGTCCTGGCACGAGCAGACCAGTCTAGGTGCTCTGAATAGTCTCCTTGAGATGTCTAACTCTCTTGACTGACTCTAAAAGGTTTATTGGGAAATTGCTCCTTTAGGCACATAAATGAAACACCTACAGTTTCGTGTATGGAGTGCTCTGAAGTCCAGTACTGGATGGTAGGTCCTGTACTAAGGCTGTATATTTTCTTTTCAATTTGCACAGTTTGGTTTCTTTCCTTTCTGATTTTAAATCGGGATTTAAAACATGACTGCAATATTTCTAACTTTCTGCGCTTGTACATGATGACACTGGTGGAATGTGTCATTCCTGAGTCTATGCTTCTCTTTCCAGCATATGCCAAGCTGCAATCTCTGTAACTCTACAAGACCCAGTCCTTTTAAGGGCAGGCATACCATCTGCAATGCAATCTATTGTGTACTCTGACTCCTATGGCTTGTGAAATTACCCATGTTTATGACACTCATAACAGCAACAGATGAAGCCGAAGTCAGACGTGGAATGTAAGGGTGCCAGATGTCCCAATTTTCATGGGACATTCCCACATTTAAATAAAACTCCCACATCCTGTTGACAGGAACCATTGTCCCAAGACCTGCACACACAGCACCCTCCTCCCCTCTCTTGCAGGGTGGGAGCGATAGATGCGGCGCTTCCCCCCCACCCTGCGAGTGTCTCAGATTCCTGCAGCTGAGGCACCTGCAGCCAGAAATAGGGAATAATGGAGAGGGGATTTGGAGAGAGGGGGAAGGGGCCAGCGCAGAAGGGAGGAGGGAAAATCAGGCAGAGAAGGAAGGAAGAGAAGCAGTTTAGGAAGAACAGCAGGGAAAAGAGAGAAAAAGGAAATAGGTGAGGAAATGGAGAGAAACGGAAGAAATATTTCCAAAAGCAAGAGGAATTTAAATGGTTTAACAAAGGTGGGAGGATAAGGGGAAAAGAGTGAGAAGGAGAAGATAAAAAGTGAGGAAGGGACATGCAAGCACAGTGGAAAAAGGGGAGAAAGGAGATGGAAAGAGATAAAGAAAAAGAGAGAAAAAACAACAACAAAATGTCAAACAGAAAAAGTGAAAATGCGAGAGAAACCCCATAATTTCAAAAGCAGCAGCTCTCCTGCACACAGGTAATTCATACCTGTGTCCCCTTCTTTCCACTCTCACTTCTTCCCACTTTTTTGCAGAGACCGCACACAACCTTGTGCTGGAGCAGTCGGAGCGGGGAGCTGCCAGGGACGCACAGGAGAGCACTGAGCAGCCCTGCACAGCGCAGGAATTGCCGTGAACTCCCAGGGCCGCCTTGTGAGCAGCTGTTATTGGAACAGCTATACGGTTTAATGATTTCTTTCCAGATTCTGCTGGATAACAGAAGAGTGAGAGGGGGGTTGGAAGGGAGGCTGAAACTCAAGGTGCAAAGAAAGGCCAGCCAAATTTTGGAGTAAATGTTGTGCGACCATCCAGCCCCTTGTGTTGACATGACTAAATGCAGCTCTTCCCCTGGGCTCCCATAGGCTTCTCTGTTGTGTAATAACCATCATTTCTTGACATATTTGAAAAAGCATCTTTTGCTTTCTTATTGTCAGTTCGATTGTCTCTCCCCATGAGAATCCCAGGGAGGAGATATAGTTTGTCGGAGTCCCACCTGCTTTACTTCATGGAGTTTCCTACACTTACTCCTTTCCAAAGCAAAGGATTTACCCCTGAGAGAGAGAGATATGGATTGAGAAAAACCCTCAGCTCTGTACAGAACCTGGATTTGATCTTCGCAGATCCAGTACACATCAGTGCAAGGCTGTCAGCCCCACAGACTTACCAGTTTTCTCCAAACATCCTTATTATAAGAGCACCAGCTGGGCTATAGAGAGCAGCTGTTACTTAGGAGGAATTTCAACTTCTCAGTTCAGTCAGGGAAAAAGAAGAAGAATACGGGATGTGGTATAGTTAAGAATGAATGTGAAATATTTAATATTTACCCACTTCTAATTGGGGCAAAGAAACAGTTTTGATAGCTGTACTCGAGTTCAAGGTCAAGTTTGCATACCCATGTGGCTTGACTGACCTGCATCCATTCTGCCTGCTTGGGGCAAAGGCCAAGGGTGAATCTTGCTCCCCCTTTCCGGTCTCCCACACCAGAGAGCCTGAAATTCCCTGACCGGAGAACCATCTGACTTGCTGCAGGCTAGACTTTAAGTGAGAGCAGTGTGTGGGCAGGGTGGATGACAGGGAAGCTGTAATCCAAAACCAGGCTTGGTCCCCAAAGTGCCAAGATGTTATAGACATGACCGCTTCTTATTGTCCCCCCGGCACATGGGAATGGATGAATTTATAAATTTTTGTTTCTTTCAGTAGTCCTCTTCATGAAGGGAGCTGGGCATGCTTAGCTTGAAGAAGAGGAGGCTGAGGGGAGACCTCATTGCCCTCTACAACTACCTGAAAGGAGGTTGGAGAGAGGTGGGTGTTGGCCTCTTCTCCCAAGTAAATAATGACAGGACCAGAGGAAATGGTCTGAAGCTGCGGCAGGAGAGGTTTAGATTAGATATTAGGAAGAATTACTTTACTGAAAGAGTGGTCAGGCACTGGAACAGCCTGCCCAGGGAGGTGGTCGAGTCACCATCCCTAAAGGTGTTTAAGAAACGTCTAGATGTGGCACTTCTGCTCTAGTGGCAGAGATTGTAGGTTGTTTGGTTGGACTCAATGATCTTAAAGGTCTTTTCCAACCATGAAGATTCTATGATTCTATGATTCTATTCTAAGTAGGCTCAAGGCCATCCTCTTCATCTGTGAATTCTACCACATACCTGCCAAACAATTTTTAAAAATCTGTTTCCTTCACAGGTTTAGCTAAGTCTGCTTACAGGAAAGAAAAGTAACATTAGGTGCTTGCAGTCACATATCTCTCAGCTACATTGAGACTGCATGGTGAAGAGCATGTATAGAAAAGCCACTTAATTTTTGTAGAAAGAAAACAGTTGGATTTTGTGAAAGTAGACAATGTGTTTTCATGTCATTCATGAAAAGAGGTTTGTATGTCCATTATGCAACTTCAGAATTGAGCTCTTCTGAAATTTCTTCCAAATTTTTCAACACTCTACTTCAAGTAAGGGCACAAAAGACACCTCAGTTTCTTCCAGTTGAATTATTGCAATACACAGAATATCAGTGTTGTGTGGAATATCTGTGCATTTGCCTTGTTATCTATAACACAACATGGAGAAATGATGTTCAGCTGACATCTATCACGACACTGAAGCAGGGACAGCTCTTACCCTGAGGACAGTGGGGTCCATCCTTCCAGAACTGTGTAATCTTTGATAAAGCATTTATGGGGTTTTGTTTTGTTTTGTTTGGATGGGTGGGGTTTTTTGTGGTTTTTCTTTTCCCTCTTGGACCAAGCTCATTTGGCACAAGTGCTACCCCCAAACCCAGCACCACAACAAACCAGGAAATGAACAAACAACAGAATAGGAACTTCACTGCACATCCGTGGTAGCTCCCAGTGAGGTTTTCCCTGGCTGTCCCCAGTCTTACAGAAACTAATTTGTGGGAACATGGGCTAAACACAAAAGTGATGCACAGGACAAGCACAGAAGGTCCCATCACACTGCCTATCCTTTGATTTCATTTCTAGCAGAGTGGTTGCATTTGATTACTTAGCTTTGTTTCATGTCTCCTTGTCATAACAAAGCTGAATAACATAGATTTTGTTGTTGAAAAACAAGTTTAGTAAAAACATTACAGAGTTCACCTGCGTAGGTTTAGACTAGACATTAGGAAGAAGTTCTTTACAGTGAATGTGGTGAGACACTGGAACAGGTTGTCCTGAGAGGTGGTGGAGGCCCCATCCTTGGAGACATTCAAGGCCAAGCTTGATGAGGCTCTGAGCAACCTGATCTAGTTGAAGATGTCCCTGCTTACTGTAGGGGGTTGGACTAGATGACCTTTAAAGGTCCCTTCCAACCCAGCACATGATTCTATGATTCTATGATTCACAGAATGGCTTTCAAACTTGGGATGGATGGATACAAAGAGGGATGCAAAGGAAAATGTTACAGGGCCCTCTAAAAGGCAATGAACATTTTTGTGTTTTCTAATAGATAGCATTAAATACTATCATCTTGTTAGTATCCTCTTAATAACACTTAACTTATACTGTTTCTGTTTTGCATAATATTATTCTCTTGAGCTTCCATTGTGTTATATGTGCATGTGCACATATTTTATGTGCATATGTGTTATATGGGCATGTGCACACGATTTTCTGCTGACATGCCTACCAAATAAAAAACTACCACTGCACTGAAGTGCATTTTCTGCATGACTTTAACCGCCTTTTCCATCCATGCATTCTTAGTTCATAAGCACATGCTCCCTCAGTCAGCTTAAACTACATTGTTTACATTACCCTTTGTTACCAAGCATCCCAGGTTGCTCTTTATTAGCAATCTGTCACTGAGGTTCTTTGCCTTTCCAACAGCTTTTCTTGCAATCTACAACATTTTCCAAAATGAATCTGTATTTTGTTTAAAATCCTAAATATTGAATCTTAATCTTAATTTGCCAGCATCAAGTGACAATGAATTCAGATCTCTGTGACAATGTTTTTGGAATATTTACATTGACACCTACAGATACATTTTGTAATCTGTTGACCAGAGTTCAGTGCAGTTAATATTGTCTCTCCTGATTTTCCTATATTGCAATTTTTCAGATGTCATATGAAACAAAGTCAAATACAGTACAAGCATAATTTTCTGTCAGAATAGTCAACCTGAAAAAGCAGGCCTACATGCTCATTGAAAAATGATCTATGTTCCTCAAGTATGTTGACTGGAATTAATTATGCAAATATCTTTTAATTCTTTAGTGGTTGCTTCACACATGAGCCTCTTGCTCAGAATCAGTATCAAGATATACTTATGTGGGTCATAAATTTTCTCTTTAAAAATATTAGAACAACATTAGCTTTTTTCAGCATCCTGGAAAGTCCCCCATTTTGTAAGCCTTGTTTAAAATCAACATGAATGTCTCAAAGAGCGTATCTGCCAATTCCTTTAACACTTTTGGCTACAAGTTATACAATCTACTGGATCTAAAAATGTTTCACTCTTAATTTTGTTGTTTAACGTCTGCTCCAGCTACTGGTGAAACAGAATGTACTTTATTAGCATTGCAAGATATGAACAAATTCTCCCACTTCAAATGCAGAACAGAATTTTTTACTGAATACATCTGACTTTGTTATGTGACTGAGAACAGCTATTTATTAAATATCCTTGCTTTTTCTGAATAGCTAAGATAATATTTGTCTCATACAGGACCTATATCATAGTTAGGGTTATTTCTAATAAGTTTTTTCTAATAATTTAAATAATTCCTTTCATTTCCTTACACAAATGGAACATGTATTTTTTTTTAATTTTATAGATTTAGCTTCCTTTATCCAGTGTCTGTATTCTTAGTTGCAGTTTGTATTTTTACTTTATCTGTTGGTCTCTCCTATTTTTTAACTTTTCCTCTTCACTGTCCTTCACTCAAGCTTTCAATAAAATAAGTTAACTTTTGAGATTATAAAATTGAAGTTTGAAGTCATGGGATCTAACAAACAACCCATTAATAATGTGTTTTTTTCCTTCAATATTTTCAGCAGTTACTTTCAACTTTGGGAAATTAGCTTTGAAAAGAGACAGGTATTTTCACCATTGGCCTGGGTCATTCTTTGGCTACATACAAAGTACGTACCAGATTCTTATTAATTGAGTTTAAAAAATATTAATTTCTCATTCAGTGATTAATTTGCCATTATCCATCCTAATGAGATTTAACATGAATTAACTGCAGTCAGTTCTACTCTGTACTCTTTTGTTTCTCTAACTTTCAGGTATTCCTGGAGCGATGAAATGGTGGATTCATGAGATCTCAAGGCTCCCTCTCCAGATGACTCGAATCCTGCATCATAGTGTAATTATTCTTTTGACATATTGTTGGAAGCTGTTTGAGGAGCTGCTAAGGTTGTTACCTAAGCTGATGACATAGATAACTATTCCAAATCTATACTTATTTTTATGAATTATCAGTGAATACTTTGACTCACGAGCATAGAACAAATTTCACTTGATATTGATTCACTTGTTTCAGATTTTGCCTAATCTGTTTTGAAAATTAGATAATTAGAATAAAATTATATAATTTTAATTCTGACAGTGAGGATGTTCCTGTAAAAGATTATTATAGGTGTCTGATGCACAGCCTATTTTCATTTCAGAATGATCCTTATAATAAACTCAGAGCAGAACAGTGTGTAAAGGAAACACACCATTTTCTTCAGGTATTTAAGTATTTTCTGTTTCAGTTTATGTTTTCTGAAAGCCCAAGATCAAAAGAACTCATCCACCACACAAATAAAATGTTGATTCAGCCAACAAAAATCAATTGTCTGTGCAACAATTCTAGTTCAATTTATAGTGAATAAGAAAATTGTACTTTTTACCTCCTCTTCCCAACATCAAGGACCGCTTGGAATTGACAGTTCATCCTGGCAAGTGCTTAGATCTGTAGAAATTCCTTTAAAGGCAATGGGACAGTGGTGCAGTCACCAACACAGGAGCAAGGACTCTGCACATCAGGTCTTACACATAAATAATTTATAAATTTTAGATGATGCATTCACAAAACATTAGCTTTGTTCCTTTACACTGCCTACATCATGTAATATGGTATCTGTTCCCTGAGAAGATGACAGATTTCTAAAACATAAAATCAACAAATAGTGAATTATTTTGTTTAAGTAAAACTATTTCCGTTGCCTAGGTATGCATATAAAAGAATAAACATTTTCCAGATATTCTAACTTACACCATTTTTTCACATGACTATTCATAAATTACTAAGAGAAGATCATGAAAGTGGCCAAATGAAAACAACTGTAAAATTTTCAAATGACCAAGACTTAAGCATTGTCTCTACAACAGTACTTTCTATTTTCACAAATAAAATCTTGCTTAGAAAAGAGTAAGTTTGTAAAAGTTTATGCACGCTATCTCTTCAAAATTCAATGGAATTTCAGAGCATTGTTTTTAGACCCGCCAAATGTGCTTTTAGATATTTGCATGTTAATTAAAATACAGAAAAATTCATCGGAATTATATAAAAACATGTACAACTAAGCTAATAAATGGAGTGAGAGCTAAGAATATGCATGTGGACTGTCATACTTTGCAAGCAAAGACTTGCAGATCCATTCATCATCAAAACAAATCCTGCCAAACACAATAAGATCTGTCATACTCTATCCAAACTGGTAAAATAAATGTAGAAAGTAGGAACGTAATGGGACGTGACTAATCCCGAGATACAATACAGCAGAATGGAAGATTCTCAATATGGCACGGAAAAAAAATGCTCATGATACACTGTAGGCTGAAGATGGAAACATGGAAGACTTCTTTCTCCTGTCGTGCCTTACAAAGAGCTTTGAAAACTTCAAACATATTTCTAATGTTCTTCATAGAATTTAAAGTAGCTTTTCAATTTTTTACCTTGTTTTTGTTTTTTGTTTTTTTTTAAATTTTGGATGCCTCAGTCCAAATTTTCTGAAATCACTGCCTGGCTTCAGATTCAGATCTTTTAGAGACCTAACCTATTTGGCATTAGAGTAGAAAAACAGATTATTCAAAGAGTGCAAAAGGCCAGGTACCACACTCCTATGAAAGTCTGACCACTAGTGGCACAAAATCGCCCTCTTGGAAATGCATCCTACCTGGGGGGAAGCTTCAAAAGGCTGAAGCAATATTTAAATTGGCCTTTGAAATAATGGAAATTCACTGGCTGGAATGAGTTGGAGGTCCTTCAAGGCCTGTTTGAACAAAAACCAGAAAATCCAGTGCACGCTCTGCCCTGCAGGTCTCCCCGTGGCTGCACTGCTTTGGCGGGCCCTGGGAGGCATTCCATGCCCCAGAGCGCAGGTCCCCCTCAGGGGATCCCAAGCCATCCCTGCCTAGCAGTAGCTTTGTTTGGCTGGCTGCGTTCACTGCATTTTATAAATATGATAAAATAAACAGCTTTTTTTTTAAAGCAAAAAGAACAAATGTGTTACTTCACAGGCATTAGCAAAAGATTTTTTTTTCTTAAGTAGTAATAAACAGAAAAAATATATAGTGCATTTCGATATACTCTTCTCTAGAAGCACAACAATGTCTGCAGAAAGAGACAATTTCTTTTACTGTGTCAATGGATACAGTTTGAAAAAGAGACGAACTTTCAGCTGGTTCTGTTTGTCTAATTAAAGATATTAGGCCTTGCTTCATTCATATAAAGGAGATTGTTCTTCAGAAAACAATACAACTGCTTGCCATTTTTTACGCTATTAAGTCCAATTGGCATCATTGGCAAAACATACTTAGAAACTTGCTTGTTTTTTACAGCTGTCTGTATTTTTATATTAAAAAATATTACTCTGTCAAACAAAACTCTCCTCCCCCCCATCCTTAGACCAAAACATTCATTTATGCTACTGATATGACATCTTTTGCATAGTTGTCTCTCTGCTAGCTTCATTTTTATCCCAGATACAGTTTTATTTAATGACTTAATACCATTTATAGTATTTTAATATTACAACATTCTTATTATAGTCACTCCTCTACAGCAGCACTACATGGTGAACTGTAAAAGGTTGAGCTGCATTGACCACATAGTTCACCTGAGAACGCTAACTCACAGGACACAAAATAAAATTTGAGAACTATTTAACCTGGTTTTTATCTCAGCATTAGGGTTTTTTAGCATCATTTTTGAAATCACAGTAATACTACATGCATTCTATTTTGAATGAAAGAAATAAATGTATTCTCTTTACACAGGGCTTGAGCTTTCCATCAGGACCTAGAAAACAGTGAGTAGTATCTGACAGATCTCATTTTTCAAAGTGTCTGAACCCCTTTTTTATTGTAGTTGGTCATAAAACTTGGCACAAGCCTATTACTAGTAATATCCCTTTATCGCTGCTCTTACTTTTAAGCTGTAAATCTGTTTTGCATCTATGGAAAAATATACAGCCTGGGTACACATGGACTGAGAACACAGCCAATTATCTGGGTAATTTATTTTATGAATTTACGCCGAATTAAATAAGGAGCACTACCAGCATCTAGCAAGCGTTCTTCCTCCTGAGGCTGCAAATCAGCAAGAAAAGGTTTCTTAAACTGGCACACTGAAAGATCTGGGCTTACAATATGTTGTTTGAATGAGTTCTGGTTGAAACAGGAACTGACAGTCTGATTGATAGCCCCTATTTCTTTCCTTATTGTCACAAATTACTTTCAGGATGCTAGTAATAACACAGTGTTAGACTCCTATAAAAGGTGCAACTCTCCAGCTGGGCTTTCACCATGAAAAGTTTTGTCGTATTAGTGGAAATCATTTTGCTGAACATTTAAATCCTGCATCCTGGAGGACTGTGTGGTGTAGGAGTCTGGTAGTGAGAACAGAATAAAGAGCCTTTCACCTCTCTGTTCCTAGCAAAAGCTCAGCTCAGTAGACACCAACTACTATTTCTATATAGAGACTTTTAAGTCCCCTATGTAAAATGAGTTTAGGCTAACCACATGTTAATGATTACCCTGCAATCTCTTTCATTAGTAGTGCTGTAAGTACCCTGAAGAGCACTTCCCAGCGACATGAGGACTACAAAACTGAGGTTCAGAATAAACAAAAAGGAAATGATTCTTCAAATAAGATGTATTTTTGGTGTTGATCCCCTTCCCACATGATTCAAAAAGCAATTAGAAAAAAAAAGGAGGAGGAATGCATCAAGAGCTATTAAAACATCTCTGTCCACTTCTGTGTGGTTTTCCTTCTGAAGTATTTATTTCGTATTATAAAAGACATCTATCTGCAAAACCTTAGATTGCTGTAGACAGGGAATATATTGTGGGGTATATTTACTTGGTTGCCTGTCATGTTCTTGCCGAGGTGCCTGATGTCTCACAACAGCAGGATGAATCTTTAGTTTGACCCAGTGTGGATAGTCTTGTGCTATTATGTTTTTGCCTTCTGTTGTTAAGTTGAAAACAGCTGCCTTCTTCACAGCAGACTCAAACTGTGGGGATTACAAAGTTATAATTTCAGTTTCCTAGAAATTTCAACATTCTGAGCCTTTCTCTCATTTTCTGTCTTTTAAAGTTAGTCCTTGGTGCCTTCTGGTTTTGAAGACATTGCGGAAAATACAGTAGGCGTAAATTGTGTCAGCTTAGTTCAAAGATTGCCACAAGCTATGTAAAGGCTGATTTCTGTAATTAGTTGTAGCTGTATCTGTGTCACAACATCCAGGCAAAATTTTCTGATGCTAGCCTGAGATGCTTACAGAAACCAAATCCCAGCTTCATACTGGTACAACAGTGAAGTGCACATCAACTCCCTCTTTCCTTACTTGTCCCTGCGTGACCGTGAAAATAAACAAAAACATTCATTTCATGAGGGAGAGCAGTGCAGTATACAAAATCAGGGGACCAGGGCTCGTCCAGAGATCATCTGTGCCCAGGCAGATGTGCAGTGATGCAGGTTACAAAGCCCTGGTTACAGGACCTTGGATTTTCTTATCAGGACTCCAAATAAATCCAAAATTGCAGGATTACTGTGACCTTGGCAATGGAGGTGTTTTAAGATATTTATCTATCTTCTGCTAGAAATAAACTGGGTAACCTACTATCCAAATGTTGCTAAAGGCACTGAAGAGAAAGTGTAAAGACTTCATTAGGTATAAAATTTCTTTTGAGATACCTTAGAATATCATGCTGCCCTTCAGGTGCTGCATCAGAAGAGTTTGGGTATCCCCCAGGTCCTGTACCATATCTCCCAGGCAGGGGAGCAGGGGCTAGATACCCTAAATTGTCTCAAATGCCACTAGTTGCCTGAGTTTAGGTCTCTAAATTGAGCCATATATAGATAAGGTGTAGGTTATATAGATGGCTAAAGTTTCATGAATCTTACTCAAAAGAACTGCTAGTTTTGAATCTTGATTTTGACACACCTCTCTCTAACCCTGAGGAAACAGTTTATTTTCCTGCCTTAGCTTCCCTGTCTGACATACAGGATTAGTCCTACTCTATATCCATGAGACAAGAACAGGATGGTTACGGTGACAGTCTACCTAACATATAAACGGCTCAATTTTTATTAGAATTCATGGTTTCTTTGTGTGATAAGTATGCATCATAATGCGCAAAGCCCTTCCATTAAATTTGAATAAATTTTAGCAACCGTACATGGCTATCAGCCATCTGATTCTCCATATAATGGTACATGCGTAGATTTGAAAACTTCTGAAGTGATATGCCTATGGTCACAAAGGACAGATGTGGTAGTGCTGAGAAAGACCTGATAAAGTCTTCTTCATCTCAGCCCTGTAGCACATAATATATAACATGCACACAACAGCACAGATTTTTCATGAGAGCCTCAGGAGAGGCGTAAAACTGAGCACCACTGGATGTAACATCTGCAAAATGCAGAAAAGAACAAAACCTGCCAGCAGCATTATTAACCATGCTCCAGGAGTCTTCAAGCAGATGTCATACCTATTAGGGAAATGCAAATCACAAAAGAGTACAGCTTGATTTCCAATAGTGCTGCAATCTGATTCTGCATCTGAGAAAACTATTAAGGTATCAATAGCAAAACTATTTCCAGACATCTCATGATGCCTCAGAAGAGCAACTTTTACAGACATCTGTAAAGAACACATAATTTTGTTGGACATGAAGTCCTCACAGTCTAAAATACACACTAGATCTGCAGTAAGCAGAATATACCTGATTATTTTCAAGACAGCATAATTACCCTGATAAGGGAAACCAGTATAAAAAGCAAGTCACCATAAAGTGACAGGACCTGATCTCCTATAAGCTGTGAAACAAATAAACAAACAAACAAATGACCAACGAGGAAAAAACAGACTAAGATCTACTGGAAATAATGACAGTGGCAAAGCAATATCAGAGATTATTGGGATATAATCAGTGAATCAGATACTGTGACTAGTTTCATATACAAGAATGCAAAAGTTAAGTTTCCACACTAAAAGATTTGCAATTTAAAAGCCTGATTTTTGTTTGGAATGAAAACAATGTCAAAACAGCATCTTGCCTTCATCAGGACACATGTGAAAACAGTACAGTAATTTATTTTTTTATAACTTACATAAATATAAAATACATGCTATAAATAAAATATATCTTAATATATGTACATTTTCTAGTTTAAAATTATATATTTGTATTGATTTATGTGTTTAAGTTTCAAGGGACAACAGTTTCAGGAGAGATACCAAGCTCAAGTACCTTGGTTTAATGTAGGAAGCAAAAGCTTTCTTTTCTCATCTATTAAAATGCCAGGAATCAATGTATAAATGACAGTTAAGACACTAAGTAGCAATTATTCCTATATCTGCTCGTTTTAGGCAACCTCAGCCTTATCTCTCACTTCCTTCAAGATAGGATAAAATACAGAGTCAGGTATTATAAGCTGAATCTATAGATTTTCTTCCAGCATTTTACTGCTACACTTAGCACTAAAACAAGTTACAGGCAACCACAGTAAGGGAATTTATGACCTTACAAATGGAGGCAGCATGTGATAAATACCACACTATCAGTTGTTCAGGTAAGTAATATGTGCTCTTGTAAAACCTGTACTGAAAGCTGAGTAATTTATGAAGTAAAAGAAGTCTGGCTTCTTTAACCTCTCATGCTAATTTACTTTAAGATAACATGAGGATAGACTTGTGTACCACCCTCTCCCGGTATTTTTAATTGCTATGTCCTCTCCCTTTCATTAGTGTATCCTATTTCTTCCATTTATCATGTAAAAGGAGTGAATGTTATTTCACCTTTAAAACTGAAATCCTTCTTCCTGATACAGGCTGATGGTTTCCAACCTCTTTTTTTTTGAAGGGAAAAAAAAAAAAAGAAAATTGCTTTTCTGGCCAGTGGCCATGCTGAAGTTGAAAACATGTCTTTTAGTAAAGGTAAAACATCCTAATGAATGACTTGCTTTTGAAAGAACAAGAGACAATCCTTGCAGTCATTCAGTACAAGCACTAACAGAAAACAAAAAAAAGGCAAAAAAATCCCCCAAAACAAAACAGATGACTTTGCATATGTGCTGCAGCACACATCACATTCAGCATGGAAGACTTTGGTTTCAACCAACCAGCCTTCTGATTCTGGTTCACTAAAAGGAGAAAAGGTCCAAAATATGTTCAGTTGACTTCTGAATAATAGGAATAGCTCTGGGTATTGCTTAGAACAGAGGCCTTAGGTGGGGAGGTCATCTCTGAGTCCTCGTTTTTCTTGTGATCCTACAAGTTTAGGTCTTTATAGATGTAAACTCTTATGTTTCTGTAGCAACCTCTACTCTTGAAAAGGCTATTCATCTATGTAAGCAAGGCAAGACTAGTTTACTAAAAGACATCACCATTACCTCCAAACTCCTTTCCTTGCCAATATCCTTCGATCATCAGAGCTACAACCACACGCTACAGACGCTACAGACACTACAGACACTACAGGCATTACAGACACTACAGATACTTTTATAAACAGCATGGTCCTTTCCAGCTACCAGGATTTTACCATCAAATAAATAATTATTCTTCCTGCATGTACTTGTAGAGCATAATTGTTTGGCATTAAGATCTGGTTAATGTGTTAGAAAGCTATCAGCGCCAAACCTTTGGAAAAAACAAGGCCCTGCTCCTAAGGAGATCCCCTGATAGCAGCCGCCTCCTGGAATTGACTGCACTGAGTGGCCACAGGCTCGGTTCTTCAGCTGGTTATGACACGCAGAGCTCCCTGCCGCTGTCACTGCTGGCCTTTCTGCTGGTCTGCTGCCCGTCTCTCATTGCGTTGAAAAGATGCATTACTAGAAATGTCAGTCTGTAACGCTAACTGTGACATTCACTTTTCACATCAAACATCAAGTTTGATGGAGCTCAGAAATGCTCATGCATCAGATCTCTCCTCTATCAGTCTCACAAGGACATCTCTGATATCCTATGACAACTGGAACATCGTTTTGCCTGTGGTAGACAACCAACTTATGACCCCGGTTAGTACCTGTGAAGAAGTCTGCTAGAGAATTCAAGTGCAAATAAACATGTATTCTGATCAGCTGTATAGCACTTGAGATTCCACTGATATGTTTTCTAGGTGTCCACTGACTCTAACTGAGTTTGGGTATCTCATTTACCAACATCTAGATGCAATTAGCTGACAACTACCTGCAGCTGAATCCCAGCCCTAGCATTTTTCTTTGCTATCTACTGCGCTGCCTCAGAGTGAAATGGTTGCTGCCAGATGTGAAAGCCCGCGGAGCATTGACTAAATACTCCCTCCCCCCCCGCAACTATTCCCCGTGAGAAAGTCAGCTACATGCTCTTAAATATTAAAGAAAGAATTATCCAAGGATTCCTATTGCTCTTAGGAGCCAAGAAATACCAATAAAGTGGTTCTGCAGGATTTCTGCTTCAGGATGTCTGATCTGTTGAACAGACAATTATTGTATCCATGGGAGTAGACGGTGGAAGCATACACTGCAAGATGAGACCTGGCATCTTGTCCCTCCACCTGCTGCCTGAAGAAGTGCCATGACAGAGTCTTGCCCCTTGATTTTCTGTCAGGGCTCTCCCTTCTTGTAGCAAGAGTGCTAATAATTACCTGATACAAAAAGTGACAGTTGGGGCAATTATCCTGGCAGTGAGCAGTGTGCTGAATGTCTTGATATTTCTCTACCAAGAGCTAGAAACTATCACTGGTTCCTCCCCACTCATCTTGTGTGTAGAGCTATGAAAAGCTGACATGGCACTTAATTAGTTTGGGATTTATCAATAGTCATTTAAAAGATAAGCGGTGCCTAAAATAATGTATAGGTAGTTACACCTACTCTAAACCCATCCTGTAATTTAAAACTCTGCAGATACGGTCAGGAAGAAATTCAGCCATGCTCTGTAGAAGCAGATTAGGCAGCTTTGAAGGGTGTGCCCTTAAGCATGTGTAAATACAAGAGTCTCTACAGAGATAACAACAGTGAAAGTACCTAAGGCAAGTGCCATCCGATTCTTCTGTCACCTAGTAAAAGGGGGAATAAACTAACAGAAACTCAAGAAAAAGGAAGTAAGAACAGTGACTCTGGCTCAACTGTTACTTAAATTTCTCTTGCAAGAGGATCATTCTTATCTTTAGAGCACTTAGTGAACACTGTTACAGTGGAAGATTTCTTTTTCTTTTTCTTTTTCTTTTTCTTTTTCTTTTTCTTTTTCTTTTTCTTTTTCTTTTTCTTTTTCTTTTTCTTTGTCTTTTTCTTTTTCTTTGTCTTTGTCTTTTTCTTTTTCTTTTTCTTTTTCTTTTTCTTTGTCTTTTTCTTTTTCTTTTTCTTTCTTTTTTTCTTTTTCTTTTTCTTTTCTTTCTTTTTCTTTTTCTTTTTCTTTTTCTTTTTCTTTTTCTTTTTCTTTTTCTTTTTCTTTTTCTTTTTCTTCTTTTTCTTTTTCTTTTTCTTCTTTTTCTTCTTCTTTTTCTTTTTCTTCTTTTTCTTCTTCTTTTTCTTTTTCTTCTTCTTTTCTTTTTTCTTTTTCTTTTTCTTTTTCTTTTTCTTTTTCTTTTTCTTTTTCTTTTTCTTTTTCTTTTTCTCTTCCTTTTTCTTTTTCTCTTCCTTTTTCTTTTTCTTTTCTTAATAGGATACAGATCCCATTGGCATGGGATTGTGTTTATCAAAAAGTGAGAGAGGAAGCAAAGTTGGTGTAGGAAGCTCTAGCCCACTCTGTATTCCCCCTCACACCAGGAGATAGTACCCTACATCTGTTTATACCAGGACATGTTTTCTTTCCCCAAGCAAAAAGGTTCTCCCAGTAGAATTGAGTCATTTTTCCACATTTCCAGATTGCTGTCAATCCAACAAGTGCAGTAGCATGGAACAAGATACTTAACATCGGGAAGAATTTGGCAATTCTTGTGCAGGGTTGACCAGCAGAGCCTCAAGAAGTCCAACACATACTAAGCACATGGGTCCTGGGCAGTTTTAACGCCTCAAAGATATGTTAGGTTTAGTATGCTTAGGCTGCAAACAGTAAGATACGGATATGTCACAAGGACTGCTGGTTTTGGCCAATGACATTTGTCTTCCAAAGGTGGAGACAGGAAGGAGAAAGGTCAGAAACGGTGAACTAAAGGATATTGGATTTGGAAGGGGAAAATATTGAAGCAAAAGACAGAATGAGTTTCAGATGGTCACATCACTCAAGAATGAGTTAGACACAGCGTTCTACAAAAACGACAATAGAAATCTTTCTGCACCAAGTATTTTGTTTATATAATGCGCTTAAAGCATTTCAAAATATCTTTAGGGCATTTTAAAATATCTTTAGAAACATGTGGTCATTGTTCTCATGTCCTTCCTATAAAACCAAGCTATCTTTGTACCAAGACTGGTATTTTTAAGGGTTTAGACCAACAGAAAGTTGAAGATTACTATTTTCTTAAAAACTCTTTAAGGAGTTTCTAAAATTTTTCTTTTCAATGTATTTGTTAGAAGGTTACAATCCATTATCATAATATTAATCCTGTGGAAAAAAAGATATTGCTTTAATAGAAAAAGTTCCTTGTCCTACCAAAAAGCTTATGTTCTTTGTTCAGGATACTGAAATTTAAATTCACAATATTATTATTTAAAGAACTACGGCTTTATTGATGGTCCAGATCAGAAGCTATCCCCTTAGCAAACCACTTAAGCTCATGTTTAGATCCTGTCTACTTTAATGATACCTAATAACTGTTTCAGCATTTTGATTAACTGAACTGAGGCACCTTCCAACAAATTTTTAAAAGTATTGATTAAAAATTTATTTTCTCTGAGCCCTCTACAATTGTGTTCATGTCATTTGGGAGCCTAATGTTAAAGCTTCAAAGCTGCATTAAAGAGAAGTCATCATTTACGTGAATTTCTCTGTGATTTCTAAAATTGCTTTTCTGTCAAAAATGTAGCACACTGAAAACTCCATGATGGTACGTCACAAAGACTTTATTGCAATCTGCTTGGAGAGACTGGAAAAACTTGCTGCTCAAAAGCTAGTGAAGTTATATGATTTTCATTGATGACAGAGGCCTTGGACTAAACAACAGTGTTTTGTTTCATTAAAAAGATGGATAAATGGCATTCAGAAGTGCTATTTAAAGCATGTAGATATATTTTCTCCTTTTTTTTGCATATTACTTGCCTGCTTAGACATATCTCATATTTGTATGCATCCGGCGATATATTTTATGCAAAAGCTATGTATCATTTTGACAGATACTTACTAAAGAAAGTACGCATACCATTTATACAGTAAACCATGAGAGAAAAATCTGTAAGAGCTACAGGTTCATAAGTTCATGAGAAATGTTTTATTACACTAACACGCTTGCTTTAAGTCTGTCTAAAATTTCAGCAAACCAGACTTCTGCCCTAAGCGAAGGCTCCTTCGTGATTTACAAATAATGGCAAATCCATGTCTGATATGATTGCTGTAATGGAGACAAACAGGAAGGAGGAATATCCTGGTACTTGAAGGGCTGGAGTAAAACCCACTTACCAGCCAGAAACACAATCCTCAACAGGGCTAGACTATGCTGTCTAAATTCAACTGAAAGGAGACAAATCACTTTAGTGGGATTTGTGTTGTTTGTAACTCTTTTCAAACCAAGCTAGTACATTAATAGGACTTTCTTCTTCCAGACTATTTCTGTATATCATAAATTATTAATGGGTACTGTAAACCTCAGCTATCCATTAAGACCAGACTAAAATACCATTGCAGATTCTGATATTAGCGTACGGAGTCCCAGATAAAACTACATCAGCACTTTTTCCAGTCAGCATAGCTTAAAAAACCAATTTTCATAATTCATTATTTCCACTTTCAGCCTTCAGAAGATGTTGGCTCATACTCTTTTAGAAGTCCTCATCCTCTCCCCCTTCTCCTTTCCTGCCCTCCTCTCTCTTTCTGCCATATGCATTGTCACGTGCATAGACAGAGAAACACACTTGAACGTGATCCTACTGATTTACGTACAGGAGTTCCTTACTACTCCTTTTTGAAAATGTCACTCATGTTGCTTTGATAGTCAAAAGGGTTGTTACTGACCAGCACATATTGTTTTTCCCTGCAGGATTAGAGAAGACATTCTTGATCAAGCCTTGGGTAAGGGAAAGACTCCTAAACAAGCTGAACATGTATTAGACGATTTCACAATATACCACAAACTGACAGACGGCTGTTACAAATGTTTGTAGAGACATTTTGGCTCAGTCATGCCCCATTTATTTGAGGGCGTCACTTTCTTAAAGCACTATGATCCCTTTTTGTTTTCAGAAGTTCAGGTGAAAGCAATCTCCCCCTCCAAACAGTTCCCCTTTGAATTAGCAAGAATTTTTAGAGAAAATGTGCAGACAAAATAGGCACTGAGTTTTATTTCAGACACTGATGACTTCCTCTGATTAAAGTTTACCAGCGTATCATTATTTTACTAAAGAAATCTTCTCTATGACTATGTGTTAGTGTGTTGGTTGAGGAATACTCATTTTAAAGAAAGTAAGTTTACAAAGCCTGCATATACTTTATCCTTCCCAGCACGAACATCTGCTCTATAAGGGATGTATTAACTTTATGAAAGGGTTTATATGATGTAGTGCTTAGAATAGCAAGGGACTGGACTCTCTGACCCAGAAAAATTCTCTTGCTCATACATTGCTGTAACTTTTAGGAGGCTGATCAGAGAAATTTTACTCACTTTGATATCTGGGTTATGTACAAGATTACATGACAACTAACTTAACTGCAACATTGCTGGACTTGCGTATTCCTCTATCATTGTTCTGCTTTTCTAGAATGGTCTACACCCTGTCAGTCATCCTACGGATCCGGCACTGTAGAAAAAGAACAAAAAAAAAAAATCTGACATGAAAACTTATTCTGTCACATTCCATTCAGATTTAATGCAGCTTCTATGATTTTACCGTAATGTTTTAACTCCTTGCAAACACAGTTGAAGTGAAGAGAAACAGGAAAGACCCTCCCAAAAACCATGGAAACATCATTTTTCTTTTCCAGAAGCCATGAAAAGACATACAACAATGAATTTAGGAAAGTGAATGTTGAAGTTTATATCTTGAACAAAAGAGTGCCAGTTTGTAACATCTAGCAGAGAACCTTAGGCAAGGAACAATATTTCGGTTGGTGACAAATAGTTTAGTTTAGAGACCTGCTAAAATTACTTGGAATGTGTGGTGTTTGGTTTTTTTTTCCAGTTCTGTCAAGACCAAAAGCACAAAATCACACCTCACAGCAAATTTTTCAAATTGAAAAAATGACACAAAAGACAAGCTATACATTGAACAATGCAGGGTGGAAAGCAGGATTGTTGTTTTGGTCTCTCTGTTGCAGAAGTGATTACTAAATACTCCCACAGTTTCTCCCCTCACCTACATAGCCATTCCTTGGAAATCACAAGGAATACTTGTGTTTCTATTAGCAACTATGATCACAAGCCATGTTTCTTAAGATATTCAGCAGCAACAGATCTCACAGTGTCAACCTTTTTGTCATAATATGGAAGATGAAACACAAGGTGAACTCTTGGATGACTCAGTCTTTCTTTAGTTTACAAGCCATTTCTGACATGAAATGTGAAGCTTTTACTAGGAGGAAAAAAACAGTAGTTTCCTTTATTTCATATAAATTACATTCTCAATATCTAAAATTGTACTGACATGGGTGATTTCTGATCTTAAATAATCCTTTTTCTCTTATTTATGACATAGTTGTTGATCTCCTTTTCCTCTTAAAGATGAACTTGATGAAAAAAAATGAGTAAATACTGAAGAAAAGGTCTGGGGAGATGCAGGAAAGTCTGAGCTAGACATTTCCCTTGACAACATGACTAAACCTTTGCCTAATTTCCTCTTCTAAATGTTCTTAGTTAAGATGCTTCATTGTCTATATATCCTTTAAGCAATACTTTCTTTCCCAGTTACCAAAGTTCCATGTCCACCCCTCACCTCGTAAGCAAAGAATTTTTGGTATGAAACTAAGAAGTGCCACCTCCCTCCTGTGGGTTACGTCAGTATGCCAGATTGTGCAGGCGTATTGTTTTAGTAGGAGACACTATAAAATATACTGTGTTTTAATTTTATTTGAGCTACATGCATGTAGTTTCCCTTTAGCCTCTGAAGCTCAGTGGTATTGTGTGTTCTCCTGGAGAGGCTAACATGGCTGTTTGCCATCTTTGGGATGAGGTCCACATCATTTGCTGTAAGTGAAGGATTGACACGTGGCATCAATCCATATTTAGTTAAGGATTTGGGATGTCACCAGCTTTTAGATTCTTCTACCGCAAACTCTCTGCCAAAATCCTACTTAATGCCCTGTATGAAATTAGTCTCTTTAAAGTTTCATCAATATGATTGCGAGCAACTTCTGCATGAAGTAGCAAATATACCAATGCAGATATTTTGCTTTCCACTCTTCCATGCCCATATTCAAATCCCTTATATAAATATGCCCACACCTAAATCTGTCCCATCTTGTTGATCTGCATGTAAAATTCACACGCTGGCTTGTGTAAATGTAACTCAACCATGAAAGTAATTTGTTCATGAGTCACAGCCTTACAAACATTGAGGTAACTGCAAAAACATCCCTTGTTAGATTGCAATTAGGGTATTAAATCCTGATATCATCCTGAATTAAGCTTGAAAACAAGATTCTTAAGTGTTTTGTTGCTTTCTGGAGGTTTTTAAGCATTGGCTTAATGGCTTAATCCTGACTGTATGAAAAGACAAGTAAATATAGTTCTTATTTCATCAGCTGTTAAAAAACAATTATTTCCCTTGCAGGACAATGGCAAATGTGATCACTGAGATTAGCAATATGAGTCATATGATCAGCTGGGAAGGAAATGCAGCTTCTGAAGAGATCCCCAAAAATCCGTCAGAATGCAATCTGTATTTTACTTTCTTGTTATGAGCTTTACTTCTTTTTGACATTAATGTTTATCGACTGTAACTTGTCATTACATTGGTCTACTGTGTCCAGGAAGGAAGCAAAAAATATGGACCTCTATCTTCAGTATGCAAATTAACCCACTAGGCTTTAGGTTGTCTAAAAGAAAATTAGTATTTGTTTTGCATTTCCATAATAAAGCCCTCCCTTTGCACACAGGCCACCATAATCTTCCAGAAGCCCATTTCTTTCTCTTATCTGATTTTTTTTTTTAAATCAGAATAAGAAATTTTTAATAAGGATTTGAAGCAAGTTGATATGGCTTTGCAGGTGGTTGAGGAGAGTGTTTTTCAATTATGAGGGGCAGCAGGGAAAAAAGTTATAGAAATGCTTGCTTGCAAATGTAACTAATAGAGGGAGAAGTTTAGTGTTGCAAATAATGGGAGAAAAAAGTCTATTGTTTATCCCAGATGCTGAGAGAGAGAAGGAAAATTAGGGAGACAAGGCTGTGAGACATTCTTATTGAAGAGTAAGAGTTTGATTTAACATGATAAAGGAGGTAGAGACAGGGACAGTATGGCCAAATAGGATGCAGTCTAGAAATAATCTTTGACGGACCCTTAAAATAAATTACCTGAAATATGGCTGCATGTAATTTACAACAGTTTTATCACCGGCACAGTGATACACTGGCACATTAGAGAACCATACACATGGAAGAGAGGAAAACTTTTAACTAAAACCCAGAGAAAAAAAAAATGGTAGTTTTAGTCGAACTGCGTAGGACTAACACAACGTTACATGTGGTTGCACATCTGTTTCTGAGTACTTGTGGGACAGAGGGCAGTATGGTTCTGTTCAGAGCATGTCTTCAAGTATTCTGGCTATGGAAGAAGCTATTCTTGTGCAAGTTTAGGCAATGCATGAAGCAATGTTCATAGGTCCTTATAATCAGTGTCAGGTTTTTGTACTGAACGTATTACACTGACACCATTGTATGATAAAAATATATCCTAATAGCAGTGTGGACTTTCTTTAATGAATCACCTCCCTTCTAAACCCAACTCATGTAAAATAACTGCATATGATGTAGAAAGATGATCCTTGGCATGCACAAATGGTATTGCAAGAATCTGGCACATTATGTCTCATTGCGTTTAAGCCAGATAGCCAGAAGTAGCCAGAATTTTCATTTGGATACTGTCCAACCATTGTTAATCATGAAAGACATGGTACAACAAGTTGGCATTCGTATATGTGAATAATGGAATATTTCTTTAATTATGTACAAAAATCCTAAATGAACTAGTTTTCTCTCCTTATAAAGTGCCCCTTCTGCATCTGTTCCAACTCCCACTGAAGTCAGAGGAAAGCCTCCCATTGATTTCAGAAATTCTGCTGCGTGATGGCTCCTGACTTCCTTGAAGCCTGTTGCAAATTTGCTCTTGACATGTAAAATGCTTGCATCACAACCTGTAATTTCATAAAGCAGATCTGAGGACTGTTACTTATCTATCATTAAAAAAAATAAATAATAAATTCAGATAGGACAGACAGGCTTTAGAAAATACATTGTAGCTGTCCCAGAATTAGAATTAAGACCCCAGAAAAACGCATAAAAACCCTACTGTCTCACATAACACTGGAGAAAAAACATTCAGTGATAAAAAATATCATATTATGAATTATCACACTTAATACTTTGCTTTTACATTGCACACCCACAAATCAAACAACCTTTCTGTGCCGCTTCACATCTTGTCACAATAACAGCAGGGAAGCCAAATGACTGTGGGGTGTGAACTAAAATTTTTTTACCTACATCAGTGCCAATCCTAACTGTGATAAGAGGTTCTAGCCACTATAACAATAAAAATGACAATAATTACTAGTTTAACCAGCACCTCTTCAGTGTGCCTTACTATCCTGTGAGTTTGTTGGGAAGGTCACAGATGTTATTAACACAGGAATGGTGCAACAAACACCTAGAGAGATAAAATTACCTTTGCACCCTCCACTGAGAACTTCCTCATGTTCCACATTTCTTATTTTAAGGATACAATCTGTAGAAATGACTTAAATGGAAAAGAGTTAACTACAGATTTGGAGAAATTTACTCTCCAGAGAGTGACTGTAAGAATCTGGTTTGGACTTCCCAGTTATTTTGAAGACTTCCCGTTTTGTTATTTGAATTCAATTACTAGTACTTTGTTCATAGAAAATTTCCCTGCTGTCCTAGCTTTCAAGGTTTTTATTTTAATATCTAGTATATTTCATTTTCAAACATTTCTTCCATTCCCTCACTGAGGAGAGAAGGAAGAGACAAAAGAGAAATCTGTCAAAAATATAGTATGTGCTGCTGTCTTCAGGGAAATTCTGAGAAACTGTTGTTAAAGGAGGGGACAATCCATTGCCGTGCATAGTATTGTACACTCAACAGCTTGGCATTTTAAAAGCTTCCCTATTTCACCAAACATGAACAATGGAGAACTCATATCAGAACTAACTAATAATATGCAACAATTTACAAATATGTGGTTTGTATTGAACTTACTGCTTGAACCAGTCAAGAAATTTGTGACATGACTATATTCTGGAAAGAAAGCTCATAGTAATATTTCTTCCTATTCTTTTCTTTCAAGACTGAATTTTCTTAGTTATCTTCTTTATTATGTCTGTTAATTTTTTCCATCTGAATCACCAATCTTAAACATACTGATTGAAGTTTTGCAAATCACAGAAACCCACAACCAAGTTTCCCAACATTATTTTAATGTAATTATGCTAGAGTATACAAAAGATGAGGGAAAGAGTATACAAAACACCAGGAAAATAAAAGTCCTGTTTATTTTGTCTTCTATTTCTTAAAGGCTATTTTTTTTTTCAATGCAATGAAGCAGATATCTTTAAATGAAATGAACAGAATGTTTGTTAATGTTCAGCTCCTGAGCTGCATAATAGGGTAGTTAAAAAATATTAATCATTTTATCTTTGGTCTCAGAGTATGACATAACATATAATCCTAATGTAAATCAAGCTGCGTAATTCTTAGAATTTTGTTACACAAGCTTAAAATTTCATGGTTTGAAAATGTTGGGATTTTATAGAGGCCTAATGACAACTTTTCACAGCATGAAACGTGCTATGACACAGGAAATCCAAAATGACAACACGGCACTTGTAGAACAAAGAGGTAGTAAAACCATGCTGGAGTATTTATTCCATGGATAAAACTCTACTCAACATTCCAAACTATCCGGCATAAGATTAATTTCTTTTTGAAAACAGTGTTAGCTAGAAGAGTAACCACACACATGGAAGGAAAGTTTCTGCTTTCTAATCATTGTTCCCTGTTAATTTGCCTTGGAAACATAAAATGCTGGCTGATTTTTTTCATTCCCTCTACTTCCTTTAAAGGAATATTAATGATTCAGAATCAGCTATTCAGTAGAATTTTTCCCAAAAAGTGGCTTTTCTTTTTTTAAAAAAAGGAAGGTTTCTACCCTGGGAAGGGTAACTGCAGTGAAGAATTGAATGTTGACTCCAGAACTTCTGTCTTTCAGAGTGACAACAGATAATTCACACAATCATACTTCCAAAAAGGGGCAGAACAGTATTCCCTGCTTCCCACAGATTCCCTGTGTATTTTTAATTGAGACCATAGGTTTAGAGCAAAGAGCTCTAAACACAACCTAACACAACACTGACATAATTTCAAAGAAATGCAGAAGTAATTGTATTGATGACAATGATGATATTGGGTGAACATATGTAAAAAAATTCCTGATTGACTTCTGGCTTGACCTCAGACCTGTCTCATCACCGTGATGCTGCCTCATGATCTGAACTCTTTGTTGGACCTGGACACTGTCTCTAAGTCTGTCCTGCTTGCCTTGCTGTAGCATTCTGGGTACTATCCCCCTCAGGTCCTGGCCCTTAAGGAGCAGCTGGCCCTCAGTGACAGTTTATTTGCCAGGTTCCAGAATAAGTTCAACCTTTACTTTCAACCTAACAAATCAAGAGGTATCATTTTTAAGTCAGACTTGTAAACTTATGGCAGAACAAAAATAAAATTAATGGGCAGCACAGTTTGCTTTTTAGGCATATACTGATTTTGCATTAGCAGGATACTGGAGCTTCACTTCAGGTTTTCAATACAGGCAGGAAAAACTTTATTTAATGAACCCAACAGAATAAAAATGCTTGTGTGCATTGAGCTACCATCTGGTGACTTCTTATTCCCTATGTACGGCACCCATTAAAAACTATACCTAGGCATATAAAAAGCTGTTGTGTTTTTTTTTTAATTCAGATTTTGCATATTCTTGTGTTTCATGGGCACATTTCTTTTGTTCTTTTTAAATTTTTAATTTAGCTGTTGGCTATAATTGTACATGAACATTTGAGCACAGAAAGGAATAATATTTGACATGTAGATAAATTCTCTAACATCTTGATCTCTCAGTGATATCAACATCACCTTAAACTCTCTAGAAAGCTTCCAGCAACAAAGAAAATTAATTAAGTTCTCTTCCTAAAAACAGAAGATATAAATAGTGTGGAAGCATCTGAAGATATTTTCCAGCTGCTGAGCTACACAAGTATTTCATAACCTTGGATGAAGTTCTTGTTATCTAAACAGCAGTGTTATTATGGCTGATTAATCTTATCCTTGATATTCAACCAAACTCGAGAGTGAGTCTTTCCTCCTACTTCCAGGCAATGCTGTTCTACAGTATAGAATGCATATAAACAAAAATGGCCGACAAATGACTTCTTGGTATATAGGTCGTTATTACTGTATCAGATAACTTTGTAGGTGGGGTAAATGATGGCGCTAGTTGCACATTGTTGCATTCCTATCAAAAGCTGTGCCTTGAGTTTCTGTTATTCTTTTATTTCCTTATTATTGGGATATAAACACAATTAGATGAAGCCAGAGTTCTGGGAAATGCTTGTGGTGGGACAATTTAGTGGACAAATCTTATTGTTTGCTAAAAGCAGACGAGGGAATTAGTCAGAATGCACTTGACTCATTCAAGCTCTTCATTCAGTGGAATCCCATAACCTCCTCCAGAAAGTGTTTCCTCCAGAATCAGAGACACTGAGACGGCTAAAGTTAGTTGAGGCTCGTCCTACCTGTGGTGTCACCCCAACAGGCACATAGGGTGATGCTGCATTGCACTAGCATTTACAATAAAAATATGTCTGTCTTCCTTGAGCTTTTTTAATAGAATTCTTTGAACTGTAGCATGGAATCCAGATTGCTTATAGGTTTATTCTCATAGAAGACTTATTAAGACAGAAAGGAAGTGTAAATGTATAAAGGAAAAACAGATGATCAGGAGGATGCTTGATCAGCATGGTTCACATATAAATCATGATCTGGAGAAGCCATATTGTTTGCAAAAATCTTTTTTTCTGATTTTCACACTATTGCTTCCACACTAAATTCTAAGCAAGGAAGTCTTTTCACTAGCCTCTGCTTGGTGGAACAGCAGCAGCAGTGTGGGTTGATATGGTTGAAAATAATATTGACATAAAAATAATATTAACTACCAGTAGATAATTAATCTGATGCAGCTGATTGCACATTGAGGAGCAATGTAATTCTGGCATAGGAAGGATGTCAAGATCACCCCTTTTATGTCTCAAAGGCGCTTATGAAATCACCTCTGATTTTATCTTCTCTTTGATCTTCTCTAAATGTCATATTTGTAAATGTAGTCATTTCTACTTGGACTACATGGAGCAAAACTCCATTTTAGCAAAATATTGTAAGATATTATTAAAAAAAAGATAGAATTTTATTGAAATTTGACCAATTAAAATGCATTTGTAATCAATGCAATCTAATTTGTAATCAATGTTGATTTTATTGACATTTGACCAATTAAAATACATTTGTAATCAATGTTGCAAACAGAGCTTTAAGTAACATGACATATCTCTGCCTAATACTTTTTTAATCCTTGGTCTTAACATATTTATTACACAATTGACAGGCAAGGTCACTAGTAAATTGGACTTTATAAACTCAGGTTTGAGACATAAAACAAGAATTCATAAACCCATTATAAATGAAAATGCTTAAGTTTGCCGCATCTCTGCTCTACCCTACAGAGACAAGAAAGGAAGACTGCAATTTTAATTGGTCCAATAAAGTCGACTTGTATTATGGTAAAGGAACATAAAAGCTAGATCAAAGCCAGTCTGCCTAACAGGTCTGTCAGTATCAACACTGAGACAGCAGTAGCAGCCCCTGCAGTGGAGCAGTCAACACCAGGAAGGCAAGTTGCCATATGCAAAGGAATCCATTAAGCACTGCTATTTATTGGTTTGCAAAGACCTTCATCAACTGAAGCTTCATCAATGTCAAGCACCCTTTAGAGACATAGGAAAAAGCATAACACATGGGAAGGCTAGAAAGAAAAAGAAGAGCATTCTTTCCCCTGTGTGTAAATGTTTAAATGGGGTTTCCAGCATTCTTTCTCATAAATTCTTCCGTTCGTTTTGTAATCAGGTTCTGAATGACTTTATTACACTTTGTGCTATCTGCTGGTTCTGTCTTGTTTTACAGTGATTTATAAGTGGAAGTTAAAAACAAAGTAAGATGGCAATATATCCCTGGCAGGTAAGTAGGAAAAGGAGCGTACTTGAACACCACAAAAGTTTCCTTCATTCTGAAACAAAGAGAAAGACGGTTCGTACATGAAGTAACTCTTCCATTTCTTTCAGCGAGGTCATCTCTTTATTGCCTAAATCTTGCCTCTAAGAATAAGCTTGGCTCTGAACTCTGAAGGAAGCCCTGCCTTTTAGACTGCAGAGATGCTCCGAATCAGCTCTGGAAATCTCCCTGCTGCAGGAGCCTCTAACACTGGTATGTCCACCTACCTAAGGAATTTTTAGGATCCCTGCTCCTGAAGCATGGCAGCACCTCGCACCACTGTCTGATACAGGAGTACTGCAGTAGTCATTTTACTGATGGGCAAAACCTTTTCACAGAAGCTGCTTTCCCCCAGGTCAGGCAGAGGTCTGCAATAGAGCAGTGAAGCAGTGAACCCTGGCACGTCTCAGGTTAGTGCTCCAGCTCTCAGCTCCCACGGTTTTGCTAATGAATTTGGCAAAATTTGTAAGAATGTCTGAACCCTCTACCTCCTGTGCAATCTACACAGATCAGCTGCCTGGAACCCGTCTTCCACACAGCAGAACTAAGTCCAGCTTGAGATGTGAGTGATCCAGCCACATTTCTAAGGCTATGTCTATATTGCTAAATAAAGCCAGGCCAGACAGTAACACCAAACACTGGACCCATGGTTTTCCACATCCCTTCACTATTGCCTTGCTCCTACATCTGTTTTGGACCATTCAAAGTAGCTTCCTATAAGATATATCTTCTCCATGGGGTACTATTCCTGAGACACCCACCCTGGCTAGGCACGAATGCCCAGCTCTCTTTGACTTCACGTTTAGACAAAGCCTCAGTGACCAATTACAGCTTGGTAAACAGCTTTACCTTAAGTGTCAGGAAAGCATATTAGAGAGCATTCTCCACTCAGTAAGGACAAAATTCAGGGGATTTCTCCTCCCTTCCCTGAGGTCCTCAAATACAACAAAATGCTTGATAGTATTATGTGCCCTTACAGTGCTAATACAGCCTCCTGAAATACTTCTCACCTCACGCGAAGTATTTTTACCTTTCTCTGCTGCAAATGCATTTTGTTATTTCTCCTTAACAAAGTCTAACAGTCACCTTCCAAAGCTCATCGTGCTGGGCGATTTCAGCAATCAAGCCTCATGCTTCATTACTGTATGAGTGACTGTTGTAAGCGGCTGTATCACGATTACCAAGGAGCACTTTCCAGTCCCGAAGCCAGATGAGATGCTGCAGCCGCAGCAAGACTGCAGGCTGGGTATATACAATCTCCACATCCCAATTTCCTTGCAAAGCAAAGCTATACTCACAGCCTACATAGGAGCAAGGGCAAATTCTAATCAAAGGACAATATGGATAATTGGTAGATCAGGACTTCAATCTGCACTAGAGCATGCAACAGAAAAGAAGTGTGAATGCAGCCTTATAGAGTTCAAAATATTGAGATGTCTCGTAAAGCAACTGCAAGGAGAAGTGATAAGCTCTTACTGTGTTTGAGAAACTAGGTCTTATTTGTGGAACACATGTTTATTCCTGTTTCACAGGCAGCTTGTGCAGTGGTCTCAGAGCTACAGATTCAGATCCTGCTAGAAACATGGACTGTGTTTGTTATCTCTCTCTTCTAAGGTCTGGCATCATTGTGGAATTAAAAAAAAGTAAAATAGAATGTTTTAGTGTTTATAATTGTAGCCAAGCCTCCATCATAAACCAACAATGACATCAAATGAGAACAGTAACAAAAATCTAGAAGAATAAGTGAAGCACATGAATATCTTTCTGCTTTGTTTTGAAGTGACACCATTATTCAACCACTGAGAATCTACAAGGGGGAGGCTACTAAATGGAGAAAACAACAGAACAGGCACAACATTTGGAATTACCAAATGCAGGACAAAAAAAATGGAGCAAAGGGAACTAAAATCACAGATGGATGTAAAGCAAAAGCAAACCTTCTGAATAAGTTGTTCCAGCGTGCAGAGTCCTAAGTGCTAGAGCCAGCCTTGGCTAAAATACACAAACAGAGCAGTCATTGGAGTTCTTCAACGGTCAAGTCACTTGGAAAAACACAAGCAGCTATAAATCAAACAAGCCATGTGTTTGTGGGTATATTTCACATAGAGGGTGCATTGAGATAGACCTGCAAGGACATGATTACAATAGCCAAGAAATTGTGCTCTTCTTTTTTTTTTTTTTTTTCTTTTTTAATGTTTGGAAAGCACCTAGAACTTTGTGATTGCTACCCAAGAGCTCACAGTTACAATAACAACAGTGAATGTGTAAAGACTAAAAAGCATAGCCAAGACAAAGAAGATGAAAAATAAAAAAGGGGCATGTGTGTACATTTGAGACACTGTTATGGCACATAAGTATGTAATTTAATCAAGGTAAGCTAACTTAAACTAGATTTACTCTATAAACAGTTAAACAGTGCTGGAACTCACTCAAAATCAAATCAAATTTGGATTTCTACCAGGCTGTTAGCATTGGTACATAAATATGGAACGAACAGTGACAGGCTCATTTCCACTTCTGGGTTGTGAGTGTTGATAGCTGTGTAGCTCTGATGGATAACTGCAGGTATAGGGTAAGAACGCAGGCAAAAATAATTATTACAAGAAATCACGTGGTAGTCCCCAGAATAGTGGATTAACTTGAAAGGAAAACTTGGCATGGCACACTCCCATTACTATGAAAACAAGGCAGATGATAGCAGCAGACTGCTGTTGTAGTACCATCACTGCTTTGATATGAAGGCTACACTGCAATGATAAAATTCACAAACGGAGGCACAAAGCTGATTGTTAGTGAAAGCACGTGAAAAAATAGTGAAAATCAAGTAGCCACAGCAAAATTAGAATTTAACGAATTCTTCAGTGGCAGGACAATAAATGCACACTGACATATGTCACTTTACCTAGTATAGGTAAAATGAAAGAGCTACGGGTATTGACAAGATAATATAATGCTTCAGGTTGTATTAGACTACTTTCTCCGGTGTCCATAAGGTGATGAAAGCTCCTTAGGCACAGCAGTGTGCAACGAAAACCCTCCAGGAGTCTAAAGCTCTAAGAAAGGTGCTGTTCTGGGTTACAACGAACGCTCCATCTAACCACCTGAGCTCTGCTGCTGAACAAAGCTTAAACTGAGACATGACCAAACTAAAGTGCATTAAGAACACGTGTACAGGCAACTTTGAGTCTAGCATGAAGGAAAAGAGTCTTAGCCACTTTGTTACAAAACATTATAATCCTATCATCTACATTTTTGCACAACCATATGGCGTTTACAGCACTCACACCGCAGATGGGAAATCTGGGTTCAGCTCCTTGTTCAGTCTGAGAGGATTTAAACCTACATCATTACCTCCAAGGCAACTGCACCAGATTTTAGCCAAGACATGCTCTATCTTGTCCTTAGTCATCCACTGAAATCAAGAGTTGAAATCCTGTCATACTTAATTTAGTAGAAGCATTGCAACTACATTTTAGCAGCCAGGGCATCACCCAAGTGGTCTGCACATGAGGAGTCCGAAAGAAATAATGGAAGCTTCAGCCAAAGTAACTAAACAAAGTTAGAGTTATTTTTCAATTAAAATCAAAAAGCTTTGTTCTGTATTATATCATGCAGGGAGATGCCACTAAACTGGAGTACAAAACCTTCACTTTGTTCAGACTGTTCAGGGCTGAACTGTGGAAGTTACTCATCAAGACTTTAAAAGAAGCCACGCCAAAACCATCATTAAAATTCAGTACTTACTAATCCTTGTTTGTGCCCATTCCTCCAGACCATAATGCTCTATGAAATTGCCAACTTTGATTGTTGAACTTCATTGTTTAGTTCTGTTAAAAGTATGACATATATTGCACGATATGTGAAAAAATGCCTATATCTTTCTCACTTGCCATTAATTTTTTAATCTGTTCACAGAACAATAACTGTGGTCTGTGAGTCACAATAGCAACACAAGTGTGCATGCCATCTAAACATTTCTAGATATGTAATTTCAGATCGTGAAACCACTAGCTTTAGAAATCTAAACAGGCAATACTTGGTAAATGCTTGGACAGCTAAGAGGAAAACTGGTATGTTCTAGAAAGCGTTGCTTGCAATTCAAAGAGAGACGCTTGGATATTTGTGTTTTGAAAAAAGGGAGCATTCTTAGCAATGAGATGTTTCCACAAGAATGGGTGCAATGTTTAATATAGGTCAAGAGCCCATTTTCTCTCCTCTTCCTGGAGAGTTCCAAGAAAATTAAAGATTTCAATCTGACTCCACCAGAAAATGTTAGTTTCTGAATCGCAGCCAGAAAGTTCACATTAGTTTGCCAAAAAATAGTAAATTATCTTTATAGTCCAAATATAACAGAAACTATGAAGTAAGTTCTGATAAATCCTATTACAAGATCTCAAGTGATCTCTGGGTAATATTTAGAGGTTGTGCTCCTGTTTGCTCTTTTTTATCAGAAATAATTTGTATTAAATACTGTTTCTGTGTGCCAAAGAGCTTCTTTACTATGACCAAAGCACACAATAGCAGTGATATTACCACATCGTTCTTCTTGTTCTTACCCTTCCATGCCTTTTCCTTTATCCATGAAAACAACATACTCTACATTTCTGTTTTCCTTTAACAAAACCCAGGCTTAACCCCAATTGTTGTCATGTGCCTTCATTTCAGTTGGTACTGGTTTTGTTTTTCTTGGACCCAGCAAAAGCTAAGCATACTGAAACATAGCTTATTTCATGTCAAAATATATTGTGCTACACATACTAGCTGATCGGGAGTTGTTTTCTCTAAACACTGAAAAGATTTCCTCTTGTTGTTTCAGGATATTTCTAAAACGTGTCTCTGAGCTTAGGGCTACGGTTTGATTAATGCATGATTTCCTCTTTAAAATTAGAAACAGGAATCATGAGTGATGGTTAATAATTTTCATTTGCTCTTCTGCTCTGTTTTCCAAGTAGTCTAATTAAGGCCTGGTTCCCAAGCTTGATTAGGCTTCTTTTACATCTGACTGCAGTTTGCAGATAGTGCTTCCAGGCAGGAACTCATGCTTATTTGCAGTAAATGGGAACAATCTGGGAAGGAACAAGAAGATTGTTTTTTTGGGTGCTGGGGATTTTTTTCCCTCCTTTAATTAGAGAAATTGTAGCGTCTCTCGCAGGAATCAACAACATCGTTTAACTATAAATGTCAGAAGTGGAGACACAGTAATGAGGCCCCAAGTCACATTTGCTGAACTGCATGTTGTAGTCATGCCATTAGAGACAGCTGTTTTACACTTTTACCAAGTCTGTTGGATTGCAGGGCAGTTAGCCTGCGCTGTCTGAATTTCACAGGTACCATGAGAGTTGTAAAAGGTCTGTACAAACATCCTAGTTAGTCACTAGGTCTCTGACCTGCTGCCTCCTCAGGATGTTGAGCAGTGCTGCCTACGCATCCTAGCAGTGGGGAAGATGCCTCTCCTGCTGCCTAACAACTATCCCAACGGTAATTCCTAAAACAAGTTCCCGTGCTGCTACCTTATGGTACTATTCATGTGGCTATATGTGATCCACAATGTGTGCTTCAAAGACTTGCTCACTCCTCAGAAAAGGAGAAAGTTCCTACACCCTCTGCCCTCACCATCAAGACACACCTCTCTGCTAACTCCAAGGACTTGTCCTCCATCTCTGCAGTGTCATGGCTCTCAGACAGGTGTTCCCTCCTGTCAGACAGCTCTCTCAGAAAGTGGAGTCTCTCTGCTCACCATTTAAAGGATAAGTGCACTTTAAAATAGTTCTATCGGTCACCAAGCACTAAAGCTGTCATTGGCACAGGAAAATCTCACCATTTATAGACGTTAGCTGTCTGATTCAGCATCTCTTATTTCTAATTATAGGTTCATGCTGTAAATCCAATAAGCTTTTGGTGTAAATAAAAATAAGCATTGCCAATATTAACTAGTTCTAGCTGGTACAAACAGTGTTTGTATACTTTAGCTAAAGGGGTTGTTCATACAGCAAGATCTAGATAATGTTCTTTCTAATGATAGAGAGAGACTAGGACAGATTCAGAGGCATGGCATCCCAGAGGCAGCTCACTTCGTGGCAACTGCTACAATGAAGTGGGCGTGATATGAAGTGAGCATTGAAGTAAAATAAGGTTTTGGGACCCTTATTTTAGAAATAGAGCTTTGGCCTCAAGATAATTTGAATCACCACTTTCCCTCCAGTACCAAGTTATGTTACTATAACCCCCAGTTTCAATGAAAGGCAGAGGCAGCCCCATGTTTCTCCTTTTTTCCCTCAGGTTAGCGGTAAGAGTATTCCCATAGAAAGAGGGATCAGGACCACGTTTCCCATGCAATGTGCGCATTTGATCCAATAGGATAATCCATAAACCAGGACTCACCAAGCTATTTCTTGGTTCTCAACATTCTCAGCATCATCCCCTGTTATCTGAATTGAACTCAAGGCTGTCTGGATGAGGTAAGTTTGAGTGTACCTAAGAGATGAAACCTTTTCCGTGACTTAGGTGAAACGTAAATGAAGTATAAATTAATCACTTGGGCACTCACTTCTCTCTCCCACGTGAAAGCCATATTCAGGGACTGTGTTTCTTTCTCCAGAACAGAAGTGCTATTAGATTTTCAAAGAGTCTCTAGTGCTTACATACTGCTTGTGAGAAGACAATAGGAGATATTCTATGACATTTAGGCATCTGAAAACCACCAAAGCCACATGCTAGACAGATTTTAGACATTCTGAACATGGCCCAAAAAATTCTCAAAACGCAGTCTGGCTAAGAAACATCACTGTTACCTTAACCTCACCTTCCCTTTTATTTTTTGTATTTACTGCTTCACTTCTCCTTTTTTATTTTTTGTATTTACTGCTTCACTTCTTCTTTCTCCAGATAAATACATGTTATTTATTTGTATGAAAGAAACACAATTAAAATGTACTTTTTAAAGATATCAAGCAAAAACTACAGGGCTGTTCCACTGTATCCGTGCGCAGAAGAGAACAGATTTTATTACACTTCTCCATACTTATTGATTTATTTTGGTTAAAGAACAACATGACTGCCATGACAGGGCTATATTTTAGAGAGAGGAGAACAAATGGAATAGGAAATGAAGTTCTTCTTGTACTGGAAGGGGAAATTGAATGAAAAAGCAGTTGTTAAGCATTTTGGGTGACTTGCTGAAAGATTAATAAATTATGTTATTGTGTTCAGAACTTACATTTGCCATCTAAATGTCTAAGTGGTTTTCCGGCTAACAGTTTGGGGTGTGTTTGGAGAAAATAAACCATCTGACTTTTGGATGACTCAAACATGTAAGATCTAAGCAACAAAGGTATTATATTCTTTGCCAGTACACTTCACGCACTTCACTCTTCTTCTCTCTAACAGACACAAACCAAAGATTACATCTTATGCTTTGTTATTAATCTACTTTGTCCTCTTTACATCACTAAGCCATAAATCGGAAATGCTTGTTATATCTGGAAGAAGACTATGTTCCAAGTTATTTTCGGTCTTTTGATATGCAAGGACATCATTCATGTCAACTAAGTATTTTATCGTAGAGCTTGGCACATCAGTTAGGATTGGTACTAGGGTGAGGCTGGTAATTTTGCTTGTTATTAAAGTTGCCCAACACTTCCCATTATAAAGCCTGTTTTCAGCTACATATCGCTTTGCCAAACCTTAAATGTTTGGGCTGAAATTTTCCATGCCAGGTGTCTGCCTCAGGCGGAAATATTTCAGGAAGTTTCATCCAAAATGGTACAGCTGTTTCTGAGAATGAGGTTAAAGAAAATCTGTTGTTTAGCTATGTTGAAAAAATACTGGCGACCTTTTCCTTGAGAAGTTCAAGTGTTTACAAGCATAAAGCAGAAGTTTGAAGTTTGGGGTGATGCGAAAGTGGAGAGGGGGAAGCTGCCTGTCAGTGACATATTTCTACGTTGAAATATCCAAACTTTAAAATTTTCAAAAGTCTCCCTTTTTAATGTATTCAGCTGGGACTTGTAGGCTCAAAGTCTTTGGCTCTAACCTCTGCTGAAGTCCCTTTGCTTGCTTTTTTCTACTTTTCAGGTGACTCTCTGGGACTAAAACCAGCCACGAAACATTAGGGAAACGGACTTACGCAGTGCTTGGACTACATCAAGTAGAGCCTCAATTCAGACATTATGCTTTGGTGAAAGTGGGGTCCTCACTAGGTAGGACACTCATTACACTTTTTGCTCACCCAAATGCACGTGTGTTTTCCCAAGGGATCATTGAAGCAAACTGAAACTACAGTGGAAGAGTTGAGCCTCCCCAGTGACTGTGTCTTCCATCCATCCTAGATGTGGACACGGGAAGTGACACCGGGAAAACTCAGGCACTGGTAACTTGGACACAGGGAGTAGGAGCAGTCGGGGGTTGTCCATGGACACCCAACTGCACACTGGCCAGGCCACAGGGTGGGGAGAACAGACCTGCCAAGGAGCCTGGGAGGGAATATGGAGGTGTGGAAAACAGAATGAAAAGGTCTGGGATCTGATATGTGGACTTGAAGCCAGGTAAAAGGAATAAGCAAGGCAAGCAGAACTAAAGGAGATGGAAACATGTTGCAAAACTGGGGAAAAAAGGTGAGAAAAAAGAAAAAAAATAAGAAAAAAGGGAGCAGAATGGGATAAGAGTAGAAAAAGAAGCTTGCTGGAGGGAAGGAGTTACAGAGAGAGCTGGAAAACTCATCCTGAACATGGAGAACAGTGAGAAATGGGTGATAGCGATGAAGTATAAAGACAGACCTGGAGCAAAAGGGATCTTGGACCAGGTGCCAAAAGCAGGAAAGAGAGTAGCACAGAGACATGGCAAAGGGACCAAACTCAGGAGGATGGGTTAGAAAGGGCTGTAGGTGCTCAGCAGTGTTTTCTCCAGGACCTGCAGACAGACCGATGGCTACTGCATGTGACAGTAAAATTCAAAGGGCCAGGACATGGGCTCAAGCACCATCTCATAACCAAGCTACTTAATCATTATTAATTACATTCCCTGACACAGTTTTGGTCTAAATACCAGTCTCCCAGACCGTTCCCAGGCATAGTTTAGGGATAGTACAAGCCACAGATTGCTCACAGTTGTTGCTATAGGTGAAGGCAGCGTTCACAGAGGTAAGACTATTAGCTACATGGGTGCAAATTGTGCTGTGCCACACGCCCAGGTCCAGAGAATGGGCCTTGGCTCACATTATTTACTAGTATAGACATTGCCTAAGGCTATAACTGTGCTGTTAAATGAAAAAGGGCCAAGGAATGACTCAAGTACTGAACTGCTGATCGTTCATACAGATTAAGAGTTAGCTCACTCACAGCCTCGGTTTTGGACCACTAAACCTGGGAAAAATCTACTTTAAATGGGGTTTTGGTAGTGTGAATGTGAGCTGTTTGATGTCACTTGGCCTAGGGGACAAGTCAGCAGGCTCTTTTACTTAGTGGTATATAAAGACAGCGTGATAGAGAGACAGAAATCAAACTCTTCTGGAAATGAATTCACTGTAGAGAAAAAGAAAGATGACTAAAATAGAAGTTATCAAGATTGTCAAAAGCTACTAAAAATATATAATTATAGTATTACAGAGTTAATTTCATGCTTCTGTTTTGGCTAACAAGTTGGATTAATAAGGAAAAGGAAATGAAATATACAAATAAAACGGAAGTGTACATTTTAACTGACAAAACCCAGGTAGATAATTTTTGCTAGAAATAGAGGGAATCAAGGCACTTATCAACTGGTATTGTGCAGGGACGAAGTATCCCTTCAGCTGCCCTTGACACCAAACCACAAGTGACTTATTGCTGTCTCTGGTTTTATAAATTGCAACCTTAAAATATAGCTAAGGATATCAACACCTGCTTAGCTGATCTTGTACTAAATCCAAGCAGAAGCTGTCAGAACTTCATTTCAGTGTAGGCAGGCCTATGCAGGAACTGAGGAGTGGCCTGTGCGAGCTTTTATGGCATACTAAATCAGTGTGGAAAACTTTCAGCCCACACTCCTCTTTTTGCCCACCGATATGAAGTGTGTTTGGCAGATCAAAGCTAATATTAGAGGATGAATACTGATGGTTTTTTTGGTAGATCAGATCTCACAGACCTGGCTAAAAAATATACAGTGTGTTCCTGAAAGCACAGGTACAGAAAAAAGTGCCAGGGGGCATAGAGGAAATGATACATGTCAATACAAATAACTATCACTCTGGGTGAAATTCCAGCCCATGAACTTCATTAATTTGGTGGTAGTTTGCCAGATTGCAAATCCCACCAACAGAAAATGTAAAAAAATAAAACAGAGGATTCAGTCACTCTCCACTGAACTTCTCCTTTTCTCAGTTTCCACTATTCGTTTAAATCACAGTTAACCTACATGTCTTCATTCTCACCCTGAGCAGTTTTTGTGAGGTCTCAGTTTATACAATAAGGATAATAGCCAAATGCACAATCTTCTGCAGATTTCAGCAATTTTCTACAAAAACTAAAGATAAATCTAAAAGACAGCTACTAGCCCAGATCATTCAATCTCAATCAAACACTGCAGAAAAACATCTTTCAGCTACCACTTACAAACCAACACTAGACTTCATTCATATATGTAAATACAAAGTTATATACATGGTGATTCATGAAAGCCACACCAAACCTAGAATAACCTCTAAAATACATATGCATATATTTAAAACTTGGTGGGAGTTAAGGCTGCCCACTGATCACCTCATGGGGAGGGTAGATACTTGCTCTAGGAAGGTGGGAGGGTGAAAGGAAAGTCATAGAGGTTGAGAAAAGGAATACATGAGTGCTGTTTAGATGATATACATGAGTCAACTGGTTGCTCCCTTGCTTTCCATGGCTCACACTGGCAAGATAAGCAGGCTAGCAACCATAACACTAAACTAACCACGTATCACATGGCGATAATATAACCGTTTGCAAGTTCACTTTGCCATAGACTTAAAATAGGCTCTTCGTAACAATCACAAACCAAATCTATAGCTTATTACTAAATACTTCCAGCCATTAGGTCTTGGCTACTGAGAATGTCATGGGGAAGTGGGGGACATCAAGAGAGACAACACAATTGGAGCTGCAAGAAATAAGAAGTTTTGAAAATCAGGCCATTTACTGAAGACAAAAAGGACCTTGTCGTTCATCAGGTTTGTTTTCCTGCTGCTGCAGACAGCCATATCATAGGATCTTTCCCTCATAAACTTATGAAGCTGCATTTAAAGAGGGGTTGGTTTGTTTGCTTGTTTAATCTGTTTTGGAGCCTCAGTATTCCAGCAGTTAAAAACTATCTTCTCATTTGCACATACTCCTGTTTTTTTTCACATGCCAACTTTGTCCCTTATCATAGCTTATTCCTTTTCTGGCATTAAGTCCTTAACATGTTTAGAGACAGCAATCAAATCCTCATCTCAGTCTTCATTTCAGTAAGTTAAATATCGTGCCCATTCAGTTTCTTCTTAGAAGACAGATCCTGCATTTCCCCAGCCATCATGTCTTTCCTGCTTCCTTCTTGTTTCAGCTTAACACATTTTTGAACATATGGATGGTCAAAACCATAAATAATGTGAAGGAGGCCTCATCAAAGCCTTGTCTGAGTCCTTGTACTTCTGATACATTCTGTGTTGTATGCATTTTTCAGTACCGGATCCCATTGCTGTGTAATTAGCAATGTGTAATTAGCACATCCTCTTTTCCCTCTTGGGAAGACATCTTGCAGATGATAGCAGGCATTCTTAGAATCTTCTTCCTCCAAGTTTGTCAGTCTGTCAGCTCTGCCTGTATCATTTAACTGTGTTAGCTGTTGAATTTCTGCAATTCTATTTCAACCTTTTCTCATAGTTTCTCAATATCTAGGTATGGATTCAGACATTTCACTCCAAACTATTAATACTGAACTTAATATTGCCAAACAATATATTTAATATACTCATTGCTGAACAGTGCAAGACATTGACAAGCTTGTCCACAGCTTGCTGATGTTAATGGAAAGATTCCTTCCTGACTTCAATGGTCAATGAGGTCAGCTACACAAGACTAAAAGCAAACTGTTTCAGAAACTGTACGTGACAGTTCTAAGTAGCTCAGCCAAACCACAGAATAACCTATGACCCTCTGCTGTTTGACTGGGGTGGAGATGTGCCATGTGTTTGTACTGACTGTATCAACATATGCAACAGGAAAAAAAACAACCAAACACTAAAAACATTCCATTACATCTGATGTATAAATATCACACTCAGACACTGCAGCACAACATAAAATGGAGCACACCAGTCTAACACTGAATCTCAGAATCACAAAGTCACAGAATCATTGGGGCTGGAAGGGACCTCTGGAGGTCATCTGGTCCAACCCTCCGGCTCAAGCAGGGCCACTTACAGCCAGTTGCCCAGAACTATGTCCAGTTAGTTTTTGAATATTTCCAAGGATGGAGACTCCACAACATGTCTTGGAACCTGTGCCAGTGCTTGGTCACCCTCACAGTAAGGTGTCCTGTAGCATCCTCCAGGATCTCAGTATATTGTTATCACACCACCTCAGGAACCCTCCTTTTCTCCTCTCAGTTTTTTGTTTTTTTGTTTTTTTTTTTTTCAAATGGTAATCACATCTTTCCAGTTGTTCTGTATTTACACAGCATGTCAATTCACAGTCCTAGAAAAGATTGCTGATGGTTTTGGTTTGGGGGTTTTGTGTGTCTTCTTTTTTCCCTTTTGGACACATTATTAGGCTTTGTTGAATTAACAATGAAGACTGAACTTATTCATCATTAAAGAGCTTTTAATGCCTTAATGTTATCATACTATTCTTTATCATCTTATGTATGGCAACTCCAAACAAGCAGCAAATTACATTTGTCATAATTACCTGATTCAAACCTGCTAGTACATTCTGCACCACATGTGCTTTCTTCTCAGCTAAAATAGGAGAGATGATGAACAAGGGCAGTCCTTCCAGCTCCCTAATGGCATTGTAGCTGTCTAAAGCTTCCCAGGATTGCTTTTCTGTAATTGAGGTCTGTGAGATAATCTTATTGCTATCATGTAAATCCTCTGAGAAAAAATGGGAATCAGATAGTTCCAATGAGATTCTCTCATTTTCCTCTGAGAGACAAAATTTTATTGAAGACTTGATACAACCAGTAGAAATCCGAGAAGAAATTTGCACTGGAAAATGCTGGTAGGTGGAAGTGCTTGCGAACCGCAATATTTTTTTTGACTCTGTACTCTCCTTTGAACAGACAAGCTACAAGAAGTAGATCTTGGTAATTACTTCAGTATGAAGTCTCCAAAGATAACCCAGAAATCAGTCAATTTGCAACGATAATCTTTCTTCTTGACCACTACTGTGGTGACGTTCCAATGGGAAAGCTACAGGATTTGGACAGTTAAAGCTGGCATTTTCTGAGCTAGGAACAGAACCAGAGATCTTGAAAAAACTGAAAAATCTGCAGTTCACTTTATCCCATATTTCTCTGCAGAAACTAGAATGCCTTAGCTATGCTGCCTCTAAGTTACTTAGTATCCTCTAGAGCTTTGTAATTTTTTTTTTCTTTTGGAAGTTTGGAGATCTTTTTTTTTTGGTTGGCTTGTTGACTTTTCCAATGTCTAGTTGCATTCTGTCTGCTTGCATTTCTTCTATGTACCAAACCAGTGAGCTACACTACCCAGGAGAAGTAACCATCATGCTCCTTTGGGGCTACAGAAACACTCAGCCTTACTACATTTCAGTGATAAAGACAGCACTAATTACTCTGTTCTTCATCCAAGAGATGGGAGTGTGGGATGAAAAAGATATTTGAAATATAACATTATTAATACAGAATTAATAACAGAAAATTGTATAAAACAATGCAACAAAATAATAAAGCAAAACAATCTCTAATGAATAAGCTTAATCATTTCTATATCCTGCAGTTTACACGTGATCAGACTTATTTTCAAACTGGGTAAAAACATCACTCTTCGGGTTCAATCCCATAAGCCAAATTTCAGTCCAGAATGATTTTTTTACAACTAAGTTATAAATCCCTGAAAACAGGGGAACATAATGGAAATACTGACTACAATATCATAAATAAGAGCTTTCCTCTGAAGGATTTCCAAGATTTCCAGTTCATAAAAAGTTTAATGTTTCAATTGAGACTTACACCAAACTTCAAATAATGACACACTACAAATGATAGTAAGCAGTACAAATAAAGTAAATTTACTTGTGACACATTGCTGGTAACTGTTCATGTCCCAGAAGTGAAAAACACCAAGCTAAAAGGCAGCATGATAGCCCATATCCTGTAAAACCACACGTTTATTTCCAAGTAGGCTTTACTATAGCCGGAACTCAACCAATGCCATACTTTTTACAGTAAGAGTTGTAAAATAGAGTATATTTTTCACATCACTGTTCTTTATGTGCAGAGATCATTTTACATTTATTTTTTGTTTCTCCCACAAGATGAAGTTGTAAACATTTATCCTTGAATGCAAACCTTCTTTTTTTCTTTTTTTCCTGAGCTTTGACCCACTGAAACAGCTGTTCCATTTGCATTTTCCTATGTTTCAAAAGCTATACTAACTGAACAAATATAGACATTGTATGGGAGAATTTGTATACTTGTTTCTGTTCTGGAACTGCTGATTTCTCTGAGGTTAGGTAGGGTGTATGACTGAATCACTACTAACAGTTTTCTGAATTTTTTACTTTTCATTCACTAGTGCAATGCAGGCATTGATCATTAACTTGCAGATGTCACTAATGCTTACTGATTTTCAGTGGTGTGTGGGTTAAATTTTTGCTGGTAATCTGATTCTTCTTTTTTTGGTGAGGACTAAACATATTGGCTTATATTCTTTTGAGCCTATACTGTTAGCCTTCTATGGAAAAGACTGTGATTTGGTACCATTCATTTTGCACTCTGATACACTTACCAATATCATACTACATTTGGTTCAAATAGTCCAACTAATGAAAAATGAATAGAAAGCATTTGCATAATGATTTGCAGCTTTGGACTTGGAAACAAAAAATCTGAACTCTTCTGCCTTGGCAAGACAGTGCTCAAATTTGTCTGTCTTAACAATAAGACTGCTCTAAGAGGTCAGTAGAGCAAAGGCAGATCACAGGCCAATTACCCATACTTCTTTCTCCTTCTTCAGGCACTCACCAGAGAGAGAGAGACACAGTTAATTCTGAAGACCTATCCTTGGCCACTGACAAGAGAAATAACCCAGGGCAACAAGGCTCTAATCACGAACAGTTCAACTAAATATCTAAGAAAGGTGGAGTGACCTTGGGCCTTGAACAAGAGCTCACTGAACTCAAGTGGACAATTAGAGAGGCACTAGACCAGCTTCCGAGGAATGTCCCAACATTAAGAAGATATTTGTACTCAGTGGTTAGTACAAACCATGCTGGAATGCCACGCTGCCCTACTGGCTTCTCATCACTTTATCTTTCCCTATTTCTGTTTCAAGTCCTCACAGACATTCATCCTGTCATGGCCGATTGCCTTCATGAGAAAAAATGACAATCCTTATGCTGAAAGGTATTTCAAAACAGCATATTTGGAAACTAAATTAAGGGGTCTGAACAGAAATGAAATGTACTTGCAGTCAGCTGGAAATTCATTTTTCCTTTTTTTTCTTTCCTCTTAGCATTTAAAAATTAAACATAACCATTCTTCCCTTGAGATGTACAATGATACTTTATTGCTATTCATTGCCTTTTATCAGTATCTTCTAGCAGTTTACAGAAATCAGCATTTTCTAACACTTTTGAGGTATGTGGGTAAGATTTTCAGAGCTCTGGCAGATGATCTTTCATGCTCATAGTTAGAGGAGTTACTGCCCTAGGTTTTCAGCTTGGCCATCTCTTCTAGGTCATCACCAGTATTACCAAACTGGATATGTATCTGTGCCTCAACTGCCACATTTTATAGTCCAGTTTATTAATGGACACCTACCTTCATAGCAACTTAATCTAATGTTCTGTACTGCAATCCATGGTGACTGACACATGGCTCATATCCTACCCTTCCTTGCCTACTACTGGGGAATAAATCCTTTGAAAAGAGATAGCAAAGGCATCTGGGTGCTGTAATGCTTTAAGCTACCACAGCTAAATCTGCCAGTACTTATCTCTCAGAGCCCACATTGAGTTTAATGGGTTTTGGATTAGACCCTAAATAAAGGAACTATAGTATGGGGAATTTAATTGATCTGTCTGAGGTCACACAGTGGCTGAGCGACAGAACTGGTGTAAAAGAAAGGAGGAAGAATTGCCAGAATAAGAAAATGCAAAGGTAGTAGATAAGCAACAGTTTACTTTCCAACTATATGAACAGACCATTTGCTAAGCTGTATCATTACGTATTGACTTGGTTAAACTTTTTCTCTTTTTTTTTTTAATACACACAGAGCTAAAGTTTGTCCATTAGTTAACAGGATCATTAACAATGTCATTGAGTTACCCATACGTACGGATCCCTTTTTTCCAAATACAGAGAAGTTATGTGCAGCAGTAAGGAAAGAGTAAAAATCACAGCTGATTTTGGCCAAAGCTGAAACTTCTAGCTAAAAGCTGAAGCACTGAAGCCTTCCCTTTCACAAAGATTTATCTTCTGAAACAACAGCAAAATTCTTACTTTTAGCCCTACGCCCTCTCAAGTCATTTATAGAGAAAACATACCTCACTATTTCGGCTAAAATTATTTGCATTTAAAATATTCTCTTTTTTTAATTCTAAATTAATCTGTATGCTGCTGCAGATTTCAAAAAAGGCCTTCCTCCATCAAATATATATACGTGTGAACATTTTCTTTGATCTATTTAAATGATGGAGGAAGGCCTTTTTTGAAATCAGCAGCAGCATACAGATTAATTTAGAATTAAAAAAAGAGAATATTTTAAATGCAAATAATTTTAGCCGAAATAGTGAGGTATGTTTGTTTTATATATATATATATATATATATATATAAAAATGATCATAGAGTTCCTTTTTCTCTAGTTGATCTTTTCTTCCTATGTGGATCTGATGTTTTGCCTCTGAGAATAGAACTTATTAGCAACCCTAAAGTAAAAAAAGACAGGATATTTTTCAGCAAGACCCTTCTCTTTGCCAAATATCCCAGAGTTTGTCTCCAAGGACTTTAAAAGAAAGGAAAGAATGAAGAAAGGAAACCATAAAGCATGCATTACTGCTATCATCTAATTGCTGAATGAATAGCACGGTTGTTTAGTCTGATTGCACTAAGCTAGTTATCCACTGCAAGCTTCATTGACAAAAAGGGAATCTACACAAATTATAGGGAAATTCAAGCACTAAAGGAATGTTTTGGTTCAGAGGTTTGCAATGACTATTGGCTTTGGTTCCTGGCACAGTTTGCCTTTGCCATATGAACTCTGCTGGGCTGGGTCAGCCCAAAGCTTTCCAAAAAGCCTGAGAAGAGGACAGACTTCCTTGTCATCTGTATCCCATAAATAAATTAAAGTGATGTTCTCCAGTTAGAGTTTGTTTCTTGGCAGGCTAATCTGCAATCAGAGAAAGAAAAGCCTTTCATTTGTGGACTCCAACTAAAGGAAGGAAGCTTTTGTATGTGGATTCACCAGAGACCAAAATATTAAAAAGTGGAAGAGGAAAAACATATGTTGCAGTCTCCTCAAAAATAAGTGGATCAAAAAAGTGCTTTAGAGACATGCCCTCAATTGATGATGTTGAAAAACAAAGCATTCCCTTACAAGGAGCAAGCAGAGTAGTTTCACCACCACCACCACCACCTTATTACAGCATAAGAACAGGTTTTTCAATCACTTTTTTTCTTCTAATTCATACCTTCTATACAGAAGTGGCAAAAAAATGAAACAAGCCTAATAAGCCAGGTTCCAGTGGGTTTGCATTTCTCCCTCTTAACCATATCGCAGAATGCAAGTACAAGTATGTAGAATGACAGGGATATGGATCTCACTTCCCTGCTATTTGTATGACATCACAACCCAGAAGTAAATGCATCAGGCATAAGTAGCGATATGAGCATATTCAGAGTACCCTACTGAATATTTCATTTCAGTGACAGAAAACATTGCAGCGCAGCGGCTACACTTGTCATCTTGCAGCCTACTGCAAAGTTCTGTCGGACTCTCCATCCATAGAATCACAGAACCATAGAATGGTTCGGGTTGGAAGGGACCTTAAAGATCATCCAGTTCCAAGCCCCCTGCCGTGGGCAGGGACACCTCCCACGAGACCAGGCTGCTCAAAGCCCCATCCAGCCTGGCTTTGAACACTTCCAGGGATGGGACAGCCACAACTTCTCTGGGCAACCTGTTCCACTGCCTCACCACCCTCATACTGAAGAATTTCTTCCTAACATACAATCTAAATCTACCCTCTTTCAGTTTGAAACCATTACCCCTCATCCTATCATTACACTCCCTGATAACGAGTCCCTCCCCATCCTTCCTGTAGGCCCCCTTCAGACACTGGAAGGCTGCTATAAGGTCTCCCCGGAGCCTTCTCTCCTCCAAACTGAACAACTCCAACTCTCTCAGCCTGTCCTCATAGCATAGGTGCTCCATGTTACTATTTGCATTCAAGCTCTTGTCTTTCATGTCCTCAGGCTATTGCTTTCAAATTTTCTTGCAGTTTTTGCTTCACTGAAGCAGTAGCTTCAGTAGCTATAAGTTCCCTAGTTAAACCTCTGTGGAACCTGATTTGACCCACAGAAATAAAGGCAGCTCAACTTTTTCCTCACTGAATGATTAAGAAATAAAATGAGAGCAGGAACACGGTAAGGGGCTGCAGTTAGAGACAACACAACCCTAGAGGGACTTCTGTGAGTCTCTGGCCTTTCTAGAAAGCACAAACACTCCACTCCTAGGTCACACTTCCCTGTTTTGGGGGCCCCCTGTGCCTGGCACAGCTGATCAGGGGACCTGCTCTCCACTGCCCAAAGCAGCGATACCTGCCTTACAGATGCTGCAGCGTGGGAGGTGAAATGGGGACTTCACAGAATGAGTCACACAAAACAAATAGCAGAAATGCTTAATGGTTATTGAATTATAATGCCAAGGCAGCCTTTTGCTAGTATGACTTCCTCTGCCTGGAAAATGAGTTTAAGATTTGCCAACGAAAGAGCTGTTTCGCTGCAGCTCCAGCAGCCCTTTGCGAGTGTAGCCATATCAGCCACGCCAGTAAGCCTTTCTAAACATCAGGAAGCTTTGAGATCTGTTGCTCTGACATCTGTATTAACTGGTATAATATACCCCCAGGGATAAGTATTATTTGAGTATTGGCTGCGTCTTATTTGGAAATGTTTTATCATCTCAAATTTGGAACCTCTTTAAACTACATTATAAAATGCATTACAGAAAACTGAGAATTAAATCAAATTAAGTTAAATTAAGATCCTGTTAAATTTAAGTTAATGGAAAATGCACTACTGACTTTACTCAGACCTCAATGAGACCACAGATGTCTTATTTGCTTTCCAAACTCTATTGTTAAAAAAATTTATTTACTATTTCTCTTGCTTCCCACAAACCAGAAATAACAATCAAAGTATAATGATTATAACCAGGAGCTGATTCTATGAACACAATGAATATAAAGCTACAGAATTTTACTTTCCTAAGTTCCTGTTTACTGGCCTTTGCAGGTATATCCATGTCAGGTCTCCTCTCTATCTCTTGTTGAGACAATTGTATTTTAAATCTTTATACCTGCCAGAATCTTTCAATGTAAATTGTTTGTCTCTGAAATAGCTCTTATTCATTCAAATAAAGTTTCAATGGGATAGAAAACCATGGCTGTGAAGGATCAGGTATTGAAACTGAAAGCAATTAGCTGTAGGTTCTGTCCTTCCTTATGTCTTACAGAGCACCAAGCACATATTCTGCACTTAACGAGGAAGAAATAATAATTAATCTTGAGTTTTTGGCAAGATACAAATGAGGCAAGAGCTTAATGCATTTGAACCACTGCTCCTCATTCTCGGAACAGGAAATTGGATTTCTGTTTCTCATGTGGAGAGGATCTTAAATAAACTCTGGCCAAGGCTGTGGAGTCAATAATACTTTTCAGGGAATTAAAAGTAATGCTGATGATGCTAATGTTTTCAAGACAAGGGTCTGACGCAGACATTCATGGTTAGGGTATATCTCCTGTGCCGCATGACACCATTTCCTCATGTGTCTACTCCGACTGCAGTTGTCTGACTTCAACCCTCAGCAATGCGGGGTTAGTAGCTTCTTTAATATGTCCTGGTTCATGATCCCAGAGGTTTGGGTGTGAAAGGAAGGATGTTTTTAGGGTTCAATGTGGCACTTAGCTGGGCTCTGGGTGCCACCACGTGCTGTCTTTGTGAGAGGGCACTTGGTACCTTTGGGTATGACATCTCTCAGACTCAAAATCACTTGTGCTTTCAACTCTCCCCTGGATCCTGCCAAAACCTTTTTGCTCTAAATCCTGTACCCAATATTGTACTGCAGGGTTTGATTGAAGGCTAATTTCACCTTCCGGTAGGAGACAGCGAGAAACGCGCTGCTTTGCATCCACAGTGGCAATGGAATTAATACGTCCTTACCACTGACAACCTGCTTGACAAAAGAAAAGAGATGGAAAAATGCGTGTCTCTGGAGGGAGCAGGAGATGAAGTTGTGGGGAATTCCATCCCCTCCTTTCCCCTGCTGATAGTTCCTCAGAGACAGCTCCGTCTCCTGAGCCTCCTTCCTCCTCAACCTCCTGTTTATATGAACATGCCATGGAGAAAAAAAAAAGAAAAGAAAAAATATTTCGCATTAGGACTAGCAATTAAAGGCCTGCAGGTCTGCACACAGTAATGGAAAACATCATTGCCTCATCAGTATGTTTTCTGTACCAGTCTGATTTGACAGTAGCCCTCAGCTTCAAGTTTTTCCACCATATGCTTGCATTCTCATTTTAATGGTGACTAAAATGCTTCTCAGAGCAATTAAAATAGATCAGCAGCACATCCATGACAGTAGAAGAAACACCACTTTGATCTCTATCAAGTCACTTCATGAAAAAAATAACTTTTACACTGACCCAGTGTCACATGAAAACTCACTTTGATACAGTACTAGGAATATCACTCTCATTCATGATTTTACACACAAATGTCCTTTTCAGTAAATCCATCTGCTGTTCAAATTCACCTCAAGAGCCTCAGTTATTACTCTGTAGTATACCATATTTCTCACCTTTCCTGGTCAAAAATGAGCAATTACAGAGTATGTACAGATCAGAATCATATTCAGTTTTCTCAGAACAAGGTTTCTAATTGCTGTCTGAGCTACAGAAAGGAATATACCACTGACAAATTTGGTAGTTAGGTAAGTTCCAGACAAACTTATGAACTCTGGGATACACAATTAAAAATCAATAAATTTAACTTGATCTTTTACAAGTCTTCAGAGAGCTTTTGCCTCTGCTTCAGTTTGAAAATTAAAGAAAAAGACTTATAAGGTTAACATATCTTTTACCTAATTGTATTCATTCATCTCTGTTATTAAGATGCCTAAAATTTTTGTTGAGCCTTAGAACAAAAAAAAAAAAATTAACATCACTTAAAACCATCCAAAGAGCTGAAGCTTTCCTGTCTCAGAGACTAGAGCCCTAATTTCCACCCTCTCCTTCTGAGGAGCAATGTGGCACGTCAACTAATCTCTGGTGTCTCCATTTTCCACGTGTTTAGTATTATCCACTTCTAGACTCCTTTGAGACTTACAAACAAGAGAAAATGTAGTATGCATGTTAAATATTATTACTCTCATTTAAATTCAACTAACAAATGAGAAATTCAAGTCTGCAATTTTTTCTTGTCAGTGCTTGTATTCCTACCCCCCAAAAAAAATATCCAGGGGCACATTCATCCAAGATGTTACATCACATTTTGCAAATGGAAATAACTCCATGCTGATAGGAGAGCAGATATTTTTCATGCCCCAAATGTGAAGAACTGCATTTATCTAACTGATTCGGACCTTGGTTTTGAGCCTGGGCATAACAAAGACAATATAAATTTAGCCCGTAGTTCAGTAATTAATTGTTTTGGAAACAATTCATTGTAAATACTTTAGTATTTATAGACACTATGAAACAATGAAGATAACATCTGAGAAGGCTCCAAGTGAAGCAGGAAGACACTGCAAAGGATGTGCCATTGTCATTATTAATAAAGCTTCTGTCTGACTGCAGCACAAGTTACAGAGATTAATATCAGCTGTGTCCCTGGAGGGCAGAGACAATGCAGAGCTCTAGTGAGAAGAAGAGTGACACACCCTTCTGCGATAGCGTACGTGGAAGATGAAGCGTCCTTCATGGTTTGCTCAGTTCCATTTGCACAAATGCCACAGCAAAAAATATTTTTTTTGCTATTCATTTACAAAAACCTTGCACAGCATGTCTGTAGTTCTGTACGGACTCCAGACACAGATCTTCTGGCCGAACTGCTCAGAAGAAAAGGTTTTGTCCCTTGTGCGCTAACACCATAGCCTTGCATTGTGACTTTGTTGATGAAGGTAAAAATGCCCTTCCACAGAGACATACGGGACAATAAATTTTGAGTAACTTGCAAACCCTTCAGAAAACATCTACAACTGTATTAAAGAGTGCTGCTATAGAACAAAACAACAACAATAAATAAACCAAAAATAGCAAGCCTAATGAGTATCCCTTTCCTGATTTTCCAAAAGGGGAAGATTCAGTGAAACTAAAACAGATGACAAAACCATTACTATTTCTGAGAATAAACTGTAATCCAGTCCCAACATGTAGGAGTGGAAATTGCTATTGCTGTGAGTATACATTTTTTTACCCTCCAAATAAACAACCCTTAGAGAGGAACAGTATGTGAGAACACCCATCCTCTGGTTAGTATGTTAGATCAGCATGCTGGTTTTTTTGCTCCAGATCAATAAATCTCAAATGCTCTAGACAAATAAAATACAACAGGGAGGCTGAAAAAGAGCTCTTAGGGGTGGGAATTTCTTAATCCAACACAGCACAGCCAGAACAGAACAACTCACTGTTCTTCAGTGACTTCTCCAAGGTCACCCATGATCTCTCTATAGTGTTAAAATGACGGGTGACAAGGACTGATCTCTGGCCTTAGTGGTGCTCGCGCCCGCATTGCTTGGGTGTCATCCTTTCTATACCACATATGTCTTATGGAGAGTTAGTTGGTATAGTCTGGAACAGAGACAGAGAATAAGTGTAGACGATCAATAGTTAATTTAGGATATTATTGTCGAGGAGTAACTGCTCTGAATATGTAATAATAATGATTACAAACAAGTAGGAACTAATCATTCGCAGTGTGTCTTGTTTGTGAATATCAACCCAATAAAGTCATGTTTTGAAGACTAAAACTAGCCTGATTTATCATTCAGTCTTCTAAACCATCCTATAACAGTGACCTCTAATTCCCTGAAATATAAATATTTATACATAAATACATACAGACATATATTGAGTTGCACCAAAGGCTTCAGTGGTTTAACTTTCTCTTTGGCCATCTTTTGTTTAGCAGCATAGACATAACATTTGTTCTTGTGAGAGTGATGCAAAAGATGAGGTATGATACAAAAAGCGACAATACCTAAATGGCAGAAAGTTGTGAAAGGACAATTAAAATAAATGGGCACATAGAAATACACTGTATGTGCCTCACTCTACACATTATAATGTGTGTTATACTGTACCTCTTATTTCAGTTTTTCCACTGCAAGGTTTCTTCTCTCCTCATCTCTCACATCCCTAACTTAGAATTTATAGAAAACATAGATATCAACAGCTTACATGACATTCAAGCAAGAATTGCTACACTAAAATACTTGAGTAGGATGACAGGGACCATATCGCACAGGACAGGATCTAAGAAAATCCTAGTATCTTCTCTTATTCTGCTCCCCTACCCCAGTATCTCCTTCCCCATAACTTATCAGTGATTACCATCAATTATCTTGCTTTCGGTATGCTTCCAAAGGCCCCGTTCCTGTGGTTCCTCCCCCCTACTGCACCCTCCGATCCTCCTGTGGCCGGATCTTCTCCCCACTCCTCTCCTGCACTTCTCCAAGTGTCCCTCAGTTCCCTGCTCCCCACACACACTTAGCCCAGCCAGCTCTTTAATCCATTCTTTTCCCCACTCTCAGCCTTTAATTGACCTTCCTAAAGCAACCACTGCCAGCCACCACTTCCCCTTCCCTCTCCTCCCCCGCCTCTTTTGCTGGTCAATCTGGGTGGGAGAGGAGGAGCGGGAGATGAGAGCGGGAGACAGCCTGTCTCCCTGCCAGGTGGCTGCGCTGAGGCACAGGGGTGTGCAGCACTCGTGGCCGGGGCTGGAAATCTGCTGAACACATGAGAAGCTGGCGACACCCGAGGAGGGAGGCGATCCAGAAGGGAGACCAAATGTGGACGTCGTCAGTGCACAGCATTTGGCAAACGCAAATCATGCGAAACATTGAAAAGCCGGGGGGAGAAGGAACACGCCTGAGCATCTGCTAAGTTGTCTTGCATAAAAATATGTGTAAATCACTACCTGATCTGAACAGTAGCACCCTGTAGGTGCTTTGCATTCAGTTCTCCCGACTCCAGGAGAACTCAGGCTCATGAAAGAACCATATGTATATTGTAATGTGTTGTGGTTAACTTTTTTTAAAGTTTTCACCTACCTGTCACAGAAAATCACAATATGTCATTTTTCTCTAACTGAAACATAACGTGCCTAAGAGGATTGAGAGTCTATTGTGAGGTTTATTTATTATTCCTTTTGATGGGAGGTGGTTTGAAATTAAATAACTTCTGACAAGCTCCCTTTCCTTTTGACTTGTTCTTATTTGGAGAAGGGGTGGGGGGTAAAATCTGCATCAGTAGATTTTGTTTTGACGGTAAAAACTCTCTCCCCAAATGAGAAAGAAGGATGTTGGAAATTAAGATTAGTCCCGCATGTGTGGACAGAACATACGGATATCAAGAATTACTCCATACACAAAAGTAACATACCAATGACCTAATTTGTTAGCTGGCACCCAGTCAAACCTCAGAGCCACCCAAGGTAGACAAAAATATAACCAACTTGCTGATTCTTAGCCAATCTTGCTTTGTTCTTCTTTCATTCAGAGGAAAGACCTTTCAAAAACACTTCATTTCTCTGCTACATGTATTCATATTCTCTTTTAATATTCATTTGGTTGGATAACAAAGAATGTTATGCTCAGCCATAGCAAAACATTTGTATAGACAAGCTCAGCAGGAGTTTTCGTGTTGTGCTGTCAACACTGCACAATGGCCGCCTTTTTTAAAAAAATTGAACGTTACGCAGAAAAAAGTTCAGATTTTCAGACCAATTAATATCTAGCGATATCAACTGAATCGGAGGCTTTGCATTACATTGTAATGTTAAGGGCTTGTAAAAACACTATTGTGGGATTGGAGGTACCTTCTGTGAATGGACACACACACATGCACACAAATGTATGGAGCACAAGAATTTCTAGCAGCTATTAATCCCAGTGCTATGTCTTTGAGATCTTCTTATATATTTTAAAGAAATATTCTTGAGCATGCCACATCCCTCCACATATTTATCCCTAGGTAAGTAATTGTTTGACATAGAAAACCAATTCAGTAAAATAAAGATATGAAAAAATTTCTGAAGTGTGAAATCCTGAGGAGTATGACTCGCTGTGTAACACTTTTTTCAAGCAAAGAGTTTATTTGTCAATATGCCCTAATTATTTTCCAAAAATAAGAAATTCAAAACCAAAAAAGTGGATAATATACACAAAAAGAAAGTTTGACTAAGGCGTAATTCTTTCCCACACAAGAATAGATCGGTCCTTCCACTTATACAGAAAGTTAGAGATTTGCCATTGACTTCAAAAATTCTTCATGATCTTTTTTGTTCTGCATACACTGATAACTCTCGGTATGAAACATTTCTTCTGGTGACACAGATACAAATTAATTTCTGATTAGCGTCTATATACAAAAATGAAAATTAACTATGCATGTTAGATAACACAGCATCCGAAAAGCTCAGTAGAAAATAAAAGGAAAGATGAACTGTTCAGAAAAGCAGCTGAGCCTTAGACTAGGCATGACTGCAATTGACAGGTGAGATCCTACAGGCACAAGGTACCAAAAATAAACAGATGCAGTTAAAAGAACAGTTTGAATGGACAGAGAAGGCTTATCTTTTCTGTAGTAGATGAATATTCCTTCCTCTCTGAAGGAAAATATGCCTAAAAACAGAAATCCTAAAGTTCTAAAGAGAGGTCTTTTCCCAAAACATCGAAAGGGTGGTAATACCTGTGAATATTTTCCACTGTATGTGCCAGTGCCATGAATAAGTACACTAATAGGAAATTGTTGAGGGCAGGTATTGCTACCACGAGCATTTTTCCCTTCCCTAATGAACTATGGAAACCATTCTCTCCATTACCTGGCCCCCAATCATCAAGACATCAATATTTATGTTTCCCACATCAATATATAGTTTACTTATGCCAAAGCATAGCTTTCGTTCCTTTAATTACAAGCTCATTGATTGCAAGAGCTTACTAGGCTACCTTCCAGGCCTTTACAAAGCACAATTATATGCATCAAAACACATTTTTTTTAACTTTCTTAAAAAAAAAAATCGAATCATTTTAGTGTTTGAGATGTATGTTCTCCCTCTAAATCAAATTTACCTCATTAAAAACACAATTGCATACTGCCAAATTGCTAAATCTACATTGAAGACTTCAGTTATTTTATGTTTCTAGTGGAAATTATTAGCATGTAAGATAAAATGCATTTTAATCTTTTCCTTCTGCACAAACTTTTACTGGCTAAGCCAAGATAGAAAAAAATCAGTCTCACCAGCATACAGACATGACAAGGGTGCGTGAAAAGGAACTTTAACTCTGTTGTGTTTGTGATTGGTTCAGATCTAATTTTCAGACAAACAAAAAAAATATCAATACCTAGATAATAACTAGAAAAACCCAAGCCACAATGGCGTTCATTTGAATAAAACAGTAGATCACAGACATTTGGAACTTTGGATGTTCTGGCTGGAGTGCAGATGGGGATTTGGACAGACTGGCTTTTGAAGCTGACATTTGGTGAGGTGAAGTCACTGAGAAACAGAATCACCATGAAATATTTTGTAGACTTTACTAGAAAACCTTCATAAGACTGCAGGCCAACACAAACCCAATGGCTATGTCTATGCTAGTATATAAAAGAGGGCCAGAGACCAAAACAAAATGTGACACTGTTTTTGGAGGTGGTCCCTGGAACAAATTATCCCCAGAACTGTGCCACATATTGACTCAGAAACAGTTGTTTGGAGACATCCTCCCAGAACCCAGGACTGAGCCAGCAATTAAGCAGTGCCTACAATGAAGGATCCAAAACTCTACTTTTCTCCCTTGTCTCCTTTTATTTAGCACACAATGGCAATTTGTGCCTTCGACCTAAATATTGCCAATGGTGGGAACGGATTATAATATCATATCATCACCAGGATAGATGCAGTACAGTCAAATGAAGGATTTCTTTGAGTTTTCAGAGCCTAGAAGTCAAGGCTATGTTGTAGACAGCTTTAGCTGTCATTTATTTTGGCCACTGTGACACAGCAAATGATGTGGTATGGCTCCACACTTAAAGACAAGATTTCCTGGAGCTTTCTAGCCAAGACTGATGAGTGTAAATTGACCACTTTAACTGGTCCAGCCACCTCTACATTTGCCTATTTTGGTTTTGAAAAAGTTCCCCCACCACATTAGCAAAGTATTTGAGGACATTTATAGAAGCATAATTAGACAGACACTCATTTCCTTCCTCTCCCCCTGCTTCTCTTATTGCCTACCCCAGCAAAACAAAACAAAGTATTTTTACAATGATATTGGATTGGCAACAGACAGAACCAAAGACTTTTCCCTAATACTCTCCACATATAGGCCCTAAACCAAAACTTGCTTATTCCTGTTGATTTCAAGACCGTTTCAAACCTAGGTCTTAATCTTGCATCGCTGGCATGATGCCCTGGGGTACAGATTTAGAACCCTGTGTAGGATGTAGGGCTTTTGTTAGATGGAACAGCTTTCCTAGAGTGAAGATTTAAAGTGGAGGCTTTGCCATGTCACTGAGAGCTCCATCTTGTGCAACACAAAGCCACTGGTTTTGAGACAATGCCGTAGGAATAGCATCTTGTGCCAGACACTACATTCATTCAGGGTTTCTTGAGCAGAAATAATGAGAGGCATTAAAGCAATGTTTACATAATGAAATGTAATATCAATCATGCTACATACATTTGTGATAAGAGTAAGGATTGAGTTGTTTTGGACAAAACTGAGCTTTCTTCTTGAGAATGGAAAATTACTAGCAGACTGCAAATTTACCCCCTCTATTTTTAATGTTACTCAATCACCTCATCTTAGTGACCTGTAAAATTTACACGGCCATTCAATAAGAGAGGGAAAAATATGAAAGAATAAAAATGAAAGTCATCCACAGAGCACAGTATCAACAGAAGTTAACCATCCAAGGATAATGAAATTAAATAGTGCTTTTAGAAAACTGTATTCTGATTAACACCCTATACAGAGAACCAGGCAGAACACCTTCGCCTCCTTAGGGAACCTGCTCTGAGAGAAAATGGGCTCAGATCTCCCTTGAACAAAGGGATCTTAATCCACATCACAACTCTTCATGAGGAACTCCTGTCTGAAGGGAATCACCTCAGCAAATTCACATCAAACAAACTGGAGTGTAAAAGGCAGAGTTCAGAGCCCATGAGACCTACGTGCCCTTTCTATGGATGGCCCCATATCCCACCTATGGAAAGAGATACATCAGGGGCCCCAAACCTGCTTCCTATAAAACTTTCACTGAGGCTAATCAACCTTGAACCAGAGAGAAGTTCCTTACTTCCACCATCTTCTGTTATATCTGACTGTAACTTGGCCATATGGAGAATAAAAGCCAGGTAACTTACATGTGGGTATAAGCAGGAAGGCAGTCAATGCAGAGAGGACTGGACCTTTCCCAGATGGAGGCAGGCAACAGCTTGTCCCCCTCCCCTGCCTACCTCCAGGAGGACAAAGCCCTTGAGGGAGCTCTCAGGGCACAGATAAGGCGAAGGCACCAGATGGCCCTGGAATAATAATGACCACTGTTTTTTCCTGCATAAGTATCCTACTTCTCCTTTTACTGACCCAAGAAAACCTGTTGGTTCCTCACCGGTGTAGAGGGAAACAATGCTCATTGCAAGGGGGTTGGACTAGGTGACCTTTAAAGGTCCTTTCCAACCCAAACCATTCTATGATTCTGTGACTCTATGACATCACGTCAGGTCTTAAAACCAGATGGTTCCTAAAATCTCTTCCACAAGACTATTCCCTGTTTTTCATAAAATTACTTGAAAGTAAAGCGTTATGATGACTGTTATATGGATGACATACTCTTAGCTAAGCAGGTTTACCTTTTCCTTTATTTTGATTACCCACGGCTCCCAGCATTGGGCAGCAAAATCTGCGCAAGCTAAGGGAAAGCTGTGACCAACCTTTCTGCAAGCTGAAGCGGGAAGACGGGTCCCACAGTATGCTGTTTCCTCAGCAAAATACAGGACTGCTTTTCCTCCAGCTTTCCCACTCTCATCTTTTTTTGTGCTAGCTAGAATCACGTCAGGCACGTGGCAGCACACGGAACACCAGGGCAGAAAACTGTCAGTGATAGGAATCGCTCGCTACAGGACAGACCCAAGCAACGTAGCAGCTCTTAAAAAGGGATGCAAAGGGCTGTGACACTGCAAAACAGCCTGAAGAACAGGAAGAAGCAGCTGCTCAAAAATATGCCTGTGACCTTTGCATTGACAAAGCCAGTGGGGAATAGATGTATTCTACAAATGATAAGGGAACAGCCAAATGAAGTGCAAACTGGAGAGGCAGACTGAAACAAGGACTGGACGAAGACCAAGAGGAGAAATTACCAGAAAAGGATGAGGCAACCGAGGCCCCACATATAGAAGAGGAGAAAAGTAAAGCTTTGTGTCAAGGCAGAATCCTAAAAAAGCCCACAGGAAAAGCAGATGGGAAATATGCATGGAAACAGTGCTAACACCTGCAACAGGTGTGTTATTCTTTCGATATGAAGGAAAGAGTTCCAACCCCCTATGACCACAGCGCAAGCACTGAAAGAGACCTGTCAGGAAGGCAGAAAGGATGAGCAGTCCCAGCCAATTACTTTGCATACAAGGAAAGTAGTTCAAAATATTACATAAGGAAAACATGATAGAGAGCCAGGACGAAAAGGACTGTCATAACAAAGGTGTTGCTAGATTTATTGAGTAATGCTCTGGAATTTCTAATCATCATATTCCCTATAGGAACAAATGACACCAGTGAAGTACATTTACATGATATATAAGCAACTGTTTCTTCAGACAGTAAGAAAAAAAAAAAAGAAAGATAATTGGAACTGTGCAGATAAGCAACTTGCAGAAATTTTCCCCGTGCCAAGCATGGGTGAAGAAAGTAAAATGCTGATACTGGAAGCCAACCAAGGGAAGATCTGATAGGGGAGGTTGGAGGGTTTTGAATGCACAGATCACTGGAATGCCTCCTGCAGCCGGAGCCAACTGTTTGGATTACACCGTCTCCACTCATGCAGAAAGGTTGCCAGCCTCTTGGGCTCAGAACTGGCAGGGCCTGTTAGGCAGGCTGTAAACCTTCAGGAGAAGGAGGGAAAGGGAAAGCTTTAGCTTAATTTGAATAATCCGGCTTGTACTTCCAACATACAAATTAAGCGAGAAACTAAAATTGTTCTGAAGCGAAAGATGAAGGATAACAAGAATATAATGCCTGACGCAAATGTGTGGGGAAACAAGCAACAACTGGAAGGTGCTGTACTAAATAAAGGAGATTACGATCTGGAAAGACTAACTGAAATTTAGTGGGATAATTCCTGTGTGTTGAAAAGACGGGATGCAGTATGCATGGGAAAGGCAGAGCGGAGAAAATCGATAGGTGTAAAAAATGTTATATAACACTTTGAAAGCACATATGTTACAATTTTGACAGCGACAATAGTAAAATGGTAAAAAGCTTAGGTAAGCGTACAAGAATTTAAAAACAAACAAATAAAGAAAAAGGAAAAGAAAAGAAAAAGAAAAAGGAAAAGAAAAGAAAAAAAAGGAAAAGGAAAAGGAAAAGAAAAAGAAAAAGGAACAGAAAAAGAAAAAGAAAAAGAAAAAGAAAAAGAAAAAGAAAAAAAAAGAAAAAGAAAAAGAAAAAAGTAAGAAAAAGAAAAAGAAAAACTATGGTATTAATAGCATGTATTTCCTTTTTCCTTTAGGCCACCACTCTGGAACAGAGACAGGAATGGCACAAACCTCTGAACGGATTTTAGTTGATCAAGTCTGTGGATAGTGCATACAGATGCAAAGATACCAATATCATACAATGAATTCCAAAGAATAAAGATGATGAGTCGGGTGAAAGTTTCACCTATTGGGAAAAGGGCACTGAAAATATGGAAGCAGAACACTTGAATCCAGTACAGCAAGAAAATAATTCACAAAGCAAAATAGTGGAAGGGGATCCATTCCACTCTCAGGAAGATTCTAGAGAACATAAGCAACTGAATATGGGATGAGAATAAATGTTTAAAGTCTACCTTTATGAAAGCAAATTAGGTACTTTGGGGGAAAACGCAGCAGGATTAAAACTCATCTGTGGAAAAAAAAACAACAAAATCAAACAGGAGATAAAAAGGCAAAGCAATGGTCAGAGTGTCTTCACAGGGTCTGTTCAGAGTTCCAAGTACGCATACAGGAAGGAGTGGCAGGAAAAGAATCCAAAAAGTCTTAAGTCTGAATAAGCCAAAAAGGGGAAAAAAGAATAACAGGACTTTTATAGCTACGGAAGGGGGGAAAAGAAGTAGAGAGATAAAAAGAGAATATACCACTGAAAGAAAAGGAAAGAAGTTGAAATTTAAGGTGGAACAATAAAAAAAAAAGATACCAACCTGAACTGTGTATCTCATTTAACATTAAAAAAAAAAAAAAAAAAGGGAATTACAGACAATTAGAGCTAGTGCCTCCAAAATTGCCCTCAACTGTTTGGAACAGGTCCAGAAAAGGACCACTTTGAGACACATAATGTATTTTTGAGGTACTCAGGAATCAAGAGTAATCAAGAGACCTATCCTTGGCATAGGCTGTAGGAAATTTAGGGTGTGGCTCATGTGATTTATCTTAGGCAATGAAGGCTCTGATATCTTTGAGCCAGTCCCTCTAGGTTTTTCATGATCAACAAAGAAAAAACAGGAAATTAACCTCTGCATAATAATGTTGGCTTCTGGAATAAGGTCAGATACATCATCTCCAGAGATACCTACTTTTCTCCTAGGAGTATAAAAAACAGCCTAATTTAGATTTAGACCTCTAACTTGTATATGCTTCAAGACAGATGAGACAAATCCCACCCATGCTTTCCTAATATTAGGAAATCCATGAGGCTGAATTAATGTGTGCAGATGTTTTACAAAGTTGATTCCAAAATGAAAGAAAATTCAAAACTTCAGATCACCAGTATTTAACTCTGCTTTTTGTGAATGGTAGAAATAACATATCATTTTTATGATAAGAATATTTGTATTAGGTCTGGAGACCATACCCTTTTCATTTGTTATTCTAACTTCCACTGACTTCTGCTCTAATCCTACTCTCCCAAAACTCCATGGTAAGCATTGAATATAATACTTGCTCACCCAGAAAAATACAACCTTGATAAACACAAGTGGGAAATCCTACCCTCTTTGAAGCTGATGCCAAAATTCCCACAAACTTCAGTGTAACTAAGATTTTACCAGAAAACTGCATGGAAATATGTAGGACTGTTTAAGAGAGCAAACTGAAGAAAGAGGACAATATTAACAAAGATGAATGTTAGGCTCACCATTAGGATAACATTCAGTAGTGAGTTTTAATAACCTCTGAAATGTCTTACTAGAAATGCCTAATGTTGACTGGTTAAGCCAACAGAAAACATAAAAACATAGGTAGAAAAAGTTGACGTTGGCAATGAAAAGGAATAAAAGACCTAGGAGGTATTGTCAATGCCTAATCTCTTCAATCAAAGGGGATGAAATGGAAAAATGTAATCCTAATTGCTTTCAGAAGTTTTAGACTGTATATGTTATGGAGATGCAAGCTATTGAAAGAGTGCATTTGGAGAAGTATTTTATAGTAGGAAGAAAGGAAATGATTTAGAGAGCTTTAACACCTTTAATGGCACCGTGCTGGGAACACGAGGAAGCCATCAACATGAATGAAAACGCAGTGCATGTTCATTGGAAGGCATAACTGCTACCGACAAACCGTCACCCTGGTGGGCCCTGTCATCTCCAAAACGCAGCACAAGTAATGCCTATGGGCCAGAAGCTGCATGCAGAAATGTGCAGTAGACCTGTCTCGGGTCGACTGAGGCTGTATTGTGTGCATGTGTGTCATACTCTTTCTTGATGCCAAACAAAATTGCTTTATCTTCCTGATAATCTTCCTTTTCTAATGAAAAGGACAGAATAATCCATCTGTCAGCAGATCTGACAGGAAAACTGGGATCACTGAATTGTTTGGAAACCCAGTCTAAAATTACCAATTTTAAATTAATGCATTTTGCTCAATTTGAAATGAGCTTATTAAAGCACTTTGCATTATTCAGTACAAAGACTGATTGAGAAAAAATCTGATGTTTATAAAATTCTATTTTATAAGTAAAAGACTATTTTGTTAGCTAAATTGCACTACAAACCACATAGTATTCACCTTGCAACTAAGGTAACACATGTATGATGAACACTGTTCACTAGTTACCAGTAATCTAAAATTAACCATTCCACTATGGATACAGAAAAGTGATGAGAGTACATGTCTATTTACCATTGTTGATTAAAATACAGCTGTGACAAGTGTATATTTCATCAGTAATGCGAACCCATGGGAAACAGTGAAAAAAAAAAAACTACCCTTATAAGATTATACATACTTTTATATCTGTGATTCCAAATATGAGTAGAACATTCACATCTTTCTTAATACATAGAAAATTATTTATTATTTATTCCTTTGCCTCTTTATTTTTGCAGAGACAGCAACCATGAAAGACCATTTAAGGCAATCATTTTCTCAGTGCTACAGCTGTATCAGTGAGACGAAAGACCACTTGAAATACTGGACAGAAAAAAAGAATGACAAGTCTTCCCACTCATACATATTTACTGAACTTCTTTACAGTCATGCAAGACCTTAACCTCTACAGCTATGACATCTAGAACTGCTACTGACGTCAACAAGAGACGGGAAGAATATCAAGACAAAGATGTCTGAACTATAATACATTTGTAAACAATTCATAATCAGCAGTATAAAAATATCACCTATGAAATATCAAATTAGCAGAAAACCAATGAATGCGATCTGTGCTGTGCACTAAATGAAGCAGAAGCCCAAAAGAAAAAAATAGTATGTAATCATATGATTAAAAGTTGTGGCATAAAGGGAGCCTTAAGGTTGTCAGGAATCATAGAATCATAGAACAATTTAGCTTGGAAGGGACCTTAAAGATCATCTAGTTCCAACCCTCCTGCCATGGGCAGGGACACCTCCCACTAGACCAGGCTGCTCAAAGCCCCATCCAGCCTGGCCTTGAACACTTCCAGGGATGGGGCAGCCACAACTTCTCCCAGCAACATGTTCCAGTGCCTCACCACCCTCACAGTGAAAAATTTCTTCCTGATATCTAATCTAAATCTACCCTCTTCCAGTTTAAAGCCATTACCCCTTGTCCTATCACTACATGCCCTTGCGAAAAGTTCCTCTCCAGCTTTATTGTAGGCCCCTGTCAGACACTGGAAGGTTGCTATAAGGTCTCCCCGGAGCCTTCTCTCCTCCAAACTGAACAACTCCAACTCTCTCAGCCTGTCCTCACATGAGAGGTGCTCCAGCCCTTTGATCTTCTTTGTGGCCCTCCTCTGGCCCCATTCCAACAGGTCCATGTCCTTCTTGTGCTGAGGAATCCAGAGCTGGACGCAGGACTCCAGGTGGGGTCTTACCAGAGTGGAATAGAGGGGCAGCATCACCTCCTTCGACCTGCTGGCCATGCTTTTTTGATGCGGCCCAGGATGTGGTTTGCAGTCTGGGCTGGAAGAGAAGAGAAGAGAAGAGGAGAGGAGAGGAGAGGAGAGGAGAGGAGAGGAGAGGAGAGGAGAGGAGAGGAGAGGAGAGGAGAGGAGAGGAGAGGAGAGGAGAGGAGAGGAGAGGAGAGGAGAGGAGAGGAGAGGAGAGGAGAGGAGAGGAGAGGAGAGGAGAGGAGCTTAACTTTTGCAGGCTTAATTTCTGTTCCTTGCAAATTTCACCACTGGGGCTGTTTTGTTGGGTGTGGTTTGTTGGGGTTTTTTTGTTTGGTTGTTGTTGTTGTTGTTGTTTTGGAGGACTGAGTTTTTTCGTTTTAATGTCTTTTTTTAAACATAGACTTTTGGACTAGTGTAACTGTTCCCATTCTTGGAGGTCCACGGCATATGGCTTCACTGGCAGCGACCCTGCAGAACGATGTACTCTGCAGTGAAGTTGTTCTTGGAGACAAAGCGACAGGATGTTCTCATGTAGGCAGTATGCAATTATACATTGTTATCCAGTGACAGCTGATCCAGCAGCCAGCATGCTGCAACACAAGTCAATATTGTTTCTCATGCAGAGAGGAAAGACCTCCCTACAGAACAGAGGTTAAATCTAGTAGAAGTATCCAAGGGAATAATCAGTTTCTCTGTTCGCAGGTGTAAAGAAGAGGTTTATGACCACAGTTGTGTTATATTCCCTCTAATATTATCCTAGATTATATTAATTGCTCCAATATGTATCTCTGGTATAGAACTAACTTAGACAAATACCTCTTGTCTTTTCTCTCTTATACATACAGGAATTGCTCTTGCAGCAGTCCAATGTATATATATGAAAGACCAGTTTATCACCAGTGCTCTCCCAATCCAAGACCATGAAGGAACCTAGAGGTACGAGCTGAATTACAATGGGTTTTGCTTGACTTAATAAACATATTCATGGTGAAACTAACATAGCCCTTAAAGACATCTAACTCCAAATTAGTGATCCTGGTTTCCTCTGTAGCTACCGGAGAGCAGCAGGCACTTGCATGGTGTCTCTCATCTTAGGCTGTAGCAGACATCTGAAATAAAGCCATTGAATTGTACTCTAAAAGTGCCCATTTCTCTCCATTAACCATAACCATAAGTTTCTGAAGATAAATTCCACCTTTCCTGTGTAGCTACAGATAAAGTTAAGTGTCTGGAAGATGATTTATGCTATTGAAAGTGGAGAAAAAGGGGAAGGAAAAGAAAAAGAAAGAAAAAGAAGACAGACAAATTCTTTGCAGCGTGCAGAATTTTGAATGTTAATTTAACCCTGTAGACTTTCTCTGATTCCTTCATCATCGCTTACATTACCGTTTGCTCCTTATTCTTGAAAATGCGAATGGACTTGGTCAGCTGTCACAGTCCATCTGCTTTAGCACAGCCCTTATTTCTTTCCTACCAGTGCAAGCATTTAAGTTTTATGTTGGGCCATAACGCTGCGTGAATCTAGCACTTGGGTAAGTCTTTGTAGAAGGGCTCTCACAGCTGTAGGTAGGGGGCAATTTTCAGTAAGATTTGACTCACCCTTCATCCATTCTCCCCATGATAACCCAGTTATTTTCCCTGCTACGCACATGCGATGCATATTATGTGAACTGTCCAGACTCCCCATGCTGATCTAACCTGAGGCTGCACAACTTCTTGACTATCACAGGCTGAGTTATACTACAGATGTTTCCTCAGGGCAGGTAATTCTTATCCGATGTTGTAGTTGTCCTGAGGAACAGAACTGTCCTGTGGGCCGCAATATCCCCTAGGCTACCAGTTGGATGGCTTTGTTCTAAATTAAACACGGAGTGGGTGGTACTAATGAGCATATGAGAATAGTGCTAAATTAAGTATCATAACAAAAGAATGTATTGTCAGTAAAATCCATTTTTCATGACCCTCTGGACTAGATGAATGCAAAGCATTTTTTGTGAGGTTATGCTTGAGCAGCTACTGCAAACCGTAGCATCACACCAAAATTCAGCTAGCAGTAGAGCAAGATTTGCCTTCTGAGGCATAAAGAGAGTGACCTTTTTTTTGTTGGTTTACTTTTGTGAGATGTAATACTATCTGACTTTGTAACCTGTGCATGATCATATTTCCTTCCAAAAGCTGGCACAAACCTTTGAGACAGCCTGATATTTCATCCAACACAATGGTACCTGTGGCAGTTGTTCAGCAGCTCAGCCTGCTAAACAAAAATATAAGGAATAACAATTTTGGGAATTACGTTTGTGATTTGGTCAATGAAATGAAGTTACCGTACCACCACCATCAATTATGAGAATCTTCTGAATTACTTTAGGAAAGGTTGTAGTAAAACCAATTAACAAACCATACCAGAGAAAGCACCTCTACGCATACTGGAAAACCAGGGAGCAAGCAATGTGTGTTAATTATTCTGTCTCTAATGAGTTGCTGTAAGGTTTATTTAAAACCAAGGAGCCTAGGGGAAAAAAAGAATATGAATTGGAAAGCACGTGTTGGTTGATAACGAAAGTCAGATTGTTAAAGCTAGACAGGAATGGGGAGGGGAGCTTTTTCCTATCAGAAAATCTTTTGTGGGATTGTAACATTTCTGATCAAATTATTGTTAAGGAATTCTCTCAGGTCTAAACAAAAACTACTTCCATTTAAATAAGAGAAATAAACATCATCTGCATCATCCCCAGAGAGGCCAACAGCCTCCCAGTTTGAACAGTACATGGGAAAGTAAAGTACAAATACCCATTCACCTCACTTAACTCGAGCCATTATCGTGAACAGTTATCTATCACATCCCAACTCATTATTCCAAAAGCCAAACTACAGTCTGCTCTGAGACTGCGTAACAGGGTTTATCAACAGAGCACTCTCACGTAGTTTTGACTTTTGCTTTTTGCATTCAGAACATGGCCCTCTAATCAGATCCCTTTAAAAATGTGTTTGTTAAAGGAAATCGTGCATTTTGGTCCTTTATCTGGGTTAATTTCAGAGAACTTTTATTCCACCCACTTCAGGATTCCTCATCAGCCTGCCTCCTCCAAATCAAACAGAAGCTCATACTACGAGGTTTTGCTTTAGGTTATACAATCTGCCAGCCTCAAGCTGAGTTGAGACTGCACTTTTCTTCATTTTACTATTCTTTGTCTAACTGCTTAACTTCAAAACAGGTCTTCCACCCACGTTCTTTTCCCTCAGCTTCCTCTTCTTAACTGCACGGTTCTTAACACACACTTCTTCCCTTCAGTCTTTCTAGGTCCTAACTCATCTCCTGAGCAGATGGCAATGGGGAAGCTGCCAGGGCAATGCTAGGGCTCACTCAACACCAGCTACTGGAGCAGCATTTTAAAGAATCCCAGAAGTATATGGTTGCCTATTGAAAATATTTTACTTGGTATAAATGACTACATTTTTTTTTAAGTGTAAAATCACCTTTGTATTAGATGTCTGTTCATTTTGTTCTACTTATTCAGCAATAATCTTTGGGGAGGGGGGTATTTTTGTGTGTTTTGTGTATTTAAGTTTAAAAGTCTTATTCCACCGTGGAAAAGGAAAAACATTTCCCATCCTGCTGTAGTTACTTGTCAGAAGCTGTCTAAGGAAATATGCTAAGAGAAAGAGAGAGAGGGAGAAAAAAGTGCACGGAGAGTGCTGAAGTTTGTTAGGCCCTCCCAGATCTAGAGAGAGATAAGCCTCAGGGAAAAGCTAGATATGCATACATTTCTTTAATTGGTTTCAAATCTGTTTTCTTTGAAGTGTCTCTGTACTAAATAAAGATTCTGTTTTAAGAAGTTTGTTTGGTCATGGCATCAACCACTGTCATTGATTTTGGAGAGAAGAGAATGCATGGCCCAGGAAGAAGTCAAACCTTCAAAATTAATCATAGTATACTGGGACTGCAGCCAAGGACGTTGTCTGATGGTGAGAGTGTCACCTGGTTTGTCCAAGAGTTATGTGATTTGTACGGTACGCGTGTGTTGATATTTCGACCTTGGTCAACCTTGAGGTTGGCTTCAGCTAGCCCTGCCTACATAAGATGTGCTTTCCCTACCTGCATTACACGGAAGCCTCTATACCAAAGTAGTCCCTACTGCAATTTTTCTTCATGAAGAAAAGCTGTTAAAGATCTCACTTCTGACAATCTGGGTCTCCTTCCAGGTATCTTATTCTTTGCAGAAAGCAAAGTAGGATAAAGTAGGGGCAGAAGACAGGACCAATAAACTGCAGTTGATGGGTAGCAAACGTAAAGGTTGCCACATGGCAGTGGCTGTCTGCCCTCTCTTCATCGCTCCCCTCCAGCGAGAACAGTGCAGAAAAGTCAGTATGGAGCTAAGATTGGCACCCAGCACAGGAAGTTGTGTCTGCCCCATCCCTGGAAGTGTTCAAGGCCAGGCTGGATAGGCCTTTGAGCAGCCTGGTCTAGTGGGAGGTGTCCCTGCCCATGGCAGGGGGATTGGAACTAGATGATCTTTAAGGTCCCTTCCAACCCAAGCCATTCTGTGATTCTATGATTCTATGACCATCTCTGCCACTTCTGCTCCATTTCTCAGAGGGAGCTTTGCACTTCTTCCTGAAGAGATACCTAATCGACAATGGTTAAGTCACTCAACCAAAGGTTTTGCACTGTTTCTTAGCTAAAGCTAGAAAAAAGCATAGTGGAAGGAAGAAAAAAAATCACTCTACAAGTCTTTCTTGTTCACTTTCGCCAACTCTTCCATTGCAAACAAAAATATATCCAGGTAAAAGAAGTACTAAATAAAATAACAGCATGTTGCCATTATTTTTTCTTCAGCATCATCAAAAAGTATTGCATAACAAAATTAAATAGAAAATCATTCTTTTCTTCGGTTTGACAGTTAAAAGTAGATAAATATAATTTCAGAAATGAGAGACTTTAAAAGTCAGGACAGTGAAAAGGAATAAATTCCATGGGATAAATTGCAGCTCATTAAACCAGTGCAAATGGTCATTTACTAAAGGATAATACTACCATTTATTAGAATTTTGTTAAAGGAGAAGCAAAGAAAAAGTCCTTACTTAATACTCATTAGATCAAATAACTAAACAGGCTAGCTAAGAGCCTCCAAAACACCTACAATGAAGAGCAGAAGTCAGAGAATAGAAACACTCAGCCTGGTTCTCATGAAGAAAAAAAAAAGAAAAAAAGGAAATAAGAATAATAACAAGTTATTGTTCTGTTCACTATGAATGACACCCTAAATGTTTTTTCCCTTTTTGGCCATAGACTATGTTGTGAGAAGCAGTACGTTTGAGCTAGATGTAAGCATAAAGGCAGAATCATGCAGCTACGCTTTCTGCTTCTTTCTTAACCCCTTGTTTCTGGAAAATAGAATGAGGGGGAAAAAAAAAAAAATTTAAGTGTCTGATTATTTAGCTGACACTGCACCTCAAAAAAAGCAGTGCCATTAAACGTATGAGTTTTTCATTTAATGCCGACGTAGTGTGCCTGCCTTGGTGTGCTAGTCCATCTCCGAGAGGAAGTCCTGGTGCTTCGCTGCTGCCTTGGAGCCAGCAGAGGGAGCATAGAGCATTGGTTTTTGTGGGCTTCAAACCTGAAAGTGGAGGTTTGTCGTTTTCTGTTCCAATTTTTCCCCCGATAAAAGGTTTTATAAGACTTTATGATGATTGCACCCTCATTGCTAAAAGCACCTTTCTATGTGTCATGGATACAGCCGTAAGATAACAATCGGTTGCACAGCCATAGACTGCTGTGCTGTAAATAACTTTTAGCACCTGGAACACCAAGGCAGGCACAGGTAAGGGAATTTCACCGAGATGAGACGTAAGATATCCCAGGGCATGGTGACTAGGCTGCACCCCGAAAACGTACCTTCAACTCATCCTCACTTAGTCGCACCACACGTGCTTGTGCACGGCAGCCGCTGCACGAGCAGGAGACGCTGTTTTCCAAAGGGCATGTTTGTACACATACGTGTACCCAACCCACCTGTGCCCAACTGACTGTGAGAGGGGTGTGACCTGGGTGTTGTGAGAATTAATTAGCTAATGAGCCTGATCTTCCTGTCATTACTCAGGTAACACTTCCATGTGTCTGAAGCCCAATAGCTGCAAAACTTTTGAGGATGAAATGCATGCTATTTGTGCCACTTGCGTGGCTTACAACAGCGGGGACTGGTTGCCGCCAGACTCCAGCCAGAGGCAAAACGTGTGTTAAGCTCTTCCACGCACTAGAAAATCCATACAAAGGACTCCAGAAAACTTAAAGACCGAGTCAATTAAGACCTTTTCTTTTCCTCATGATTCTCATTATCGGATTCTCACAGAATTGGATCCTACTTTACCATGCCTTCAAAGAGACTCTTGTTAAAGGAAAGAGCAACATTCAGCATCTTACCGGTTTTATTCCCAAGTAAAAAGCTCATTGCAAAATCTAGCAGACAGACGCATCCCTCGGCTCCCTGACTCTCCCTAAAAGAGTCTGGAACCATAAAGCTTCTGGGATCAGATTTTCATAAGCTGAGGCCTAAGGTTGTAGAGGATCTTCTCATGCACGGTTACTGCAATTGCATATGTATAGCTGGCTTTTGTACATACAAATGGAGCCTGTCTGCTAGTGCCCAGCTCAAAGGAATCTAAACAGCTACACAAAAATACACATGGGCCTCAGTTTTTATTTTATGATGTGAATAAAGTGAAGGGGGAAGAAGGAGGCGATGGGAAAAAGATGAAATTCAGATCTCATCAAAGTCAAGGGTAGTTTTCCTATGGACTTCAAAAGACTCAGAACTTCGTCTGTTACATTTATGTGCTACTGAACCCGGAGATATGTTCAGAAACAGGTTTCACCCTCAATTCATTTGGCAGCCCAAGTTCTTCCTGGTTGAATGGTGGAAGCACTGACAAGAATCTCTAAAGAAAATTCTTCCATGATCCAAATCAGTAGTCCCCATTTTTTTTTTCTAGCTGTCTGGGCAACATAGCTCCTTCTCAGAGCCAGTGAGAGCCTTATATCCCAGCCCCTACCACGCTCACATAGCCCGAGGTAGAGTGTACATGGAGGTCCACTGGACTGGCATGCAAAGTAGGACAATGTTTCCCAGAAGCCATGAATATGCTATGCAGTTCATTCCCAAGCCACCCCTGCAGAAGGGGACTGCAAAGAGCAGGCTACAGGCTGGATAACCTGAGCTTGCAGGCTGTGTTTCGCCCATAACTTGCAGAATGGGTGTTTTTCCTCCAAGTTCTCACCGCTTACACAGAGCTGACTAATGACCATTAACTGTCCTTCAACAGCCTTTTACATCTTTCTTTTGGGAAAGGGGGAGTGGGGGGGAAATGTGGGAAATGTTCCCTTCCTGTAGCCAAATTTAGCCTCGGGTCTATGCAAGTGCAACATTGCTGACACTGCTGGAGTTATGTATTGAGTAAAATCCTGGCCACACTAAACACGATGGCAAAATTCCCGTTGTCTTTAATAGAGTTTAGATTTCACAACAAATGTTAAGGGAGTGTGACTGCAAGACTGAGGCAAAGGCAAAGTAAAAGCAAGAATGCTTTCTCCACTGCAATCCAGGGACAGGGCATGGTCCTCCAGGGCTTTAAGGCAAGAAATAAAAATATGAATAAATAAATAAAATCCTCCTGTTTAGACAGTTACTAGTTCTTGGCCTTTTTTTTCCCCCATCTTCTCATCTACAGACACTCGTCCAGCTGCCCTTTCTTCACACTTGTCTGTCCAGTTAAGCTTCTCCGTCAGCCTAGCTGTCACTCCTCTTTTAGCACATGGTGTCAACCCTCCTGCCATCTTGCTGTCACTCTTTGCAGATGGCAGGATTCACAGCCTTAGCTCACCAACCTGTTTGTACATCGGAAGACAAATATTTGTCATACTTGCTTCTTGTCCCCCGTTAAAAATGAGCTTAGCTCAGAAGGAAAAGCCTGTTGGGAAAGCACTGACACCGGATTTATCTGACAATGGTGTTCCAAAAATATTGGTTCTTTTCTTCTGCCTCTCCAAAAAGCTGAGAAGAATCGAGAAGTGAAGGATTCAGCTCTGCTGGGGGATAAGCATACACATTCTGTAATAGCTTTTCAAGTGCTTTCCTACATGTAGGTCAATGAACAGGAGAGGGTTTTGTCATTATTATTGTTATTCTGGGATTTGTGGTTTTTTCACCACTGATCTAATGGTGTCCGAGCAGACGCTTTGCACCGCTGGGCAAAGGCAATAGCAAACTTGCTAACCATGCATTTTTATACCATTCCCAGCACAAAAGACACACCTAACAGCACCCAAGTTGGTAGGTTCTAAAATGCTACTCAACAGCAAAATATTGCCATGCACACTGTGTAAGCAGACCTTAGAATAGCATGAGTTAGTATAATGTGACAAATGAGGATGTGTAATTCTTGATCACAGCAAAGAAGAGTAAGTGAAACAGGTCCATACAGTGAACTCTTCTCATCATGGATTCCCAGTGTGTGAAATCTTTGCAGGATACGGATAACCCCTGGCTTCCATGTGGAGCTGGATTCTCAGAGGATGGAAGTCAGCAACAGTAAACCACCCCAGATGAGTACCTCCTCCTCAACATAATAAGCTGTTTATTTATGCTGCTGCAAAAATGTTCTAGGAAGTTGCCAAACAGGAAGGAGATCCTTGCCCAAAGTAACTTGCAATCTAAAGACTGGATCCTACCAAAGCATCTGGTCTGAGGTTTTGAGCAGCTTTTACTCCCATAAGATTTCAAAAGGTATTCAGGAAGGCCATGTCTTACAGCATGCTATAAGGTTTGGCTAAAATTGCCTGTAAACTAGTCTCGGGCACTTACTAAGCCTGTGTTACCCTAGTCTTTAAAACATGGCAGAAATGTTCTGTAGATAGGTGAACTGGAACTAGATGCACAAAGAGATTAAGTTTTATTAACAGATGTATAGATGTATTGTACCGCAAATAAAAGATAGACAATAACAATATTCCAAAAATAATAATAAAAAAATAATATGCAAATCTTCCTTCTCATGGCCTGACCCATGAGTGCAGAGCTGCCAGAACGGATGGGTTAGTGCAGCAAACTGTGCTGCATCTATAGATCACAGACTTAAACCTGCTGCCACGCACCTCCTTTCTCATGACAATTTATTTTGCCCTGGCCCCTCATAAAAAAATCAGTGACATTCTTTATATCTTGTCAATAGGTTGCATGATAAAGCAATAAGAACTCAAGCCCTGTGTTATGTGACTAAGGTGAATTTAGTGAATTTAGATGCTAACAGAGATTAGCTAGCTCTTTCTTTTTTAGCTCGATTTTCACAAAGCCCAAACCTCCAGAAAATTTTATTTTTCCCCTTAATTCAGTCTCTGGTTTTACTGTCAGTTTTTTTGAAGAGTTACATTTCTGGCTGGAATACGATGTTTCAGTCACAGTGCATGGACATTCCAGAATATTGCAAAGAATATTTGACCCCTGCCTTTTATTTCCTAAGCGCACCATCAGTGCCAAGCGCTGAATACATTAGCAGAATTGGGCATTGCTAAATGACAGCGCTAAGTCTAACAGATCCGGATTTTAGCTAGTTAGCATACACTAACTACCTCATGTGATGGCAGGAAATGACAGCTCCAAGGCTGAAATCAGATCCAGGCAGGTGGGCTCCTAAAGGGGCTCGGTGCACACACAAATGTTGGCCCGTGTGGATCCAGCTGCAGCAACAGAGCCTAAGGTTGCAGAGGCCTTTGGAAAAAAGCCTGTAATTGTATTTAAAATATAACGCGTCCTACATATCATTATGCGCACACATCATATATGATGTGTCATGTGCGATGATATATCAACACTGCCTGCGTCGGACAGATAAGGGCAATGAGTGCTGCGTGTATAAAACACTACGTATGGCACAGACGTCCAGACTTGCCGATGGCAAGACATTTCAGTAATTCTCAGGTGCAGGGGGTTTTTGTTCCTAAATAAACAGATGGACTAAGCCCAAGACATCTTTTTTGAACTCTGGGATACGGAGCTCCTGTGAGAGAGGAGAATCGGGGCGAACGGCTTCTCCTTGCAAGCGACACAGATTGCTGTGTGGAAGACAAGGGACAAGTTATCCCAGCCACCAGCGCAGATGCGGAAACCAGTGGAAACGAGGAGATAAAAAGTCAAAAGCCCAAAGATTGGGTTATAAGAAGGAAGTGTTGTAACTGCTAAATCACCCAAACTGCTTTGCCAAACTTTGACATGCTTGATTTCCTGTGCTTAAATAATTTTTAGGCTTAAAAAAAAAAAAAAGGAGAGGGGGGCATGCGGGGAGGGGGGGGGGAAGTGAGGAAAACTAACCAGCTGTTCCTTGTATAGTCCAGGAAACATGTTTGATTTATTGCTTTAAGGTTATTTTTGAAGGGGCTGCCTGCGGCAGCCGGAGTGCCGGAGAAGTCACTGAGGCCTGTCCACTTGAAGGGCTCAAACTGTTTCCTGAACAGCCCTTCTTCACTCGTCACCTCCGACAGCTCTCATTGACAACGTGTGACTGGGGCCCCGGAGTGTTTTAAAGCCGCGGGGGGCCGGGGCGCACAATGGGGCTGTCAATTACCTTTTCCCCCGCCGTGAAAAGGGGGCCGGGGACAATGCGCCCCGCCGGCGGGGGGTTGTGCCGCTCGGGGCCCGCGACCCCCGGCGGCATTCAAGCGACGGGACGCGGCGGTGCCGGCCCCGGCCCCGGCCCCGGCTCCGGCTCCGGCTCCGTCTCGGCCGGGCGAAGGTGTAGGTGTCTCCATGGCGAGTTCCGACGGGAGGTGGGGGGACGGAGTGGGCTCCGCGCCCGGGAGAGCCCCTCCGGGCTCCGGCGGGGCGGGCAAGGGGGCTGTCGTGTGTGTGTCCCGCTCCCCTCCATCGCCGCTCACCCGGGGATGGAGAGAAGGGGTGGCGGTGGGGGGAACGCCCAGGCTGCTCCCTACCTATATTGTGCCTTTAAAAACTTCCTGTGTGCCTTGATCACTTGCTGAGAGGACTGTCCATCATACAGGCGCTTTGTCTGGCAGTCACTTCCATTTGAATTTGACTGACTGAGGAAGCCCGAGTTATTTGTAAAGAACAACAAGGCTTTTCATTCATAATTTCAGTAGGGGGACAGGGTGCTAATGACTGAGCTTGAATAACCAGGGAATGTGGTATTCAAGGCAGGAAGAAGCCCAACTGGCTGCCAAATGAGAGGAAGGGAGGGAAGGGGGGCGGGGGGGGTGCGGGGGGTGGATGGTTGGGGGGGGGGGGGAAGATGTAGGTGAAAGTGCCTGTGTGAAAAGGCAAACAATGAAATGGGGATCACACGCATGTATACAAATACAAATCAGGTTCTCAAAAGGTGAGACAGGCAAAGATAGAAGCAGGAAGGAGAGCCGAGGAAATTCCCGCTTCTATTTCATTAGCTTGCCTTCAGAATCGGCTTCTGCAATGCTAAAAACGAGAAGGGCTCCTGCGAAAGGAAGCTTTCCTCCCTCCTGCCGCCCCCTCACCCCGGAGAAAACGCTTTAGCTCTCCTATTTCTTTTTACTACAGAAAAAACCCCACACTTGGGTTTGAAGTTGGGCTGAATGAAGCTTTTGCCTTTGCTGCATAAGCTCTGGCTTTGACAAAACATGAAAGCCACTAAAGCTATCCCGGGCTGTGGCCCAGCACCTACCATCCATACACGTAATTTTACACGTTGGCTGTCTAAATACACACATTCTCTAACTCTGCGAGGACGGTGCCTTCTCAAAAGTCAAACTTTACCTGATGCAAAATCTATTCAGCCAACCAAAGGTTGTCACCTTCATTTCTGTTGTCTGCAGTGGGATTTTGAATGAGGCATTAACAGACATTTCCTTAGCTACATCTGATTTTATAGGACCGTAATTTGTGTCCCTGTGGAGAAAACAAACCTACAGAGCTCAGAAAGAAAATTAAAGTTGAACAGCATATAGTTTGGAAAACATAATTGCTTTGACACAACGTAAACCATCAGAAGCTGATAAAATTTATGTCAATTTGAATCGTGTTGCAAGAAAGCAACAATAAGAAAACTAAGAAATACGTTAAAGGGCTTAAACATTTAACCTCAAGAATGAAGGAAGCTTTCCAGTGGGCTTATTTTGCAAGCTCGTTCTGTCAGATGCGGTGGATTTATTGCGTGTGTTTGTAATGCAGTTTCCAGCACTTCCTTTAGCTTTCGTTAATTAGGACACCATCCTGGGAGCTGCTCGGGGCAGCTGGATTCCCTCCTGGGAATCCAGGACCTGGAGCACCGCAGACTTTCACTTGGGCTCCAGAAGGGCGTCGGGGGCCTGCTTAGGAGGAACAGCTCAGAGATTCGGCTTCTTACTTAATTTCTGCCTTTGTCTCTGCGGGGCTTTTGAAAGCAATAGGCCTGCTTAAAAATACAGGAAAAGATGATTACAAAACCACAAATAAGATAGGAGTAACTACACCAGATGCAGAGACGGAAGTTTAGAGGAACTCTTTAATCAAGTGGTGGGAGTGGATGCTCCTGCAGAGATAACCTTGTTTAGATAATCAAACATTTTGTCCTCTTTCCTCTCTGAGTAAGATAAGTATAATTATCTAACAGTTCCTACTCTCTTTTAAGGTGTTCCGATCCTATTAGACGCAGATCCTGACATTTTAGTTTTGCAGAAAGACCCTGGAGCCCACAAGGAAATACAAGGCCACGGGTCTCCCTGTGAAGCAGCACGCACACGGCGGAGAGATTGGACGGGGACCTGGGACTCCTAGTTCTTGCTTTTCAGATAAGTTGCTTCTTCCTTTCACCCCTGGGTTTTCTCACCTATGAAATGGACAAAGCGACATCTCTTGAAAACTATTTTGAGAGTTTTGGAGAAAACTGTGGTAGAATATCCAGCATCTTAATTAGTGTTGTTGATGTTGCTATTATAATCAGGAGAACAAAGAGAGTGCTATGCAGGTGTGAGAGCAGGATCAGGGTCTTTCATAATTTTTTTTGATTGATGCAACAGTACAAACTGCAATTTTTGTTGTGTTCTGATTTTCAGACGAAGGACGGGGAAACACCATTTTTTTGTTTTCCTTTTCGTGCAAAATTCATTCATCTCTAGGAAACGATTCTATTCCGCACTTGTCACCTCTGCTTTCAGGATGCTCTTGTGTGCCACTCAGATGAATACAAGCATTTCACAGAGGAAAATCTCAGCACATGGGAAAAAGATGATACAATTTTTAACAGCTGCTCAATCTGCTTGCTTTGGTTTGCGGCAAAATCTTTAAGTCTTACCTCCGCATATCCCTTGGCAGTCTTGCAAGCTATACACTACCAATTACTAATCTCTTGGAGGTATTTGTTTGAAGCCCAGCTCCCATTGAAGAAAGGTACCTTACGTTCTGGGACCAGAGCAGCCGTCACAGCACCGAGGTCCATGCAAGCTACCTCGCACCTTCAAGAAGAGCAGGCATCTGCTTACATTGCGTACAGTACCCAATATATTTATTTACCTTTCCACTACATTGCAGCTTAGAGCTAGTTTGGGTATCTCTACATCAGTGGTTTTCTAACTGTGATCTGTGGATTCCTATGGACTACTTCTAAATGGGAGGTCTTATAATTTATAATTTTCTAAAAAATTATGCATTTCCCTTATGATTATTCTTTTTTCTCTTCTAAAGCGTAGAAAGAGTCTACGGGCTGAAGAAGTTTGAAAACTACTGCTGCAAACCACAGTAGAGATGTGTGTGATAAGCCTCTTCATAAAACCTTCTTGTTCCCAAATTTCCCGTAACTGCTAACATTGACCTCTTCCATTTCTTCTGAGCCACTTTAATCCCAGGTCAACACACAAGTGCCTGCATCCTGCTACAAAATATTTGGGGAATTTCCAAACTACCACTTATTTACTAACATTTTAATAGGCAATCAGTTAATTTTGCATAAAATTCTAGTATAGTCAAGCCCAGTGTTATCTAGCCTCTAATTGAAATAAGGTTAGAGAGTGGAGTGTTTCAAATGCTGACAGACGTTGCTTGTCTGTGCTGTCATTCTCATGATTGCTTCTACCAAAGCAGATGAAAATGTTAGGAGGAAAATCCTAGGACAAACAAATACACCATGAAAAGCCTGCTATAATAGCAGATTAGCAAATAAACTGCACTTAGTCCTGTCCATGCCAAATTGTCCCACTTTTGAACGTTTGGTCTCAAGGTATTTGAGAAGAGAGAACTAATTATAAAATGCATTGTATAAGCTGGAAAGGTTTATAAAGTTGAATTCCAAAAAACCAATGCTGATTTTATCAAGGACACAAATATAACCAAATAACATTGAATGGCACATCAAAGAGCATACTAGCTTTATTAGAACAATTTATATGCAAAAGCTCCACATTATAAGTACTAAATGTGTGTATTCTTCAGTATAATTTCAGAAGGATCAGGAAAGGGATTTGTTTATTTTTTAAGTTTACATAAGTATATTTGGTATTCAACAAGAAAATATTCTCCTGGCAACTGTCTCTCCATATAGTGGGGCAATCATCAGATGGGATCAAGTTACTCGGGATCTGGCCTGTATCACCTTTAAGGAAGGTGGTGATCATTAGCAAAATCTGAATAACAGTGGTTTAATCCCAGAAGAACTGGGCATCACTAAAAGCAGGAGACCAAATCCCAGCAGCTGCAGAGCATGTGTATTCCCGACCAGAGCGGCAGGTATTTATTCTACCTCTCACATTTAACAGTGCTGCTCCTTGTCCCACCAGAGCGGGTTCCCAGTAGCCTTTGCTCATTTTCCCCTCTCCAGGAATTCTGGGACTTCCTTCAGGTAACCTACAATGAAAAGCACAAAAGCAAAACTAATAGTACTGAGTCAGTGACATAATTTTCTTCATAAAAAATGTCCAACTGTTTACAGTACAGTGGGTTTGACTTCTCTGTTTCTCTCTTCAATATGATGCATCTAAGTGTCCTTGTCTGCCCTGAGAATCTCAATGAAATATCAGTAGGCAAAAAGCTTTGCAGCTAATCACTTTAAAAAAAACCCTGTAATTCTTTTATGTACATTACCTCTTCCCGAGTTACAAACATGAAAGACAATCAATTAAAGGTTTAAGTTTCTAAGGAAATACTGTGCATTAGAAGCAGGCGGTGTGCAGCCAAACTTAGTCCTTTCAGGATGTGCAGAATCAATATCCTCCTATCACTGCATTAACTCATGAGATAATGCACAGAATGTTCCGAAAGCCAGCAAATTTACTGTACTTTCATTCCTTTGTGAGAAGCACTTCCTTATGAATGAACTTCCTCTTCTTTTACAAAAAGGGGAAAATACTACTTGTTTTTAGGTCCTGGGTCTGAAAATCAAATCAAGTGAAATCTTGTGGGACAATTCCAGGATGACGCAGAAAAGTTTCAACTATTTCAGAGGGGTATCTGTCACATCACAGACCTCACTCTGCCCAACTCTTCACCAGAAGTCACTGGAATTGCTACTATTCTAACATATCATGAACACACGCGTCTATATGTATATAAAAATATATATATGTATATAAAAATATATATATGTATATGTGTGTGTACACACACATATGCATACAACAGCTACATTCCTCTGCTGAAAATGAATGAACTAAAGACCTTCATCTCCAAAAACAAGGTCTGCTTGGGTTGAAAGCAAAAAAACCCGTGCAGTGGTTAGGGCAAACCACTAGGGGAAACATAGTCACATGCATTAAGCCACTATCCACGATACGAAATGTGAAATGTGACTGATATATGTGATCCTGAGAAAGCTGGTTCTGAGGAATCCTCAAATTAAAGGCCTGAGAATTCAGTTTTGAGGTTCCAACCTGAAAAAAAAAAAAAAAGAAAAAGTGCACCTAATTTTGCATATTTGTGCACTACTTATTGATTACTTGTGTGCAAGTTAAGTTTGTGCACAAAAATCTTTGCAGTTTTGGTGCTTCTCTTTCAGACTCAGCAGTACTATGATGCTGTATGTTTGGGTTTTGGGTTTTTTTGTATTTATTTTTTTTGCTATAAGACATTGACACTTCACATGCGTTTTGCACGCATGACTGGCTCTGTGAATAAAAATAGCTTCGCTGTTTTCATATCCATCTTTGGGACTATTCACTATATGAAGTGTATACACCTGTACTGGCATATAAATTGCTGATTGCACTACTGACCAACAGATTTAAAAATGGTATTATGAATTTTGCAGTTAAAACACTATTTATATACTCATTATAAACGCTGAGAAATAATCTAACAGACCTTTCCCATGTGTATAGGCTTGCACAAGGAGTTCACCTATTTGTGACTTTACTATGTGGGACGACGTGATTTTTTTTTTTTATTCCTCTTTCCACAGTAAAGTGAAATTAAGATCGCGTTTTCTCTTTCCCAGCTATTTTTTAACTTAGGCTCACGGCTGAATTTCCTGCATTTCCTTGCGGACACGGAGTCCGCAGCCTGCACATAGGACACACACACCTTCGAGGATGCCCAGGTCGGTCCCCAGCGCATCCGCGGGAGCGCCCACGCCGCTGGTTGCCCGCTCCCGTGTGGGGAAGCCCAAGGCAAGGCCTGTGCGCTTCATCCCGCCCTTCCCTTACCCGAGAAGAGGGCTGCCCGCCGCCGGGGCTGCTGCCTCGGCGGAGCCCCCCGGCGGGTGCCGCAGGGGCGCCGCGCCCCACGGCGCCCCCCGCCCCGGCGCCGCGCTCCCTCTGGCGGGGAGAGCAGCCTCGCCGCCGCCTCCCTGCACCGGGCAGGAGCCCTGAATGAAACCCAGCCCCGCGGGGCTGCGGCTCCAGCAGCGGGGCTGCCCCCGCCCGCCCCGACGGGCATTTTGCTCCGTCTGCGGCTCCTGGGGGTGGGGGGACGGGAGGGGAGAGGGGAGGACGGACGCCGGGGCCCCGAGCACCGTTCCCGCCGAGGCGGCAGCAATTCTTGCAGGGTAGGGGCTGGTGAAGCCCCCGTGAAAGCAAAGAAGTTAGATCCGTATAACTCAGGCTAACCTTAATGTCAAGCAGCTACGGAAAAGAATTCGCAGGTTCACGGTATTATAGTGAAAGAATGGGCATTTGCGTATTAAAAAAAATATGAAAACCTGAAGGCCGTCCGTGTAAGACACTGCCCTTTTTTATTTCCACGTTTTTAATCGAGAATGACCACCCCCTTCCAAAAGCGGCGACGAGCAGGTGGAGGAGAGGAAGTGCCCGCAAAATTGCCTCAAGTAGTAAAAAAGGCTGGTGGGTTTTTTTTTCTGTTCGCGGAGGGTTGTTCATGTAAATAATGCAATGCATTACTGCCTTATACACCGGGTGTATTTCAAGCAGTGCCACACGTGATACGGGTATATTCGTGCTCGGTGCATGCCTACGTGGATACGCTGCTTTGCGCGCTTAAAGACACATGTAGGTGCAAAGATGCTGGGGCCCAGCGACGGTGGCCCCGCCGGTGACTTCAGCTCCGTACAAAAGGGACCGAGCTGTGGCCGTGTCAGGGAACGCCCAGAAGACAAACAGTCACGTTTGTGAGCTGCTCGCAGACCGTGTCCCCCACACGAATGGGAATTAATTAAAACAAAGTTTTTTCTTTTCTTTTTTTCTTTTTTCCTTTCCTAAAAAAAAAAAAACAACAAAACCACCCCTCCGCCGCTGACCCCGCTGCTACCCGGGATCCCCGCAGCACCCCCACACACACCCCCCACCCCGAGGCGCGGAAAGCCCCGCGGAGCGCTGTCACCGGCCTGTCCCGCCGCCCGCTCCCCACGCCGCGACCGACCCGACCCGACCCGGACCCGCCCGACCCGCCGCTCCGCGGGCCCCACTCCGCGCCCCCCACTCCTTTCCCCCCCTCCTCCGCACCGCCTAATCGCGTTAATCCGCGGGACAATGCTCCAAGTAATCACCCTTCCTTCTCCCTGAAAGTGGGCGGGGGGGGGGGGGGGAGAGCGTGTGTGTGTGTGTGTAAGTGTAAAGTTTTATTCCACTCGGTTAAAAAAACACGGGGGGAAGGGGGAGGGGAAGCACCTGGAAATGGGTCTCCCGAAAGCCCGCAGCGGCGGGGAAAGAGCCTGCCTCCCCTCCCCGGGAGAAGCGAGGGCTCCCCTCGCAAACCGATCTCTTACCCGGCCTCTGAATAAATACCCGAGCACAAAAGCACACACACACGCCCCCCCCGAGAGTCGTGCGACCGCGCACGGAGGAGCCCGCCCGTGAAAACGGGCTGCGCCGGCGGGGCCCCGGCAGCGGGGCTGCGCGCCCCCCCCAACACCGCGCAGCGCTGCGCAGGGCAGGGAAGGAGGGAGGGGAGGGCAGCACCGCGGACGGGCCGGGGCTCCGGGGCCCCGGGTCCGGGGCTGGCTCGGTGGCGGCAGCGCTGCCCTTTTGAATGCCTCCCGCAGCTCGGAGTGCTGGCAGGGCGCTGGGAGCGCCAGTGAATGTAGCCCCGCAGAGCCAATGAGCTGGGACCGGATGCGATATATCCTCTGGGACAACAACTGCTCTGTTCCTCCTCAGATCCACATGACGCCATTTACTGCTGCTTTTGCAGAGAGATCACCCTACCTCCTCCGGAAAGAAAAAGAGAGAGAGAGAGAGAGAGAGAGCGCGAGGGAGAGAGAGCGAGCGAGCAGAAAAACGCCGAGCCCTTGCAGCTCAGATCTCAAATCTTCCTCCTCCTCCTCCTCCACCTCCTCCAAACACACAACAACAACCACCACCACAAATCCGCTGCGCTCCCAAAACACCCCCCCACTCCCCCCCCCACCCCCCCCCAACCCCACACCCTCCCCGATTGCAAACCACAGAGCTGCCTGCAACACACACACGCTCGCAGAGGGAGCGAGAAAAGCTAGAGGGAGAGAGGGGAGAGGAGCTTGCAGCCAAAGCAGCTTCTCAGCAGAACGGCTACATTGCACAAGCTGCTTTTTCGGAGGAGCTCAGTGGAAGAAAGCTTTGGGATTTTATTTTAGATCCACTTTTTTTTTTTTTTAATTTTGTTTTCTTTGGCTTTCCCTTGCCTCTTGATCATTTGCAACAACAGCAACAACAACAACAACAAAAAAAAGTGACTTTGTATTGACGATTCGGCCTCCTGTTCATTGAGGAAAAAAAGGAAAGTGTGTGTGTGAGAGACTGATTTCTTTTTAGGAGCAAAGAAAAATCACCCCAATCCGGAGAGGTGTTTTAATTATTATTATTATAGTATATACGCGCACACACGTATTTTATAATCGATCTGGGGAGAGGGACCTAACTTTGCTCTGGACTTTTTACATGGTGAACATTCGTACTCTAATTTGCAAGTTGGACTAAAGCAGAGTTTGGAAAAGAATTTTTTTTTGCTTTAGGGCTGGATTTATTTGCAAACCGCAGGAAGAAGAAAATACAAGAGAGAGAGGGATTTGGTGCAGCGCCGCGATCACGGTGAGAGCCTTTTCCTTCTTTGCAAAACAAGCTTTTCAGTAAACCCCCCACCTCCCCCCCCCCCCCCCCCCCCGGTTGCTCCAAGAAAACTCGTGGAAATGTTTGAGGCCGATCCCTTTTCCATTCGTACAGGTTCTCCTTCTTCCCCCCTTCCCCTCTCCTTCCTTTCCCAGAGAGGAGCCGGAGGTGGGATTTCGGAGCGGTTTCTCTCCGGGGAGGCGGGGGGGGGGGGGGGGAAGCTCCGCTGGGGTTTGCGGGCTGCGCCGCGTTTGCGCCCCGCCGGGCTGCCTCGGGGGTGCGGGGGGGGGTGGGGGGGTGGGTGGCGCGGAAGGTTGAGCGGGCGCGGAGGCATGCCTGCGGGGGCTGCGGGCGGGGCGGGGAGGGGGGGTGTGTGGAACGGGACACAACACGGGAGTTCGGCGTGTTCTCCCTGCTGTGGGGAGCCGGGCGCGGGCGGTCCTGCGCGCTGCTGGCTTGCCGGGCACGCGTGGGCTTCCGACAAGCCCCCGGGGGCGGGTGGCGGGGGAGTGTGTGTGTGTGTGTGTGTGTGTGTGTGTGTGTGTGAAGGGAGGGCGCTGCGAGGTTGGCGAGCGCCGGAGCTGTTTCTGCCCCCCGTTTTGGGGGGAGAGCGAGCAAACCCGCCTTTCAGTGCGTGATTTACGCCCGTCTGTAGTGGCGTCGGGAGATCCCTGCAATTCGGAAGTGAGTGCACGTCTGGTATAAATATGAACGTGTGTGTGTGTATTCGCATGTATATTTCTCGTGTGATGAAATTAATTCGGTCCATAAGACAAGGAAAGTTCTTCTATGCAGAAGGGCATGTGTGGAGGGGAAGGAAAGCCTTAATTTCTGTTTTTGCTTCTTTTTTTCCTTTGGTGGGTTTACTTTGTAACAACCCTCCTGCCCCCCTCAAAAAAAAAAAAAAAAAAGAAAAAAGCTGGTGTTTTCAGCAAGCGATTTGTGTGTCAGTTTGCCCCACCCCGATGGTAAAGTCCCTTTTGCCCTAATCCATAGTCTGATCACACACTCGGCCCTTAATGGGGGTTTCAAAGCACTTTGAAAGAAGAGGAGGTGGTTGGTGTGTGTGTGCGGTGGGGATGGGGGTGGGGGTGCCTTGCACAGGCTCCGGACACAAAACAGAAATTCACGGGCAAAGGACTTCTCCCCCTTGGGCTCGCCTTCTCCCAGCCAGCAGAGACACGGGTTTTTTCCACAGCACGCAAGAAGCCCCTTGCGTTTTAAACTTCCCCAAATGTGCCGAACGCGAAACCCGGCCCCCTGCTCGCCCTTTTGCCAATCCGAGCTAGGAAAAGTTAGCAATCATGGCACTTGAGCTCTGCGAGAGTGGACTTTGGCTTTTGGAAGTGGGGGGATCGTGTTATCACACATGCACGCACAAAAAGGCGAATGCTGCCTCTCTGCTCTTGGTGGATGGAGAGGGGAGAAGTGGTAGCTCAGAGGAGGGAGAGACGTGCTTTCCCCCTAAGAGTTTTTAGGCGAATGCATGTTTGCAAATAGATGTGCTGGCGGTTTGCATCTTGTCCTGGTAGCGGATCTATCAAGGGGAGAAAAAGGAGGATCGCCCGGCTGGGACCCATGTCCCGCTGCAAAATGCCTTCTGGGTCCCTTCGGGCTGGGGGGGGGGAGACGGGGGGACGGGGGGACGGGGGGCGGCGGACTGAAGTTCAGGCAATTTGCAGAATATGCGTAAAATAAGAGGAGCTTTTTCCAGCGGCCGGCTTTGTGGAGCTGAATGGGTGCTTATGGCAAGGCGAGGGGGGGGTAATCTGCCTTTTGCCCAAGTGTCCCGGAGGTGTTGTCTCCAAGCGTCTGCAGGGCGCCTTGCAGTACCCGGGAGGGGATGGCTTCTTTAGCATCTCTCGGGGGGAGGGGGGAGGGCACGGGGGGGAAGAGTTAAAAGGAAACATGGGTTTGACTTTCCCGATAAGGCGGCTGCAAGCAGCCCCCTCCCACCTCCCGGCCCCCGAGGATGTCTCCCGGTTATCTCCAGGTTGTCTGCACTTGCGGGGCTGCCGGCGGCTCCTGCGGGCCGGGGGCTGCCGCCTCCCACCTGCTGCGCGCCCCGGGATGGAGCCTGCGGAAGGCAAGGGGGACGAGAGCCGAGGCTTCTCCTCCAGCTCCCACCTTGGCGTCTGAGGGGGGCTCCGCCACCGAGGCCGGTGTCGTCTTAAGCGCCTGCAGGTCAGGGTCAGCTTTGCTTTTTGCCCGGGGTTGTCATTTCTGGAGAGGCAGGGGTTTGGGTTCGGCGTATCTTCTTCGGTTTAAAGTCTGGGCGTGGAGGGCAGACAGGGCTGCTAGTTCTTCTCAAGGATGGGGAAAGTATTTTATTTTCTGTTCTTTTTTATCTCCAGATAGTTTCAGGTGAGGAAACGTCTGCTTAGGCGGTTGGTTGAAACTTTTTATATGGTTTTGATTTGAAGAAAACTTAAGCAATGCTTCAAGATAAGTTTGCAATACTTGGGGTTTTTTTGGTTTTTGGTTGTTTTTGTTTTTTTTTTTTTTTGGAGGGTGGACCACCATGACATACACTCTGTGTCCAGAACCAGGATTTGGCAATGTTTAAAATAGCTGATCACTCTTAAAACTTAATTTTTCTTATTTAAAAAAAAAAAAAAAAGAAAAAGTGCTTGAGGGAGGGGCCAGGAGTTAAAAGGTTAAATGTTTTCCACTGCTGTTAGAATAAAGACAGTGTCTTGAGATATTAATTGTTAAGCTGTTTGGCCATATTTTATTATACTGAGGTATAGTATTATTGTTGGTAACTGATGTGTACAGAGTAACACTATGGTGTTCTTTCTAGGTATAATTGGAGACATTGTGTGGTCCTTGTAAGAAGCTTGGTTCCTGCTTGGGTTTTAATTGTAAAATATTGTTCTGGATTTTTGTACAGGTAATTGGATTTTGGAACCACTTTAAGATATGATAAAGGCAAAACAAATATTAACTAATTTAGAGGGCAGTACTTGAAACTTTTGCATATCTGAGTGTGGAAGTTAGTTATTTACAAGTTCTCATCTTCTGGGTCTTTTAGTGGGTTTCCATTTAAATTCTTAAGTCTGCGTTTCTACTTTGTAGTTAATGATCCTTTAAAAGTAATATTCGCAATCAAGTAGACTTCTTGGATGCTGGCATTGTTTGATTGTATTATGCATGCCTCTGTCCCGCAAGCCGCTCTTGGTAATACTTCCAATTTGAAATGTAGTCTATGGAATTTTTTTACAGGTTTTAAAAAAATAAAACTCTGGTAGCATTGCCTTTGTAGTATTGAGCCTTAAAATAACAATCACAGTGGTGTACACAAGTATGACACACACTAAAATACTGGAGAGAGATATTTTTACTTGTGCTGTTGAAGTTTTTGGTAGCACTAACTCATTTAATGTCTAACCTCAAACATTTTATTGCTATTTAGTGTTTTTCTTGGGACCATTGGTATTAAACTAAAATTTCCTATTTACATCATGTAAAGTTTAATGTGTAAAGAGACTAGCCTACCAAAATATTATCCAGTTTTAAACAAAATTGGAGAATTATATGTCTGTCATCAGCAGGTCACATTACACTTGCTAAATACTTGCAGGCTTTTTTTTTTTTTTTTTAATATAAGCTTTTCAGTAGCCTAATGTGGAAAGAAGAGTCACTTCAAGTGGCTGAAATGTAATCACTTTAAAGGCCATGGTCTAACCAGAAGATGGCCTGGGAAGCCTTAGTTAGCAGGAGCGATACCTAGACTTTCTAGAGCCACAAGTTAAGATGCGTGGACCTAGAACAGAATCCCTGTAGGCTCTCCGCGGGAGCAGTCAGGACAGGCCAAGGGAAGTGCATTCAGCTGACCTGGCGCCCGCGCTCCACCCCAGATGTGGCTCCCTTTTTTTTTTTTTTTTTTTTTTTTTTTAATGGTTGATGCATTACTTGCTTGTGCGCGGCGCCTGTGGGACCCTGCGGGCTTGCAAGGCTGCTGGAGGGAGCATGAGATGTGTTGCAATAGTGAATCCTCTCTTTGTCGCTCCAGGATTTCAGATGTGTTCTAAGCCTGCCGGGGTGAGCACGCTTCCGGGCACTGATGGAGACGAGAGCTCAGCACGGCAGCGGGTCGCAGGCCTTGCTACAGGCTCGGCGTGACAGTGGGAGACCGCACGGGGAGCCCGACCTGCGGGATGTCCTGACGCAGCAGGTTCACGTCTTGTCGCTGGACCAGATCAGAGCCATCCGAAACACGAATGAGTACACGGAGGGACCGACGGTGGCTCCGCGGCCGGGGGTCAAGTCCGCTCCTCGGCTAGCAACCCAACCCAAAAATGAAAGGCCCCATGGCTTGCCCGAGCATCGTCATTTTAGCCGGATTCAGCACACGCAAACGCACGCCTCTCCTCGGGCGCCTCTGTCCCGGTCCATCAGCACGGTCAGCACAGGTTCGCGGAGCAGTACAAGGACAAGTACGAGCAGTAATTCATCCGAACAAAGACTTCTCGGATCATCTTCGGGGCCGGTCGCCGACGGGATAGTCCGAATGCAGCCCAAGTCTGAGCTCAAGTCAGGCGAGCTGAAGCCGCTGAGCAAAGACGACTTGGGAGCGCACAGCTACAGGTGCGAGGACTGTGGGAAGTGTAAGTGTAAGGAGTGCACGTACCCGAGGACCCTCCCATCGTATTGGATCTGTGACAAGCAGTGTCTTTGTTCCGCCCAGAACGTGGTCGATTATGGGACTTGCGTTTGCTGCGTGAAGGGCCTCTTCTATCACTGCTCTAACGATGACGAGGACAACTGCGCCGACAACCCCTGCTCCTGCAGCCAGTCGCATTGCTGCACGAGGTGGTCCGCCATGGGTGTGGTGTCCCTCTTTCTGCCTTGCTTGTGGTGTTACCTACCAGCCAAGGGTTGCCTTAAGTTGTGCCAGGGCTGTTACGACCGGGTAAATCGGCCTGGGTGCCGCTGTAAACACTCCAACACCGTCTGCTGCAAAGTTCCCAGCGTCCCCCCCAGGAACTTTGAGAAGCCAACATAGCATCGCTAGTCAGAAATACTAAAGTTAACGAGGATTATTTTAATGTGCATATGCAACCAACTTAAGCAGCTATGGTCTTGGCACTGTAGTAGAAGGGTTGGGGATGTGCGTTGCTGTGTGCAGTGAAATGCTTTTCTCCGTGTGTGCCATCTTAACTGATACGCTTGTTAGAATCCAGCTAGTGGGATACGGGGGAAAAAAAAAAAAAAAAGCAAAAATGGGATGCAGTACCTTGTGACCCACATATTGCATAAGCTAAAGCAACACAGACACTCCTAGGCGACTCTATTGTTTGTGAATAGTACTTGCAAAATTTGTAAATTAGCAAATGACTCCTTTTTTTTTCCATTGTTTTCTGCCAGAGATAATGTGCTATATTTTTGTATATACAATAATATTTTCAACTGTGAAAAATAAGTGGTGTCATAAGACATGGCACAGTCACAAAATATTATACTAATATGTTGTACATTCGGAAGAATGTGAATCAATCAGTATGTTTTTAGATTGTATTTTGTCTTACGGAAACCTTCTATTACAAGACTCTGATTTCCCTTTGGACTTCATGTATATTGTACAGTTACAGTAAAATTCAGCCTTTATTTTCTAATTTTTTCAACATATTGTTTAGTGTAAAGAATATTTATTTGAAGTTTTATTATTTTATAAAAAGAAATATTTATTTTAAGAGGCATCTTACAAATGTCACCCCTTTTTATGAGGACGTCATAGTTGCTGCAAATAAGGGGTGAACGATGCATATGTTCACTATAAAATAGAAAATATATTAACGTTTGAAATTAAACTGGGCTACTTGTCATTTTTTCCCCCCCATTTATTGTTCTGAGTTGGGAAAACTGGTATTTCTAATTGCAAACTTCACAGTGATGTGGTCACAGCAAGCCTAATACGAAAGCAAAAATAGAATTTTTCAAGTGTATTTTTGTTGTTGTTGCTTACTACTTTGCCTGAAAATAATGCAGGATTTTTGCTTCCTTCCTTTGCAGAAATGTCCCGTATCCTGTTCCTACAGCAGAAAAGGAAAATGGGCATAGGAAAATGCATTAATTCATTCCAGACTAGGACTAATAGGCACTGAAAGCTTGACCTATTCTATAAGTGATGAGCTTTTGTGCTTCAAATAGGAAATAAGTAATCATTCACAAAAAATGTTAGGCTTGCATGGCTTTCCTCAGAGAGAGAGAGAGAGAGAAAATTAATACGGTCAGTGCAAAAAGCTTGCAGGATTATTTGTTAAAAGTAGAAGAATATGCCACAGGGAATGATAGATCTGAATGCAGTCCAGCCTTATGTCAAACACTTGCCTCGCTTGTAAGAAGAAAGTTGCTTGATTTGTCATTTGTGGCAGTTACCTTCCACTGAGGTCAAAATCCTTTGGCTGCCAAGTTTCCCACCGGAAGCCTAGAGAATGATTTACCTTTCTTTATTAACAAACTATCATTTCCTGTTCTGAGCATGTCTCTCCAAGTTTAGAGGTCTTAATGTTGAATTTTATTTATACGTTTCTTAAACGGGCATTTAAGAAATAGTCCTAAGTATTTTTAAGCTAATGCTTAGAAAAATCTCACAGCCTTTTCTGAACCCTCTCCAACAAAAACAAGTTATAACTAATAAATTAAGAACTCACTAAAAGTTGAAAACCAGAGCATTGAGTAAACGTTACATCTTTTTGCCCCTTAGTTTTCATCTGTGATCTGGTGTTCTGGGCTATTTTACCTAGGTCTGTAGTACTCAAAAAGCTTTCACTGCGATTGTGCGTATTGGTTATCAATCATCAAGTGAAAGTAAAAAGTACAAGTCCTGACTAGTTTGCAAAAAAGAAATAGCTGATACATGGGCCATGGGCCTTGTTCTTTTTTTTTCTTTCCCTCTCTGGTGAAAAATATAAGCTGGTTTTCTTTCCTCTCTGCACCAGCTGTCTGAATACTTTGGTATACAAAGACGAGCAGTATATATTTAGCCTTCCGAGTGGAATTTGCCAGGAAAAAGGTGGTTTATGTTACATGAGTAATTTGTGCAGATTTAAAGCGCATCAGTATCTTGTGACCGGGGGCATATATGTGAGATTGTACCCGGCTGCTGATAAACAGAGATTTTTACAATTTTTTGAAGAAATTTTGTTCTTGAAGGGGTTGGTAACCATCATGTGTTTCCATTCATTGAATATAATTCTTGAATTAGATTAGGTGTTTATGCTTAAGCTGTCCTGACTTAGTCTTGCTGATTGAAAAGAAACATGGGAATAGTCAAGTAGTCCCTTTACTGGGAGAATCTTTGACCTTTAGGCTGCATTTTGGAAACCCCCAAACCCACTGATTTCAGTAGACAGTAAACACAGTCTTTTCACTGTGTTCGTGAACTTGACAATACTGAAGGTGAGTCCTGCTTTTCAGTGATTCATGTTTCAGTCAAGGGAGAGGTGTCTCTAAGGAAAGCTGAAGGTGAAACTGGGAAACTGCGGTATGGCTGAGCAGCGTAGTAGTCAAGGAGGGCACAACTGTCGAAGTCCTGCTAGATGAAGTCCAATACTGAAACTGTGGGTTTGTTTCGGTTTGCGCGACAGCAAATGCTTTGACTGTCTAGTTGGGTCCTAAGGGAAAAGGAAAACCATCTTCTTTCTGGAATATGAAACAGGTCTCAACATTAAACAGTGGTTGTCACCTTCCACTTGGTTCTTAATGAGGACAAATAGTGGATCCCCCACCCCAGGTAAGCCCACTGCCAGCGAATTGGGTTGCATCTATGACAACGTATGACAATCTGTGACAATATATGACAACATCCTTCCTATGGAAGGAGGAGGATGCCATACAGGAGGATGGCATTAGGCACTGCCTGTTGGGCTAACTACGGTGCTGGGGTCTAGGCTTCAGTATGAATTAGCGTGCGTGTGCAGTGGGGTCTTAAAAGTTGGCTTGCGTATGTTAGTTAACATCCTAGTATTACCCTTAATTAGATAAGGTTCACAATTCTAAATAAAACCAAAATCTTGCCTCAAACAGATTAGATTGTTTTAGTAAGAATTAAGAGGGCTTTTCAAGTGGATTGAGATAATGTTATTAAAGCGTGCCTACTTTGTCCTTTGAGATAGGAAAGTGGAGCTCCAGGAAAGGAAAATTTTCCATACATGGGTTTTGAGGATAACAGCAAAAGTCATGTCAGATACACACCATAAAAGACTTCAATTTTAAACAGCTATTAAGCCATGAGAGAGAGGAAGCCCCTTATTATTGCTGCATTTGTGGTGTTGTTGCTTTGGTGTTTTGATCTGCTTACCTCCTATAAATTCTGATGTCACTGTAACGTTTGCTTCAAGTTAGAGACCTGCAGGACTGAGCTGACAGTTGACTATAGTAACAATGGAAACAAATAGCTTTTTTTCAAATTATTTTCCCTATGATGTGAGCTACAAATAAATATATCAAATTCGCTTGTACAGTAACTTAGAACTGTCTCTATTAATATCCTCAAGCAATTTTTTTTATTTTGCTCTTTAATGGTTTGAGGCTTGATTATAATTTCTTTTTTGAGATAGTGATCATAGCAGTAAAAAAAAAAAAAAGAAAAAGAAACTTGGATTCAGGTGGAGAATAAAAAGGACTTTATATGGAAATAAAATTTTTCTTAAAGGATTTGAGATCATATTCAGGTGAGTATTTACATATTCAAGCGAGTTACCAAATCAGTCTTCAAAAGCTAAAATTCTCCCAATGAGGAAGTGCAGTAGTTAAGTGGTCATGATGATTAACACAATAGCTTTTTTACACTTTCTTACAAAACTCTCAGCATGAGTGAGGTGGAAGTGACTTGACAGTAGAGAAGTACTGATCACTTATGTACCATGCATAACTTGCCTTTTTTTTAAATTTATTTATTTCATTTTTTTAATGTACAGTTTTACCTGTATTTTCTTTTTTCACTTTTGGCAAAGGATAAAATAATTCATTTTTGTGATGAGTGAAACCTTAAGGCTTATTCTTAAATGGCAGGGAGAGAATAGAATGCATTTCTGTACTGCAGCAGAATGTTCAATTATTTTTAGGAATTAGCTGTTGGGGAAGATTGATTTGAACAGTGTGTCTCGTCTCAGATGTTCCTAGATGGGTGCAGGTACAGCGAGTAATAATGATTTCATTTGCTGAGAGTAATTTCTCAATCAGTCACTGGAGCAGAGACCCAGAAAGAAATTGGCTGAATATGAGAGCACGCTTGGTTGAGTAATGTCTGTATGAATAGTATTGGATAGATTTCTTACTGAAAATGACAGCAATGTATTGGCTCATCTTAAACAAATCAGTTACAGGTTGGGGTTGCAGGTAGACTACATTGTGACAAAGCGCACCAAATCCTTACCAATGAAAATACTCAGTTTTGTTCCTGATTTTAAACTGGAAATTTAGAAATACAAATTGATGTCGCATTGAAATCAGGACAGTTTGACATGCAAACTATGTGCGTATATCTAGTACTTTTTCTTTCAATAATTCTGCCTGTTTTTCAATCTGAGGAGTCCCCCTATGTGTTAGTCTTACTTATTTCTCTTCATATTTCTTCTTTCTGGTCCCTATCCCTCCCCTTGACCTTTCCTAGCCATAATACATAAAGGTTTACCGCCACTTACTAGGACAAAAGTTGAAAGAGGAGGGTGAAACATGCTTTTCTCATTAGTATTCCCCGTCTCTGAAAGTTTAAGACAAGGTGGAAAAAATGATTACCTTGATGTACTTATGCTGCATTTTAGAGAGATATAAAGTGTTTTTCCATTCATGTGACATTGAAATCCACAGTTCCAGAAAACATCTTATTTTCATTTCTTTAGTGTGATTTTTTTTTTATTACTCAAGAAGGCTTTATGTGTCTTTAAAAGAGTTCCCCTTTGCTTCAACCTATTGGCGCTGTGTTTCAGATGACAGAGACAGAGGTCTTACTGCTATACAAGCAGAATCTGCTGTTCCTCTGTCACAGGGACTCTTCAGAAGAGCTGATGTAGTTACCTTTGGGCATGAGTAGCAACGATTTCGCTTGAAACAGGGTGGGAGTTCAGCGTTTTCAACCTTGGGAAAAGGCAACATACATTGGACTATGTATCTGAAGTTTCTCTTTGCTGGTGCTGTAGGAATTTTTTTTCTTATTATTTTTTTCTCTGACTCAAACCCTGCATGCTGATTAGAGAAGCTTATGGCTAAAATGTTCATACTTTTAGACTAAAATGGTTCAGTTCCCATATCCGTAGAAGTTACCAATAATCAGAAGCTTTGACAATGTAGCCTACCATTATATAGGATTATTGATTGATATTTTAATACTTAGGAGTTTCAGTTACATTTTAAAACAGTCTTGCCAAGGGGGATAATCTGTTTTCAAAACGTAAGAAAATGTATAATCAGAGTAGCTCTGCCTTCCTGAAAGCCTGCTGTATAATTAGAAAACCACTGGATGCACCTGAGATGTGTTACAAGAGAAGGCACTTGATGCAAATCAGATGTTGCAGGCACAAGTTTAACTCAGAGAGTCTGAGCCAGTACACAGGGGTGTATCGGGATGAATCACCAACTTATGGACATAGAGAGCACCTTGAACAAAGTGTGGGGTATTTTTATTTTTTTTTTCCACCCTAATTTTATTTTGATCAAGAAGCAGTGTATATAAACCAATCATAAATCATGTGGTTGTCAATAAGATTACTGGCAAGAGAGTGTCTTGATGCTCTTTCAATGTGTCTCAAAAAGCACACCGAAATGGAAAATTTCTAAATGACCATTCAAACTTAACATTGTCTTCTTCAGAAATGAAGTCAAACATGAGGGCTACAGCAATCCATGTTTCAAAATTAGTCGCACTGTAAGTAAAATGCACTAACTGGTTATACTTAAAACGGTTGCTTTATTCAGAGAGGGACAGTTCCACTTTAGGTCTAAAAATCAATTCAGACCTTTGTTGGCTTGCACTGTAGTGCAGTTTTTATCAGTTACTGATTTTCTTAAAGCATTGATGTCATTTCTTGTTATCATATAAAACACATGTAAAACTTGGTGCCCCACAAATGCTGTCAAATGCACAAAATGAACAAAGTTATTCTTCCTCCTCATTTCTCTTGGATAAACTATTGCAAAGAGGAGAAAATTTCAGAATTGTTTTGTTTGCTTTAGGTTCATTTTGTGTATGGATTTGGTTTATTTACTGTAGACAGAGTGATAATTTAATGGAGTGTTAGTTTTCTTTTTTTTTTTTTTTCTGATGTGTTTGGCACTATGATGTATGTAAGTCGAGCAGTTAAGGGACCAAGAATGCACTTGGGGAACTTACCTAACTGCAGCTGCATCATGCAGTAAAGAAAAGCAGGTGCATCAATGCCTTCTTGAAGAACTCATTGAATACAATGCACCTTTTAGCAGTATCTGTACTGTCTTCTACCTCTGCTGCCCTGCAGATGGAGATTATGCAGTTGTTTATCACGTATATGTTTTTACCATTCAGTGACTTTTTGTTGTTGTTGTTGTTGGAGAAACATTGTGTTCATACTTTAAAACCAATGCATGAAGATCCCATAATATTGCAGCTACATGTGAAGGCTACCTAACTGCACGCTGCCTGCTGCTCTCAATACAGTTCTTGGGGAGGAAGGCATTCCTCAGAGCCCTTCGTCTCAAGTGGAAGAAAAAGACTGTAAGTTATTCTGAAATATGTATGGGTGTGTGTTTTGGCGGGGGGTGTGTGGTGTGTGATTTAGTGGTATAAAAAGTGAACTTTACATCAGGATCATGCCTGAACTGTTCTGCGTACATACAATGACAGTACAAAGTCTGAAAGTGCGGGACAGTGTCCCTGGCCGCCTCTGTACTAGTAAATCAGACAGTAGGTGGAAATGTTCCTGGACAATGGATTGCAATTGCCCACGCTAGTGAAGCGTTAAGACTTTCCCTGGTGTGAGTTAAGCGTGTGCCAAAAAGTACTCTCCCAAGTTATTCCCCAGCACATTTCAGGAGCTAAAATGTTCCAGGGCCATTCCCAAAAGTCAGCTGGCCAGCTGCTCCCCTCTTTTAGAGGTTAAAGGAGTTGCCCAGCATGGCCTTTCAGGGCCAGCTGGAACATGGTGCCCAGGAATGTTCTTGGGCACCTTTATTTGCAGTCCAGGAGGAAGGAGATCCCTCCCACAAACCTCATCTCAAGGGGAATTCACTCACAAAGACAGACATCCACACCAGTTAGGATGACACAATCTAATCCCCAAGTAGTAACTTAATTGCACAGAAGCAACATATTTCAGTTTTTTGTCAAAGGAGTAAGGCAGTTGACAATGTAACTTCTTGGAATTTTGTAAAGCTCAAGTGATAGAGGCTCTTGCTCCAATGTAGAGTAGCTACCTAAAATTATATATAAATATTTTGTATCAAACCCAAATCTGTAATTTTTTGTTTGATGTGGGGAATGGCATTTTTTGTTTTTACAAAATTATCCCTTAAAGTATCTACTGACAAGTCATAAAAACAGTTTTTTTCCTATGCTTATCTTTCATTAACGAGCAAGCTTTCATGTGTCACTGCACTTACTTAATTTTTAAGAATGAATTAAGATGGCATATCTTACTTTTGCAAGTTACACACATCTTGAAGAAAACAGTCACAAAAATAGTTTCCTCCTATGATAATCACTATAACCTCATCTTTCCACAAGATAGGAAAGTGTTCTCTCTTTTTTCCTTTCATCCCCGTGCTCTCTTAGCCCCCAGGTTATAGAGTGGGTGGCTTATGGAACCTTGCGTTTGCTGAGTGATTTTGCAGGCTTTCATAGAGAAAAAAAATGGTGTGTAAAGTATTGCGTTCGAGCATCTGAGAAAACGGATCTCGCTGAAGCATTTTAAATGTACTCAAAATGTATTTCTATATACACGCAGTCTGAGGGATGTAGCTGGAGACAAAAGGACTGTCACAATTCACCCCTTAAAATCTCTACTTTAGAAAAATGGAAGAATGTCAACTATGTCCCCCCCCCCCTTTTTTTTTTATTTTTTTTTTAAGTTGATAAATTAAACTAAATGAAATATTGGATGGAGAGACGTCCTGTTCGGTTTATTAAATGTGGCCAGGATTTGTGCTGTTTACATTTCACATCGTTTGTTATCCAAAGACCTCACTTCAGCTGCAAGGTTGGTGGGTGAAATGCCTGGCCTCACTGGAGGCAATGACAAAATTCTCCTTGACCTCCTTGAAACTTTGTATAGACAAGAGGTGAATTCCTGAATATGTACTGATTGAACATACACTTGAATGGGTATCCTGGGAAAATCCCAGCTGCCTAGGGGAATAAAAAAAGTTTATAATTGCATGAGACACACTTTTGAATTAAGGAATAGCTACCTTACTTTAGGATTTTTAACCTTCGTTCTGATCCTACTTAACTTACTCTACAACTAAGATAATTTATTCCTACCACTGCTGTGGTATATATGCTGTTGCTTCCTTTAGGCACCAATCTTGAAGATTTTGCTGAGAGATTCTGTTTTGGGGGTTAATTCCATTAACTGTGCTGCAGATTCGTTAGGCTTTTTATTGACAGACTTGTGCCAATACGAGTTTGTGTGTAGACTCTTCTCCCTTTATTTCAGCTTACTGTTGTCAAGCCTTTCTTGTGTACTGAAGCTGCAACAGTTTGACTAAACTCAGTTTAGCTCAGCTGTTGCAAAGAAGTCTGGGGAGAGTATTAATTTGGCTTAGCTGACAGTCTGGTTAATTGGCATAAGCTCATTCATATTAAGAGTATCTGCACAGTGTTTTGTGACAGTATTACTAAATGAGCCATAAGCACTACCTGAAGTTAAATGAATGAAAACATGCTTAAAGTAAACTACAGTGAGCTACTCTCAGGCAGAAGTTTCTATGTACACGAGCATTTCTTTGATCTAAGATGTCCATTAAAATGGGCAAAATATTTTTACAGTTACATTTCTGTATGGCCCATTACATCTCATATAGATATATATATATATGTGCGCACATCACAATTACGTCTTCTTTAGGGGAAATGAGAAATGGAAGGAAACTGCTTCCTATTACTGTGTTTCACTGTTACCAATACTCTTCTGTCAGGGTATCAGCTTTTGCTGTAACATTGTCCCCTAGTTTCCAAATGAGACCATGAAAGGCACCCTTTTCCCCCACCTCTGAGAGAGTACATCTGCAGAGTGGGGTGCATCTACCCTGTACTCCGTATATTGAAGTCCCCCAAGCATGGTATGTTGGTCCAGTAAACAGAACAGCTTTTTTCCACTCTGTACTTTCAGTGAGAAATGAGTGATGAAGATGCTAGTTTCCTTATTGCTAATCATACATAACATGGCAACTTTCAAAGGCTTTGTCGATCCCCGAACAGCACTGATATAAGCTCTCGCGCAAATGCACGCTAAGGCACATTCGCAGCCCCTTACGATTTATAAACTGCTTTGGGAGAAGACACCATCAGAGCGTGAGTGGGAAAAGGGAGGATGAGTGCACAGATGTGATGTGGTTATATAAACCAAGGATGTGCACAACATGATGATGCCAAATCTTTTTTTAAAATATTCTTTAGAAGTGTAGGAGCTTTTTAAACACTGAGAATTTCTAATGTATGCGGAGAAGCAGAAGAACTCAGTAGACTAAACTTTTTTTTTTTAATAGGCACAATTGATTTACGAATTTCCCTCTATGTCTGCAACTGTGCTACAGATGAAACGATTGGGTTATAAGTTAGTTATATCCTGGTTTTCAGGGGGAAGAATCAAAAAATATCCTCTCTAGATACATGAGGGCTGTACTAGCAATGGCCATGAGCAGCAATGGCTATGAAATAATGACTATTGGGTTTACTGTTGGTTTGGCCTTGCTGAGAGATTCAGTCCCACAGAAGTACAGACACTTAAGTAGACACAAAGAGCATTCATTTCTAAATTTAGTGACTTAAACCTGAATTGTACACATGTGATTTAGATATCTCATGGTGACGGCATGCAAGGTATTGTTTTTCTGTCTGTATTGTTTTTTTGGTTTTTGTTTTTTTTTTTTTTTTTGTTGGGGTTTTTGAGGTTTTTTTCTGGTGAAGGTAGGCTACAGCATGCATCGCAATGAAAAAATTGCCATCCTTGGTGCCCATTTCAGAGATGTGCAATAAGGCTTGCTGGGAAAAAGAAACACCAGAGACCAAAAAAAAAATGTTGAAGTGAAAGGTTTTTGCTGTTTTGATGTTTGCTTCCTTGGTGGGGTGGGTATTTTTTGTTGTTGGTTGTGATTTTTTTCCACAGTTTGTTTGGTTTGGTCTTTCTTTCCTAAAGATCCTAGTCTCCTTCTTACATCTTAGGGTCTGTCAGTCCTGCAGGCATAGATCATCCCCTTGCCTTAATGAGATAAGATGGGATATGAAATATGAACATACACCTCTGTAGAAAATGATGCAACAACATTTCAGGACAGTGGTTGCTGTCACTGTGTTTTTTTTGTGATTTGGGGGTTTTGTTTTTTAACAATTTAACTGGGGCCCAGATTCTCAAGTTGGGTAAAATCAACGTGGCTCCACTAATGGTAGCGATATTCTGCTGATTTTCACTAACAGAGCGTCTGACCTAGTAACCTACTACCCCCAAAAAATGCGTTACACAGTAGAATAAGAATCTAAAGATTTTATCATCTTTTGTTTCTTACTGCATCTTTGTCGAACAATAGCTTTCCCTATAACTCAAGACAGTTCAGATTCCTTATTTATAATACTTTAAGAGCTATTATTTATTACATTCAAGATGCTTGCGCAAAGGGAATGCTTTCAATTCAGTCACTTAACTGTAGGATCCCAGGATCACTTGAGTGTTCCCAGACTTGTTATGAAAAAAGGCAGAACCCCTGCAAAAGGAATAAAACTGATAATTTCAATTTACATGCAACAACAGTGTTTTACATTTTCAAAAAATACTTAAAGCATGCCTTGTGTGGCAGACATTTATGCTGAGCCTATTTATTACGGAGTGAATAATATTTTTCGAGAATGATTCATCTGGCTTATTTTAGAGGCTGCCTTGAATTCTGGTCATTTCTATAGATACTGCAATTCATAGTCATTAGTAAGCTAGTGGTTTGATCTAACCTCAGCTACCTGTTGCTGGCTGTGAATGGAAGAATTTATTTTTACTGCGAAACCACAATATGAATATTTTCCATTCCGAAAGTATAAAAAACCCTTTAAGTAAAAATCTTACTCTTTCGCTGTGATGTGCTGTGGCTCTGATGTCAGACATACTGGGTTCTTCTTACAGAAAATCCTTTAAAATGCCTGATTCTCTATTGAAGTTGACAAGAATTTCCTCCACTTAACCCCTTCAGTGCCCCCAGGCGTTCAGCTCACATCAAACAAAAGGGAGCTCCTGTACCTCCTGGACCGGGATGGTGGGATGTTGACAAATCCAAGATAAAAAAAAAGAGATGGAAAAACCTGGGCCCTTGGGCACTCAGGAAGTTTTGTGGTCAGGCTCACGTAGCTGTGAGACGTGAGAGAGACAGCATCTCTGGAAAGCTGCGACTTTACAACCGCACAACCGCTACAACTGCCCTGCCGATACGGGAGCCTGAATTTTGACGTGATGCGAGTTTTGTTTGTTTGTTGGGCTGGGCTGTTTGGGGGTAGTTCTGCCTTTTCTGCAAGACGCAGAGGTAGAAGAGGTCTGTAATTTCGGGAAGTATCAGTTCTGCTTAGTAAGAGTCAATGGATGAATCATGGTAGAAAGCCATCTACAGGCCTTGAGCACGTGAATCCTGTAGTTAATTACTGAGTTACCGTGTGAATCTCACGTGTTACAGAACCTCTTGACTAGTCTCCTCAGTTAAATAAGGTGACATGAGTGGTTATATCTGGAGTTATGAAATCTATTATTCAGTGTAAGGGTGGGTGGACTAAATCACTCACCATAGACTATATTGAAAGAGAATAAGAATCTGAGGCCTTTATAATGTTATTGGCCTATACACAAACTTCTCATTTTTTTTCCATAAAACATTTGAATTGCAATTGACATAAGATGACTCAACAATGTTCATAACCCAGGTGGCTTTATACTTACATTTGGTTTATAATTTTGCAACCAAGCCTCATTTGTAACACAATTAAAAGCAAGGAGATAAAATGGAAAAGAAGAATATAACACAGTTTAAAAACCAGGAGAGTTTCTAGCTTATACCCAAAGCTCAGTTCATTTCAAGGACAAGGACTGGTTCCTAAGCCTTGACTGAGAGTCTGGTTTCCACAGAATATTAGGGCTTTCAGATAATTGATGGGATTTGGTTGCTGTTCACCACCAAGCTTTTACCATTCCAGTTGGAGAAGCTACTGACCTTCCCCGCTTTAGGTTGTCACCACATTTCCACAGCTTTAAAAAGATTTAAAAATAATTTGTGGATTTCTTTGATGGAGGAAAATTAGTTCCTCCTTCATATTTCTGATGCCTCAGACGTTCACATTTTGTCTCCCTTTTAACAGGTCAAAAGAAAGAAGGAGTAGATGGTTTAGTTCTGTTAGCTCAATTAAGTTATCTCAGGTGAAGAAGGTTGTAGTCTTTGTATTCACACTAGTAAGGAAAAAAAAAAAGTGTATGTTTTTTACCAGCTGCTTGCTCACACATGATCATTAGCATAAGGTAAAATGTTAATGTGGTCAAAGCTGCTGGAATTTCAGCACATGTGGTTTGGTCATTCATGCTACCAAGGAAACGTTTACCATCTCTACCAATACACATTAAAGGCTACAGTCACGCTCTTAGCACTGTGATTTTACCATCTGATAAGTATAAAATGTTTGTTTAAAAAACACAAGCAAATAAGTACCATTCCCCAACCAATTTCTTTAGAAAAGATAAAACCTGAGCTTCCAGTTAACACCTTCAAAGATGTTACTAACCATCTTGCATTTCACATCTGTACCTTAAAAAGCAAGAGACTTTGCTTTTATAAATCCAGATATTTCTTCTCCTCCTGACCAGCTCCAAGGAGCTTTTCCAGGTACTCACCACTTCATTCCCCAAGAAGCATCAGTTTGATTTTTGGCCTAGAAGCAGGAGGGGGCACAGAGAGCATTCAGGAGAACCCCCCTCCTGGCTGGAGAGAGGAAGTATCAGGAGCACACCTTACTGCACATCCTAGAGGACATGACGCGTAAACATGCTCTTGGTAAGGAATGTAACCTTACCACATGACTGTAAATATTTTTGGTAATTGTGTTTTTTGATTCTTACTTTTTGGTGTGATTGTGAAAGAGCCATCTCTGCTTTCAGATCCTCATTGCCTTGCACAGAAGGGAGTCTTGACTATGGTTAAACCCTGGATTCAACTTCCCCCAATTTATAGGGGGGAACAATTTTTTAGGGATTATACATTTGTAAAGACTATAATAGACTGATATTCTGTATTTTCCTACTATCTAAAGACTAGAGAGGGGAGGACATCCAGTAAGGGAAGAGCCTGCTGATACATTTATTTAGTAACCTCTTAGGAGATTTTCAAGAAGGGGCAGCGAAGCTGAGATGCATCTGTAATCAGGAGTTAGTTGAGAAGATGCATAAGGCAATCTCCAGGGACAGACAGCCTTCACAACCAGACACAGTCTCATCAGCACCCATAATGATAACCACCTTCAAGAACCCAACTGCAACCTGCTTATGGACTGGCTTCACCTCCTTCATTTTTGAAAATTTGGTGATAAAAAGTGAGATGTGTATCTGTGAATTGTTTGCTTTATAGACAATAGATCATTGAACAGAAATTAAAATGAATGGGGGGTGAGGGTGGTACGGTCTATTATTCCAGTACAACAGTGGTGGATGGGGAGGGCTAGGAAGGGAATAGACTGCATGTTTTTCCTAAATAGTATCTATGTTGTCACCATCAGAAACTGCATCCTGGGCTATATACACCGCTCTTCTGACGCCGTAGAAAGTCCCTGTATTTTTTGGAGACACAGAAATTCATACCAAGTCTGAACTGTCTTGGGTTTTCCTGAAGTAGGTGTAGGGGAATTACAGTGACTGCCTGTGTGTCATTCAGCTGCAGTTTACTACAGCCTGTCGAGGCTCACATGTCTGTCCATCCTGTCCATCATCTCCACCTGGATTCTGCTGGAAAACTTGTGTAGAAGTAATGAAAAACAACTTATGGAGTTGTGCTGGATCTATGATTTTTTTTCCAGTGTGAATGGACTTAGCTAACAGAGGGCAAAGATGAAAATTCTTCTGCTAAATATGTTGATAAAGTAATTCTCTACAGTGGTCTTAGGGAAGATTTTTCACTAAAATTCATCTTTTCAAACACCTAAGTCAATGAGACACTGCAGCTGGTCCCTCAGAAGGCATGGCAACATGAACACAGCTATTTAGGTATAGCTTATGGATGGTTCTGCAAGGTTAGTGAGTTGGATAGGTGACCGTAAGCTTTCATACCCAGGAGATCAACTCTGGGACATCCAGAAAAATTATAAACTCTGTTACGTCATTATTTAAGAAATAGTAAAGTACTTCTTCATAGCTTTGCTGAATGGAGTAAACAGTTAGCTGCAGTTTTAATATGAAAACCTGCTTAGTGGAGTGATATCGTTGAAGTATAGAACTAAAATATTGGACAATATTTTAGCACAGTCCTAGTGGTTTAAAGGCTAAACTTCTACAGATTAGCTTCTCTGGGCAGAAAAGTAGTAATGTGATGTGAGGGAAAGTTAATGTGCAGACACAGCAGGAGAGAAAATTATGGTTTCTCAAGGTCTCGTTTTGTTCAGGTCAGAATCACGTGTGTTGTAAAGGGAACACTGAGATCCAGGATGGACTTTGATTTGATCATCTAGTGCCTTCCTGTCTGTAAGACTGGCTCTAAGCCTACTTTTTCCCTTCAGCAATAGTATTTTAATGTGTAAATACTCAGTAAATACTCAGAGCTATTAGATCATTGTCTAAACTGACAAGAATGATTACAGCCCAAATTTTTGCTTCCCACACCTCAATTAATCAGAAATAAGTCTACATTTTAGATGCAGCATTTTTCAAAAGTTAGACATTTTTGAAATATTAAGTACTTGATAAATTAATTGTAAATGTAAATTGTGGATGTTCCTCCTCTCCTCTCCTCTCCTCTCCTCTCCTCTCCTCTCCTCTCCTCTCCTCTCCTCTCCTCTCCTCTCCTCTCCTCTCCTCTCCTCTCCTCTCCTCTCCTCTCCTCTCCTCTCCTCTCCTCTCCTCTCCTCTCCTCTCCTCTCCTCTCCTCTCCTCTCCTCTCCCTTGCCTTCATTAAAGATATTTTTCAAAGAAGTCAGGGCACAATGGAACCCTGGATGGATGACAATCATCTGATTTCAGATGTCCACAGCTCATGCATCTATTTCTATATGAACCACCCTTGGGCTCCCTTGATCTTTAGTGTACGTACAAGAAAGACATTGAGGTGCTGCAGTGCATCCAAAAGACAGCAATGAAGCTGGTGAGGGGTCTAGAGAACAAGTCTTATGAGCAGCTGAGAGAACTGTGATTGTTTAGCCTGGAGAAAAGGAGGCTGAGGAGAGACCTCATCTCTCTCTACAACTATCTGAAAGGAGGCTGTAGCGAGGTGGGGGTTGGTCTCTTCTCCCAAGTGACAAGTGGTAGGATGAGAGGAAATGGCCTCAAGTTGCACCGGGGCAGGGCATGTGTGTGTGTGTGTGTTTAGACTGCATATTAGGAAAAATTTGTTCACCAAAAAAGTTATCAAGCATTGGAACAGGCTGCACAGGGGAGCGGCTGAGTCAGCATCCCTGGAGGTATTTAAAAGGCATGTAGAAGTGGCTCTTAGGGACATGGTTAGTGGTGGACTTGGCAGTGCTAGGTTAATGGTTGGACTCGAGGATCTTAAAGGTCTTTTCCAACCTAAATGATTCTATGGTTCTGTGATTCTAAATTAATAATGTTAGAGTTTGTCTACGTTACCAGGTGTTGCAGAGCAAAGAGTGGAGGACAGGGCTGGATTTGTTGTGATCTGCTATGATTCTAGGACTGCATAGTCACATTGCTTCTTTACTGGCAACGAAGTTGGTGCCAGTTGCTGATTCACAACACATCCCTATCCTGTGTAGAAGAGTAACTTCTGAATGACTCTGAATCCATTTTGCAAGTGGGGTGGTGTAAATGACACCTCATGGCACAACATCCCCCTTGGCTCCATCAGGAGCAAAAGTGCTTCAAGCACACCACCTGTGTAAATCAGAAGACTCTAAATACAGATTCAAGACAATTTTGCATCAAAAAACACCCCTCCGGTGCACTGAATAACTAGTGTAGATGCACCTGTAGGGTATAGGTTTTCATCTACTTTTTATTCATCTACATTAGGATGAACTGAATTGATTAAGAAGGGAGTTCATGTGACTAGCCCAGATGGAGACAGCTATACTTTTAATTTTAAGATTGAATAAAATGAATCTGATGCTGTACTTCTTTTTACAATAAAAATTTTTCTTCACATTCACATATATAAGATGTTATATTGAAACTATTTTACACATTCTTAATCTGTGTATTATTTGCATATGTAAGCCCTCTTTTTTTAGATCTTTTATCTATTTGATATATCATATAATTCTATGACCAAATCTGAGCAACATCTTAGAAGTCTGATTTTTTTTTAAAGTAAAGCAAAAATGAAAAGATGACTATTAATTTATAAATAATTAATTTAGGGATTTTTTTTTATTAAATGCATATGTCTATATGTGAAAGAGTTGTCTAAGTTTCCATTAAGGTCAACGTGAGTTCGATTCAATTGTTCATGCTTGAATGCTTTGTGCCGTTTGAGTTCTCCAAATGTATCTGTGATATTTGCATGAGTGTGCTGTGTAACCATCAGGAGTGGCGGATGGAGTCCAGGTATTGCACTAGGTACCTGTACACACGCAACTGAGTAGGCAGAGTATCAACAGAGTCATCCTAAAGCAAATCTCTAAGTTTGACTAGTTAAACAGTACCCTAGACTCCTTTGACTGGGTTGACTAGGTCTCCATTGACTTAGCGTAGACATCCATATTTATCGCTTCCTAAATTTAGATGTCTGAATCTTGAACAGAATCCTATCCCTACTTACTGAACGCATCCTGTTCTCACTTGTTTAACCACTACATAATAATTTAAAGCCACTATATGGCATACTAATTTAGAAATAGAATGTGAATTTCCCATCTTATCCATTTTAATGGCATTGCCATTTTTTTAACTGTTACAAGTGTAATCAATTTATGGTTCTAATGATTATGACAGTTTTCCGTGGCCTTTTATTCATTATATTTAGTGTAATATACTAAATATACATGAAAACTGCACATCCCACTTCTCACAGTTGTATCTCTGGGGCTGAACAGTCCTGTTATTGCCAAAAATAATTCCCTGAGCACAGCTTTCATGGAGCATAACAAGGAGCTTCAGTAGAAAGTTGTTTCATGGCTTATAAAATACACCGTACAATAACAGTGTCGGTGAAAATTTTCCAGGCATGTAGAAAAAGGCAGGACTGTACAGAATTACTTAAGATCATTTAGTGTAATCATCTACAATAAGACGTACTAAATGTACTGCAACCATTCCTTGAAGATATTTGCCTAATCTGTTCCTAAACAATCCCAGTGAAGGATTTATTGCTGAGTCTCTGTTCTAATATTTTACCCACTATTTACAGGAAGATTGTTATTGCCTCCCTCTATAGATAGGCTTCTGATTCTTGAAAAAAAAAAAGAAAAAAAATTTTTCACTCAGCTGCACATACATTTTATGGTGATTACATCTAGAACATCCTGTGGAAGTGCTTATGTCTGCATTGACTGTAGTGGAACACCATGACCTTGTCTCACCACAAAAATGTAAGACCAGTCACCTTCAGTCAGGCAAAAGCTTCATGTGGCCCTTTATGCTACTCCTTACAGAAGTAGGAAATATATAAAAACATGCTAGCTGGTACAGATACTACCCCTAGAACACTCTCCCATAATTGAGCAACTTTCAACACAGAAAATTCCTGCATCCAATCTAGTGTTTTAATGGTCTTCAATGGCCTTTCTATTAATTTCTAAAGCCCACTCTCGTAAGGCATTCTAAAATAATTGTCCACAATATCCTTAAGCAAGGAGTTCCACTGTTAGATTATAAATCTAGCTTTTAGCTGACCAAAGAAGGTAAGATTAATTTCACCCTAAACACTTGCAAACTGGTCGTTATAGATGTATTTTGGTATCTTTATGAGGATTGAAGGTCCACTGGCTGATCTATACTTTGATCTATAATTCCTTGATTGTGTTGCAGCACTTAACCTCTACTACGAACCTCTCAGCAGGGGTTATTAGCTCAGGTGCAACACAAAGCAAATTCATCTAACTGGGTACATATGTTCTTAGGGTCTCTGCACCAAGCTTCACTGTTTTCTGTAGACATTTATTATGTTGTAGCTGCTAATGCTTTTACTGAGTTGCAGAAAATAAATATTACCAGATTAATTTCCTTATCTTTGCAGTTTAAATTCCTGCAAGAATTTTCAAGACTAATTCAGGATACAAGAGTCATGGCAGCGTCATCTTTCTGTTGTAAGGCAAAAGTATGAGTAGTAGCAGAGTTATGCCGTTAGGGTTTCTTCTCGTAGGGAGGGAGACCTACCTCAGTATCGGGGCATAATAAATTTAGATTTTTTATCAATGTTTGGTGAAATGTTCAAGTCCCTGTCTTATTCAGTTTTGCATTTTTGTGCTTTTGCCCTGCACCTAGCAGTGTGTGGTACTGTTTGAAGCTTCCTGTGGTCTCTTGCAATATATAAGAGTTTTCCCTTTTTGTTCGTCAGTTGTCATTATCAGTGCTACAGCAGCACCTCCCCCCACCAGCCCCAGATCCAAAAAGATTAGAATTGCATCCTGCTCAGGGAGGGACAGATAGGACAGCCATCAAACATAATGTCAAGCAGGAACCCAAGACGTACTTAGTGGCCCAAAATGACTGATGGAATCCACTGGGTAAACCATGTTTATAACTGCTTTGCACAGCAGCAAAAAGCAAGGAGGATAAACCAGTTTATCTGGTCTATTGATTTCTTGTTGCTCTGAATCCTGATACTTTGATTTTTTTGGCTTGAATCTTTATGCTGCAAAAAGGGTGAAACTGATGCGTAGGGCCATCTCCCTAGGGGTAATATATAGATCAGGTATGCAGGTTGCTGGCAGAGGATTTTCTAAGGTAAGTCTGCAAAACATGCAGCTACAGGTCTCGCTTTAGGAAGGGTTTCAAACCCACCTCTCTCATTTTACATGTTAAATGTGGCCTAGAGGAACATCCACCCACACCAAATGGAAAAGCCAAATTTCCTTCCAGTTCCAAAAACATTATAGACATCTGCCAAATGACATTTCTAATTCTTCCCGTAAAAAATGGAAAGCTAAACAGAAGCATCACCCTTCCAATAAATCCATTCCAAACTCTTCCTGATTTATTCCAGATCCACTGCGTTTTGGTGAGGTTGTTAAATAATACCCGCTTTTGTTCTCCTTACGGGGCTTACCTCAGAATGTATTTTATATGAGTATTCCTTCAGAGACTTTTAAAAATGCTCTAAAAATCATAAAGAGGCAAAGTTTGACTTCTGATACACATGTTCAGTTCCTATTGACTTCGGTGGGGAATTTGAAGCCGGAATAGACCACAGTGTAGGAAACATTTATTTAGGCACGCTCAGGAAAATTCTGAGCAGTTCTGAATAAACGTTAATATTTCCATCAACTACAACAAAATTTAAGTACTTTAGTTCAAATTTTTATTTATTTATTTATTTTTTTAACACAAGAAAGAGACACATCACTAAAATATGTTTAAGGAATCAAAGGAATGGTGAAATGAAGAAAGCCACAAAACCTTCTTGTCAGGAGATTATTTTTTTAAGGACTAACTAATCACAACATCTCACAACAGATGCATCATCTCTGAGACGTAAATAAAGGGTAAAGCTTTAACTCATTTTTCACTGCAATGCGATTGTTGAAAAACAGCCAAATTCATATTACCATAAAGAAAATAGGTCTTAAGATTCTATCCTTTAAATTATAAGGACTTTGAAAGGGCTGTTTTCAGTGGCCACTGTTGTGCTTCTATTTGTTCTGGAAGGTTTTTGCAGCCTGACTGCTTGGACAAGCACAAGTAGACCCAAGATCCTCTGGCTATGCCCTGACCTGGTCAGAGAGAGACAGCTCCTGTCCAAAGTCAAGTACGTGCTCTGGTTGCTCAACCCTGCTTGTTACCTCAAAACACAAGTGCCATGTGAATGTGTCTATATATGACTTTGGATCAGAGCTGGCTCATGTCTGGCCATTTTGAAGAACAGACAGACAAGCTTGCATCTGTCTGTACCTGTCCCTGTAGACATACCCTAAAGCTGCTAAATAGCTGATTTTTTTTTTTTTTTTTAATGTCACAGTAAACAATGAATATGGAATGTCAAGCAATCATCATGGAACTAAAAAATCCTCAACAAAGAGAACAGGTAAAACAATGCAAATAAAATGAGATTTTTTTCCTCCCACACCCATAAACTGTCATGCAAGTGCAATAGCTGGAATCGATGTAAACTCTTTTTGAAAAGCTAATTTAGCAGTGAGCAGTCACCTTTTATTTTGTTTATTATTCTCCTATTTTAATATGTTCTTTCTTATTTTAAGAAGAACTTGAATTTTGATATTTCCAAATGCAAGCAAGAAATACTGTGTATTTATACAGGAAGTACAAGAAAGCCTGTGAAATTTTAAATTTTCAGTTTTCTTTCATAAAATTACAGGTCCTGGTAAACTTTGGATAAGATTCCAAAATTTGAAGTCAAAAGTGTTGCATGAATGTGTCTGTTGGCAAAATTTTCCCAGAGTATATTTGTTACTAAATCCAGTAATGTAGCAAAGTAAAAATGGCCATTAGGGTGTATGAAAAAGCATTGATTTCTTCAGTAATAAAAAAGAACACCCCAGGTAAAACCAGAAAGATGGATGTGTAATCCTCACTAGTCATTTAAAGCTGTGCTGCCTAATATCGTTCACGTATCTTTTCTATCATAAATATTTGAGGGTTCATTATTTATTTTTATTTTTGCAGTTTAGTTCTTCTTTTTCCATGTTTAAAAGCCGTCTTTTCCAGATTCTACTGGTGACATTGTTGTTTAAGTACTGATGCAGTCCTACGCCAAATGTCGCAGTCCCTAGTTTGTGGATCCATCATACATGGCCTGCTACAAGCTGTTGTAGTGCTGGCTTGCCTTTGGTTTTGTGTTTTTTGTGAGTCAATACGGAGGACTGATGATCACATTTTGTTTGGAAGTACCATATCAGAAATAAATGGGAGAGAGATTTATGGAACTCTTCCAAAGGTCTTTCCTAGGTTTTGCGAGGAGCTCTAATAACCTGAGAGGGATGAGAAGACACGGACCAACGGTTTTGCCCCTAACTCGGGTCCCTACCCAAACTCTACATTCAGATGGATCAGAGGACTGGTTTAAAGAACTGCTTGTCCTCAGTGTGATCCAACAGCCATTCCATTTTAGACTCCCAGCAGGATACCATATCCACAAATAATACCTTTTAAAGAAGGCTTTTAAAGCCTTAGCTTTCACTATGATTTGAGCATGGGTCTGAGCTACGAAACGGAACTTTGTTCTAGCAGGGGACAAACAGGTGGCAGCCAAGTCCAGAGGTGCAGCTGGATCTGAGAAGACAGGAGTTAATTTCCCAAAGGCTTTGCATAAATGAAGGACACATAACTTTAAATATAGCAGCACTTTACACCTAAAATATCTCCTATTTCAGTAAGAAACGGTAATATGTCCCCAAAAGTAGAACAGAACACAAAGTAGCTACGGGGCTTCATGAGTGGATATAAATTTAGAAGATCTGATGAGCCATCTCAAACTTTTCTCCAGCTGCTTTGATGACATCATTGGTTTCGCTATCTACAGTGGCACCATTGTCACATTAAACAATGACAGTTCTAAAACTATCCTCTGCTTTCCTGACAGATATTCATATGCTGCAGGAGGAAAAAAAAAAATCTTCTTCTTGTCATCATTATTTTTCTTTTTTTATTTTCCTTTTCTTTTTTTCCTCCCACATAATTCCCTTTTGTCCTTCAGGTCTTAATTGCAATTCATTATTATTTTTGTGAAGAGCAGCCTCATGAAGGCAAAGAGTTAAAGACGTCACTTTAAATGACAAAAGCTGAACACTTTACCCCACTTTCAGTCTCTCATCTATTCATCCTTTTCATTGTGAACTTCGCTATTTCAGCTTTCTAAGCTCTTCAACTACCTGCTCCTAATTTGTATTCCTGGGAAGAGGCCTAGGCTGGTTATTTTGCATTTGTGTGCTAATGGTGATGAGTTTGCTTCTAAGAGGAGAACAGGGAGGGGAGGGCAGGAACCTCCGAAAGGGTTTAAGTGGGAGTGGGGGTGAAGGTGCAGGAAGGGTTGTTTGGGGGAGAGTCATGCTGAATTTTAACCCTGAATGCTTTCTTATACAATTTAGCACAAAGCCCTCCTGATTATATGGAAAATGACACCCTGTGAAAACTTGCCTGTTCATATACACCTTTTAAGCAAATAGGTTAGTCAAGTGTCTGGAAAGCCTGGGAGACAGATGGGTCATCATTTTATTAACACATTAAAACATGACATGTATTTTGGAAAGCTTTTTTTTTTTTTTCATATTGCCCTGAAAATTATGTAGCTTATTCAAAGTATGTATAGTATTCCGGAATATGTTTATTAAGGGAAACCGTCTGTACATGTAAATGACAGCAGTGCAACCGAGCTCTGCTTTGTTTGATAAAACCATTTACTTTCACAGCGTTAATTTTGCCTGTGCGTTTAGATACCATGTGAGATAAAATACCTTTCATTAGATTAAACAGGCAAACAGAGGCTTTTTGACTTATTGACTAGTATTTCAAAGCTGAGCATTTCTTATGCTAATCATTTTTTATAACTAATTTAACAGACGTAAAAGAATGTCATTATGAATAATTAGAGATGTTAGTAATTTAGTTTCTAATTAACCAGGGATGTGGCAGACCATTACAGATGGGAATACTCATTAGCTGTGAGAGGCATGGGTGTTTTACAGCTTATTATAGATTCTGCCTATATTTAAAAATGTTTTGGTTGTTTGCACTTTCTAATATGGAGCACTTCCACTTCATGCTGCTGGGTATATTGTCTTGTACTTTGTCGCACGGTAAACCAGACAACTGTGCAAAGCACCTGATGCAACAAAGCGTGTAGGCAGTCATTTTCCATTTCATGAACTACTGCATGACAGTAGTTCTCACCCCAACTCCACACCCAAGAAGTGGACTTGCAAAAGGGGCATTTTTCTTTTGCAGGTGCAAGTTGCTTGTAATACAATTAAGCACGTAAGTATTAGATCTTCAAATCTGTACCCATGATTCATTTTGTGAGCAAAAATGAAAAGGAGCCTACCCACTAGTGTCTCCCAACTCGCTGAGCTTATGACATACTTTACAGAATGGTACTGCAGCCTATACTTCACCCGTTCGCTGTGTGTTGGCTTCCACTAGTGACTGCATCCTGGGTATGAAAAAGGCTGTTCTTCCAGACTCTTACGTCCCCTGAGTGAACTTCCACACACCACTGCTGTTTCTACTCTTTCTACCTTTTGCTTTCTTTAGCCACAATTTCTGAAATTCTTATTTATTCTAAATGTTCAAATTCTGTTTCAACGAGACCCGATCAAAATGCAATCATCTGAAGACAGGCTTTTTTCCCTCCCATTTGAAAATAAAATTTTTTTTTTTTTTTTTTCCATTTCCTCAGGTACTGGAAATCCTTTGGAATCAGTAAGGTCAGCTTGTTTTGGAAAGGAGACTGGATATTGATTACAGTCATCATAAGTCATTTTGCAATATTAGCATATTAGCAATATGGACAGGCCATTAAGCTCTCCGAGAAGGGCAGTCTGCTCCACGATTTATTAGTCTATGGAAAGCAAGAGAGTGACAATTTCATAAGCTATGGCAACAAATAAACCCGAAGGAGAAGAGCTTCCTCCCAGGTCCGACATTAAGGTTATACAGAAATATGCACCCTAATAATGGCCGTCTTTGTCTATAGAACAAAGTCACGCACAGTTTTTCAACAGTGACCCAGTTAAACTGCTGTAAGCTCTGTTCAATCTGAATATGCGTAACAGACCTCCACTTCAGTTAACCGGTGCAACTTTCTGCTGTAGAGAGAAGCAAAAGTGGTTTCGAGTCAGATCGTTCATCATTTCGGTGCAAACCTGTTTGTGATTCATCTCACTTCAGAACAAGCGTGTCCCATTTCAAGTCCTGGGTTAGAGTCTGCACCAAAAATATCAGAAGCTGTAAATTAAAATGAACTGCTATTTCAATTCAAGTGTTCACATAGGGAAGAGGTAAAGATGGAGATTCCTGATATGCTTATTAGCCTACTTATGTATATTGTATTGCCAGTTAAACTTTGCCTAAGATACAATTCAACATACTTAGTCAGATTAGAAAATATTTTTTCTTTTCATAGCAGAGATTAGAGCACTAACCACAGCTATGGAAAATCAGTGTTCAGTGCCTGCTCTACTATAGATATCATAATACAAATGACCTTGGGCAAGTCACTTAGCATATATTTGCACTGCAATCAGACAACCTAACCTTAAAGTTCAGCATTCCTGAACTTTTTAGCAGCACCAGCAGACCACTGTCAACCCCCACTGTTTTCAAAGGCCACTGTGGCCCCCTATAAAAATTTTAATCAAAAGCACCATTGTGACAATGTTGTTTTATAAGGTTCAGCAAACCACTTACTATAAATTGGGAACTGCAGATGGGAATCACTCCAATGGCATGGCTTCAATGTGGGTTAAATGCCGAGGGTCCCAGTCAGATTTCTGCGTCCTGAGCTGCTTTGTCTACACTTCTGTGAGTGCTCGATCTAGTCTGGCTACCACCAGCTCTCCCGTGCCTGTCCTCGCTGCCGCCTCACTTCCCAGTCGCAGTGTCGACTGTGCCCCAGCTCCTCACCTGTAAAAGTATTTGTCTACCTCATGGGCGCAATCTGAACATAAACGTATCAAAAGACTGGGAGGAATGCAGACGTCATAGGGTTAATGAGAGCATTTAATATATATACTCTAAAATACGCTGAATAGTTATCTTCTCAACTTTCCCTAGGACCTTGTGGGAAGTCCTAGTGGGTCTGGCTAGAGGAATGAGCAAACTACTAAAACGAAGGTGGGAGGTTATATAACTGTCAAAAATTATCTCAGTTCTGTTGGTTTAACCAACGTCTGACTCATCTGACCTCTCTCTAGCCTGACTACAGTGGAGATTAAAAAAAAAAAAAAAAGGCACCAGATCATTTTATAAGAACAGAAGGTGCTTAAAGGAAGGGGGTTACGTTATAAAGAGCGGCTGATGGCCAACAACTACCTTCTCACATGCCAGAATCTGATAGTTTGTTTGGTTTTGCCCTCAGAGTTAATGTGACGTACCTGAACGTGTGGAATCTTCAAACTTGAGTCTGAAATCTCCTTATGGTGATGCACGCTTCTGGCTGAAGTGGGTGGGGACAGTACCCGCATGTCACTTCCAGATGATATCGAGTAAGGAACAGACAAAACAAAATTCTTACAAATAACAGATTTTGGGCAATCAGAGTTGACTGGTGGTGCTATTCTTTAATCTAAAACAGTTTCTTCACCCTTAGTTGCAAATGTTTTTCCCCAGGACAAGCAATAACATAATGCTTCCTTAGGGAAACTTTGCCTGAATTTGGATAAAAAGTAATTGGGATGCATACCCCCACCTTTTAGGTTACTACTTTTGCTAGAAGTAAACCAACTGCGTGATATCATGAGCTTCATCCAGTGTTTAAAACAACCAAGGGGAACTAAAGCAAACCAAACCAGGAGCGGGCCTCGTGTTAAGTTAGCAGCTACTGCCTTTCTGTAGGGAAACAGACTGTAAACATTAACGGGTACAACTAGATCAGCTGTATCTATAAATTCTATGAATTTTCATTGATGGCAAATTCTAAAAGATGAAAGGCTATACAGCTGTCCTACTTTGATTGTTAATTTTTCTCTACATGTTTCTTCTGAATGATCTTGGAGAAAGAGAAAAATCTTTCAACTACAGTAATCTAGCCTTCACTGTGCAATGACTGAAATAGATACTGTTTTGTCATTTACAGGTTATTGCTTAATAGAAAGTTGTCTGAGCTAGTTTCCTAAGATTAGGTGATGACATATTTGAACGTCACTTATCGTAATCATGTAAGCAGTATGTGTATCTTAATAAAGATCCTCTGCGCTGGGACTTTTTTTTCCTCTGGGTTATAAGCTATGTTCTGATGCATAAAAATGAATAATTTAGTTATAACTGTACCACCGCAAGTTTATTGTAAACTGAAGCCACAATTGCAATCTTGGATGCCACAAAAAACTCGCTATAAAAATATCTAAATGGTTCTTTCTTCAGCTGCAATAACATACCATTTTGCATTACCAGATGTTAAAACTCTATAGATTATCTGACAGCAAATACTATATCAAAGGCAGTTCAAAAGAGAAGTAAAAATGATTTTCATATTTTTAATCATGCCTGCAGATGGGTTAGGATAATCTGTCATAGTTCAGAAGTAGAAAAGAAAAGAAACAGGCTTGATGTAACTTGGCTCAGTGGTCTGTTTCAAATACGGTTCAGACACAATGGGAAAAACAAACAGGTCTTTGCTTGAGAAAACAGATGCAGCAGGCAAGTGCAAAATCTTACTTTGCTCTTTTCAAAGACAAAAAGCAAAAATCTAGCTTTTTAGGAGAGAGAAAGAGAAAGAGATCACTCCAAAGAGCCCGTGTAAGCTTTTCTTTTTTGAGATACTTTCTGCGCTCCCCCCTTCCTCTTCCCACACACGCTGAATCAACAAACCCAGATGTTCACAAGAATATGTCCCTCGGCACGGCCACGTCCTATGCCATGCTTGTACAACAAGAGGAGATGCCTCGCTGCAGATGCACGGGAATCCCACGGGACCAATTGTTACGCTGCAAAGCGATGTACAAACTGCGCTGCAGAGGCAGCAAGAAAACTGAGCGCGTCCTTTATTTCTGCACGGGGAAAGCCTCACGGGCTGAACCCTCTTCAGGGGCCCTGAAGATCTAGAAACTCAGGGCTTACAAAAAATGTGACTTCTGACGGGCAGCTCTGGGCATGCGCATCCCAGGTCCTTATCTTTTTAGCCACACGATGTTCCTTCTTAGTCTGGCACAGAGCTGAAGTGTGGGATCTGGAAGACAGAAAAGAGCCTGATACCAATAAAAAACACAATCATAATTGTTATCTTACCTTCTTACTTATGGAATTTATAGGAAGTGGTGTTTCAGTTTATACCCACCAGAGCAGTGTCTCGGTCATCTGCTTACCTGCTTTTCTCACATATTTTCCTTGACTGACACCTATTTTTATTTTCACTGTCCGCCTGCGATTTAAATGTGCGACCACTTGAAGCTGGAGAAAGCAGCAGGTTTATGTTTTGCACACAGCAGCTCTTGTGTCACCTTCTCCTAGTTTAGTCACACCTGAATACCTCATGGCACCCTTCAGCCGGCCTGTATGGAGGGCTTCAAAACGGCGAATTCGGCAGGAGCGCTGTGAAAAGACACACAAAACAAGTGGGATGGGGAACCAAACCGCCCGGTGCCTGGCGTGAAAAGAAAAATAATAAAATAATAAGGCAGTCCTTCACCATAAACAATAACCTGGATGTTTACTGTGCCTGGCCGCACACCCTCGAGCAACGTCTGAGCCGCCCCCCTCCCCAGGCCGGATGGCTCCACAGCTCAGTGCCTTGGCTTAGGTGCAGTTGGAAATGCCCGAGAATGGCTCTTTGTTGATTTTCGCCTGTGCGAGAGAGCCTGGTGTTGCTGCGAAGCGAAGTGCTATTGAATTTGCTCGCTCAGGCAGAACACTCGACAGGAAGGAAGGAAGCAGCCATTCTTTCTGGTCCTATTGTCTGGCCACCAGGCTTAGGCAATCAAACAGCCCTGTGGCCCGGCTGCCGGCTCCCGCTCCGGCCTCTTCTGGTGGGCCCGGGGCAGGGGGGAAAAGCGGGGGGCTGCCACCTTCTCATGGCGTTTACTTTGTTCGCCCTGCGCTCCAACCGCATCTTTTCACGGCTCAGGGCCTCAGGTAGCCGTTTTCCAGCCCTCGGCGTTTCTCCAGGGGAAAAAGGGTCGGGGAGGGGAGAGGCGGGAGCAGCCCTGGCTGGGACGGAGCTGCTCAAAACCCCTCCTGGGATGTCACCGGTGGGGGGGGGAAACAAAGTGCGGGAGCAAACTGCAGGAGACACTGAAGAGTCTTTCCAGTGCTAGGAAATATCTGTGTTGTGGTCAGGAGGCACTTCTTGAAGCTGTGGGCTGTTTAATGACACATTTATCTTTCGGGGGTAATGAAGGGTGAGGAGGAAACGGGCACGGGACAGACAGAGCAAACCTGTCTTTCAAAACAGGTTCATTTAAAAAGGATGCAAATCCAATGTGCGTTTCTGACTTCCCAGTGCCTAGCTGAGTCATCTCCCTTTTCTTCACAGGGTAAAGGAGAGGGTGAAAAACAGAGCCGAAGGGGCTGGTTCTGCAAGGCAGAGTGCCGTCAGCCTGGCCGCTGCTTGTAGCAAAGCCCGGGGGTCTGGGCGAGTTGTCCTCCTGAGGACGTGTGACAGAGGGAGTGCAAAAGGGATAACTTTTGCCTAAGAGCATCCAGAGCAAAAATCTACCTGCTGTCACGTTTCACCTGCTGTATCACATCCCCACAATGTCTCAGCACTTCCAGTCTAAAATCAGGTTGCAACCATAAAGTCGCTATGTGGATCTGCGACGCCGTTTCTCTTGTTCTTACTAAGATCTGTCTGTTGGATAGCCCCCTAGTTTGATGGCTGGATTTGCTGTGTGTGACAGCCGCAGGGTTTTTTTTGTTTGATCTTGGTGGGCTTTCCTCAGACAATGCGGTCCGGTGGCAGATCAGGTAATAGGTGTGTCAGTGATGTCATTCTTAATGTCGGGTGATAGATTGCGCACCGGCAAATCTGCGATGTACGGTGAGATAGTAGACTTTGGCGATTGCAGATGCCTTAGTGTTCACGCAATCCTGTTTCTGCAAGCCCGGGGGTGGTTTCGTGGTTGTTTAAGCCACCTTAAATCCAGGCTCCGGTGCTCCCACCCATGCTGGTGTCCCCAGCTGTGTGTTCCTGATCCATCCTCTTAGTCATCATTATTGCTTCGAGTCTTGCTTGGTTGCAAGGTTGGATGCAACTGAAAGCAAATGGTATCCCCTGAGCCTGCTCACTGGGTCACTGGGCAGAGGAAGAAAGGGCAGGAGGGAGCAGGACGGGGTGGTGGGGGCTGGTGGCAAGGTGAATCTGCCACAACCTAGGCTTGGCAAGGCAGACGTTGCCCCTTGGCATGGCATCATGCTGAGGCACTTTGAGTGCCACCTTCAGAGCCAGAAGAATTTGCTTATATCCAGGAAAACCTAGGAGCTGCAGTTGCCTTTTGTTAGCTTCAGCAGAAAGATGCGCGTTGCATTTTCTAGATTTGGCCTTGGAGTATACCCAGCTTCCCACCTTTATCTTAATAAAACCCCAGCTCAACCTGCTTACACCCACCCTGGTGTGGATCTGAAACAACCTTGATCAGCTAGTGGAGTTAATCCAGGTTTACCAGTGCAACAGGCAGAAATCGGCATGAATTATACCATTTGTTTTCTTTTTAATGAAAACAAGTGGAAATTACTAGAACAGAGAGACATTTGAAGCCAAGCAGAACTCTTGGGTTTGGATTTTATTACAAACTTGAAACTCGGGCCAGTTTTGATGGGATTTGTAAACGCTTTCAACAAACGTGGGCCCAGTTTCAAGTGAGGCTGGGCTCCGTTGTGAGGGAATCCGGGCCAAGGTATGGTTTTGAGTGGAAAGCATATGAAACTGAGTGCATTTTCCTGATTTAGAGTCTTGCTTTGAAGTACTTGGTCCATTCAAACCTAAAACTCAAAGCAAAAACCCACATGGTGTGAGTGCACTGCAGCCAAAACTATAATAAAAAATTCCCTTGAAACTCCATGATTCAAAGCTAGCACAGCTCCAGATACTCCTTATAAGCTGTTACCGAGGTTGTTATTTTGCATTTATATTTTACTTCAGAAATTTTAAATAATCTGAAATCTTTACTAATTCCCGGATTCTTAAAAGACTGTATTAACATCTTACTGTAAGGGCTGCAGTGGGGTGGAAAGGTTTCAAGATTATTACTTTTGTTAATACCTTGTTTATGAATCTATAAATAATTAATCTTTTTTTTTAATCTTGTCCTAAATGAGATACCTCTTTACTGGCCCTACTCTACGTCTATGGGGCTCTTTCCCCATGCTCAGAACTGTAGTGTCTGAGAGCCTTCCAACAGCGGGTGAAGCAACGTGAATAACATCTGTTACGTGCTGTTTATTGTCTCATCCTTTCCCTTGAGATGCAGCATGTGCAATGAAGTGTCTTGTTCTGGTGGGGGTTTTTTGTGTCGTGATTTATGTTATGATCAAGAAACCATTTGTTTGAAAACGTCTTAAAGGGCAAATGAGTGGAGGATATTACTGGTTAGAAACTGGAGGGAAAATTCCCCATGAGGTAGTACTGACATATTTCTTTTTTTTATCTTTCAATTTTTTATTTTTTTTTTGCCATTGACAGACATTTTCACTTTACTGCAACAGTCACATACATAAGCTCTGTGCACATATTCACATAGCTAGACAGAACTGCTTTCAAGCGTTTTTGTTTGAACACAGAGTAATGCAATTAGCTTTACTGCCCAGCATGCCTTTGATAGCAGAAAGTATGCTATAGGCCGACTTCTCTCCCCTTTACAGATGCATCAAAATTCCATATGAGCAGCCACCCAGCGACTTGACTGGCTTTTGCATTTCCAGTTAACTAGCCTGAATCATAAAAGTCTGGGAAAGGATCTGAGAAGCGTGTTCCTCCAACTACTGCAACACTTCAGCAGTAAGGCTGAATTTGCGTTACATGTGGAGAATCGCATGTTGGTATGCATCTTTCATAGTCCTATACAAATCTGTTAGGCACTTCTGAGAGGGGCTGGTAGTCCCCGGCCGCCTGCCTGTGGAACACCCATAGAGCTAATGGGAGGTCTGCATGTGGCTTGCTGACAGGATCAGGCCCTGTGGCTAAAAGCAGTCAAAAGATTTTGTGATATAAGTAATAATTCCAGTACGAAGAGTCTCCTTTCTCATACACCTCTGTAATTAATCCTTGGCGGCTTCAGCTGTGATCCTGATGGTCTGGGCCAAGAGGAAGCAGAGGCAGGGCGGTCAGAATGGAGGTCTGGTTCTCTCACTTCTGTAGCTCATCAGAATCGAAGTGATGGCCTCAAACGTCACCGGGAAAAAGGAACTGAATTGTTTCTGAGGGGACAAAGGGAAAGAAAAAGAAAAAGGACAGCTGTGGGGATGACAAGATGAAAAGTAAAGAGAGAGAGCAGCAGTGAGGGTGCAGTAGTGAAAGCAGATGCACATTTGCAGAATAGTCTCTGCTGCTCTTCCAAGTACATTGCCATCACCACTGACTTCTCCCAGGGATAAATGCACAGTCACGTACTTTGGTCTTGCTTCTCCTTGGAAGTTCAGAGTGAAAAATCAAACCCGGAGAAGCTCTCCAAAGTTCTGTCTCCATCCATTCTTCCTCCTGGCAAGTCCTGCTAGTCCCTTCTGCGTATAAAGCAACATGAATTAGAGCAAAGGTTGGTTTCAAGACCATTACAGCAACACTGGAGAGCACTGTACTGGGTAGATGTCATAACATAGTGTCCCAAATAGAAAAGTGACTTGCCATTATCTCACATGTTCACATATACTGGTATGAGAGGTGACTCTCACTTTAAAAATAAATCATGTTTCTGGAGCATGCATGCTGGGTGAAGCACCTCCGTACCAAAGCTCTGCATAGCGCAGGAGGAATGAAGAAAGCATCACGTTCTTGATTCCTCTGGCCAGGCCCGGACCAACTTAGACTGAAGCTCAGCTGCCCTACCTGGCACAGCCTATATGCGGTTAGAGCACTGACGAAGCAAGTACCTGCTTGCTCCTCTCCCTTTCTTTCACCTTACAGTTTGCATACGGCAAACCCAGGTCATAACAGAGGAGATGATCTGGCCTGTAAAATTTCTTTGGACAGAGAAGTTTGTGCTAATTCAGCGTGTTTCATTTTGCTGAGCTTCACCAGGCTCCATATGATTTTTAACAGAAGCTCCACATACAAGGTCCTGCGTTGTTTTGTGGAGTTTCCTCGGCACAGCTATCTACACCTAGTTTGATAAAAAGCTGGTTCCACTACAGGCTCTAAAGCTTTTTTCTGATTGTTGTTTTGATATGAAGACTTAGTGAACATCTGAACTACTTGATGTCCTTGTTGTATTCCACTTGTTCCCTCTCCGATATGGATTGTAATGAGTTTGTTAGCTGTCATATCTTGGAGATTAAGCTTTTGTGCAAGTTTTTTCAGGAAAGACATGTGTAAAGGGGCCCTTTCAGCCAGAGAACAAGTGTTCGTTAATGGCCATACACATTTTTTTGGCATGCATCCATACATTGGCAGTACGATCAAGCATACCCCAGCAGACAGTAGAACAGAGATAGTTGTAGGTATAGAGACCTTGGGAACACAGGGGAAAATATGTCATCTCTGCTTTCTTTTAGGACCTCCCTCAAGACTGAAGGCCCACAGTAAATGGTGGTCCTGGTTTCTGTGGTGTCAGCCTAGAGGACTGTCTGGAAAATTCCATACAAAACAAAAGGACTGCCAAGCCGCCTTACTGACAAATTAACTTATCAGCTGGAGGAGTTTTGATTTACAATGAAATTCTCTGTTGGTTACTGAGAGTCTCCCATTCAAAATTAATGACTTCATAGCTGATGAATGATGAAGCAGGAAAGGAAGTGCACTGAAGACAGAATAAAAATCATCAGGTGAAAGGGGCGCTCTGTGATTATGGAATAAAAACTAGTCATTAGGGCTTTAAAAAAAAAACCCCAGAGCTCGGCTTCTCACTGGTGCTAGTGGTGGATGTTTTCTTGGAATAGAAAATGATTTCCCCCCCTCAGGATCTGTGGTACTATAAAAACAGTCCCCTTCAGAACTAACTTCCAAATCTGCTAACATAATACTCCTCTGAAGAAGAATAAGAATGTTGGTTTTACAGTTAATTAAGGGTTTTGGGTCAGGAACTTGAAATATATCCATTAGGGTATGGTTTTCTGGTTAAGGAGTCATAAATACACAGTACACTTTATTAAATAGCTTGAAAAAGACTATGTTTAAAATATGATAGCTGCTTTGGTGTGTTTAGCAACAGATAAATAAATGAAAGAAAAGAGACGGTTCACCTCAGCAATAACTGGGTGTGTTATTTCTTCGGAAAAGTGTATTTTGTTGTTACCTGTTCATTCCTTTTCTTTCTCTTAACTGATTTGAGGATGGAGGGAGGGAAGATAAAGATGGAAGTGGAAAGGAAGTAGAGCAAAATTACACAGGGATTTGGGTTTTTTAAAACCAAAAAAAGGACTGTTACAAGACAGAACTGAAGTGACCACCTATTTCTTGGAGCTTTGTGAGGTGTGAGAGAAGCACCATATGAGGTATTCACGTCCTGCCAGCTGGGACAGTCATTTCAAGAAGAGGAGATTAGTGGGGCAAAGCATAGTCAGAAATAACTAGAAAGAGGGAAAGGAATTTGTGAGGGAAAACATACAAAGAGGGACATTCAGGTGCCAAAATCCCAAATCTCCTGTTGTGGCTGTGCCTCCAAAGACATCACTCCAGTGCTGCAGGGGGTGGAGGTGGGGGGGAGCAGAGAAAAGCAGGGTCCATGCAGGTACCCTTGAACAGTGGACCATTTGTTTGTGAGCAGAATAATCTTTTAGACAGTTCATCATTTCCAGGACCATTCTTATGCTAATTCCCCAGACTTAGGGAAACCTTAAACTCCTTCCCTTGCTGAATGGAACCATTCCTCCATCAAGAGTTAATTTTAAAAAGAGAGCAAACAGAAGGACTTGATGTTTGGCAAGCTTGGGGTTAGAACGTTCCCATATACACATACACATTTAGAAGAGAAGTATCTTAGTATTCATGATACTTGGTGATAGAGTAGCAAAAAGCTTTCAATTAAGCATGAAAAACAAATATCACAATTTATCTCAATTCTTCAGTCTTTCATGTTCTGAAGGTATTTTTTATGGGATTTTTTTTTTCCACTTTTTTTTTTTTTGTGAGTGTCTTTCATTTCAAGTTACCCTTATTCTGGGTCCTTTTTTCTTTCCCTTTGGTCAAAGCATTTCTGAATTTCTGCCAAGAAGTTACTATGTAAAGCCTGTTGTACTCAAGAGTTGGATTCCCATTCCTGGAATCATGACTAGCAACCCCAAAATAGAGTGCATTGTTGTTTCAGAAGGAAAACAAGGGAGGAAAGAAACCTTAGGAACAAACAGAGAAGGATGAAGCCAAGCGACAGTTACAGACTCTTCAGAAAGCTACTCTTCAATTAGACATTTAGATTGGCTACTGATGAATCTGATCTAGATGGCAGGAAAAACTACATTTGAAGTACAGTCAACTCTTATAAATTAATGCTATGCAAAGCTACCTATTTTTGCTTCCTGCCTACTTGTGTTTAGAAACCAGCATCTTTACAAACACTTGAGGGGTAGGACACCTTGGAATGTCCTGTTTCTGTTGCAGAACACAATTTTTTTTCTAAACACAAAGTGAAACTTCATCACAATTACATTGCAAATTCATTCCCTCGGGAAAAATATGGCACAATCCGTGCAAGGGGGAATTTTTTGTTTGTCTGGTTGGTTGGTTGGTTGGTTGGTCGGTCGTTTTTTTTTAAATGGTAATGTAAGCAAATGGGTTAGCAATAATATTACTGATGTTTCAGCAAAAATATTGATCTATCAGCACAGAAATACTGACACTTTACAAAAAGATTCCATGCTAAAGTAAGTATTTTCAGGAAACTTTTGTCAAAGTAAGTATATTACTGAATCCTTATCCAAAAATTCTGTACCAAGTTATTATCTCATCAACTTAACATGCTATGCATTGCTTTTTGCTGATTTTCATCACACAGAAGTTTAAATTTCATAGGTGTAGCAGGATTTGATCCTATAATAGTAATCATTATTAACACAGAAAGTTTAAAGCATGGAGAGGCTGACTGGAGAAAACAGAAGAAACTTTGGGTTGGCAAACAATGTTATATCTCCTTTGTAAGGAAATGGGATGGAGGGAGGCTGATCACCATTAAAAAGGTTCTACTAGTAAATTATATTAAAATGTGCTCTTGGGATGACTGAGTTTGAATCAGTTAAAGAATACAAAAATGAGAGGAGGTGCCTAGGAAGGTAAAAATATTTCCGTAAAGTCTGTGGAACTTTATGGTGGTGATAAGATTCTCCCTGTTTCCACTAGGACTTTTATAATGACAGCGTGAGGGAACTCAGATTCTCCTATGCCCAAAATATTAAATCCTTTCACTTGAATTAAGAGGACCCTTCTTAAGAATGTATGTTTTATGACACACAGTGGACTGACTTGTTTCTACAATTTAGTAGCTTGTGATGAGCTCATTGGTTCCCTATATTATAGGGAATACACAGAAATAAAATACTACTTTTAGGTTAATAAAATATGATTAACATTAATTAAGATTTTCATATGAAAAGAGACACGAGGCAAGACCAGATAAGAGAAGACAGTGATTTCGGCCTGTGCTTTCAGTGGGTATCAGCACTATGATGTTAAACTTAAGAAACTATAAAGGTCTGAATTTAGATGTGACAATCGGGCTTGGGAAAATTCAGCCTCTTTAAAGTACATCAAAACCCAAGTACAGTCCAAAATCACTAGTTCCTTTGCAGCATTTAAAAAAAATTAATGAATATGTGAATATGCACAATATAAAATATATATTTAAATCCAGACCTAACATAAGTTGTGTTGGAATTCCCAGGCTAAAAATACATTGTGACATCCTAACCATTGGATGAGACACCTGAACTGTTTCTCTACTTCAGGTAACCAATGAAGAAGTTAGACCAAACTTAATAAGTACTTTGTAAAGACATGGCCGACAGAAAGGAATGGATGTCTCTGAGCGCCTATGAAAGATTTTATCTGCTGAGGCCTGGGTACTCAGTTTGGGAGCTTAATGTAGGGCCACACAGGTTACCAATCTGGATATCTTCAAATATACTTATGGAGACTTTAGCATTTACCTTTTGGAATATGCTGTCTGCTCCAGCAGAGAGCTAAAACTCGGTTGTGTGCTTGCATTAGATGAAATGGAACCTCTCCTGAACTGTCTGAAAGGCAAGTTTTCAAAATGACATCATAAGAATTTTTTTTTTTTTAACCCTGCTAAAGGTGTCATGAGGCCAGAAATACCAGAAAATTTCTTTGTCTCCTCTAAGTGGTAAGCAAAAGGTGCGTAGAAGACTTAAAAACTGAATCCATATATAATGCAGAAGGCTTTACCAAGTGGACATGCACAAAGTATTCCTACAAAACACTTCCTTGTGGAGTTGTCTGGCTAAAACACAACATAAGACAGTACCACTGAAATCAGATCGCAAGGGACACACTGTTTTATTTTCCTAATCCTTGTTGGTGCGTATTCAAGACTAATGAATATAGAGCGCATGTGTGTCTCTAAATAAACTAGTGTGTTTGCATTTAAAAATGTGACTATGTCAGTTTCTGTAATTAGATCCTTTAGCATCTGTTATTGATCATTCCTGCACTTCTTTAGCTTACACTTGTGAATCAAGTAAAATGCAGAATGTTACCATACAGAAGAGCAATGCTAAAGAAAACATCTATCGTGTCCAGCCTTACAGGGCCAGACAGTCGTGCATAGTTATCAATCTAATTTGCTCTTGGCCCACAACATAAAAAGTCTCTGATATCTGCAGAAAAGTATATCTTGGTGCCACAAGATCGTGGTGCCACACGATCACGAGAAGAGGAGGTTCAGGCAATCGGGACAGCTGGTTAAAACTCAGCTCGGTGCGAGAGTTCACAGACAGACACTCCCTGTTTTAGCACAAACTTGGACTGCCATTTTTTTCTTAGGAATGACAGCATGCTACGAGAATGTGGAAATGAATATAACCCAGTTCAGAGAGTAAGACTTTTCTCCTCCCAAGAAATGCTTTACTACACAGAGAGCACAGGCATACTGCTTTAGACTATCAGTGCCTTACGCTGCACTGATTTGTATCTAGCCTAGGTGTGTTATATTCATCTGACCTACCAGCTGCACTTAGCAAAGGCATTGTGTTTATGTCTTTCCAAAGATGGGATTCAAAATAGGGCAGATGTAGACAATACGAGTACCAACTCTCTCTTTACTGTCTTCAACCTAGCTTCAATGATAGCTGTAGTGAACAAAGCAGGCATATATCAAGTACCAAAGCCTCTATGTTTGTAACTTTTAGGTAGGTTACAATAAAAATCAAGTTTTCCACAAATAGCCTCAAAATCAGAATGGCTTGATACTGAAGAACTGAACTCCATGAAACCTAAATATCGGACAGAATACCCAGAAGAGTAAATGTGAATAAAAATGAGAGTCGCCTTTGGACCTGATCCTCGTGTCTCTTTCACAGCTTTATTTCTTCATAATCCTCACATTTTAGATGTAAAGAATTCATAATAAAGTGAAGAAGAGCAACATAGATTTGATGTAGTATGTGCAAGTGGAATGAGAAACACCTCTCATAGTCCAAAGCAGCTGTGGGATTTGATTGAGAATTAACAGAGTGAAAAATAATCATAAGAATTTTCATCTGGTCGCTGTTGCTAGTGATAACAGACACTGGCACTCATGTGTCTCAGATAATGCATTTCAGAGTAGGCAATGTTATAACAATGTACAAGAGAATTAAAAAGAGAAAAAAGTTTGTATCTACTACAGATCAATAACCAAAAGAATGAATAATATGTCAGTGCTAACATAGGAGGTAAATTTCATTTAGCTCCCTTATTGATCTCTGATATAATTACACTGTACATCAAAAGAAATTCAATTATATTCATGTGTTACTTTGTGAACTGTATTAGCATCAATTGGACTCATGATCTTACAGCAGGGAAAAAGCTTCCAAACTAAAATGTATGTAAACCACTACATTTGCTTTCCCAGATCTGAAGTGTGCATTACAGTCAGGCAGATGTAGTCCTTTGATGTGGTTCTAACAATTTTAACAAAGATGTAAAGACAGCAGTATAAATGTCAATACAGGCTACAGTCCAGTCCACCTAATTTTTACTCCAAATTTGTACCTACAGTTTAAGCATCTCCAAAGCCTTTTTATAATGCAGTGAGTCTCTCCGATACAGGGAACCTGGGCGTTAGGGGCAATCCATCCCTAGGGATTTAATGCATCGTCCAAACTAAGTCCCCTAGTCATGTGGATTGGATCTCATGTTGCTTAGCTTTTTGGCAAGAATAAGAAGATGCAGTCCTTATCAATCATAGATGCGTAAGGCAGCTGATAACGAGGTAAAAAGATCTAGCAAGGAGTTGGTTCTGTCAAAGATGTGGATGCAAAGAGCTGTATAGACATTCAAGTTGTTTGGAGTCCTTCCCATAGATGACAGAAAAACCAAAATCCTTTTCAAAAATGCTAAAAGCTCCAAGTGCCCACTGTCTAGCTCCCAAAACCTACCAGCTTCTTCCAACAGCCTCTCCAGGGCAGTTGTTGTCAGGCCTGAGAAATGCCTGTCTTGCAAACATAGGTCTACTACTGTGTCTCGTGCAACTCCTTCCTAGGGGTGACAAGGTTTCTCTTTTGCTCCTGAGACACATTGATTTTTTCTCTGAGAAGCACTCCAGAGAAGGGTTGCATCAGCCACTGCGTATAGAGTGTGTTGTAAAACAGCCCTGTCCTTTGGTGTTGTCCCTCCACAGTCGGTTCCAGCGGGGACATCCACCTCCTTTGACACCCTACAAGGATTGCCCATCCTTGCCCTTCACACAGCACATTGTATGGAGCCCCATGCATCAAGCAAAACAGGGTGATAAATGCGGTGTCACTGCAAAAATATGGAAAGTCAGATGTAAAGTATGAAAATATGCAGTTGTTTGAATTGAACGTCAATGTTAGTAACACAGATAATGCTTCTCTGATTCAGTTATTTGTATTTTATATTACTGCATTCAATAAATCTCTCTATTAATGAAAGCTGTAAAACGCTTCCAGATGGCCAGCCTTCTGAACACAAGAGTGAGCTGAACCTCACAGCTTTGCAGAGGAATTCAGGTTCATCTGTTGCAGAAGACACACAGGGCCTTTTCCCTAAACTTGTCCCAGCGACATGCTGAGGCAAACAAATACAATATGGAATGTAAGTATCAGTCCCTGGCTGAACAAATGTTCTAACATTTACATATAATTAGGGGTGCAACTTGGGAGGACGGAGGTAATCAGGCGCTGAACATTAGTAAAAGAGCTAATCCTTTGCTAAAGAGATGTAAGCCATTTGTGTAACCTCACTGGCATTGTAGTAAAAACACACGTTGTTAAAGATCTTAATTCTTTGCCCCTGGAAGTGTAAAACAGCTCATGGGTCATAGAGTTTGGAGGAATGTTGTGTACAATTATCATATGAAAGAAAAATCAAAGGATTGCACCTCAGCTTAATTTTATCTAAGTTACATCTGAAATGCTCAGTTTGAGATGCAAAAGGAGGTTCACCACAGGCCTACTTCTTTTCTTATTTTCTAGACAACTGTTTTTTATAGCAGAGCTGCAGTCACAATGAACTCAAAGGGACAGAGGCGTTATATGAAAATCATAAATGAATTGCACTGAGAGACCCAGATATATAAGTACCTAGACATCTTGAAGAAATATGACACTTTTCACAATTTTCAGGATTTAAATAAATGAATCTTATTCAGAGCCATAAACATCACTGGTAAGCTTGACAAGGTGGGATTCACAAACTTCATGTGTCTATAGCTGAGGCGGTCACCTAAGATTCCCTTTATGGCCACCAGAGAGAAATAGGTACATTAAGGATAAGAGTCATTTGACCTATTTTCATTGTCTATTTTAGGATGAGATGAATCATACTCTAGAAGTGCTTATTTCATTTGATTGAACATAAATGAGAGCACAGAGAGACTATTTCAGATGTTAACTACATCTACACTATGATTTATGATGATTAAGATACTGATGTCTATATTTGGTCAAATGAATCCAAATCACATTGACTTTGTTGGTTTTCAATTAAGCACAATGAAAAGGTTCATTTAGGGGAATGTCTTACATCCTATGCAAAAGACACTGTGAAAAATAAGAAATAAGTGAGACTAAGGCCTAATCAGGTGCCTGTTATGGTTTACACGCAGAGTAATTGGTTGGATTGGTAATGTACTTGAAATACTTACTAGAAGTAAGTCTGATGGCACGCTCTTACGTCAGTGAGACAATATTTTCCTTCAACAGAGAGCTACGAATTTTTGTGAATGTATGATTTAAGCATTTATAAAGGCGAAAATGTAGCATGGGATGTCATTTGGGATTTTTTAAAGAAGACTATGCAGAGGAAGAAGCTCTTCTAGCTTCACTGACATATTCCAATGTCAAAACAGAAATTATTTGATGACTGAAAGGAAATCTATGTCTTACACTGATATTACAGTGAGCTGAGGAAGTCCTACATTTATGTTGTATGTGAGTTGTATTTAGAGATATATATATAAAGTTAGAATATGAATACATAAATGAAATGAGCTAGAAAAATGAAACAACTAGGGTGTGAAGAGACCTACTTTCAGTTCCTTTATTGAGAACTTCTGTTTTGAGAAGCAGGTGGATACTATATATGAGTAGTATTGCTATTTTAAGAGCATGTGTATCTGGTGGTGTGTATGTGTATTTATGAAAATAGAAGAGAACATATCATCTGCCATATAAAAGAAAATAATTATTATGTTCCACATTGCTGGTGATCAACTTGAGGTTCAGATGGCTGTAAATGTTATTTATTTAATGCTTTGGTAGAAGCAGTATTTTTATTATGTTTATTTTATCAAAAGCTCTTCAAAAGACATCCAGGACAATGAACTTGCTTCTACTGCCCACTCCCTTTTCATCATCTGAAAACCTCTGAAAGCTTCCCACATCCATACTTTGCAGTCTTCCAGATTTGTATTTTGGCATTGCCCCTTATATCTTACATTAATATCATCTATAGCCCTCAGGTATCACTGAGAGTACGAACCTTACAAAGGTTTGGTTTTTTGCTTGTGGGTTTTTGTGTAGGTTTTTTTTTTTTTGAGTAATAATATATTGTTAGCAATGTTGTATTGTTAGCAACATAACATCCTAAAAATGCATGTCTGAGACATCCAAGTATTATAGAGGTGCTATATTCCAAGTATTATAGCATCCAAGTATTATAGAGACCAGACACATTAAGCTCCTTCCTTCCCCCAGGAATACCCTCTGGTCTGCAGCGAGAAGTAAACATCCAAGTATGCCCAAAAAGTGAGCTTGTTTACAGCCACATTGGAAGAAGGCAACTTTCATTTTCACTAGGGGCTCTATTGGTAAGCAATACCATTGGTGGGCTCTGAATCATAACACCCCCTCCACTGTTTCAGCCTCTCTCTTCCCCTTTCCCTACCTCTCTGGATATCGTCACTAAGACCCACAGAGAGGGCTTTTTCTTCCTTGGACCTTTACCTTTTCCCCTGCAAGGTGTTGTGGTGCAGGTGGCTGTACGCCGGGAAGTGGTCAGCGCATCAGTGTATGCGGGGCAGCGGGCGGTTTTATGGCACAAAACTTGGCCCAATGACTTCAGCACGGCTTCAACCGCAGTGACACCGTCATTATTTTAACTTCTGTGGTTAACGTTGCAAATTAAATCTGGCTGAGTAAACAGACCCCACGGTGCTGTCTCGCCTCCTTAAGTTTCCTCCTTAAACCCCCACTTTCAGCAGCTAGCTTTCTGTCAATACGCTCTAGGTTGGCACAAACCACTTCTCCTCGCACCTGTGATTGTATCAGGAGAAAAAAGACCAAAATAAATATTTACAGTGTACATGCAAGAAGAAAAGGGCTGTTTCCCCCTTTCTGTCATTGATTTCCTCTGTTCCTCAGTTACTGGTCCTGCTCTATTTGTTTATGATATTGTGTCTAACTTAGACTGCATTTCGTGGGCAAAAGTCCGTGTTTCTTTGTCATGGTTGTTTGTGCTAGTCTTACATACAATGGCAAAGAACAGAGGAATAAAACCCATGGAGAACACTCTAGATGAAAGTAGTAGTAAAAACACAAAAATTGGCTGAAAGACTCAGAAGAAGATAGTCACTAAAATGACCGTTAAACTCCTTTTTAAAATCTATTAGCTTTCACATTCATAATGCCGCCTCAGAACAGCATGTGCTATCTTTTAACCCACTAGACATGTCAAAAAAACCCCAACCCTAGCCCATGGGAGCATGTAGAAAATATTAGATTAAAATTAGGTTTGTTTTCTTCTAAGTGTTTAAAAAGTAATAACAGACTCTTATTGCTGTTAACAGGGTTTCACATTTTTCTCCTAAGTGATTGCAGAATTCTAGTTATGCATAAAAAAAACCCAGAAGCAATGATAAACAGCATTTCAAAATTAAAAATTCTCTCTTTTTTACCCTTGGAAATACACTAAATTTTTCAGACCAGTTTGGCTTACCTCTGCTATCTGATAAATGCTCTGGAAAGGTGGATTTAAGAAATCAGGCAGCACTGTGTCCTCTCATTTGGAGACCAACGAGTCTTCTATTTATAGAGGACTTTTATGTCCCCAAAGCCCCTATATAACCAGAGTTCCTTACTGAGGAGAGTAGGCTTTGCAAGAGACCCTTTTGATGGGTTCAGAATTAAGTAATGGTGATCAGGGAAAAATATCCTGCTAAAAAGCTGAATCGTTCTTATGCTCTAACATGGTGGTTGGTCCAGTTGCATTTGTTTATACTCTGAAATAGCTTAAATTCACTTGTTTACAAGATGGATGTGTTTCAAAGGTGGGATAGTTCCATACGTTACTGGCAGCGTAGCTGCTGTGTCTAGCAAAGCAAGTCTGTAAACTGCTGATTGCCAGAAGCCAGGAGGGCACAAGGGGAAGGCTTTCTCTCGACTCGCATTCCTTACCTCTTTTTTTAAACATCTCCTACCAGCAAAAAAAAAAGAAGTGTACTGAGATAAACAGACATTCATGTATGACTGGTCTGATATTCAGCATTTTCATCACAAGCGGTGAAAGCCTTTGAAAGCTAATGGCTTGCTCTGTCCTAAAGGAAACCCTTCCTGAGTGGGGGGAGATGCATTTGCCTGCCTTTGCTTTTATCTACTCTGGGGCTAATGGAAGACATCGGTTTCCTGTTCTGTCAATCTTGTCTGTCAAGCAGACACTGAATTCACTTTAATCAAAGCCACAAACTTTTAACAAGGTGTACACAGAAGGTTCAGCATGTCTCTCTTGCTTGTACATACGTTCTTTACCTTTTGAAACATCAGCTCTTCACATTGTGTGAGGGCCAGATGCTGAGAAGGTGAAACCCTCCTTTCGTTCCGCCGACTTCAATAACAATGCTGATTTATACCAGCTGAGCTCCTGCTCTGCAACTTATATTTTCAAGCCTCTCACATATATACATCTAGAACTGAAGAAATAAAGTTGATCTTCTGGTTTTCTTTCATCGAAACAAATAAACATATTTCCAATATTTTAAGATAAAATTTTCCTTGCTGCTTCTCTCAGAACAACTTTCTATCACTACTGATTTATTTTCTTTCATTTGTTCTTTTTTAAAAAATACTGTAAACTTGTTCCTGATTGTTGGCATCATGTTTTAATGTTAAAAATGAACAGAGAGACATTTATTTGGATAGAACTCCATCAGGCATTGAATTACATGGAATTCTATCTATTTTGTGTATTCTTAATGTGACCAGCAATGGAGGACATAGAGAGTGATGGCAAATAAATCTCAATGTATGAAGGCAGATGAAATGTTAGTCCTACTTATAGCGACACTGCTGCCTTTAAAAAGCCCAAATTTAAAGACTTAAATCACTAAGCTTCACATTCTCCCTGTTTTAGGGCAGTGACTCCTTCTAACTCTAAAGTACGCCACAGACAAGATCTCTTAAGAACTTGGGGCACTTGTAACTTGAGTATCCTGTATGTCCTATGGTTTAAGTCTTTATAGATTACTTACAAAGATCAGATAGTGCAAAGAAATTGAGAACAAACCATGTTCACTTTGATACTGTTTTCATACCAAATGAGGAAACTAAAAGTTTCCTCTTTGAAAACCACATGAGTAGAATATCGGTTGCCCGTGTTATAAAAACAGCAGAAGTTGTATAAAAAAGTATTTTAACAAAGAGCTCATGATTTCACCCCTTTATTGTAACTGACTTTTAAATTTTTATCTCTGTTTAAGAGAAAAAAGGCAAGAGGAAAAGCCATCTATTTGTTTTTGTTTTTTTTTTTTTAAATTGCTAGCAGAAAAGTTACACTAGAAGCTAACAGATGGATAAAAAGGCTTTAAAGAAGTTTTTGAGTCCAATAAAATTTAATCTTGTTTCACTGAAATCCTAACAGTCATGATTAAAAAGTACAGAGAACCAATGATGTCTTATCCTCCAAAAAAAAAAAAAAAGTATGAAAGTGTTTTTCTATTCCCATTTTCAATGTCATATTCATAATAATCATAGCTTCGACCACAAGTTTTGCTACTCCTGATTTAGCGAAAGCAAATACACTTGCCTCCCCCAATTTATCAGGAGTAAATATTGCATAACAAGCACACACATAAAACAAATATCCGGTCAAATGGAGGAGATGGGAATTGTTCTGCCAATTAGTAAATTATTCAGTGCTGGTAATGTTGCAGCTATTTAACTGTTGCTAATTGCCCAGATATATTTACTGAATACCAAAGAAGAAAATAAATAAATAAAAGATGCTCTGAATCACTGGTCTGTCTGAACCAAACCATCAAAGCGTGCTGTTGTGTTTGAGTTAGTTCCTCCAGAAGTATAAAAATCCTCTTGCTGGAAACTTTGATGGTAGATGGTAATGGCTTCTCTTCTGTAAATGCTTATGCACATATGTACATTTGCTCAAGTAAATAGTCTATGAGACTGTGCCCATGAATAATGTGACAGATATAGAAAAGTATAGACCTGGCTGACTCCTCTAATGTTTACAAAAACCTTAATGTCTTGCAATCTGTTGTTAAAAGGTAGACAAATTTAGATATTTCTCACATTAAATCAAATGTTAACTACACCGCTTTATGTTGTGTCATTGATATGGGCATTCAACATTTCAAGCAAAATAAAACAACACAGTCTGTGCCTTTGTTCATTTTTAGATTTCATGAATGTTGAGGCTTTAAGCAATATTCCTGTGGATTTGTTTCTCAGTGTAGATGACTTTTTAAATCCTTTAAAAGAAGCCTCAGCTAAACTGACTCAGCAGACATGCAAAACATAAAGGCCAGTGTTTGTCTAATCCACTGACATGTAATCTGTCTGATGCAGTTTAAATATTTTTATTCATCTTCCTTTCTTTTACTTTTCCTTTTGGAAAATACAGCATGCCAACACATCTCCTTGCTGGTTTTACAGTTTTCTTTGTGGCCACTGCTATCTCTTTCTCACTCTGCTTCCCCTTCCCTGCCCTCCACATCTACTCCTTTACCCTACTTGAGGTTGCCATGAATGCCGATCTCTTGGTTTGCTTCCTTGTCCATCACCAGGGAACTCTCATTTTTTTTCTTTAGCAAGTGAGGCTGTGAGTACCTGACTTCAAAATGAGGTGATGGAACCTGTGAGGTGGCAGTGGGAAGAAGTGCAGAGAAGGGTGACCGTCAACCAGCTGGATGGGGTCAAGGCAAATTTTGTTCCCTGGGAATCAGTGTATTTTACTTTGCTTGTCCCTATGTACAAATACATTTTTTTTTCCTTAGGGTTTTTTTTTTTTTACATTTTTCCTGAACTCATGTCGGTTAAGAAGAAGTCATCTGAAGGCATCTGATCTCATCAGCTGGAACATGGGCTAAGAGCAGTGTTAGATTCATAAAGGCAAATGTTCTCTGCTTTCCTTGATACTTACAAGTCCTCATATCACTTGGACATAGTTACCCAATCAAGTTGCGCTACAGTATCATCTTGTCTCAGCTGGGTACAACGGTTAAAACCTTTCTTCCCACGGTTCTCAAATGGCCAATTTAAAGACATTTTCTAACATACAATGGCCCCACTGCCTGTGACATCAGTAATGGTACACAAGAAACATTTCAGTCCTAGGTAACAAATTCAAATCTAGCCTAGGTTGAATATGAATCCTGTAAGACAGCTGTTTAGCTGGCTTTATGAAGGAATGAAAGGAGGTAGCGTCACACTGATTCTCAGTGATCAGGTGACTAGGTGGTGGTACAACAGATGTTACTTGGCACACTTCATGGTGGTCTCAGCAGACAGCCCCAGGAATAAAACAATGATCTCCTCAGTGCTAGGAGTGTTACCACTGAGTTAGAACGTGACAGCAGGGTGATGCAAGGAAAGATACTCTGTTTTGCTTTATGCTCTATCTCTGCGAAACTTGCTTTAGCTGCAGTCACGTACCTCCTATGAATCCTTGATAGGATAAAAGAAAATCAGATTGTGCAGCTGAGTGAAAGCCTCCTCCCTTTGTGCCTCCATTAAGACAGTGGAGTTCATTTCAAATACTTTGGCTGACATGCAAATTGGTAATGCACAAGGTAATAATATAACACAAGGAATGAAAATAGAAAAACAAAAATGGTTTTGCATCCAATATTTCATTTGAATCTAAATTAATCTTGGTGATCTTTTAGTACATAATACATTGAGAAAGGCAAAGACTATATTAAATTACCTACAGACAGTCCACAGTCACAAAATATTTGGAAGAAAGTAGTCTTCAAGGCATTTCTACTTCTTATTTCTTCACTGGCTCCATTAAGACACAAAAAATAGAATACAAATGTTTTAGTCCGACAAATATTCGATGACATTTAATTAAATAATAAGGGACACAAGCCAAGGGAAATACTACAGCATAACATCACAACAAATTAGTTTGGTATATAACATTATTTTGATATGAGAGAAACATATCGGCAGAAGAATTTTTCCAAAGCACCTTTTCACTTTTGATTTAAATTTAGCATGTCTTAATCTACTGTTCTAAGAAAACTCCTGTGAACGCGGTGCTTCTCTTGCACTTCAAGTTAACCAGGATCAGATGCTTATCGGTAGTGTTATTCTAGCGCATGAAAGTTTGCAAGATTCAACCTTAGGTCCATAGTTATTTAAAACAATCTTTACACACAGTTTATATTCAGAGTTGAATCAAAATGGCACTGCAAATATGACCGAGAACAAACATGGTTCACACTAGTTGTCGTCTGCTCCTACTTTTTGTTCAAAACTCCCATGGATGTCAATCCTATGTGTGACATAAGTTGTGTATGGCCCCTTCTGAGAACTATGTGCAACTCCTAACTGTGAATAGTTAGCTGTACCAAAAAAAAAAAAAAAAAAAAAAATCATGTTTTTATTTGAATGATCTCTTCCACTGTTCCTGTACTGACTCATACAATTTTTAACAGGAACAAATATGATAAGAGTAATAGGCAAGTATGTGTATATAAATATGCCTTTCTATATATACATGCAGTATATGGACTCATTGAGACTATTTTGTCTGCTGGACAACTTTCTGTGGTATTAGTCAGGCATTACATTGATTTTGATTGCATTCTTACTCTGGAAGGATAATTCGCTGTTATACATCAGGCATTTTTAAACAACAAGTCTTGTATTCACAGAAAGGCATAATAGCTTTGGTGACTATAATAAGTTATCAAAGTGCAACAGAGAAGATAAATTATGTGCATGAACTGTGATTATAAGTTTCTCATGTTCCAAGGGCTATTTCTATGTGCTTTTCATAAGGGTAAATGCTTTCTAGAGACAACTCCATCTATAGATGTGTTTAATTTTACTTTCCTCTGTAGTTTAGGACCTATTTAAATGAATAATGATGGAAATTATCTAAAGGCCACTGCCATTAACAGGATGACTGATACCGACCTGAGCAGGGGGGGAATTCACCAGTTGGGAGGGAAGGGGGAAGGGCAGAAGCGGAAGAAACACCCCATTATAACTGCATTGTACTATTATAATGTTGAAGAATTGTCCATGTCTCATGACAGAGAGGTGGCCAGGCAACACAGCTACACAGCCCCTTGTCATGTCCCTTTCTTCCTCCTGATCAGCGTTGCCACAAGCTACTGCCATGTAGCTGGATCATTCCTCATTACAGTCTTAGGCTCAGTCTACGCTTGAGCACGTGTGTACATCTCTTTTAAAATGGGCCCTAATAAGCCTGATTTTTACGTGGACTTACACAGTTAAATCTTGAAATATGCAGGAATTTTGAACATGTGTCATTTCTGGTAATCTGGTAATTACTGGGCCACAAGTGTTTTAATTTTGGCAGTGTAAAATCAAAACTCCTATGTGGTCTGTAGGTAATAACGTAGATTAGGAAATCTGTCCCTATCAACGTCTATGTATCAATGTCTACATCTGACCTAGTCATTTTAGCCTTCCTTTATTGTCAACAAGCAAACATTTCCAGACGGTGATTCTGCTGACCTATTCTAGATATAATTATTTAAAGGTAAGATGAAAATTAGGTGAGGTTGATCCCACCTGTAGTTTTCCAATTTAGGGAAAACTGCTTTTCTTAAAATGAAGAATGATCAGTCTTTCTTTTATTTCACTTTTGTTTATTTCCATTTGCTTAACTCAGATTGTACTTAGTGTCATACAAACACACAAGAAATTGCCTTCTTCGCCTAAAAGGCTGGGATTTGTTTAAATAAAAAAGCAGACAAAAGTTCATACATCGTCTATTATAAGCTGGTATGAGCTGGAGGTGGTGCAGTACTGGAGAGAGCAAAACAGCATAAAAATGATTTATCACAAGTTAGTATTGTATAAAACCTCTTGATTTATCATCCAAGTACTTAATTTAAACTACAAATAACTTCTTGCACAACCACTGGTTTTAAGTCCTAGGAATGTGTATGTACACGATGAGATAAAAAGAATTATTATGGTATTAACTGTAGGAAATAAAGATCAAAGGTTACCGTCATGATTCTTCCTGAACTAAAACTGTGCTTTGCCTCAAAGTGATACCTCAACTGTCCTGAAAGTGTAATGAACAATACTTGAGATGATATTTATATTGGCATTGGTTTCTCTTTAGTAGTTCTGTATAAATGTAGACTACACGAAATATTCAAAGTATTACATTCTCCATATAGTTTTAGCCGATTTTTTTTTTCAGTCCACCTATCAAGTTTGCATGCAGTTTCCTCAAAATCTGTGTGTTTCATCTTTCCTGGTGTCATTTTTGTAAGAGCAGAGCGGACACCTGAGGCAAAGGAGAACTATTGAAAAAGTTCTCTTTTTCTGTTGTTACACTGAAGCATATTTATGACTTTATAATATGCAACCCAAATTATGCGAGCGGAACTGGAATCATGGCAACCCGACAAAAAAAAATATCCAAAAAACATTTCTTTCTGGTTCATGAGAAAAATCTTTGTGCAAATGTCAGAATTAATGTACTCAGCCAATACGATATAAAATATATTCAATAAACTTGGCAACACACTACTTCTAAGTGAATAAATGTTAATTTACCCTTGTAAGTGGCCTTTGCTTTCTTAAACAGCTATATAAACTATTCTTTCAAATCTCCCCACAGATAGTTCATAAACTCAATGACCACTCTTCAGGTGAATTCTGCTCTTGCTTGCCAGTCAGCCAGCTTGAAAAAAAAGCAAATAATTCCTGTGCAGACCTACAACCTTACAGTCTTTTTAAAAAGGAAGTGGTGGCTAAGATTCACATTCGTTGGGACACAAATCTTTTTAGAAAGCAGCACTGCTATGGACAAGCACCCCATGGAGGCTCTCGACACTGAGCCTGTTCCATTTTTTCCTCACCAATCTTTTCCTAAGGTTCACATGTATGGAAGAGAACAGTTTTCTACTATCTACTTGCAACTCTTGGAAAATATGTATCTAGTTATTATTTTCCATTTTAAACAGTGCCATTCTAAATTTTTGGTGCTATAATGAAAAGTGTACCCTGCTCCCTGCATCCCCAAAATTAGTCCAGAATCACTGACACAAGAGTCCTTAGACAGCTCAAGACTTGGCCATCAGCCTCACAGAGCGAGGCTGCAGAAAGCAATACAGCTGTAATGTATGCTGGTTGCTCTGGTGCACTGCTGAAACGAGTGCATGGGTGCAGAGCAGCTGGCTGAAACGAAAACCAGACAAGACACATATGGATGTGGTGGAGAGAAGAAAATGTTAAAAAAAAAAAAAAAAAGAGGCCACAAACATTACCTCTTCATAACATCAAAGTGGTTCTCAACTTTTGCTTCCTTTTGTACTCATTATTGCTTCCAGATACCCATTATTAGTCTCTGTTCTTCTACACAAATGTTTCTTAGCTGTTGTGAGCCATACACTCTGTCACCTACTACTACATTTTCCTCAGTACAGTCTACCTGGGGAAGGTGCAGGATGTCACTGAGAAGTTCTAGGTTTTCTGACATGTGGTGCAGCGTAAGGCAACACAAAGCACAATGATAGACTCCTTCACCAGTGATCCTAGTGTTCAGTGTTCATTGTCCTATGTCCAGACATCACAGAAGATGTCCCTGGATCTGGAGCCCGAAAGACTCCATCCATCCCCATTTACAGCTGTGGATTCCTCATGACCACTGACTTCATCTTAGTGCAAGGATGTTGCATTTACCTCAGTGATAGGTGAAGGATTATTTCTTCATAGATAAAGGGACAGAAGATGAAGAAAGCAAAAATGTCCTGTCCACATCCCTCTCAAATATATTACAGCTCAATTTTCAAAAACTTCTCTTCTTTCTTCCAACTTCCTGTTCTGCAGGAAAGTTTTTTTCATGAGCACTTTTTGACGTGTTAGGGGGAAAAAAAAACAAACAACCAAACAGGTAGAGAGCTCTGGCTTGTTTAGATGATAGAGAAAATACGTCTTTCCTCTTGGGTAGGAAGGCAAAGGGAAAAATTTATGGGAATCTTATGGCTTTTGAGAGAAATAAAACAGAACAGTGTAGAAACAACTTCACTCATTATACAGATGAGAGAACAGCTCAGGAGGAGGAAAGCTATTTCAACTTTAGTAGCTTTGTCCTGGGACAAGAGATCAGCTATCACAGTCCATACCCATCAAATATGTTGAATTGATTTGAATCAATAAAATTTTCAAATTCCAATTAATCAAAACAGATTCCTTTTATTTAGTTATTTATTTATCTTTAATGTCAGTTCATTTGGCTATTTTGAAGAAAGAACGGCACTTTATTTTGTACTCCTACTTACGAAAGCTTTCACACAGACCAAGACACATGTTGGAGGTCTTCTTCACTCTTCATCCAATTTCTTTTCTTTATAAATACCCTTCTACGCTTCTTTTTTCTATTTCCTTTTTGGAAAAGGAAGGAAACATTCAAAAGATGAAGATCTTAAGAAACTGGCTGAAAAAAGACTTTATCATTTCTTCTCATTTAATTTCTATAGTGGAGACTTCTTGCCATTTACATTTGATAGCTGTAACGTGACATACATTTTTGATTTCTTGGTGGAAGCTAAAACCAGTTCAATGTGATGACACAAAATGTCACCAAGTATAATCAATAAAATTTTCTCCATTAAGAAGTATGTGCTCTGTCACTAGCACATATTTCTCTAGGTCATGAGATCAGATAAAAGCAGGTGGGAAGCCGAGTTGACTGTTTTCTACGTGGTCGAACATTCATGGTGTTACTGACTGGTTTTGTCTTTTGACACAATATAACTAATGTTAAGGTCTACTGTTGATCCTTCCCACTGTGTCCATATATTTGCTTTCTGAAGACAGCTGTACCATATTATAAGCAAAATTTACTTTAAGAGGTGTACTTGCCTACTTGTGAGAACTCAACTTTGTTGTTGCTTTTCCAGAGTAGATAAGATAAAAAAAATTCCAGTTGTCAAATTATCTCATACAAATCCTTACCCACTCCAAAGATTGCTATGCTACTAGAAATTAAAAGGATCAGGTCTATGCCAGCACTAATCATATACTTTTTTCCAGATGGACTTCACATCATAATCTTGGAAAATCCCAGCTATATTTGAGTTTCTAGACAGGTGTGGAAGCCCAGGCATTCAGAACATGTTGAAAAGGGATATTTTAGTCTCTAGATTTGCAATCAGTCATGCATGTTTGACTGTAAATGCTCTGAGAGGATCCTCCACGTTGCCGGACCAGGCAGGTGCTTAGATTTATGTGTGTGTTTAGTGTTTGCAGGATCAGAGCTGAACTTGTGCTGCTGAAAGGCATGTGGAAAGAAGGATCTAGGTCTGGTCACTCAGGTGCCCTCAATAGTCAATTAAGAAAAATAACTATCTCCAGTGGACAATTCAGTGGACATCAGTTTTAGTCATTGGTCTTAAGAAGGGATGATCTACCTTTTGGAGATGTCTGTCATTCCCCTTTGTAGACACAGGGAGCATAAAAAAAACCAGCTCAGACTTGATAGCTTGTTTTGGTTGACATGAATCCTCTTCTTTGTCATTCTGACTCCATTGCTTTAAATGTTTAAAAGTTTCTGTGATTGTCTTATCTTCATTGTTTACCAAACTTACTAAAGACAGCTGGTGGCTGAACTGGTAAATGTCTGTTCATTAAAATGCTGTATTTCTAAGGACGTGATATATCAAATATATGTTGCAAGATACTTCCAATCTCATTTTCAGTTGTGTTTATTCTCTAGTTCCCCTTGAACTGCTGATTTAAGACATCCAGTTTTACACTGTCCTGCATTTTATTCAGTTTCGCTTAAGAAATCTGTGACTTACAAAGGGCAGCATTTATGAGTTAAGAACATGTCCTTGTCATTCTTTGTAAGGCTATAGCATGATAGGAATGTGTTCCTATGATAGGAACAAATACTGCATGTTTGGTATCATTTTAAGATACCCTTGCCTTATAAAAATGACCTTGTTTAACTACATATATTAAATAAACAAATGATCACTTTCTTATTCATCTGGAAAAAGCCTTTGGCTATCTGCTTATTCAAAATATGGTAAAACATTGTCTTCCTTTGCTTGTCTCATGATGTGCAAATTAGATTTAAACCAACAGAGCGATAACACTCTCACCACTGGAAGAACGTTGTGCTATATCAAACTGAACTTTGCACACACATTGTATGCTTAGGAGTACACTGAAATGTGCACTGCAAAAGTGGCAAGTAAATGCAACTAAACAGTTCAGAGAAATCAGCCATCCTATTATGTAAAACTACTCAAAAAGGTACATAGAGACCCTCAAGAATGCTTCAAATACTTTTCACCAAATCAAGGAAAAAACAGTTTTATCATATTTCTAAACTGAAGTCAGTTAATGTGTTGAAGAGTTAACGTATTTGAAAAAGCACTCACATGTGACTTACACAGGGGACTGGATACAGGCATGCAACAAGAAGTTTTGGGCTCGTTCTGGTGCTGACAGCAGCGTGCCCTGTGGCCTCAGACAAGCTACCTCCTGTGCTCTATTTCTATTCCCCCCTTAGTAAAATGGATATAATTTAGATTTACTCACTCACACAGTGTTGCAGGTTCAGAATGTCATTTGAGCACTTAAAGCTAAAGTGAGCCATTTACACAATGCTCAGACTTGGAAGATGGGCACATGTATGTCCAGGGAGGGTATGAGGGAAGCTAGATAATGTGGATACTGTAAAACTGCTTTGATTTGTTGTTCTGAAGTACAGCCTAAGGTTCTTGCTTCACGTTAAGGCTATACAATCAAGCATAAAACATGACTCTGCCATCTGGCAGTATAAAATGTTCCTGTCCAGTGGAAATCCTGATGCTTTTTAGCCTGTGGGGCATCCTGCTGAAGGCTGTTAGGCAGCAGGAGGATGATTGCTGCTCTGGTGTGCTGCGCTGCTGGGCTTGGTTCTAGCATATGCATTGCTGACGCTTAGCACAACGGTGAAATAAGACTCAGGAAGATTTTCCTCAGGGTTATGAAGTTCTGATGGGGATGGGCCACAGCATCCCCAAAGTTAAAGCCTGCCTTGTTGCTGCCAGGTTCGCCTCACCAGAGCTGCCTTGGTGGCCCTGACGATCTTGATATTTGAAGATTCTTCATTGTGCATATGTCATGTTCCCACTGTAACTACAAGTTCTTGCATTCTTTTTAAGAGAAATATTTTATAGCAGGCATTAGGCAGTGTTAACATCCTATTTTTAGCTAGTGCTAAAAGTAAGGGAAGTTATTCATTAAAGACTGCTTTTCTTCTTTGTCCTAAGGAGCATTTGTACATATGGGGGATTGCACGCAGAGATGTGAACAAGCACAGATCAAGGCAGATCACTTCACCCAAAGATTATGTCTTCTAAACCAGACAATGAACCCAAACAAACTGGAGGTCAACAACTGAGAAAAGAAGCTAAGGTTAGTTAGGAAAAAGGAGTTACCTGGTTTTAGAAAGAGGATTATTTATAAATAAAAGAGTTCTTTATGAGTAAGGAGAATGCTGTCATATGCAGTTTAAGAGATGTGGCTAAGAAAAAGTGAAAGAGAGAAGAAGGGCTTCCCTTGCCTATTGAAAAGAGGCAATTTATTTACCCCAAATAATTAAAAGGCACAGTAGATTCCTGTATAAAAACACAGTGAAGATCAAGCTCTGTCATTTTACCACCAGGTAAACTTGCTGAGGTCAGCTCCTGGCCAAGGTGTAGGGATGACCTCAGCAAGTTTACCTTGTGGTAAAACTAACAGGCTTTGATCTTTACTTTGTTCTCACCTCAGGACAGCTCCCACTTGCTGGTTACCTGAAGGTAAAAATCACGCCTTCTTTTATCACCAAAGCTAAGTCTATGAAGCAAACAGACTAGGAGTAAGAAGAAATGAGAGCTGGTACATGGCATCTAGACATCAAAGGAGGGGATGCAGGGCTTGTTTTGCTTCTTCAAGAGGAAAAAGGAAATTTAGAAACGAGATACAAAGCAGAACATATAGTAGAAATGGTAAGCATGATTGAATAACATGTGCAATTACTTCACAGTAGTGCTTTAGACAAATAAGGTAGCGAGAAGAAAGGAGGAGAAATGAGGTGACAAAGCAAGGAAATAAAGGATGGAGTAACGACGGGGAGAGAACCAAGGCAGAGACAAATATTTTTTGGGGGGGATTTAGAGAAATAGGAATCTGGAGGGAAAAACATGAGATGGGCTGTATTTGTAGGTGCACTGGAGAGCAAGTATGAGCAATGAGCCCACGACTGTGTTAGGATAGCAACCACACCAGGGATGGATTGACGTCGATGTCAGGAAATCTGATGGGATGTGTAAGTGATGACAAACCCAGCTCACAGGGGAGCAGCAGGTGGTAACACAGGACATTGAGGACTGCTTTCTGCAGAGGTAAGTTTGGCCAACTGGGCTCTTTCACTTGGGGAAGAGGTCAAAGAGGATTCAAGAAAAGGAGGATAACAATAATCTGTGGTGGGACATAGGGAATGCAGGAATCCAGAAGAAAGAGCCTGCAGAGAGTCACTGCTTAGTCTTGCTCTGCTTTCTGGCCATGATCGCATGCAATTAACAAAACGTTTGCCGTGTAATATCTGCTGCATTTCTATAGCTTCTCTGGTGTTCCAGATTGCTATAGCTATTTCTATATTGTCATATAAATAATTGAGGGTTTTCTAGGGTTTGGGTTTGGTTGTTTGGTTTTTTTGTGTTGGGTTATTTTATTTATTTATTTATTTTTAATTTTTAAAACATTGAGATCATACTTCTGTGAGCCCTAATTTAGTCAATTTATATATTTCAGAACAAACAGCTTGCTTTGCCTAAGTACTTCTGTGAACTGAACAGTCTGCCCCGAGGCAAGCAAATCCAAAGCCAAAGAGGGATGCACCCTTCATATTCTGCTAATTGATTGAAGGGGCAAATGATCTATAGGAAAAGTTGCATCATTAACTTAATTGAGGGCAAAGCCTAATTAGAGGGGAAATGAAGTAGACAGAGCCAGAGACACAGCAGGCCTTCATGTGAGATGTCAACAAACAGACATTGTAACTAAAACCAGACAGAAACCGCAGTACTTCATTTACATCTTCAATTTCAATGTGAAAACATCTACAGTGATTCTGATGTGTATGTGAGATTTCAGAGGAGAGATGCAAAAATTTAACATAGATAAACTGAAATCAGCAGGTTTTAACGTTATAGAAAACAAAATCAACTGACTAAAGTTGCTTTCAAAAATCCTGAGCAAACTGACTGATGTTACTTAAGACTGCATTTGTGCTTCTCTAGTATATTTGAACTCTACATTCCTGAGGAAATCCAACAAGAACTGCAGCAGGAATTTTACAGTAGCAAGTAAATAAATCGAGTAAATTCTGGCAGATGATATCGCTTCAGTTTGACTCTACAGAATTCCTGAATGAAGACATAAAATGTGACTTTTGCACATTTGTTCTTTAAATGGTTACTCTGTGCAGTTACTTCTCTGGAGCCCCCTTGCTTGCGCAGAGAGGCTTCCCCTCTCAGAATCACAGGCTCCTGAGCTGTGAACTGGTGATATTAAATTCTAGAGGCTTGTTAAGTATTTTAAACATTAGTTTAATATCTGAACTAAAACAGGTGGCAGTGGTCTTTTCAGGACCTTTTCCACTGCGTTTTAGGGGCTTTTTTTTGGCATGCAGCTCCTTTTTTACCAACTGCAGGAATACAAACAAAACCTTTTCATAAGAAAAGCCACTTAAGTGAAATGAGGAATGCAAGCAGACATGTTTTGGCTACAGTGCAAGTCTTTAAAGTATATAGGCATTATTATACAATTCAACGGCAGTCACATGGGTATTGTGCATTCTTTAAAAACCTGGGCCCTGAGCCTGCTCCCCAAATACGCACAAAATTTCTGTGAGTATATATAATTAAATAGTGTGCAGATATGTTAATAAATGAAAAGGGAAAATGAATTTTATTGTGAAAACCAAACATACACAGAGCTAGAAAAATCATCACATGCTAATTAACCAAAACATTTTTGGACTGACCTCTTTTGCATTCTAAGGAAAATTATCAACAGTTTGCAGCCTCACAAACCTCACATTTTATTAATCAATGTAATTGCTTACCAGAAAACAGTCATCTCTGTGTTTACGACAAATGGATATTAAATAGATGCTTCTGTATCTGTATTTTATTCTCCATACTTTCTGTCCGCCCTAGCCAACACAACCACCCTCATCTCCCATCTCCTTCCATATAAATCAGCCTCAAAACTTTGTCCTCGATCTGCTGATGCAGTTCTGAAACAAGAAAACTACCAATGACTTCTTGGAAGATTTTACTTGTGTTGGATCACCATGTCTTCCTCAAATCAATTTAAGAGTTTTTCCTCGAGACAAGACAAGTGAGAGACACTGATCCAACCAAGATAACACACTGTCTCCCTTGTAATTCAAATTCTCCCATGCAAAGCTTGAAAACACTGACTTTAGGCAGAAGACAGGAAGAGGCTCCACTGAGTACAGTATTAGTAATTATCTATGTTGTGTGACAAGGAACACTAAATACACTCAAAGTTAGCCTAACAAATGCATATTGTGCCATTCTTGCAGCTAAAGACCTTCAGGGCAAATCTCCTTTTAGTTCTCTGAAAGTACATTAGCTCAAAGCTCATTTTGGTGGAAAATGGAATTTATAAAATTATGGGTTTCAAGACAGCAAAAATTACAGCAGTCTACAAATCACAGTCTTTCTTATTTCAGCTTTGTAGTAAAGTTTATTATAAACTAGGTAATAAGAGGAAATCCTGCTTGGATCATACTAGAGTACAATAGTTGAATGTTAACACATTTATTATCACCTGTCACATCCCTATGAATGCATCATTGTGAACATGCATTTGGATCTAGGACAGCATCATTAATCATTGTTCCAAAAAAAACACAGTAGTTAATTATTTGTCTCAACATATTGCATTTAAATCATCCTCCTCATTAAATCAATTATGAAACAATGTAAGTATCCTAATTGAGCTACTAAGAACTAGAACATTGTTGCAAAATAGAAATGGAAAGAAACTACCAAATCCTATCCTGATTTTCTAGTACATAAAATCTATTTCTTTTATTTTCTAGCAGAAATCATACAGCTTGGGAACTAAATTAGGAAACCTTTACAGGGTGTATTAACTAGGGTTTGGCAATGTCCTACCTTTGTCATGTGGCTTTTTTACAGCTTGGAACACAAGCAGAACTTACTCATGCGTGCTCATAATATATACTCTAAACATATCTTATGATGCAAAGAAGTTTTTAACACTTCCCATTGTTCTCAATGGAATACAGTAAACAATGGAAGCTATTGAATCCCCTATTTTTTTGAAAGTATGGTTCAAGTGTATATGAAACTTGCTTTCTCAAGAGTGGCATCCACTGAAGCAAATATTGGCATGTGTGTATCTGTATTAGCTGTCCCAGGCTCCCCTGATAGTAGGCATAGGGAAACAAACTGTTTTAAGACTTGATTCATCTGACTTATTTTAGATATCTGCTTTGGGATGAGAAGAATCACATCCTAGAAGTGCTTCTTTTTTTCCCACTGGCCCAAGAGGGAGTCCAAGATTTCTAGGTGTCAAGATGAGGATGTTTACACTTTAGTAATTTAAATTTCAGCCTAAGATCCATCACCCTGAAGGATGACACAATACAGGCAACATGAACTTGAAATCTCAAAAGGAAAGAAGGAAGAGATCAAGGCCTTTTGATTATTTACACCTGCAGCATCATGAAGCTATACCAAGGACTTGATTATAAAGAGTAGTGGGACACAGCCTAGCAAAGAGATGCAGGAGATAAAATGACATGGAAAATATACTGCAAACTGTCCTATAGATGGAACTATTCTTATAGACAACAATGACTAACTTTGTGCAAAATATATTTCCAAATATTACTAATTTCTGTAGCTTTTATATTCTCTTTTGCTTTGACAAGGTTCCCATAAAAAGTATAGATACTTCAGCTGCTGTCCTTTTTAGTTGTTGGTCTTTCTATTGTAATATTCTATAGGGATGTCCTACTGCAGTACTCATTTTGTCAAGTACATGAAGTCTCTTTAGCTATTTCGAAGTCTCAAATTTAAGTTATTATCAGCTGGGGCCTGATTTGACTTCAATATTGGTGCAAAAAGCTTTATTATCCTCCTCACTCACTAATTTTATATTGCATTGTCTTAGTAAGAATATCAGTCATACATACTTCTTCTGAAAGGAAAGTGGTATCATTTAGGGAATGCTTTGATCTCTGGTATCTGATTTGTTTTGAGGTAAAAACACTGTAATGATGATTTACTTCAGCAGCAAACCAGTCCCACGTCCAGTGCTAACTGGAGTTATTTTGGCTTCTTTTACAGGTAGGTGTTCCCCATAGCCCTAGGACCTGCCTCTGTTTTCAGGAATAGTTCTTCCATGGCATTGCATTGTCTAAGCAGTGCCCAGAACAGCTTTTTTGGTCTGATTGGCTCTTGGTTTTGTAATAGGGCCACCTTTCCATATAGGTAACTTAGAGTTGGTAGTCTTCTCCTCTGATGGAAAAAAGTAGTCCATGCAAGATGTAGGAGAACTGCACAGTGTGGGACAGCTCATCAATTTTTACCTTTCTTTTTCACATCTGGGTGCATCAGGAACATGACAAATATCTTTATCTTTAGAAGAGACAATCTTATTTTGAACATCGCTCTTCACTGAATAAGAACTGTTTCAATCATCCTTTTCTGTGTAGTAGTTATTGGCAGATTCCTTTCTCTTCTCTCTCACAAGTTACAACAGGAGAATCTATATCATTTTTCATCTCTTACAACTTCCCGAGTAAAATTAGACACTTTACAGATTTCTGTTAGTTTTGGATTTTTTTACTATGCCTCACAAAACAGCCCCCTGCAAAACGAACTACAGTCAATAGGGTTATTTTTTTACTTCAATGAAATTTAAAAATAAGTAGGGAAGAAGAAATCTAAAAAAACCCCTTTTCCTTTCATAGGAAAAATAATCAACGTTAATGCAAAAATACATTTTCTATACATCCGTTGTAAATTCCATCTTCCAAGTTTCCTATAAAAACTAACATTTGTCAACAATTACCACTTGGTACTATACAACACTTCTTTCAAAATATTTGGAGATACCTACTGTGTAGTAACTATGGGCAAATGTTGATTTTTAATAGCTTTTATTATATGTGGTCTTGTTACTGGTGAAAACATGATGAACTTTTGGAATAATTTCATACTAAATCATGACTCATTTTGTTTTTAATAGCATTGTAAATAGTCACATTAAACTTGCAGAAAAAACTCTAAATCCCAGGAAGGAATAAATTGTGTAGAATTAATTGACTTGTGAGTGGTTTCTTTTCCTCACTGTCTCCAGACACTAAAATTCAGCACTTTCTGCATTTAATAAGTCGATTACAATTACAGGACATATATTGTTAATTAGGAACTAAACCTCACTTTCCACAAAGGATTGACATCCCCTTTTCACCTAAAATATGCAAAGTAATATTTTGTGTAAATAAATGTTGAATTTTGTGGACACGGTAGCAAAGCAAATTTGTCAGATTTACCAAATTGTCAGATTGCCTTGGGAATTGGGAGGTATAGACTCTTTGTGAGCTTCCCATGGACAAAGGCACGCTGATCCTCATCCCACTGACAGCAACAGAGAAAGTTGCCACTGTCTTCAGTGCGAGGAGGATTCAGCCCAGAAGGCAGAAACATTTGCTAACATGAAGGAATAGGGGCAGCCTTGTTAGTGGAGCTCTTTTCCCAGGAAGTCAGAAGCTGATCAGCTCTGTGCTCAGCAGGAGATGTCAACAAATTCTATAGAAATTATGACGGGCGCTTCAGATTACACGAAGAAATTGTGACTTTCTCAGAAAGGTCATATGTAAAACATTCTCCTTAAATACATTCTCCTCAAATTAGGTCAGCAGTTTACACAATATAATTAATGATTTGAGGCATTGTTTCTTAACAGATAACTGAAAAACTGCCTGTAGAAGATGCTTTAGTAAGAAAACAAAAGTCAAAACAAGTAAAAAAAGGTTTGGTTTTTTTTTTAAGAATAAAAATATTAGCAGCTTAAAATCGTAAGTTATGAAGGCAAAAAATCCTGCTCCTCTTTCTGCTGGGAAGTGGGCTTTGCCCACAGTAAAACAAGTGGGGATGTTATTGCAGTGGCAATAGCCACAGCATTGTCACTACTTCTTTGTGGCACTGGAGGAAAGAAAAAAAAAAAGAAAGGAAACTGTCCTGCTGCCTGAGGCATGCTCCTGAGCAAAGCCCAGCTCTTTAGGTCAGGGAAGACGGGATTTGCCTCAACAGGATTGAGTGGATTAACATGACAAATTAACTGTTAATCCAAGTAGTAGCCAACTATTAATAAACTCCTCATGAACACTACCTTAGTGGTTTGAACTCTTTGCTCCCAGTGTGTTTTGAGTTTGGAGGGTGAATAAGAACTAGTCTCCTGTCTAGAGGCAGATGTAATGGTCATCTGGGTGAATAAATATAGATGAGTCCATCCTGCAGCCTGCATAACTATGTTGTTTTTACTATGGCCGTGGACAAGGCACTTCAGAATTTGGACCTAAAAGAAAGAAGCTATGTTGGCTACTCTTCAATCTCCCTTTCTCTAAACAACAGATGTGGATCTCTCTAAACTTGGTAGAGGGAATGAGTTGGAGGGATGTCCTTGCAGTTTGCCACTTTTTCCATTTTGTCATATGTAGCTGCCAACTGTTAATGGTTTTCCACTGGACAGTTATTATTAGGTTTTTTTTAAAAAAAAAAAAAACAACCCACTATTACACTATTATTTGTTAGCAACCAGTTGTCAGACCAGTAGAAAAGTATTTTAGATATCATTGGAAGATTTCTTTTTCCCCTTCAGAAAAGTGAAAGGAGCTGGTCTGAGAGGTGGGTCTCTCTACCCACCTCTATTTCAGTTGTTTGTAAGTTTGGTTTTACTATTCTTGCAGTCAGTGGCAAACCTCAGTCAATTTAACTAGAGAAAAAGGGATTTAGCCACACCAGTTTAAGTTCAAGTATTCCAATTTATATTGGTATGAGGAGGAAAAAGATTACCAATAATACTTTAATAATAAGTTTTAGTTCCAAGGGTTTATTTAATTTAAATAATTTAATTTAAATTTAAATGAAAAAGAACAACAGGTATGTGACTCAAGTGCCAACAAAAACAGGTACCTAGCTTGGACATAATTATGCAAGTAAATCTCCTTTTGCCTTTACTGAGTGTCTGGCTCTATCACTTTAATGAGAATTTTATTCTGTCCAATGACTGAAGGACTAGGTCCTCCATCTGTAATGGCTAAACCTCTCAGAAATATTTCAGTTTTACAGATAGTTTTCATCCCTGCGTCTCTATATATTTACATTTGCAAGCTTTTATTGTCCAATAAAAAAGTATGCATAAAGTATAAAATACTTCAGAGAAATACATGGCCAGTTTGCATATGATAGGAAGTTCTTTGTTTGTACAGAAACTAGTTTTAAGTTTTGCTTTTAATTAATCTATTTTTTAAATTATGCTTTAGACAAAGTATACTGGGGGGGGCATTTGCTAGTTTTTAAATACAAAAATTCAAGAATCGCACCATTCTCAAGACTTTAAGCATTTCTTTTGTGTTTCCCATGATGCAGGAGACCTTGGGGATAGTTTGTAATTGAAGGATTCTAAAAAGCTTTTTTTAAAAAAAGGAAAAGCAAAAAGAATAAAAATGAAAGAAAGAAGACGCCTTATTGGAGGAAAAAAAAAAAAAGACAAGAAAAACACCCCAAACCAAAACCCAAAACTCTACAACGTTGCAAGATGAGAAGAAAAAGAGTAAAAGTTCATTTCAACATAGTGATTTATAGGGAAAGGCTCAGCAGCTTACATAAAACCAAAAGGGGAAGTGGTCGAACACTGGGTCAAATCTCCATTCACATGTTTTGTAATAAAAGGCTGACTGTAGCCTTTGAGCCTTGCTTCCAGTCACAGACAATGGCAATTGCAGAGCAAGACTAATAACAGGATTTAGCATAAATCCACCACAGGAAGTGAACAGTTGTACTGGCAAATAATTAGCCAGGGAACTTTTTATGGCAACATCAGGATGCTCTCTGTGCTTGAAAGCATTGTCTGCAATCGTGATAATGAAAAAAAAAAAGAAAAAAAAAAAGGTAACTTCCCCCTGTTTGCAGAAGGCTTTTACTTGTAGATATTTTTTTACAGCATTTTAATAATTTTTCTTCTTGGTCTAATTTAGTAGCAATATTGTAAGTGTTGAATTTACATTTGAAGGGTTTTTAATTTTTTTTTTTCTTTTTCCCCTCACTGATGCTTTTTATTGCAAGGTGAATTGTGTTTATTTTGCATGGCTAACAAGTGGGTTCAAAGCAACACTTTGATCTTGAACCCCTGCCAGATTCCAAGAGCTGAAAGCCCCCCTGTGCAGTAAAGTAGACCTGTACTCACAAAGCCTGGCTAATTTGCAAAGGAATGTCAAAATTACTGGCACAGCTGACTGCTGTGGTGCACTACAATCTATAGTTTTTCTAACGAACAGAGATCTGCTTTTCTCCATATGCTTATTTGTCACTTGTTAGAAGACTAAGTTTAAGTATCACTGTTCCTTTCCTAGGTGAGGAACTTTTAAGTCATTGCATCAAAACAAACAAAGAAAAAAACCAACCTGGATCAGCTACTGTGAAATCTTTACTTTTTAGAAGAGATAATTTTCTGATCTCTAATGCAATTAGATCTGAAGAAAACAGCCTATCTGTTCTTTTGCATTTTACAAAAACTGCAAAGATTTTTAGCTAAGGAAGAATACTCAGGTCCTATTCAAGTACTCTGAATAAGTTTCTACACCTTTACTCTTCAGCAGTTCTGCCTAATAAGAGTGATATTTGTTCTCCTAGAAGTGAGACACATTAACGAAGCTCTCTGAATAAAACTCCATCTCATTTCCATTGCCTTTGCATATCTGCTTCCTAGCCACAGACAAAAAAAAAAAAAAATAATTGTGAGGAGGCTGTTCCCTCGGTGTATCCACTCAGAATTCAAGAAACTAGAAATACTAAGATAGGGTGGAAATTTCACACTAAGTCATTTGGTTTGTGCATCACCAGTCTGTACTTCAGTGAAGAAAGGCAATGACAAAATCCCTGGATGCCGAATCACAACGTAACTGAAGAAACAGAGGTCCAGAGCTGCACAGTGGTTATCTAGGAACCTGAATCTGGCTCTGTAGAGGCCAAGGAGGGAGCAAGGTACCTTCAACCAACTTCAGAATTGCAAATCATGACTGTACAGATCAGCTAGGTGCCCAACCTGGACCATGGCATAGAGGAAAGAAAAAAAAATACCTTCAAAGCTTCCACGCCTTTCTGGATTTAGGCTGTATCTGCTCAACTGACAGTGAAGCTGTAGTGTATTCCTGCATAGGTGCTAGCCTAAGCACTGACAGCAACAGCAAAAGCACAGGAAGAACAGCTTTCTAGCAACACTAGAAATCGGAGCATAAAATGTCCCGTGTCCTTGAGCACACTCTTCCCTTTACTCTGCAGACAAGAGAGTGCCCAGAGCTCCTTCTGTGTTAACAGGCGTTTGTTAAGACAATTAAGTATACACAGGGCTTTTTTTGTGTAAATAGGCAAGATTGACAAAGGGCAGGAGAAAGGAAATAGTATTAGCTATAATGTCACAAGTGAGGAACTGAGGCACAGAAATATTACCAACAGGGTTTTCAGAAGGATTAAAGCAGCATGACTTTATTGACTGCGCTGCATTAACATCAAATGTGGTTTGACCCTCAGTGATTTCTTCAAAGTAAGACTGGAAGCAGAACAGGAACCAAACCCAGGTCAATACTCAACCCACAAAACCATAATTTCTTTCCTTATTTCTTTTCTATATTTAGGAAAAAAAAAAAAAAAAGAAAAAAGAAAAAAAAAAGAAAAAAGCAGCACATGTGCCTGTAGGGTGACCTGTCATGCTGCTAAGTCTCTACTTGTGCAAATCCCGTCCCTCTCATTTTAACGAACTCTAATTTTGAATGCTGTCTTTGGCATTCTGCCTTGGACTTCTCACAAGGCTTTTTTTTTTTTTTTTTGTGGGATTTTTTTTCCTGTATTTTCTTCCTCTTTTGAGAGGGGAGATAGTAAATGTGAATAATTATTTCTCCATGAAGAACAGATCTTTCATAGTCAAGTTTGGCATCTCTGCCATTTCTTACTTACTTAAAGTTTAAACTAAAACTATGGTAGTTATACTGTGAAAATCCCTAGGAGGTTCCAAATGAATCATTGATGTGAGCTTCCAGCAAGAAGTTATATTTTTTAATGTTTTGTTTATGGGACCTGTTTTCCGTGTTGTTTTGTTTGCATTCTTGGAGAATTATATTATGAATGCTAAAGCTGGTAATTTTATTTTTTTTAATGGTTCATACAAAATATCTATGTCCAACTCAGCATCGAATAAAAATAAAAAAAAGGATGAATTTGTTTCCAGATGCAGTTACGGAAATATAATATCCATTTAAGAGGAATGTGCGTATTATAGAAATTCTGGTATGCAGTATGTAATATTTCTACATAATTAGAGAGGAAGAGAACAGAGAGAAATCATTGAAAGAATGAAGAAATGGACCAGATTTTGAATTAAAAAATCACACACAAACTTGTATCTGCAGCAGTAAGTGAATTGACAACACTACAGCTATTCTGCCAAGTTTTATGGCTAGTGATGTCTGTGAAGTTTGAAGTGCAGCTCTCTCCTGTGAATTGCAATTATATATATATAAAAAATAATGTTTTCCTCAGCATGTTATTTTTATATCTATAATTTCAGTTATATTTACCTGCTTAATAATAACAATAACAATAATATCATCTTATATCTCCTATCATTTGCAACTGAATGCTACATAGTCAGCATAGATGTGTGGGAAAATGCAGCAATGTCAAGAAAGGTTGCATTTTTGCAAACAAAATAGTTAGTGACAGGGCCTTGGGGTACGTTGAAAAATATTTTTGGACTATCTCAGTTTTCCCAAGACGAATCTGCTTGGTTGCCATGACATTTGCTCCTGTTATGAATGGCTATATGTTGGCATGGCTGTTCTTTAACTGCCACATAGTCTTAGTCTGCTTTTACTATGGAAGATTCTGTAGAGAAGTTACCGGAGATTTAGGCAGCCTAAATCATGCACCAACTGTGAGCTGACTTAACCAGGTTCTGAAAAATATGGTTTTGTTATTCAGATCTATCTTTTATATGCCAAATTATAGACAAAGCTGGCATATCAAATGCAGGAAGAAAGGCTCTTATGTTACTTGTTCTATTACCATTAATTACTTATTATTTAATTTATGGGGGCTGAAGTTTTCTGAAGTGACTATGTTTCAAAAAATCAGAAGTTCCCTGAGAAAAGGAAAATTTTCCCATAATTTCTTTCACAATTAAATGCAAGTGTAATATATAATCATCACTGAGAAGTTTTTAAGTGAAGTTCCACAGAAACTGGCTCTCTATGATATAGCACTAAATATTTTGACAATACTTTGTAAGAAAGAGTTAAACGCTTGCTAATGAAGTTTGTAGGTGGCAAAAAAAGCCCCCAACAGAATGGTAAATGTCAATACAGTTCACTGAAAGATTCACCTGCACCATTCAATAAGTTAAGTGGAAATTATACGTATTTTGAAACATAAAGACAAACAACTCAGGCCAGTCTTTAAGGATAAGGAATTATTTCAGTAACTGTTATTTAAGAAAGGATAGGAAAAAAAAAATACTCCCATTAAGCTAGTGCTGTTGTTCTGTGACTAAAAAGACCTAAAATGATTCTGTGATTTATGAGCAGGGAAACATGAAGTAGGTGTAAGGGGATCATATTACCTCTGGTACAACTGTTACTGCAACGCTCAGTCCAGATCCAGTACCCACACCTGAAGAATGTGTTATTGCCTTGGATGGATTGTGCACCGGAGATGAGACAAATACTGGGGAAGGAAGAATCAGAAAACATGTATTATTGCTAAAGATTTAACGAGGTCACGTATATAGCAGAGGGATTTTCGGTCTGGCATTCAAGCACTATATGAAAGTGAAAGGTTGACCAAAGACAGCCTTGAAATAAAGCACAGTGGCAATTAGCTGTTGAGACAAAGCTCACTAACACTTAGAATATAGAATACATGTAACTGAAGATTTAACAGTTTTTGTAGCACGGCTAGTGGGCTGGAAGCAGTATCAATTCAAGAGGACCTCATGGCTCCAGCTAGAGAGGTCAGATGGATTATCACAAGAGGCCATTAGCCCTCTGCAGCTAACTTACATGCCTGTTCTCAGAGCAATAGTCTGCTCAGAAACTGAAGGACTAATGGAGTCTCTTCTCTCCCCTCATGGAAAAAGTGAACACCGCATCCTGTACACAGGACTGAGAATCTCAGGTACATTAAGCAGGATCTCCGCTAACCTTGATCACCTTGACTAATTGTGTGGGCTTCACTGACAGCCAGTGGAGAGGAACAAGGATCTCAACAGGGCAAATTATCCCATCCTAGTAAGTGCCAAAGCTAGACAAGAATGCTTCACTCAGTTATTGTTTTACCACAGAAAACAGAAGTTTGAATGAGTTTTGTAAATAAGGACCAAGGATCACTTAAATCCAGCTGCTGACATCCATAATGAAGAGAGAAGTAACCACTTTTTGGACTCAATTCATCTGATCTGTTTTGGATACCTTCTCTAAAACAAAATGAATCAAGTGAAAGCATTATAGAAATGGACTCTTGACAACTAGCGTCCCTGTATATAGCTGCATTTTATCAGGTGATCCTCATGTTAGATGCCTTAAATTTGAAATGCTAAATGTAAAGAATACAAATCATACCATACAAGAAATTATTTTTACTTTTAGGTCTTCAGGATATGGGTGATGGCGAAGAGAAAACGGCGAACAAAACGGCGAAACAAAACGGCGAAAAAGGGGAGGAAAAACCACAGAAGAGTGGTCTTACCTCTGTAAAAGAAGGAGGAGAGTGACAAGACTCAGGAGGATACAGACGGTGGAAAAATATTGAACAAAATCCTTCCTGTGAACCCCCACCCCCAGACAAATCAACATTAACATATGTCTTTGACAATCTGTGCATGCACTGACAATTTTCAGGATGCATTGACAATAATTCAATGGTGGAAACTGGCATTGAGCCTTGAACTATCCAAAGAAGGAAAACTAGCTAAAAATTTTAAAGAAATAATGCTGAAAATAAAAGCAAGTAAATGGAATAACTAAGAGGAAAAGGAAAAAGGAAAGTTGCTGCATTTCTTTTGAAACTAATATGGTCAGATTCATGACATGTTTTGTCATATGTGCTTCATTTGAGGTTTGTTAGTGCATTAATGCATAATCCTATGGTCTGGTCTTCCACACAAACTGAGTTTTGAAACTCATCAAACGGATTATGAGAAAACAGATCAGCGTTATAGAAAAAAATCCACCCTGAAAATTTACTTAGTATTGAAAAAGGGGACAGAATTCTGGTGGAGTAATCTTTTTCCCAAGTACTACCTCCAGTAGCCAAGAAAACAAAATGTCTTTGTTACAATGGGTAGCAAATAAACATTCTGTGTACTAAGAAGCTGTGGAATCTAACTGATTGCATGATCAAGTCCAAGCAGCACTGACCTTGACCCAAGCACAGTGAGCAAAAATTAAATATTGTAGCTGCTATGTTTGTTGAAGAAGTGAAGGTGGGGTGGGGGGGCAAGCCTAAAGGTGTATATATATATAAAATATATATATTATGCATATTTTAAATAGAAAATACATTTTCTGCAAAGAACACATTATGAAAGGGTAAGGAATATGAATCATAGGGAAGGCAAAGACTAAAGCTTGTATTTCAGCTAGTAGATTCCTTTGCCTCTGAAATGGTTCCCTTGAGACACTGTTCTGTAGGTTAATAATCCTCACGATTAGAAAGTGTTTTCCTGATATTTCATCTAATTATACCCATCCGTAATCTCTTCCCCAAAGCCTCTCCTCATTTTACCTCTTTGGCATACTCTAAACAAGTCTTTTCTTTCAGCTCGGTCTTTCAGCTAAACAAGTCTTTTCAGCTCGGTAGCTGGCTATGTAATACCCTATATAAGTGGAATCCAAATCTGCAAATTGCTGAGCAGTCCCAAATTTCATTAATTTATAAAAGTCTGTGAAGGTTCTTACCTTCTCACAAGTTAGTGCCCAGCATTAATAAAAATATATGTATTTAAAATAAACAAAAAATTCAGCCTTGCTGTGCATGTAAAATATCTAAATACATAACTTGGTTTCTTTCCAGCACTCTCTTCTTCCAAGAAAGCACAGAAGTATGCTTTTGGTAATAATTATTGTAGAATATTTCCTTTCAGGAAAGTCTGTATCTGCAATGTGTATATTCTGGGAAGAATATAGTTTACTGTGATAATTTTCTGGGAAGACAGGGCCTTTAATTTTAAATGTTCAAAAATAAATCTTTCACTAATGCTTATGGGCCCAATTCTGTGACGGGTGAATGCCACAAGTCCAAGGATAGATCCTTACTCATGCCAGCTTCCACAAATTAGAGACTCTGACTTCAGTAATACGCTAAAGCTGCAGTATCTTGAAAAAAGTGACTATAATTTGCTTAGATGTAGTCCAGCCACCGCTGAATGCCCTTTTCTCCTTTTTCTAATATACTGCCTGCACTAGGGAATGAAGCTGTCCCCAGTGGAGAAGTTAAGGTACATTGCCTTTCCATTGTTTTTAGACACCTAAAGAGAAAAGACTGTAGACTTTGTCCATCTCGGATGTGGGGACACAGTCACCCCAGTCAACTAACGTATTGCCTCAAAAGGATAAGCCATGTATTCTGAAGAGGAAAAACTCAAACAGCTAAAAATAAACACACGTGTGCATATTATGTGCATTAAAATTCTTAGATTTCTTTTCTTCTTCAGACTTTTGGCAAGTTATACAAGGGGACTGTTTCTCATGTCGCCAGAATACCTTCTGGGATTTCCTGCCTGAGAGCTGACAGTGAAGGCAGTGTTCATCGTAAAAATGGTATTCACATGATTAAGGACATAGAAAATGTTCCCGAGATTGTCACTGTTGCCAGACAAAAGGCGAGAAGCCTCCAAAGTTTTTAGGAACTGATGATGGGAAAGCTGAAAGACCTTTCACATGCCTTGGACCTCTATCAGATAGATATCTAAGCACTCAGGAACTTGGAAACACTTGGTGTAAATGTGTGTTCCTCTTTCACAGCAAGGGAAGGCTGCTAGCTGGCCCCTCAGTGGTGTGTTGTGTTCAATATATTCGATTGACACAAAAAGTGGGAGAATCTTCAGGTGACAGAACCTAACAACAACACAAAACTGTTGAGGACAGTCAAAGCTGACCGAGTAGAAATGTAGCAGGATCACATGGTAAAGGGATGACTGGGTAATAAAACAGCAGGTGAAATTCAATCTGAATAAGGAGAAAGAAACACAGAATGAGAAAAATAAACCTAACTAAATATACGCTTTCAACTGCGTATTATCACTCAGCAAAGAGACATTGGAGTCAATACAGATGTTTTTTTAACAATAGTTAAATGTTAAGCAGCTATAGAAATGCAATTGGAACGTTAGAAAATAATTAAAAAAAAACACCATGAAAGCATCCTTATGCTACGGTATAAATCAACATCATAGGCCCATCTGGATACTTTTTTCTGACCCTGGTCACTGCCCTCAAAAAAGCCATATTGAAACTAGAAGAAGCACATAAAAGAATGGCAAGGATAACCAGAGCTATGGAATAGCTTTTATCTAAGCAGAGATTAAACTGAGTAGGTTCTTTAGTTTAGAACAGAGACAACTCATACCGGCTTCTAAAATCATAAATGTTATAGAGAATATATACAGATATCAATTATTTATTATTTTCTGTAATGGAACTAAGAGACAAAAAATAAAAATACTAACCAGAAAATTAAAATAAATTCAGGTTTTTGCTTTGATTTTCTTCCTTTTTTCTTTTTTTTTTTTTTATGATACCACATTGCTGATATTTGTTGGAAGATGAGGCAAATGTGCAACTGGATGCAATAATTAGACAAAGTGGAGGACAGATGCTTTACTGGCTTGTCCTCTGACTCAGGAAATTTGTCTGCAGAAAGGGAATACAGTTACTGTATATTGTCCTGTTTCCTTATATTTCCTCCCCTAAGTAACCTTTACTAGGCACTGTTCCTATTGATTCTCCATTTGTACACAGGACTTTTCATTGCACCAGGCCAGTGCTTGACTGTTTACGTGCACCAAGTGGAGAAAATATGGACCTCGTAGAAATTGTCAAAAGTTTTGTCTCAGGATCACATAGCCTGCCCTCCAGCACGGACTCCATTACAGCAAGACTCCCTTTCCAATGCTCTTTTCTTCCCAGATGAGCAGATCCTGTGCACCAGCCCCTCAGGGACCTGAGGGTTACGTTTATCTTCCTTTACTGAGAGGCTATCTCAGCAGTCCACAGGCTCAGCCACGCAGTGGCAAGGTCCAAAAACAGTGGATTTGGGGAGTGAGAAACAAAGACCCTGGAAGTGTTCAAGGCCAGGCTGGATGGGGATTGGAGCAACTTGGTCTAGTGGGACGTGTCCCTGCCCATGGCAGGGGGCTTGGAACTAGATGGTCTTTAAGGTCCCTTCCAACCCGAACAATTCTATGATTCTACTATTAAAACCACACCTCTCCTTCCCCTCTCTCCTAGACTCAGCATCAGTCCTTCACTCAAGACTCCTCTACCCACCCTGAGCATCACAGGGATCAGGATAGAGATGAGTATGGCAAGTATGTGGCAGTTTCTCTCTTCTGCTCCTTCCCTCTCACATTGTTCCCCTGCTCCAGTGTGGGCTCTCAAAGGGCTGCGGTGAATGGAGCACATCGTCCTACCAACTTTGAGCTGAGAGAAAGGCATATCTGTATCGACTGGTGAAGGAACTCATAGAAGGTCACTAAAAGTCTCATCTACCAGCTTCTGTTAAAGACATAATGTTAGACTAAACATTATTAAATCTCAGTAAATAACCTTTCTAATAAGGATAATGTTTAGATACAGAACTTTCTTTTGTTAGCAAACAGATTACATGTGTTTAAACAGAAAGAAATCGTCACCAAATCACCAGATATATAAAAAGCCAATATAGTGCCTTTTTTTTTTTAGGTAGAGCTCTTGCCCTAAAGATGATTATCTCACGAAGGTTTTCATCATACTATCTTTATTAGCCTTTCTTCATGAAATAAGAAGCTGTTTTATCGACAAAGCTAGAGATGCAGGAAGAAAAGGTAACGTGTCCTTTTGGGGCAAGTCTTCCACTTTTTATCTAATCTGCTTGCTGGATCATTTAAGCCGCCTGTTATTTGATCCCTGACCTTGCCATGAGAAATTGCTTAGTAGTAGGTTGCAGACTTCCATTGGCAAACATGCTGAAAGTGTACTCAGAGAGTGGTTGTTGATTAATTATGTATACTTCATGTCACCGAGATCTCTGAGCATGTCAGAGGGCTGGAGACAGAAGGAGGTGTACTGTTTCTGATTTTCTCTGATGCATAACATTCTAAGTTTGCACAAACAGAGGGGTCAGTGCACCTTGCTGTTTTTAAAAAAAACTTGCGCATGGTATTTTTCTAGTTGAAAAAAACCCAAAAGCTTATGCTAATTTATTGTTTAGAAGTAGGCAAGAGGAAAGCTTAACTGCACATTATTTGTGAACTGTTACAAGTGCAAGGGAAAGCTGAACTATAGAAGGAGAGTACTGCATCCAGCTCTGGCGTCCTCAGCACAAGAAGGAGATGGACCTGTTGGAACGGGTCCAGCGGAGTACCACGAAGATGATCAGAGGGCTGAAGCACCTCTGCTATGAGGACAGGCTGAGAGGGTTGGAATTGTTCAGCCTGGAGAAGGCTCTGAGAAGACCTTATAGCAGCCTTCCAGTATCTAAAGGGGGCCTACAGGAAGGATGGGGAAGGACTCGTTATCAGGGAGTGTAGTGATAGGACACGGGATAACAGCCTCAGACTGAAAGAGGGTAGATTTAGATTGGATATCAGGAAGAAATTCTTTACTGTAAGGGTAGTGAGGCACTGGAACAGGTTGCCAAGAGAAGTTGTGGATGCCCCATCCCTGGAAGTGTTCAAGGCCAGGTTGGATGAGGCTTTGAGCAGCCTGGTCCAGTGGGAGGTGTCCCTGCCCATGGCAGGGGCATTGGGACTAGGTGATCTTTAAGGTCCGTTCCAACCCGAACCTTTCTGTGATTCTGTGTGTAATTTGTTATCTATAGACTCAGACTCTGTAGAAGCTGTGTTTATTTTATTTCCTTGTACAGAAGTGCAGCTGTGATCCAGTGAGGGATCCTGAATACTGCAAGCCCAAAACTTAGTCACCAAGTAAGTAGAATGGAAATCAGACCTGTGGATTAGGCACTGCAGCATCTCCAGATTATTGACCATGGATGGATCAGGTATTCACAAAAGCCGACATGGACTGCTAGGACTTATCAAGGCATCAAAGAGTGTGTCCCAAGTCCTTCCAATCACCCTGGAAGACAGGAGTTTATTCTGAGGCTACATTTGGGCAATGTTTTCCAGCTGGGGTACAGAAAGAGAGTCTTAAACATAGATGAAGGAATGAATACATATATATAATATCCTACTGCTTCAAATAACTGTCCAAGAGGAGAGATATGCATCCAGGGATGTTTAAACCGAGCTGTGCCCGAGGTTCCCCAAGAATCAGGACTAAGATGATTTTATGTGAGAGTATTCTTCTCCCCTAACACTGGTCTGTACTCCCAGGAACGTACAAGTGATGGGGCTGGAAAGGGAGCAGGTAGGAAAGAGCTTGACCCTGGAACACTCTTTTTTGGGAAAACAAAACTTAAGAGAAGTCCTCTGTTGTCTAGTTCATTTTAATAAAAATGTTTATGTTTTATTTTACCATAAACTGTTGTTGGATAAAAAACCCCAAACCACCCATATATATAAAAAAAAAACAACTAAAAACCCCACCCCAAACCACCATCCCACCACCCCACATAGAAGCAGTAACTGGAACCATAGGTATAGTTCACAACAGACAGAACCGCTTTTTGTTCACCTAGCATTAAGTGAATTTACAGAGCAGTAATCTATTCAGCAGCACATCATATTCTATTTCCTAAGCTCTTTCCATTTCAATTTTTCATACTATCAACCCAATGGTTGTTTTATTTCACTTTTGTTTAAGAGTTAAAGAGACATTGCATACTGTGCTCATATGCTGCCTACCAGAACACCATCAACTCTCCTGGAAGGGTACAGACTTGAAGGTCTTAACAATGGTTTACTCCTCCAGAAAGGGCATTGTTAGATTTTTCTAATTTTTTTTTTTATTACTACGAAGCTTAATTTGCAGCCATATTGCTTATACTGGAGTGATTAGAGCTCTACACAGTATCTTCCTGTTTTAGGTAACTTGAATAACACTGAGTTACTAGCAAATTTTTGCTACTTTCTTGGGTTTACTGGAAATGGGAGGGGGAGAGAAAAACAAATGAACACAGAAAACTGGAGATGCCAAAGACAATTAAAGGAATATGGGAAAGCTGAAAGCCTAATACTTACTTGAGTCAAAGCCTATGCTGATAGATCACTAGAGGTTTGGTATGTGAAACATTTGCCTGGTTTTCTGAAACAGCACTTTCTAAGTACAAATTGCCATTAATGCTAGTCCACCAACCATTTTGTTTTTCAGTTCCTCTGGAATACAGTTTAGCAGTTTATTATTGAACGTTGTGTTCACACAACTCCTTTTCTTCACACTTTAAAACCTGATAGTACCTCATCATTATCATAAGGCATTAAAACAAAACAATCACCTGAAAGTTCAAAAAAGAGATGAAATTGTAAGATGGAACTCTAGATCAAAATGTATTTCTCTAATTCTGGTGTCCTGTTATTGTTGGAAACATTTTCATTTTATGTAAATATTATTTTCTATAGTTTTCAATCTAGTTATCTCATCGCCGTTGCAGGTGTTGAATGTGTATAACATTTTGATCTCAAATAACACAGGTTAAAAATCACATGAAAGAAAAGGAAATGACAATAATGTATAGTTCTTCATATGGATGGAAAGTATCAATTCTTAATCCTTTATTGATTCTTAATTCTGAATCCTTAATTCTTGCCGGTCCAGACATATCACTAATGAGGGAACAAGGAAAAATATTTAAGCACCGGGTACAACACTGTTTCTTGTTGTAGGAGGCATGCAGTTGTGTGTAAGCACAGAGGTAACCATGCCCAGTAGGCTTTGGCTAAATGCAGATGAGAAATATCCACATTTCCCTTCCTTATGAAATCTTCTAATACTGACTTTTAAAGTATTTTTATAAAGAATCCACTAGAAGATGACAAATAAGCAAGCAAGCAGACAAATAAATAGATGTAGCTCTCAAATAGAGAAAAAAGGAATCTATGGTTCTTGCATTTCTTCAGCATCCTATGCAAAAGACCCACTCCTAAAACACAGAGAAAAGCATAAATAAGTTTTTTAAGGATGATCCTAAACATGTTCATCTAAATGTTAAAGGTCTGCCAGTGATAAACAAACCTTTAATGTTTTTGCTTCCATTATTACTAAACCATTTTGCATAAAGGTGGAATAGAAGCCCTACAATGATGTGAAAAAATGAGAAGTACCAATTCTTACAAACTAACTCCTCCTAATAAGCTTAGACTTCCAGACCAGAAGACAGTACACCCACTAATGTGGTAGTAGACAACCTCTGAAGTGGAAATTGAGATACAAACTAGACTTCAATATTTAGGCCTTTCCAGGCAAGAAAGAAAACCAAAAAATTTTAGGCACACCACTCTTTTTATGAGCAGCAAAGCTAGGGCAGGTACTGCTATCACTTAAACTTTAATTATCCATAGTGGTTAAAAAAGTAAAGAATAGCCCAATTTAATCCATAAGTTTCCAGAAACTTAAAGTTGGTGTCTCAGTGAGAAGCTGACTTCAACAACACTAGGCATGAGGAAATTCCATGTAGTTTTTAGAAATAATTAACAATAGCTAACTTAAAAAAAAACCCAAACAAACAAAACCTGTTTTGCTGCTCCTATCTGCCCATGGTAGGACCTGGAATGGGTCTAGCCTTCCTTCTCTGAACAGGAATGACCTACCCTGAGAATCTGTCCCATCCAGTGCAACAAAAGAAATGAGGAACAATGGTAAAAGCCAATATATTTTTAGTGAAAATTAAATTTACAGTAAACAGAGTCAGACTTTCAGAAAATTAAAGTCTACAGCTCAGATATTAACAAGCCACAGATTAAAAAAAAACATCCACATCTTTCATACACGGAAGGATCAGAGCTTGTAGTTTAGTCATCCTTCAGTAAGCCGTTAATATCACATATTAAAGATTCTTCATGAATTTCCTTCATTACTTGTTTCCTGCTGAAAAGTTGTCCAAAGGGTACTCCCATGTTAAATACCTATTCTGAAGGATTTATTTGGTATTTTACTTGTTTTGGATTTTGTTGTTGTCTTTATTTTTGTTTTGAAAACAGAATAGAATAGAATATTTCAGTTGGAAGCAACCATCTAGTCCAACTGCCTGACCACTTGAGGGCTGACCAAAAGTTAAAGCATGTTAAGGGCATTGTCCAAATGCCTGTTAAACACTGACAGGCTTTGGGCATTGACTGCTTCTCCAGGAAGCCTGTTCCAGTGTCTGACCACCCTCTCAGTAAAGAAATGTTTCCTCATGTCAGGTCTGAACCTCCCCTGACGCAGCTTGGAACAATTCCAATGCGTCCTATCGCTGGATCCTAAGGAGAAGCGACCAGCACCTCCCTCGCCACTTCCCCACCTCAGGAATCTGTAGAGAGCTATGAGGTCACCCCTCAACCTTCTTCTCTCCGAACTAGACAAACCAAGTCCTTAGCCACTCCTCATAAGACATTGCTTCCAGCCCTTTCACCAGCTTTGTTGCATTCAAGGACCTTGACATCCTTCTGAAATTGTGGGGCCCAGAGCTGCACACACCACTCAAGGCAAGGCTGCACCATTGCTGAATACAGTGGGATAATCACCTCTTTTGACCAGCAGTTTATACTACGTTTGATGCACCCCAGGATGCAGTTTGCCCTCTTGGCAGTCAAGGCACACTGGCATATAATACACTACTAAAAATATAGAAAGATAAAGTTTTTCAAGGTCAAAAAATTATTTTTATTTTTAGTTTGTGGGGATCTGAAACAGCTGTGGACTGAAACAGATCACTAAAACCTGGACTCATGCAAAATGCAATCAAATTAAAAAACTATGTGGGAGAAAAAAGAAGTTAGTTTATATTTGCCTTATAGATAGTCAGCATTCAGCAGAAAAAATAATCATGTCTGATCCTCCCATAGCTGCTGGTATTGAGTGGATTGAATGTCTGTCTTGGAGCAATAATCTTATTCCATCACTGTTTCTGTGCCTGAAGGATCCAAGTAGACTGCTAGAACACCCCGTCTTCGGTTCAGGACTTGTAGGATGAATCTGGGTTTCCCTGAAACAGCTATTTTTGGTTATTCCAGGACATTAAGGACAAAAGCAAAAAGATTCCTTTGCTGATGCCCGATCAATGTGTAGGTAGAAGAATAATCAAAATTTAGATGGGGGAAAGGATCTTGCAAAAGAAGATGGAGAAAGATGTAAAGAGGTATCCTTGGTGGTGAAAACAGGCTGGTTGAGTAGAGATTAGATTTGGAAGCTGGGGAAAGAAATGTGGTTATTCAGACCTAGTGGTCAGGTAAGAGGGTGATGACAGACTGCAAAAAGAGATTTAAATTTAGAAAATGGTTTTAAGAAGTTCTGGGACTGACTGTGTGAAAGGTGTGACAAAAATAGAGAGGAGATGACAATAGTGAGTTTCATGCAAAGGTCCATGGGAACGCAGAAGGAAAATTAGGAAAATATGAGCCAGAGGTGTCATGAGATCCTCAAATATATATAAGAATCAGGATGGGTTGATAAAAGAAGCTCTAGTCGGAGAAAAATGGAAATGACTTGGCGGGGGGGGAAGAAAGAAAAAGGAATGGGTGGGTGAGGGGACCAGTGGGGCACTGGTAACTAAATGGACATGGGGTCTGTGGAAGAAAGGATTGGTTCACCTAGGTAAGGCAGAAAGTATTGAAATGAGAAATGATCACACAGGTAGAAAGACAGCTGTGAGGGATGGGGCAGAAAATTCCGTCCTCTGTGCACATTCGTGCCCGCAGACTGAAACGGAGGTTAAGTCCCAGAATCTCGGCAAATCTTGGGCAGAAACCACTGACCACCAGCAGTAGTCCTCTGGCTGGTTTGGCTGGTCTAACCAATCCTTTAACAGCAGTGACTCACTGAAAAGATGCTCTGCCCTGAAGCTGTTTTTTACTGGTCTTCTGCAGCCAGAGCTGGCAAAATGAGACAACACAGTTACTCCACTTCTCAGCGTCTTAATATAAAACCCACCTTCCAATTTAAAACATTGTGAGCTCTGACTAGAACACGAAGCAAAGCAAACTGTGTTCCACCAGCTCGGTTAGCGGAGGGTAACCTACAGCAAGGAGTGGGACAGGAGGAGGCACCCTCCTCCTTCTGTCAAAGGCCATTTGTACCTCGAGTGAATGAGATGTTTCCAGCAGTCCGGGCAGACATATCTCAGGTTGATTGCTTGTGCAGTTCAAAATCAAGATTTTTCCTTTCCCACTAGCGTGATTTCTGCATAGAGTTGGTCAAAGAATTAGATAATGAGACTTTTACTTCAAAAATAAAATTGAATTTTCACTTCTAGAAATTTTTACTCTCTTCCTCTCCCAACCCCCTCTTTTTTGGCTGTGTGTATTCCTCATTCCTTGTAGAATTCAGTAAGCAAATTTACTTCACAGACTTTAGAGAAATCTATTTTTTCTAAGTAAATGTTTTATAGCATTTAGAAATGTTTCAGCATTTATGCTTAGAGAGAATCTATCTGTTTTCTCCAAATGATTAGTAAAGTACGCTTAGTAACATTAAAATAAACTCTTCTCATAGCTACAATGCAGTGTTTCTTCTTTAACTTCATTAAATCACAATTTGCTGCTGTTTCTTTAAACTGACCCCCCCCAAAACAACTGCAGTATTATTGATTCAGGTTCTGATTTTCTGATCTCACCAAGTATCACATTTTGCTTTCGTGCAACCACAGTGCTGCAGAATGGAAAAATACCCTCTTAAGTGCTTCCCTTCATGCCTGCAGCTAAAGTCTGTCTGCTCCTCTTGATTGATATCTCCATAGATATCAAAGAGCAAATCCTCTAAAAAATCATGTAAATTGTGCACAGCTACTTTCTAATGGGGTGAATTTTCTGAAAAATATTCTTGAGACACATACGTCCTTTGTGCTCTTTGCAAAAAAAAAATAGTTCTAGGAAGTGATGAAAAAAAAGACTCTTATTTTTTTTCTGTTAAAAATAAAATTGTGTGAAGGAAGTTTAATAATTAATTTAACACAGGTTTGTCCCCTTTTTAGATTTTGAGGAGATACTGAAACAGTGGGTTGCTGCTAGAAAAGGAGGCACATTTTTGCACGTGGCTATCGCAAACAAAAATATGGTAACCAGTTGTGGACAAGGAGTCCCTTGGAACTCAATGGGCAAACCCTTCTCCAGAGAGCTTGTTACCATATTGCTCACTTTACAGCCCCAGAGCACTCTCACACAAAGGCTCATTTTTCCAAAAATAAGGTGACCATATCATATTTTCTTACGAAAAGCTTTACTTTACCTAATCTTACCCAGAACCAACATGAAAGTACAAATAGAAAATGCATCTCTACATTTACATTCAACCGCATAATGTACTGATTGTTAAATTAGCTGGTTATTTTTATTTGTTGATGTCATTAGAGGCCCACATTTTTTACTATGGAACTGGACAGACAGGATTAGTCCGGAGTTGCATGAACTGGTCGTAATGAAATCCAAAACCGTGCAAAACTCCCCTGAACTCGTTGTGAACTTGAAGTGCAGCCTATGCAGGAGACGCTTTAAAAGAGCAACCTCTTCTCCCAAATTTTTGGTAGGGAGACCAGAAGGAGTAAACAGGCAAAGCTATTGTTGAGCAGAAGTAAGGGGAAAGCTTTTATCTGTCTGGACTTTCATATTACACACATCCCCATGAACCCTCTAAAGACCTAGATCATATTAACTGTGGGAACACACAGTGCTTCCTGGCCGCAGGCCAATCAGGAGTTTCAGAAACAGCTACGAGTTAGTTGAAACAGGTGCATGTAATAAAGAAGCCTGAAATAAAGAACCAGAACAACTGGGCTGTGTCAAGTTAAAGTTACTATTACACAGGGCTGTGCAAAATTTTCACAGCGAGTTTCAGAAACCTCAAAATCTGCGCTTTGCACATTTTTTTGCTTTTTTACTTAAGAAAAGTGATTCATTGAAAAAGTACTAACCAATGTATTTTCCACTTACAGATGGACCTAATCTCATGCAAAGTCTTTCCAATTTTTCAAAACCTGGTCTGTTTGAGTGGTTGGTGTAGTATATATTTGGTCTGTCCAGAAACAGATAGAAATACAGAAGAAAACTAGCTTGTTTAAAAAGTCAAGAAAAAATATAGGCATCTGACATCTTATGCCAGAACAGAAGCAAAAAATCCTGTACAGTCTTCTGTACAGCTCTATCCTGTATGTTTGTGGAAAGCTCTATTTCATATGTAGTCAAAGGAGAAAAGAAGGTGAGTGGCCATGGTGAAGGCAGGCACATCTTTATAGCTCAGAACGGACCAGACGTTACCTTGGGCTGTGTTCAGTAGGCCCTTCTCTGGCAGAAGGTCTGTGGAAGTTAGTCCTCTACTTCCCACCCCAAGGATCTGAAAAAGGAGGCAACGGGTTCATCAGTGAGTCAGACTACATTGTCTGGACATTGTAGCAGATATTTTCCTCTTTATAACCTTCCACATGCTGACTTTGTCAGGAGAATACTTGAAAGCCCATGACATCTCTTTCCCCTGATTTGACACACCAATAATACTAGCAGCGTATGAATCCATGCATGTAAGGATCAAATCACAAGCGATATCCAAGATGCAAAGGCGGCCAAATTTTTACCAGCTCTTTCACATAAATGGTAGAAGTAAGAAGTACCAACAGTTTCCATCATTAAGATGTACACCTGGGAAACAAAAAATGTTCTTTAGACAAAGCACTACTTAGGAGCACAAAGTCATTTGCACAATGAAGGATGCTGCGATGGGTTAAAGCTGTTTGCTAGCATACGAAATTATCAGCTGTCAGAAACAGTACATTAATTGTTTCTGATACCCTGGTGTTTTTTTTTTTTCTTTATAGAATCAATACCCAAATCCTTCGAGGTTTTTTAAAAAAAATGTTTCTTTGAAACTGGTAATGAGTACTTCCTAGAAATATGTACTAGCTCTCTGGAACTACAGTATGAATAGCAATAAAAATAGGGTCTGGCAAAATCACTCTTGAGTGCTATTGGACTTTTCCTCTGTGTAGAAGATGAAAGTAAAAGAAGTCTATGGATTTACTGTATCACATTTTTTCTATCAGATTTAAGGTAGTGTATTTTCTGCCAACATTTTCAACATATGGAATTCATGTTATAAAGTTAATGATCTTAGTGACATAAAACTAAGTGCTATGGAAAACAAAAGCAGAATTCTTACAGAACCTTCTAGTTGTAAATGTACATCAAGTTGTGCAAATCTGAGTTGTAAACATTGTAGCTTATTGCCCACACAATTTAGTTCCTCACTAAAAAGATGTCACTGGGAGAATTCTGTATCCCTATCTTTTATAGCAATATTAAAAAAAAATCCCAGCAAGTATAAAAAAAATCTACTGTGTAGACAAAGGAAATTTTGATAGCTTTCTTGCTACCACCTTTGGTAAGAGAAAGTACATTCAATGGCTTTCATGTGTCCAACATATGCATCTTGTTTTGTTGCTTTTCTTCATGTCTCCTTTAAACCTGGGACAGAAAACCAGTGGCAACAACAGAAACATCAATAAACAACTAAAGATGTCAAAGTATTTTTTAAACTTTTTGAAATGTCTACAAAGTGGGTAACCTTCCACTGTGGAGGAACAGCATAAGACAGAATGCTTTTACTGATATTCCTGTATAAGGAGAACACTCTGACACAGTGGACAGTTTTTTGTGTACTACTGACCTCAGGAGCTGTGCTGTTGGGAAATTTTAACTTGTCGTAGGGTTGCTTAAACCCAAAGGGTCAAAAGATGGTGACCAAATACAAAGCAGTCCACTTGCACTTCACTTTGGGATTTTAGCAATAGGACAAAAGCTCGAGCTCATTAAAAGTCAAGAGGAACCCAGCAAGCCAAGCTGACAGAGTCAGTTTTTGGTAGAAATAAGAGAGGCCTTAGAAAAGGCCTTCCAAAAGGCCATCAGAAAGCCAAAATTTTAAGAGCATCTTTATAGAAGGTGATATAACCTATAATAGGAGGTTTCTGGAACAGTATAATACTGGCTTCAGCAACAAAAGCCATAAGGTGATAAAATAAATGGACAGCTGTAATTTTGAAATAATTAAATGAAATAAAAGTTGATAGCCAGGAACTGTCAGAAAGCAATTTAAAACAAAAATTAAAAACACAGTCATTACACATAAAGAGAGGCAAAATGTTTACGAGTGACAGGAAGCATCATTAATTATAACTACCTCAATTAGCTTCTTAGGAACATCAACTATATGATTGTAATAAAGAATTTCCAATAAAGTAACATCCTCTCTCTAGCCAAGCTTCCTGTGCGCTCCTAGGATGGCAACTAACGTGCACCCACTAGGTGCCAGTCTGTAATGTGGGAAAAGTTCTTCCTAGCCTATAAAAACATGCTTTGGCTGAAATCCAACACAGAGTGGGAAACTTAGCCATAAGAAACAAGAAAAACAAACCCCAGAAAAAGGCAGGTGGAGGCAAAGAAAATAGATATAAAAGGGAGTCTGGATGAAGCAATTTAAACTCTTTCCAGCCTAATTATGGTGTGCCCCTTCAGCTTATGGACAGTCCAGTCATACCATAGTGATGGAAGGTCTCTTAAGCCTTTCCACACTTCCCTCCTCCACACATGAAGCTCCCAGTAAGAAGATGCTGTACCCTCTCGCAGATCTATGGCCCCAGGTGCATCTCTTCCTGAAAAAATCCCGAGAAGTAAGAAGTAGGGTGTATTTGCCAAAACTCTGACCCACGGTTGACATTTTCCCATAGTAAAGGAGAAAAAGACCACATTCATGCATCAAGCTATAGAAGCAGTGCACCAGTAAAACATTAAGGGTTGAAGTTGGAGCTGAACACATGCAAGTGGTAGTACAGGTTTTCCCATTGCCAACATGCCTACGTGCTGCAAGTCAGACCATTCATAACAAGAAATTCACATTCCTAGCTCTTACCCTCTATCATGATGTATATGCCTCCAGGAAAGCCGTAACCATGGTTTCAGCTAGGGTGAGGATGTCCTCTGTGAAGCTATGAGGCCTCTGGGAGATGAGACCTCTCTGACTAAACGGCTGCAGCACCATGCAGCTGCATGGAGGCCAGGATGAGGAGCACAGTTATTAAATAATCCCAGCAAAGTGTGCTCCCACAGCATGGAAAATGACAGGATGAGCAATGCTGTTTTCCCATTTTCCACTTCATTATCATTTTCTTCTTGTTATTTACAAAAAGGAAAGTATGATTTAACTTGAACATGAGAGCAACACTGATGTGGAAAAAGGAAATTTTATACTAGACAAAAAGTTGAAAAGAGCCTCAAGCCACAGTAACAGCCAGTTCTCTTGGGCCTGGAGGAAACAAAAATATTTGAGTTCTTGGTGTAAATATTCATCACGAATAAAGAGTACCCCAAAGGTGGGTGCAGAGAGTCGGTGTGCTGTGGTTGAACTCCAGTGTTTCACAGCACTGTTGTTTCTGCATCACCCAACAGCACTGCTGTGCCTCAAAACTGCATGCGAGCGTGCGTGCGTGGGTGTGCACACATCGCCCGCAGCAGGAACCAGCTTCACACACCAACAAAGCTTTGAAATTCCTTACCAGTGCCTTAGACTATGTCACTGAATCATTAAGAGTGATAATCACAATAAGAGATTGATTTATAAACTTGATAAAATTAATATTTGATTTACTTTAAAACTTGATTTATATATGCTTGGGTACTCAAAAATGAAAGCTAATCTGACGCACCTCAAAGGCCTCATGAACTTCGGGAGGCACAGCACAGAAGTAATTTTGACCCCCACTGCCTGAGCTAGCATTGCATGTGTAATTCTTATTTGACACGGTTACCTAAAAAAACTACAACAAGTGTCAAAGTTGTAAATGTTACAATTACTAAGTTAATGCTACTGATAAAAAAATATATCCCTGAATGCTATAGATTTTCTACAGAAGCCTAGCTAATTCCTGTTACTCAAAGTAGCGGATAACATTTTTGTTACTCCTTGCTTGTGAAAATTTCAATAAAATGAAGTATTAAGTTCATCTAATTCAGACATTCATGAGTGAAAACCAATTATTTAAAATTAAGATGACTTTTCATAATCCAGAAAAGCCAAAATGCATCACCAGGATCATAGACAGAAAAACAGACTCTATGAATAGACTGGAATAATGAACTTCAGACTGGGAATGCAGATATGATATAGAGAAGTGATATGATAAAGATATATAAGTAAACTTTAGAGTTAAATTGTATCAACCACTTCTTTTCATTCTTTTTAATAACACAAGGGCAAGTGGTCATTACATGAAAAAGAAAAATTAAGGAAAATAAATTCCTTTTCAAATGGTGCTTAATTAGGCTGTGAACTTTATTGGCACAAGTTATTGTGGAGAGCAAGAGCTCAGCATTACTCATAAAGGGACTGGGCAGAAAATCATCTGATACTATCCAATTTAAATGGGATATAAACTATCCTATTGAAAAACATAAGACATCCCTGCTTCATTGGATGTTTCAGAATATCTTGTCTCTACAGGCAAGTTATTCCATAACTATTTGTGATGAAGTCTCTTGTACATTCATTTGAGAATGATAAGACAGTTTAAGACAGGGTACTGGACTAGACTGATTACCTTAATTAATTCTGACAACTTCTAAGGAGTCAAATACTACACTTACTTACATTTAATACAAACCTGATGAAGCATTAGATTGCAAAGGGTGCAAATTGGCTTAGTACGCCAGAGGTGTTAACACTGGAGTGTTCATATTAAAAGTAAATGGAGTATACTCTTAAAGGCAGCATTTCAACATTTGTTGAACTAATTACACCTACAGATTTTTCTTTAGAGCCTTTCTTAAGATCAGAATCTTCACAACTTTTTTACTACCATAGACTTTTTTTTTGTTTATTTGGGTTTTTTTTGTTTTGTTTTTTAATGGACACATGGTAAGTGACTTTATTTTCCTCCTACTTTTTTTTAAAGGAAGTTATGATGATTCTCTTCCGAGATATTTGATATTCAAGTTTATAGACTTCAGAGAGACACCTAGATTAATCTGCGTACCATCTCAGTTAACAGCTGAGGTGAGTCACATGTTAGGAGAATTATTTCTTTCTTATACTGAGAAATAAGAAGGATTTTAATAGTTAAAGAAGGTTAACTGATAAAACTTCTTTAAAAAATTAGATCACATGAGGTGCGTTGTTCAAAACATCTTCAAATAGTGTGCTTTAAGGAAACAGTAAGCTTGATTTGATTTAGATATTTTTTAAAAATTCATTAAAAAATCCCCATGTTATAGATAATCTTACCTTCGTTTATGTTTTTAAATAAAACATTAACAGACTGACATTTTGATTGGTAGCACACCTTACTTTGAAAAATCTTGAAATATCTTTATTGCTTATTATGATACAAAGTCATTGTACTCTAACCACATAATACCTAAGTGTAGGGTCATACTTCTGCTGGGTAAGATACACAGTTAGTAGAGAGAAATAATTTCTTTGAGTATAATTCAATTAGTATGAAACTTAAATGGCTATCTTGAGGACTTGATTTCTACTCAAGGAGGAAGCAATTGCACTCTTAATCTTGGTGCCCACATGTACATAGATGGGATGAAGGTGGGACTAGGTGTCTGAAGAGAGGCAATGAACCCTGCCTCTCACAGATCCTTGTGGAGTTCAGCATTTGTATCCCATTTAAAATCAAATTCATATCTGTGTCCAGGTGGCTGTAGCCCTTCACCAACAACAATAATCTTTCCCATATGCTTTACTAAAAAAAAAAAATGGTCTAAGTATCACAGAGTAATGGGAACTGGTAGAACGGAAAGATGACTGCTGTGCGCTTTTATTTTCGTGAACATACACTGGTGATTACCGTAAACGCTGCATTCGTCCTGTAAAACTTTCTGTGTGTCTCAGGAGTTTTGAGCACTGCCTGAAAGATAGTGAAATATGAACGTAAGCCTTCTTCCAGACCCTTCCTAAGGAAATTCCTAAAAAGGACAGAGGAGATTTTCTAGAGGACCTGGGTTCACCAAAATCACAGAGGTGCAACTCTAGGTTCACTTGGGTTCATTCCAGACCTGCAAATGGTGGAGATGTAGTTCAGTGATATCCAAGTAACTTGTACACAAATTGGCACGGTGACGATCTCTCTGCACTCACCTGGTGCAACACATGAGCTTGCAAGACCCGGTGCGCCATGTCTGCTGAATTATCTGCCGATTTGGGAATCTCACTGCAGCCTTAGAGGGTTGAAGAGGAGTTTCAAAGGTTCCTGGGAAACGGTACAACTCAGAGTCGTGCTCTGCAATCCAGGAAGAGCTCCAAGGGATGTTGCTGCTATGAGAAGGAGATAGCTGGCGTCAGAGAAGGATTTATCCTACATGATACGCCTTTGTGAGTAGTTTTAATTATTTTTTTTTTCGTAGGGAAAAACAGTCTCATGTGAATGAAAAAAAAAAAGGAATGCGAGTTCCACATGGTGACTGGGTAAAGCACTTCTTGCATACAGTGTCAGAATTAAATCTAGGCCCCTCTTTTTCCATCATTCTCTATAAAAACTGAGGTAGGTAATTACCCTGTCACAGCTGAAACATGCCCACACTAACACCATGACACCGGCGAACATTTAAGAGCTTCATCTTGTCCAGAGATGACAGACACCCAGCGTGTCATGAAAAATGGAAATGGGCACCGAAATCCATGCACGCTGAGATGAGTGAACTGTAAGGTTCTGAAGCTCTCCAGCACTTTCTGGGAGCTTCCTTCCAGAAGCACGGTGTTTTTTGTGAGTGAGTCCTTAAATGCAATTTGGGGAAATGTTTTACTGGAATAAAAGAAGGCTTTTTTCTTCTTCCCCTTTTAGTTTTATCTCTAAGGAGAATAAAAACAATCCAGGAAAACTGATAGCCATAATTTATTTTATGATTTTATGAGGGCCAGTATTTAAAAAAGAGACAAGCAGCCTATTTGACATGTTTATAGGAAGAAATACAGCCTAAAACGTAGTTTGTCACACAAAGTATTCCTTGGTAGGTTAGATAAATAGTTTGCGAAGAATATTGAACATGAATATGCCAAAAGCAATGAAAGTTACTGTGAAAGCAATGATATTGTACAAGGTATAACCTACAGTTACACTACAGAAGACCTACAGTACTGTACGTGTACGGATTTGTGCAAAGCTGCCAGGTTTTGCTTCACTGAATTTCTGTAGCAAAACCAGAAAATCTTGCCTGTAGGGCCAGGACTCTTAAACATGGAGACATAAGTATACAAATGCCTGAAAGGTGCAAACACTGTAGAGTGAAAAGAATTATTTAGGAATACAGACATATCTTTGAATACGGAAGAACAAAATAGGGACAGGGAAAATGGTCTCAGTGTAAAGTACTTTCCAGCAACATACTTTCCACTCTAGAAGAGACACCAAAAGAGTGGCAGCTATATTACTTGTAAAATTTTGGTGATGCACAATGACTGCACTGTTAGTGAGGTTGACTAGAATAAATGAAGGCTGCTCGCAAGACTCACGCCAAGTATTGGTAATGATTACAGACTAAACGGAATATCAGGTGACTTTGGTGAATTTCTGTGCTAGTGATCACACAGTCAGTCACACAGCAGGTCTCAGCATAGGAAACTTAATTTCTCTTTACAGTGTGCACGGTATCTTGCCTTCTAGCATTTACCGAGAGATGAATATTTCTGGCATAGATGCTGCAAGTGAATCTATGAAAGTTCAGTACTTGCCACAATTTGAAGTACAAATCTTGTTTTCTGACAAAGCTGGCAGTCTCAAAGGCTGGGGCCAAAGGTCACTAAGCCTATTTTGTTAGAAAACGCAATATGAACTGTAACTCCAGAAAGAGGAGAATAAAGTTCTAAGCGTGTGTTACATGACACATTAAGTGACAACAAAAATTTCTTGTCCTAAGGAACAATCTAATGCTAGGAGTTGTTTAGAGCTTCTTTTTCCTAAACAGACCAAGAATATAAAATACTTTTATGCACAAAACGAAAGAAGAAACAAATTTCTTTTCATGACCTATGCAACTGAAAAACACCTCATTCAGGCATCCATTTTGAGCCTATGAGCTCTGGATTTTTACAGTAGCAGGCCTCCATGATGAAACAGAGACATACACAGATTTAACGGTGTGTTATTGGGGTTGAAGAACTGTTATTTTCTCAGCCAAAAAAACAGACCACCATCACTACTCTTTTACTCCTATCTTTTGGATGTTTCTGGGGACACTGGAAATGTTCATAAGGCATCTGGTATATACATTACTGAGCTCTGCTGTATGTATCTATATCCATGGCCTCAACAAACAGTAGCACCACAGAACATAAGCAGTATTTGCGCTATCAAAGCTGTTCTCAGCCCTCTGAAATTATTTACTGCAAATAGAAATATCTCTGAGCACAGGTTCCATTCTGTTTAATGTTATCTGTGACATGTAAGTCAATGGTGTTCATCCTGTCCCCACTTGGCATGCATGCACAGATAAGAAAACCACCGAAGCTAGGAAGAATTGATTTTTTTTTTTTCTCCCCCAAGAAAGGCTGGTTCTGTTCTTCCTATAAAATACATTAAGCAAATTGGCTTTTGCACCAGATCAAGTCAGTAATCCATGGAAGGAACAGTGCTCAAAGACATCAATGAAATCATTGTGCTGCAGCCTGTGGATATTGTGCTGCCTCTCTTTCTGGTACCAATCTCCTGGGTTGAATTGGAACCTGTATGAGCTCTCTCCATTATCCCCAGCTGTCATCTGACCTAAGGACTGTGATTCCTGGTTCATAGGCAGATGGACTCCTAAAAAAAAAAGATTCTCATTTTCTATATTAACGAGTTGAGTGACCTGGGAATAAACAATGGGACCTTCCAGTTCTTCCAACAGACGTAACAGCATGAGATACGGAGGGGGTGATAAAAATGACTGTCACTTTCCTCTATGAACCCAAGCATATCCAAGTATGATCTCAATATTCCCAAAAGGCTGTAGTAGGAACTGGATTTTTATTTCAGTGACACTAGATCCAATTCTTTACCCTACACCTATGTTTGAGGAAATAATTTAGGGCCATATCCAAAAACACAAATTGGGTTCCAAAAATGCTAAAGTGAAACCAAATTACCTAAGTCATGCAAGCGCTGTCGTTCAACAGGAGCACTTCAAATTTGCATACTCCTTCCTTTGGCTGAGCTGTGCCTTAGCATATACCCAGAACAGCATCATTCCTGGCATGGCAAAGTAGCTCACCACCCATCTTGTCAGGATCCCAGCTTAGGAGTCAGAAAAAAAGACATCTTGTCCTTCCGAAAAACCCTTAGATAGTTTATCCGAGAAACATTTTCAGAGAAAATCTAACACACCCACAGGCTCCTATGGACCCCAAGCTACAAGCAAAACTTTATGCATGAATATGCCTCACTGATTTTACTAAGGTGTTTCATATACATATATGAAGTGAAGTGTGAAGGTACATCAGAGATCAGATTTAGAGCTGTCAAACACTTTTATAAACTTCCCAGTTACCAGCCTCTGGCTTACTGCTCAAACACCGCTGAGTTATGCAGACACAGGAAATTCAATGCATCCTGGACACACTGGATTCTCACTTCTCCACAAATTAACAGTGCCTGAGTACCAGGTCCGGTGCAGTGTCAGATCCCTGCGGTACACACCTTGCCATTGATATGTTCACATAAGGTCCCTTCAATGTCCAGCACAAACCAGTCTCCCCGGACGTGTGTAATTCAGTTCACACATGTACAGCAGGTCTCGAATGTTCTAGATATGTCAGAGCTATTACTCAGTTTATTTATATACGCAATGCAATTGTTACCTGAGGGTGATTGAAGTTGACAGCAACCCTTCCCCGGCTAGAGGAGAGGCTCGAGCTGAAAGCACGAGCTGTGAAAAGACAAGTCGGAGGCTTGTAGCCCTGCAAACTCTCATGGTAGACAGGTGAGTCAGTCAAACATCAACACACTCACCCAAAGGAAAAATTATCAGTTTAAATGAGACTAATGAAACTGGATTAAAGCTCAATATATGCATGTGAAAAGAGGTATTCCCTTGAAAGGTGCAGCAAGTATTATTTTGTTATTTTAAGCATTCTGGTCATAGCCAAAGCCAAGGCCCTGATCTGGGAGGAAGGGCACAGGCAGTAAGTGACAGTGTGTTCCCTGAGGGGCTTACAGGCTAAGGAGGCAGGGCCGGGGACAGAAGAAAGGAAGAATTGTTATCCACATTTTACAAACAGAGCACGGAAATACAGAGAGATTAAATGATTGGCTCAAGGTCACACAGGGTGTCCAGGGCAGAGCCCTGGAAATTAATCCAGATCTCAAGGTGCACCTTGCTGTCTGCCACCCAGACAGGTTTAATTCATAAAGAATAATAAAAAAATAATAATTAAGAACTAGCCAGTTCCCAACAAGACTCTTGCAAGCTTTCAATCTAACATTTCCAACTGGCTTCTCAGTCTAGCAGCTAAAATTTCATTACATCTTTGAAAACATAACCGTAACTGTTTTGACTCATGCTATAATATGCCTACCGCCAAAAGCAATCCCTAACGCTGTAATATTTTGCTCCATTAGAGGTGCCATACTGCCAGCGAGCAGCGACCTTACTGAATAAAACTGCAACCATTGAACAGTCTCTTCTCTGTGTCTGTGTGTCTTTTGGCCTAAATAAAGTAAATACACAGCATTAAGGGCCTGATCCTACTCCCACTTAAGTCAATGGCAAAATTCCCGTTGACTCCAATGGAAGAAGCAGCCAGCCCTAACAGAACTGATGATTTTTTTTTTTCTTTAAATTACTGGCAGGTTAATTCATGTACAATTTGCAGCACCAAGATGTTGGTCGAGAAACTGAGTATCCATGCGTAATTTTAAAATAATGAAGATGGAATCAATTTCATTACTGTACTGACACTGTACAAAGATGTACACTACAATAAATCCTATATTAAGACATGAAAACAGGCCTTCCCTAGGCAACGCTAAAAGGAACAAAAAGGATTTTGGATATGGAAAGTAGATGGTAAAGCATGTTCTAATATCTCGTGATATAGGTAATAAATCCCAATATAAGTGTTTAAATTCTTCACATTTTACCACAGTTCATACACACACACACAAAAAAACCACCACCATTGAAATAAACCATGTATGAATCATGGATAAAATGTTGTCTTTGAATATATATTTGATTTCTATTGCCATTAGAGTATTCTGCCCTTGCATCCTTGCATAAAATTTGGATCTCACTGTTGCTTTCATTTAATTTGCTACATCCAAGTAGTCCTTAAAGATATTTTGTTTATGAAGATATATTTAGAGTTCATCTATTTAGATATTATTTATTTCAGTTCCCAAGCCAAATCGCACCTTCTTTCCCCGCTTTTTCTTTATCGTCTTTTCCTCCGTGATTCCTGGCAGAGATCATGAGCTCATCATACTTTTTCTTTCCATTTGGTTTATGATATTTATCTTGGGCTGCGAGTGCACTTGGTGCCACATAGAACTTGTAGACTGTGACTCCATTTTGGCAGGACACTTCCAGTATCGGATTGTCGAAAATTTCTCCCAACACTATTTAAAATATTTTTAGCTGAAATAAATATCAACAGAACACACAGCCACTGTGTGGACTCTGAACTCTCTTCTTTTCCTAGATAACCTCAGATGGTAGCTAGACTAACAGTTGCTAACAATACTAATCTCCTGTGTGGTTTAGTGACAAACATAACTCTTTTGATAATATGAAAGCGTAGCAGAACTGAATTTTGCAAACTTGAAAGACAGGACACAGTGCTGGTCTAAGCAGGCTCAAGTATGCTACTCCACCCTAAAACCAGAAAGAGTATTAGATCTAGACAGAGCTAAGCAACGATGAACAACGCTCCAGCAGTTACCCCATCAGGGTGAGAGGAAGCAGAACACATAATACAACTCTGAGGAATAAAGTCCTGTCAGACATTGTCTTCCATGGAAGAGATAAAACTTGTGATAAAGACCTGAGTGCCAGGAACAACAGCGTAAAATATTGGTTTGGTTCATAATTCAAAGTTGCGGTTGTGCAACAACCGGAGCTGATGGCACCTGAGCCTGGGGTAGCAAAAATATTTGAGTTCAAGTGGTTGTCTCCTGCAGGAAATCAAAGTACTTGCTCCAGCACAGATGCTGAACATGAGTGGCTAATAAATTAGGCTGTGCCTTCTTGGCTGTAGGCTGTTGGTCTCCACCATTTGCAGAGAAGGTTCTGCAGCATTGCCTATCATATAATCTTATTGTAAAATAATAGTTCCAAGACAGTCAGTGAAGAGGAAAAAGTGAAAACAGGTATTTATGCCTGCAAGGACTGGCAGGTCTGTCAAACAGAGAGGGACAGTCAAATACATTTCTCCCTAAGAATCACATGCAACCAGAAGAATTTGCTCTGTTCAGATTACGGAAAGAAAGGCTAAGCCTGTGCAGATCCAGACAATGTTATTTAGAAACAGGAAAGGAGATAAACACCATATATGGAAAAGTGGTTTTTTTTTTTTTTTAAAACTAACAGATAATGGTGGCACAAGCAAAAATTAGTGTAAACGATTTCTGGGCAAGAAGAGAAAACAGAATATTTCTAATTATCAAAGGAGTAAGGTAATGAATAACTTTTCAGCAGTGGTCGTGGGTCAGGAGAAAAAAATTCAAACACATAGGACTGAGCACAGGCAGCACACACTTAGGGCTGTACTCAATAGGTAACTAGGACTTACCCACCCTATTTTTTGGAAGAGAATGGATTTAGCCATATGGACATAGGCCTGGACATAGATTTTTTCTGCACAACAAAGTATATTATCATATTTTGAAGGTATAAGTAAGTTCCCATTCAATAAATTCCAAATATACAAGGTTTCTGGAAGAAGCAAGCAAAGAATTATTTTAATCATTGTAACAATAGATATAGTTCACACCTATGAAAAAATGAGGTACTTAGTAGAGTTTTTTGCTGCAATCAAAGAAAGATTAATATCTTTGAGAGAACCTAATTCTTTCAAGAAACCCAGTTCGTAGACTCACTCCCAAGTTGCTGTTCTGACTGAATTAAACATCTGTACAGAAAGCAGGAATCTAGGTTTTTTAAGAGAGCAACAACATTTCTTTGATCAATAGCAAAACACAAAAGGCTGTGTACTTCAATTTGCACGTAAGTTTTGGAAATTATTGTAGTTTGTGATTGCTGATAGGATGCTAGTGTCTTCACACTATATTAAGTATTATATGTTTGTGACATGGAAATTCTATCAAAAAGAAATTAAAAATTTACCTGTATTCTAGTGAAAACATGGTAAAATCTAGAACACACATCTGCTTTTAAAATTGCAATTAGCTAAGGAATATATTAATGTAAAAATCCAACTTATCATGATTTTAAAATGCCCTTTTTTTTTTTTTTTTTTTTAACTCGTATGTCAAAGGAGAATGCTGTCTTTGTGAGCTGCTGTTGTGGAACAGAAATCACAGCTGAAGCTTTGCTCCTCCTATATCTCCAAAGAAGTCCACAGCCTTAAGAGTTCAGCTGCATCTGGAATAGCAGCATCTTCGTGTCAAAGTCCAAGACAAACACACACTTAATGAACCTTCAGTCTCCCCAGGCTCCGTTCTCAGTGCCTGTCTTCCAGGTCAGACCTCAGCTGAAACGGCCAATTTGGACTCTCACCAGCAGGCTCTTGGTTAGAAATCAACTTAGCCACCTGCAAAAGGCCTGGCCTCCCCTGGGGAGGCTCTGGAAGGTCACAGTCCTAAGTCAGCATTAGTATCCTTATCGTTTCAGATAAGCTTAATATTTCCCTTCACACCAGACACCTAGCCATGTGCAGTGAGCTTGCTATATCTGACTGTAAGCACGCAAGAGATTGCATATATCCATACATCTGTCAGAGAAAGAATGAACCAAAACTTCCTTCCTACCTAACACAGTGAACATGTATTTACTTTCAATCGTTTTTAATTCAGAGAGAAACAAACCTAATTTCCCTGAACTTTGAGGGACTATAAGGTTTCAGCAAGATCAAAAGCTCGACTCGAATATTAACATGTCAAAAAATATTTTTATAAACTCACTCATGTCCACATTCCAGAATGATAGAATGATTTCAGAAAAAGAAATTCAGGTAGAAGATAGTCATACTCAGGTAATTAATACCTGTGATGGGAAACTGGTCTATTTTTATCTGAGGCTGCTTTAGCTATATTCTTCACAAAACTCTTATTTCCTCCACATGAGGGAGATTTCCAACCAGTCTCACACTGTTCTCAGTAGATCAGCCCTTTCCTTTTTCTTTTTTTTTTTTTTTTAATAAAAGCAGTCCCATTAATTTCAGATAGGATTTAGTGTACTGTATTGTGAGCAGCAGGGCTGGCTCACTGTGGCCCCTGACGGGCACAAATACAGCAAGCTGTTCCTGCGTTCAAACACACCGCAAGCTCTGGGCTGCTTCCCCGGCCCAAAGCCCTTCCCCAAAGCCTGCTGGCTCCAACACAAAATGCCTTGAAGAATCTCTATGCAAAATGCGTGAGCCGTCCTCGGACGACACCATCCCCATTAGAGAATAATGACCATTCTCTAATAATGAATAATGACCATTCTCTAATTTTCATTAGAAAAAATATGACCACACTCCCCAGCTGCGGCAGGCAAAGGCTTTCTCTTATAGATTTTTCCTCTGGCCTCAGGTATCTCAAGGTCTTGAAGCTGGGATGCTATAAAAGTACCAAATGGGATTGGAGACCCTCTCCAACTCACAACCCCAGACCTCGAGCTCCTGTTGCTCTTTATTAGAACAAAGAGTGGTTGTTTCTTCATTTCCCTGCCCTGTCCTCATTTGAGCATAGCTTCTGGGGGATAGCAATGTAGAAATCTGTGGTGTTGGCACGTAGGAGCTGAAATGGTGAAGTTAGTCAGGGCAGCACTACTTACAGCATGTATTCTACCAGAACATCAAATGCCCAAGAAAGTTTATTAAGAAGTGCAACGGATCCGGAGCCGGGGTAGGTAGATGGAGTTCCTAAAGATCACTCTGATTGATAGAGTTAAGCATTTTTGGTCTTCCTAACATAGACAAGTACCTTTTTGTATTTCGACTGTGTTTTACTGCTGGAGTCCTCAGAATTAAATAGTTAATAATAACCCCTTAACCTCCACGCAAAAAAAACCCAACAAAAAGTCTGGGAAAAATTTGAGAGTTTATGGAAGCAGGCTGTTATAAAAGTATTACTTATGTTTTAAAGCTGTAGGTTTTTTTAATTTTTCCAAAGACATCAGATGTCTTTAAAAAGCGAAGCAAGTCTGTTTTTCAGTCAGAGTTAATAAAACGCGAACTGAGACACAAAGGGGTCACAGGTGACACAGCCACCAGGGGCAAGACAGCAAATAGGAGTTTGTAATGATATAGGTGCCCCGTCCCTGAGACTATGGTGCTTCACCTTCACATGCAACCATTTGTTTAAACCTTCAAGTGTTACAATATATGAAGGAAGAAAAAGGCATTGCTCAGTTTTCTTTTCCTTTTATTTTGTATTTCTAATAAGTAGTGTGAGTCAGCCCTGCTGAATGTTGTGTTAAGCGCAAAAAGAATTACTGTAAAGTAATTTAATCAGGCCACATCCCTTACAGGATAAACCCCAATTCTTTTCAAAGCGTGAGTAAGAGGAATAAGACTTTTCCAGCCTTTTTTCTGCTGTCCTCAAAGGGGTTAAAGAAGCCTAATACAAAGGAGTTAAGCAATGCCTGAAACAGGATAATAAATGTGACACTCTCCGACTATCAGTAGCAAATATTTGAGCTTATCAAATAACGGAGGAAGTAGTTTAGTTACAAATAAACCAATCTCTCATAAAACAAGTCTTCACACAAGGTAATTTCATTGAACTGGAGACAGCTAAAGGCCACTGGCGGGCAGGACTCCCGCTCCGTGTGCACTCCCTAACGGCCCGCGTGATTAATGGGGCAGCCGGCAGGGAGGCCGAGCCCGGGGACGCCGCCGGGGGACGAGGGAGCTGGGCTTCATATCAGCGGAGCGGCAATAAATAAAGCATCGCAGAGCTGGTGCGAGGAAGTGACTCATCCTCCTGGAACACAGCGGGATTTGTGCTCTCCCCCGGCCATCACCCTCCCCCTCGCCCCCTTTTTCCTCTGCCGCAGAGACCAGCGTGTCCCAGAGACTATAGTAGATGTCACCGCTTGGCACTGGCTGTGCAAAGAGAGGACAAATATGTGGGTGTGATGTGGATCTGGGACGATAGCCTTAAAGCCGCAGTGCTTGCTGTTGGGGGAGCATCTGGGCTGAGGCAAGCTTAGCGAAACACGTTTCAAAGGCCAGCTTCTTCGCAGGAGGTACTTGGATGCTCCTTCTCCTTCCCTCTGCACCTGAGCAATGCAGAGGGCGAGTATGGCAACTTTGGTAAACAGGAACAGACTTTCCTTCCAAAAGTTATGTAAAAACACGAGCAAATAAGACAGAGGGGAACTGAAGCAAAAAGAGGTGGAACTGAAGCAGAAGGAGTTGCAACATGCCCATGGCTAGGCTGGGCTTTAAGGTGGGGTTTCACCACCCAGTTAGCATCGATCGAACCATGCGGTGCTGTCAGCAGGGCTGAGCCACACTCCCCTCTCTCCACGAGCTCCCACCCCCTCCCCAGCAGCTCCTTCTCAAGGAAAATGGCCCCATGTCTGCACAACCATCAAAGGAAGCACAAGGCTATTTTAGGAAGGAGAACAGGATTGTTCCTCTGATGGTAGTGTACCTATAGTGTCATTTCTAGGTTGGACTACAATTTTCTCCACCATAAGAGTATGTTTCCTCACCATAATAGTGCAGAAAAACCGCTCATACATCAAACGTATTAATTTTCTGCCTCTGACTAAGCAGCAAGAGGCCCTGATGGGTATCAATAATGAAACTTATTTTTCCTCTTTTTGTTTTTCAGGCCTAACATGGCTCTTATTTACTACATCATTCATAATACAGTAATTATGCACACATCTTTTTTTAAACTCCACATGCTCCTATGTAAACATGTGAAAAACATTTGCAAAAGATAACAGAGACTGATAGTCTTATTTCAGAATGCAATGAAAACTTAGAAAGCATTATAATATAGAAAATAATATAGAAAATCAGACATGCTAGTATTTGAAAGTGTAGTATGCTGTTATTCGAGACTGTAGTATGCTGTTATTCATGTGTATATATCATATCAGTGAATCTTTTTCTGCATTAATAAATATGGACAGGTATATTTGTAGACATCTAAGTGAAAATATATAAGTATAAAAGCAGATTCAAAACAGACCATGTAACTACTGTAGTTTTTGAAGTTGACTTTGTCCCCATCTCTGCCATCTTTGGCTTGGCTATTAATTACAACACTGTGTGGAAAAGTCCATTAGCACCTAAATGTGCAGTCCTGAACGTGGGCTTATCTCTGCTAGCTAAAAGTCAAACAATATACAAACACTTCTGGAAGTTAATGTAAGTGCATCACCTGACACAGCATGAAATCACCTGGTCAGCTATTGTTTTCTCTACTTTTGCCATCTCTAGAGCAAAACAAACTTTTGTGCCTTTTAAAATAGTTTTGAATGATACCAATGATTAACTTTAGTGGCCTCATTAGTGCAAACTGTGACTTCCAGGGGCAAAAGCACTTTCAAGAGGCTGCAGTCAAAAGATACTTTGTCAGCACTCTCTTAGCTGCCAGGACCACAGGGGTGTCTGGAGGTCCAATCTCGTTGCTGCAGGCGGATTTTGCTGGGGCGTCCCCATTCCCCATCTGCCTGTCTCACCCCCATGCCCAAAGCAGCTGCTCTTGGCAGGAACTGCTCAATGGGGGACACAGCAACTCTTCAGGAGTGCTGGTTAATGTTAATATACTAGGCTATGAACTGAAGCAGTGGAGGCTTACCTGTCCCATTAAGTGGTCATTGCTCCAGGGTCAAAAAAATTCGGATGGCTGGAACAGACGTAGGATGAGGGATGTGCCTTAGCTCTGGCAACTAAACCCTCTTGCAATCTTAAAGCCTTACATTCAAGAGACCAAAAAGAAACTCTGGTCTATCTTCTGCATAAACACGTCAATAGCTTGGATCCTGAAACAGTCCATGGAGAGTAGTAGAGTTGGTAGCTCTGTATGTTGCAGCTGGTTTGAAGGTGGTAAAAAGAGAGAGTGAAAAATTTGGGTAAACAAATCAGATAAGATAAAAACATGGGACAAGCAAAACAAATCCCTGACACTCCACAGCCTGTCTAGGCCCAGATTCATCTATGTAGATCACCGCCCTTGCTCCTTCATTTGAAAAAATAGAAGTTTCTACGTGAAGGGAAGGATGAACTACTCTATAGACTTACTGGCATTTCCCAGTCTCCCAATCCACACACCATTATTTGGCTTTGCTCCCAACTAAAACTTACACTGTGTCAGTTACAGTTTTTCTAATCCTTCAGTAAACAGCTGAAATACTTCTTAAAAATTCAGTCAAAGCTTGACCTGACACACGTGAGCCTGGGATGTATACTCGCACGAACAAACGCCCCGCGTGTAGAGCAGGTGGGAATGAGAACCGTGTCATCCCTTCAAACGGACATAACGTGAACTGTGTTATCTCCTCTGGGATTCAAAGGAACGGCCTATGACAGAAACAGCCCTCACTTGTGTCCTAGGGATTGAACTTGTATTACAATTCAATGCATAAGGACTGGGAAAGCCAAAACAAAACCCTCCATCCTCTACCCAGCTGACTAAATGGAAACTGCCTGCTCTACAGAGATCGTGCTGAAAGAAAACACGTTTTCTGTTTTTTCCCCCCCTCCCTGAATATTGCTGGTGAAGCAACGCCACAGCACAAGTGTTAACGGATCTCCGAAAGCCCTGGTGCACTTTAGCTAGGGGCGGAGACACGCTGCAGAATAGACACCTGTGCTGCTTTGCCTGGGAAGCTTTTCGATTAGTGTGCTTCCAGCTGCATTTCCTTGAAACTCATTTGGTTTCAGCCCATATCAGAGTCCTTTCGTGGAGCTATTCCTATTCAAAATAAAGTGCTTTAAGAAAAGCACTGAGATGGGGTTTAAAGTAATCCAAAAAGTATGGGTTGGCTTAGAATTTTTGTTAGAGCTAAAAGGGCTAGGATTCAGGACAGAAGGATAACAGAAATTATGCCTCCCTGTACATACTAAGCCTTTTTTGACCTTAGGCATTTACCACAAAGAACAGGAGGTTTCACCACTTCTCGCAGGGTTTACGGTAAAGGAGGTACTTCTTTACTTGCCACTAAGACTTGCTTCATTACAAGATAACACTCAAAATTATGCTGAATTAACTCTCTCTGGGAACGCTGCCTCTCATGACAGCCGTGGTCACTTCTTCGTGTTTTAAATACATTTCTGGAAACACCATTCCATTTATTATCCCAGAAACAGCAGTTGTTTTGAAACATAACTGTTGTTTAAGTAATGATTTTTTTTTTCTAGCATGAAACCAAAAGCACAGATGTAGCTCTTAAAAATCTAAAACATTCATGAACAGTGCTTATCCTGCGAATGATAGCCAGGCGTATGTTCTTAGAGAATTATTTCTCTAAATAACAAGATTGCCAAGGGGCCAAGAAAGAACAATTAAGAAAAATGCCATTGTTCTGGGCACAGAGAGTAGCAGAGGACACATCTAGGCTGCAGAGGCCAGGAGCACTTCCAAGTCCCCACCCCAGGAGCCAGCACTGGCTGCATTCTTCCTCCACAGTGGTCCTCAGCTCAGGCACATTCTCCAGGTCAGTGCTAGGACTACTCTGAGAAGCATCAGGGGTGAGTGTTACGAGGACCTGAAGAGTGCCATGATGTGCCCTTGCTGGTAAGTACAGGCATAGCAAGAGATTTATTATCCAAAAGAGAGTTGTGATCTAAGTAAACAAGTTGGACAATGGGCTGGAGGGAAGAGATGGAATACATACTGAGCGGCGTCATGGTTTGCATAAGTCTTCTCGGTTTAAGGATATTTGGTTGTTAGCTTGTTCATTTTTCTCTAAGAGGGAGCTGCGCTTTCTTAAACTATTCGGGTGGGGTTTTGTTAGATGGCGTTTTACTTAACTGAAAGACAAAGGAAAGAAGGGAAATGGCACAAGAGGAAGAAGCCTGGAACAGAAGTGGAATGAATCCAAAGCAAAGACAGCATGCAGGAAAAGACTACGGCAGGCTCTTGCACATCCTAAGCACCAATGCAAAGTATAACAAGCTGCTTAGGGTGTGGTTAAAAAGATCTAATAGCAGTTCAGAAGCTGTGAGAAGATAGGATGGAATGGACTATTTTGATAAAAGACCCTGGTCCTGTCCCAACACCTTTTATAAAAGTAGCAATAATGTCTTAAAAATGCAAACATATGGATTTTTATTCCATAGCTTTTGTTGAAACCATGCTACTGGAAAAGGTCACCATCAGATTGTGAGGGAAACTGGCAGATCAACTAGAACTTGCATGGCTAAAATGACAAAAACACTACCACTTTATGGAAGAGTTTCACCTGCTCTTGTGTCACATACAGGAGGAACATATAGGCCAAGGGACACTTTTTGGGATGTGCATGCACTTACTACTTTTCCAATCCCTATCCTAGAAAGCAAATCCATTCCTAAAAACTACAAGAGCAAGGCAGGTGCTTACCACAATATCAGATGTATTGAAACAGAGCAACACACAATCCTAGTTCCTGGCAAAGGAAGAGCAGAACGGGCGGCACTGACATGGGTTTTCAAAGGCAATTGAGGCCTTTCTTGTTCTGCTTGGGAATATTTTTTTGGTCCTGTTTTTTCACTTCCTTGTCCAGTTGCTTCAGTATGAACAACTGCACAACTGTGTGTAAGACTGCTAATCAGGATAGTAATATTTTACATGCACACAGCATACATGCAGATAGCTGAGAATTAGGTCTGCTTATTGTTGATCCCAGGGCTCGATGCTGGACCTTGTTTCCATGAGGTTGTCTTGTTTAATCACCTCCCATACAGTACAACTAGCAGCTTTAAAAGAAACTGTGGTTTCCACCAATGAAGCTCTTCCTTGTTCTATGCCACATTGTCTCTTTTCACCATTCCAGCTACAAATGAACTCACGCACACGGCATCAACAGTTTTAGCATTTAGGTACGCTCAGCAACTGGTGTTGAGTTTTACCTGAGGTTTACCTCATTCTAAGCACACAGCTTTCAATCTCGTTCTACGTTAAAATCAGCTTGGAACTACATGTTTTGTATGACTTCAGCCAATTTTTCCTTTTCTTTTCAGGATGAGCACATGGAAAAGATATGTGAATGCTTCACCTGGCAGCCAGCTTGCAGCTCCAGCACAAGGATCCACTGTGACTTCATTAGGACTTCAAAGGAAAATGCCCCACAGCTCTGTTGCACAAATGTTGTGGAGTGGTGAGAGGCAGCAGTGAAGAGGTTAAATATACACTAACATGGGCCAGGTTTCTATTTTGTACCTAAACTTGACAGCAAGAACGCTTGGAAGAAGCAGGAGGAAGAAGAGAAGGGATGGATTTGGGAGGTGAAAGGAAAAATCACTTGCTTTGGGTCCAGAGCAAACATTTAGGAATAATTTCTCTTAAACCTCAAATGGCTAAGATTATATTAGCTAGCTTGGACTATCCCCACAAGTATGCTCTTCCCCCAGGACAGACATTTCCTGGGGCGGGGGGAGTGTGGGAGGGAGGGGCGAAGGAAGGAGAACGGGGATATTCGATGTATTGCGGTGCGTCTGGAATCCTCTTATCTGTAGCAAGACCGGGAACACCTGGACAACACTTGTCTTCCTCCCCCACCCACCTGTGCAAATTGCTAAGCACACCGCAGCTCAAAGCACTATGCCATATGCCAGTCACATCACAGAGATCCATTGTGGCTTCTCCGAACATCAAAGAAAAACGACTGCACATCTTCTTCTCACAAATACTGAGGGGGCCAGTTGTGAAGGGGTTAAAAGATCAAGTTCTGCTATAAAGATAACAGGAACTGGAGAACATGCAGCAGATGTTCCATGTGGAGGCACTTAAATTTACAGTCCCACCTGTGTCCATTTAATACCTTTAAAAGCAATCTCCTGCTCATTTGTGAGGGAGAAGAGAAAATCGATGTTCCAATCTCAACATTGTCTTGCAGCATCCGCATCCCACATGAGGAAAGGGAGGAGGGGATGGAATGAGCAGACAGGACAAGAGGGCTGAAGCTGAGATTTAAGGACATGAATATACAGAGATTTATGCAAGCACACATCCCCATGTGGAAAGTCAGCTCTTCTTTTATGTGCTCTGTGCTGGGGAGCAACAGCCCAACGTTAACGTTAGCATTTAGAATGTCTTAAGAGCGGCACGAACAGTAACTAGTCATGTCACAGAGTTTTACGTCCTTCTGTTTCCTTCCTTCCTGCTCTCATTCCTGTTTCCCTTCCAAACAAACCAACTGTATTCCGTTACGTATGTTGAATGAGTTCAAACAAAGTGGGGGAAATTACTCAAAATAATTATGTTACAATTTTATGGAAATATGCAACCAGAGAAATAAAGGCTGAGGCTGAGTATTATCCATAGCGTTATCAGACACCAGAGGATCCATATGGGAAAAACTTGGGAAAATTTCAGTCAGAAAGCTGTAGACAAAGACTGAACCTTCTTACAGTTGCCCAGGGAAGCTGTGGATGCCCCATCCCTGGAAGTGTTCAAGGCCAGGCTGGATGGGCCTTTGAGCAGCCTGGTCTAGTGGGAGGTGTCCCTGCCCATGGCAGGGGGGGTGGAACTAGGTGATCTTTAAGGTCCCTTCCAACCCAAACCATGCTGTGATTCTATGATTCTACATAGCAAAGCGAGACTATCACAGGCCACAAATCTACAGGTAACAGACTTTAGTGTTTGTGGAAGTTCTTGTATTCCATGTACATGTCCTTGGTTGAAGTAGATCTAAGGCTAGAGGAAGAAAAACATCCAGTTACTAAGAGCAGTGGTTTGTTTCTGTTCATGCTGCACTACGGAAATAAAAACATAGCCTGTAGGCCATATCCAGGGACACAGGATATAAAATCCTGCTTCCATTTTTTAGACTTGCTGGTTACAAAGAAAATCTTCCAAGCATGACTCCGCGTAGCTGATAGATACCCAGGTCCACCATCAGCCTGAAACACCCCTGAGTTGATGAATCTCCCTAAACACATTTCTGCATCACTGCTGCTTGTTTTCAGCAAGCAGTGGGGAAGAGGCAGAAGTGCATCTCTCAAGGAACTGGAATTAGGAGTTGGCGGAAAGAGGAAAATATGGAGCTCGACAGCTGTGATCTTAAAAGGGAGCAAATTGTTCAGCTGAGTGATGCTGATCTCTCTGTGAACTTCCACTGACATCACTGGGATACTGTTGTGCTGGAAAGTATGCAATTTGTATATTTATACTGTGACCCACGAACCATAATTTAACATGGAATTCAACCCTCTGCGCTAAATGACTCTGACACCCCGAGGCTACAGCAATTCAGAGAACAAAACAACTACTGTCTCCTCAGGCAGGCATGGTTCTTAAAAATATAACATTACACAGAAAACAAAGGTAGGATAGTTTCATAACTATGTACAACACACCTTAGCACCATGTCTTATCCCAGATGTCTCCTCACTGCTGGCTATCTGCCATTTACACCAGTCTCCCATTTCAGGCCTTGGCACAACCCAAGTCATTCCTCATTGTGACCTATCCGGAGGAGGAGTTAAAACCAAACAGTAGCTGGAGGGTAACCATGAGATGCCTGCTTGCAAAGCAGACTGCCTTTCTAACAAGCAAAGTGCTATGATAGCGCTCCAGAAATATTTATTCTGTTTCTAGATTTGTTACATGCTTTACGATGGACTGTGAGTCCATCACTTTGTGCTTTTATACCTCAGTTTATCTATCTTCTGTTTTTTTCCCTCATGCAACCATCATTGAAAGAAAAGGCTTAGCATGTTTCATGTTCGAAAAATGAGATTTCAGCATCATAGGAAGACATTAGTATAGCAGTTGTTGCCCAAGAGCTGAGGTTGCAGTAGCAGATGGCTGTTAGCAAACGAGAAAACCTCTGGCTTTATCTGCACAACCAGGTGCACATACACACCAACCCACAGGACCACGTAGCTACAAGCTACCTTGTTCTCAAGTGCAGCATTGCTCTATTTAACAACAGTTTGGCACAGTAGCTGCAATACATTACGAATATAGTTTCGTCACGGTTCACGTCATGGAGAAACTGGCTACTAGCCTCTCCCCCCGAGTCAGGTAAATTCTCTGGAAATCCTTGCGGGTCTAAAAGGAAACACAGTTCGCAGTGAAGTATTTGCAGAGAGTTCAAAGCTCACCAGCAGAGAACAGCTTCTGGTTCAAGACTAGCAACAGCAGCTCTGGCTGTGAAAGCACTGCTATGCCATAGGCAACACCCTTGCCATACAGCTGCTACCTGCCTAAGGGTTCAAGAGGTAGAGAACCACGTGGGCTGACTTTCACATCCAGAAACGCAGCAAAGCCAGGAAGACACACTCATTTCTAACTTCAGACGAGCTGCCTTGAGAGCTCACGACACGCTCCTTAAAAACGTGGCCGAGAAATACTTGGAAGTTTTATTTATCTCTAGAAGACACTACTGATAATTCGCAATGATCCTCCCTTGCCGTGCTCCTCCCGGGTGGTGGCTGCCAAACCCTGCAGCACTGAACTGCTGCTGCACACAGCAAGGCAGCAAGGTCAGACAGAAGATGCAGAAGTTGTTGGGTTTTTTTTCCCCCATTACCTTGCTCCGTGCTAGCTTGTCCTCTGTCAGCAAGCTTGCTGGCTGGGATAAGACCTTCCAGCCGCCTTGCAGGTGGTTCTGGGGCCAGTACCCGTTGCTTGTTTGGGTACAGGAGACTTCTGCAGCTCCGTGAGAGCGTGCTGGCTTTCCTGGCAGCCTGACTAAGTCTCCTGTTCCCCGCTACTCTCACCTTCAGATTTAATAATTTCAGTCTCTTATTGTTTCTGTTATTTATTTTGCCTGTAATCCCATCTCCATCCCCTACCAGGCCCAATGGCTTAAGCTGGGGAGTGTTGCCAGGGGTCTGAGCCTGTGTTTTAGAGAAAAGCCTTTTGCACCACGCTCTCCCTGGCGCAGGGTGGAGGTGTGGGCTCCAGCCACCATCCACCCTAACAAGAGCCTGGGGACCCATCATAATGCCCCAGGGACAGATGGCCCTACCCTGGTGACAAGGCTGTAGAAAGACAGGACAGTCCCATGCTTCCCAGGTTGTGTTTCAAGGATTTTAGTAATGCAGAGTGCTAGCAGGCTGTTTGCTTATTAACCCTTTAGTGTTCAGGGACAGACCTCTTGAGGGCCAGGGTGAGACCTGGGGTGGTCCCTTCAGGAGCTACTTGCAATGGGATTTGGGTCCCTGTTTGCACCTACTTCTTCAGTGGCTTTGGTGCCCTGTGGATGGTACCATGTACCTGGGGACAGGTGAAAGATCAATGGTGGTGTGGTGAGCTAATGGGTCCTTAGGCAGTCTAGCCACAGGAATGCCATGAATTGCCCCCCTAATAGCTGCCTGGAAATAGGGGGTACCTCCTCAAACCCTCTCCATGTACTTTTTAATCTCTTTTGATTCTGGTATAGTAGCAAACAGATGTCTATTATGGTGAGCAAAGAATCTTCCAAGGCCAAAATCCTCCTGCTTGGTTCCTATCATGGCCTTTTTTTCTGCTAAAAATAGCCCCGTAAGCACCAGTTATCAGGTGGTTTACTATCTGGAGAATGGACAGCTACTGCACTCACTGAAACTTGCAGGGTTGGGATCTAATTCATAGAGTCCTTTGGTGCTTTGTCTTTAAAGACCAGTCTTTCCTTTATTTCCCACCCCCAACCTTTTTTTTTTTTTCACTGACTTGCTCCTTGCTGGCATGCAGGTTACCATAGAAAACATTCTTAACTTGCTCTATACCTGATACTTGTTTATGTTTTCTTCTCAATTGCTGTTAGCCAAGAAATAACTCTCTGCCTTATCTGCAGCTGAAGTCAGAAAAAAAGCAGAGACCAGAGGCCACAGTCTCAGGGCTGTGAAGTGTTTTCTTTTTCTTTACTGTGGTTATTATAACTCCATTTTATTTTTCCCTTTTTAAGACGAATAAAGATTACCACAGCACTGAATCAAAACCTTTGCTATAGTGTAAAATATTTGGGTTTTTTTAAAAGTAGAGAAAACTTATTAAATGCTTTAAAAAGAGTTTTTCCCACTGACCACAAATGGAAACTGTTTTAATTTTGGGTTGTCTTTAGTAAAAAGTTGATCTTTTGATGTTGGTCAGGAGGGGACCTTTGATGCCTCTTGTTTATTGTTGATAAGAAGCAAAACGGAAGGAAGCAGAATTTCTCAGTATATTCCTGTTTATATTCCTGTTTTCTTTTGCAACAACATTTGAGCAATTTCAAGTAGACTAACTCATGTCCTTAAAGCAGACTATCTGCTGGGAGGGCAAGAGGAGGATCTACTGAATGAACACAGTTCTATGCCCAGATTTGCTGTCTAGACTTGCACTGAAGAGAGGTAGTTTTATGGATGGCGGAGAATGTAGTGGTTAGCTTTGCTGAGTGCAAAGGCAGTCACAGTGGTAGTATGAATACCTATACAATAGTGGTTGCAAACTTGCATGTAGCATCTAGCACATTAATTACAGTTTTGCTGGGAATGGGAATGCGGGAGTCCTCCAACATAGACAGAATTTCTCTGACTCTGTAAGGTTAAAATAAATGGTGATTGCCTCTGGCAGTACAGCATTTACGAAATCAAATGCATGTGTTCTATATATGTAGTGTTACACATGTACCACTGTTCTATAAAAGTGCATCTGTGCCTCATCTTGGATCACATGTCATCAGCTTTGTGTGGCATTTGCTGGCAGGATACCATTAGAAAGAAAATTCACAGTGTAATTAAGAAAACATACACTTCTTACTGCCCATCATTTATCTCCATATCTCTAATAAAAAACGGATCTGTAACATCTGAATTCCCTTAAATAATATGAACTAGCATGTGGCCAAGTTGCTGGTTACCAGGCTGACCAGGGATTGCTGTTGTCTGATCTCTTACAGCCGCCCTTACCTGGCATACCATGTGCCAATGAATCATTCCATTTGCATTCTAGAAGGCAGAAGAAGTCTGAAGTGGTAATTAAGCTCTCCATTGCCTTGCAAGTTTTATTGCTGTAGATACCCAGAATCTGATTCTCCCTGTAGGTTAACAATGTGCTGGGGAGAGCCATTAATTTCAACAAAGCTGCAGATTTACACTTGTAAAGGAGAAGAGGACTGATGCTGTCAGAGGTAATGATATAGACTGAAGAAAGGTAAACCTTCTTTGTTCTCAAATTGGCTCCAGAAAACTGTAGCTCTAAATGTATACTCTAAACCTGAGATTATGGTGGTTTATGGTTGTGTAAAGTTGCTTAAATATTTAAAACATCCGCTGCCAAGCAAAACAGGATGCATAAAAGACCCTATCTTGTTTCAGACAAGTGGGATTTCTTTCCTCTTGGTGCTGTCTGTCTGTTTATTTGTTTGAAATAAAAAAAAAACCTGAAACACTCAACCAGGAGAAAGAGTAGCCCAACAGGGAGACCTCTTCTTCCAGCTGAGGTAAACTTGCAAAATGGTCTCAGGTGAGATGTCTGTAGTAATTCTTCTTCCTCAACTTGCAAAGTACTCATTGTTTCCTCCTTCTGGAAGATACAAAGGAACTGGAAGATACAAAGGAGAGCTGACTAGGACGCTAAGGGATAGATTAATATCACCCACTTCAGAGGCTTTGAGGCGTATATCTACCCATTCTACCTGCTGTTAACTGTTGTTTGCTATTTAATATTGAACGCAGTAGAGGCTTCAGATTGTCATCAGATGTTAGAGAAACTAGGACTAAATCTAGATTACAAAATCAGCAAGAATGCCAAGATTTACCATGAAACAGAATTTCCTGTTAGAATATATTCACTCGCATTTGACAGGAAAATTTGTTATCAATAAGCAATGAATTTCCTCTCTCGTCATTTTATTCTTGTTATCATTCCACTGCATGGGAGTCTTGAGATTGCAGTCTTTAATATGCTGCTGAGGCTTTTCTTCTCACTTCAGACTGAGGGTACTTAATTTGATCCCACCTGTTAATGAGAATCTTAGGGCATATCCATACTGCCTAGCAGGTGCTGATCTTGTACAGGCAGCCTTTGCACCCAAAACAAAGGAGCTGTGTCAGTTTGGCACAGACTCTGTAATGATTAGGTCTGTTGAGAAGCAGGACGTATCATTGAGGTTGCACAGTGACACTGGTGGGACTGCACTGTAGGACTGTGCTGCTCTCGGGATCTGAGCTAGTACCACTCCAGAGCCCTGCCCTGTACAACATGGGCACAACAGCCCAGTTTGGGTTTTCGGGTTTATAGCATTGTGTGACTGAGACCCATCGTCAAATTAGTAAGCCAAAATTTAAGGGCAGGAACGAGTGTCTACAAAGGGATTTGAATGGAGCTTCAATTTGAGATCCTGTGATACTGAGTGAAAAGCCTCTTGTCTCCTTCCTTTTCTTCTTCTCTCCCCCAACAAAATAGTACCATCAGATTAGGGCATTCTCCAACAAAATACAGGGTCTGAATCCCTTTAGTAAGGAGAAGTATTGAACCAAGATAATTCAGTCAGACCCTAAATAAAAAGAAGTTTGAAGTATTTTCCTACAAGAACTGTTTCCAGACCCAGGCTCCCAAGTGGGTAGAGCTACTTAGGTGTCACTCTAACTGAGGACTGAAGGTAAGATGTATCCCTGAGCTCTGTATTTTGTGTTACCTAGGTCTAGACGGATGCACAGTCAGTATGCTGACTGTAGGGGAACCCATACAGAAGTGCCTCGACTCCCCAGCACTGCACAGCAAGCTGACACTGTGAACTCTGTACCACCTGCACGTGTACTTTGTTTATGCTCTCTTTTTTAATACCCTCTTGAACAGGTTGCTGAATATGCACAATGAATGAGGCCAAAAGGTATGGTGCAATAAGTTTTCTCACAAATGGTATGGGTGTGCAATAGAAACGCGTGCTCATTGTCTAAAGCTTGTAAGAGACAATGCAGATTGAAGTTGTGTCCTTCAAAAAAGTGTTTAGTCAGATCAGTTCTCCCTGGGTTACATTGTGTTTGGGGTTTTTTAATAGCTACATTTGTATTGATGGACACAGCTAATACATAAAATATGATGGTATTTGCCCTGTTGTTATAGCAATAGTGTGATTTGTCTAACATTAGGAACTAGGAAGAACTAACTAAGAACATCCAGAATTAAGAATTAAGGACAAAGGACCAAGCTGAGATCTCAAATTCTCTGAGCACTGGAAATGTGGCAAACATGTAGAACACACTGACAAATGTAGCTCAGATATTCGCACCCATGAGTACTTTGCACATCCAGTAACTCAGGTAAATTATGCAAACACCATTAAGCAATGGTACAGTACTGGCCACTTTAGTGTCTGATTGATCAGTCTAGGAAATATCTGTGAAATAGGTGGTTGTTTTATAGTTACCGAGAGAGTATGTATAGAAACATAGCTAATTTTCAGGTGTAGCAAAGTCTAGTTTTGATATCTAGATCTTCATGTTTATGAATTCAGACAGTAAAAATGCCATTTTCTGGGAGTTATATTGAGTTCTGCGCAGCAGCCACTGTCTGATAGTAATCAGAATAGCATGAGCCTACATTTATCTGAAACTAGGCCATTTGGCTACCTTGACCTGTTTTGATTTACTTTCCATCCTTTTATATTCGTCAGAACCTCCCATTAATAGCTGATGGATCCAAATACTGGTTTTTTTCCCCTTCTTTCTCCGGCAGTAGCAACTTGTAGTCATTGAGTGGCCAAAAGGTTTGTCGATCAAAGAAGTTTCTTCCCCCTTTTTCCTAAAAATATTTCAGTGTTAGTGTCATGTCGACATGACACTTTGGATCATATTGCTGTCGTAGGGTCACTTTTTTCAACGTGAAGTTCGAATTTGATATTAAATTAGACAGCGGTGGGGCAAATCAGTCCACTGCAAAGCCTGTTCCATGAGAAAATGTTTGGCAGCCCAGGGGGAAGATCCAGCTATTGGCTAAACTCCTCCTTTACAAGCTGTCAGGAAGCAGCCCTAATCAGGGACAGCTGACCTGGGATGACAGTTCTCTTCCACAGTCATTTGCATGGTTCCAGAATTTTGTTCCACCTTGGCACAAAGAAGAAAACCTTTTGAACTTCTAAATGCCAATCAGACTCTGACAAACTGAGAGTAATGTTTTCCAGCTCGTTCGCTCCAAATCCAGAAAACCAAGAACTGTAATGGGGCTCTTTTGCGTCTCAGGTTAGTATCCTTACTGACTAGCTACAGAGTCCGTCCATATTTTCCTCCCTTTCACTTTGCTCCCTGGAGCCACCTTTCCAGATGAAACTCAGCACTTCTCCAACACATCTTAGGGTGCATCTTCAAGGCCAAATCTTTTGGCCAACTTTAATAAAAAAGATATGATACGTATAAATTGAACAATTTCACCACCAAAAAAAAGAAAGAAAAAAGAAGAAAATACTTTCTAAAATTAATACTGTAAATTCAGTTACAAAAAAAGTTTTGGTGCCAACGTAGCAGATGTAAACTTTGGACCTCCCAGAATGCTACCAACCCATTCAATAAGAAAATCAGTTGAGTTTATGTCAGTCAACATTTTGGATCTAAAAAAAAGCAGCAAATGAATACCTTTTATCACTGTGAAATTGCTTCATTGGCTTTGTTCAGCCTTTGGGTGTGAGAAATTAGATGCTTACTGAGTTCGATTTTCCTAAGAAGAGCTAAGTTAAAATAGGCAGAATTTGACAATACGCATACAAACTGATGGTGGAAATTGAGGCCTTTGCTTCGTAGGCCAGATTGTGTATCTGTTCACTGACTTCATGTTTGTTTTACCTGTGCTTTGCACCTGGGCACAATAATGTAATTGAAAAATAGAGACAGCAGCTGAGGCAGCTTATGAAACAAGCATCAAATACTGAAATAAGCAAGACAGTGGTTAAGATACGATCTTTTAGAAGGTGACAGAATAGTAGTCAGAATTTTTTCTTGGAAAGACCGTAACTAGGAAAATTAACATACTAGTGGGAGAATAAAAACTTGGAAAACTTTTTTTTTTCCCTTGTGATTTTTTTTTTCTCCTTCATTTCTGTTTTAGCTACAGCAGAGAGGATGCAGTAAATAAGTCCAATTAGTTTGGTAATACATGAAAATAATCAGACGAATTTACATACAGTGATGGATTGAGAGAGCAAAGGTAAGTTTACCAGTCCAAAAGAAAAATAATTTTATCCACCATCGGGAAATGCAGTGGTTCGGATATTTTGAGAAACAGATGATCAGACAGATACAACATTTAGTACAAACGTTGAAAAATAAAGCTTGACAAAATGAAAAGTGTCTGAAACTACTAATACACAAGAGAGAGATCTAAATCATCTACTAATACACAAGGACATTCAACTAAAGAAAAAGACCTGAAAAACTAACATGATTAACATTCAGTGACACCTAATAATTGGCATTTTGGTCTACTTTACTAAGAAAAGGGTTATTTCAGTCTGAAACTGATTTATTAGGACCAAATGTGTTCTGTATAGCTGCGTTTTTTGTTTTGCGTTTTTCTTCTGCTCCGTTCCCAGTTGAGAACAGAACAGTACTATAAAATGCCTTTGAAAGAATCTTTATTGTAAATCTGTCCATATGGAAATCCAGAGTATGAAGAAAAAGACAGAAGACACAAGAGAGTCAATCACATGAACACAGGGTAAGTCAGGTGGGAAGGGACCTTGGGAGTTCCAACCTCTTGCTCAAAACAGGGGCAGCTCCCAGGTCAGACCAGGTAGTTCAGCATTTTTTCCAGTTGGGTCTTGAAAACCTCCAAGAACAGAGATAACACAACGTCTCTGAGCAACCTGCTCCACTCTCCAACTGTTGTCCTTATATCCAGTTGCTCCTTACATTCGGTTTGTTTCAGTTTGTGCCCGTTGCCTCTCATCCTCCCACCACACACCACTGTGAAGAGCCTGGTTCCTGTTGGGCTGTTCTTTCAGCATGCCTAAGTCCCTCTGAAAGGCAGCCTTGCCCTTCAGCATGTTGACTGGTCCTCCCAGTTTGGTGCTATCTGCAAGCCTGATCAAGGTGTATCCTGTCACTTCCTCCATGCCATCGATAACAACGTTAAAAAGGACAGGACCCAACACACTTGTAACTGGTTTCCGGGTAGAGTACATCCCATCAACCTTTACCTCCAGAGCATGATGATCCAGTGCTGCAGAACGTTGTCCCATTCTGGTATATTCTGACCTAGGTGGGAACAATGTTCTGAAAACAAGATGACTTCCTTAAAACAACAGTTCTAGTTGTAATCTGAATAAGTAGCATGGGGAAAAATTGCTTGGTCTATTCTTGTCCTGGAAACATTTTAAAAGGAACTCTTTTAAACAGTGTTCTCACTAGCAGGATGTATCTCTGGCCAGCATATACAGAGATGGTCTGTGTTATAAATGATTTTACAGAACAGCGCTATTGAGTGTGCTGGGAAACTTGAGCTGGCATTCTGGTAGCAAGATCCTTCCAGAACAAGTATAAAAATGGCCAAAATCGTCAGCATCAAACTGTGTAAAGCATCACCAGCAAGTTCTTGTAGAATACATGTTACAACCTTTCTCTGAAGGAAAATAAATGATTCTAACATGTAATGTAAATATTTCTACCCAAGTAACTATCACTAATTTTGTTAACATGCTCTCTGGTCCCAGAAAGTTCCATAGCATTTAAGCCTACAAGATTTTTTTTGTCAGCTAATTTCAATTAATTTTGCTGCAAAATACTTTTATTTTGCAAGTGACTACAAGGAGAATAAACGCTGCAGAAGAACAAAATTATAGAAAAATAAATTGAAATCAGCTGTTATTTCTCAAAAATCATAGTTTTCTGTCTTTCTTCTGATTTTTTTTTTCAAAATGCTCTGGTTTTAGTGCTTAGTGATCTTGATACATAGAACAATTACTCTTTCTTACTGATTTCCGTTAGGCAAAAACGATGTAGTAGGATGTTGAAAAGACAGGCAGAATGCATAAAGGACTTCTCAGAACAATGAATTTCCTATGTGAAAAAACTTCAGCCTACATATTTTCTTTGATTGAATCCATATGTATGTAGTCCTGTAAATAAATAAATTAAGATGATGCATGGTTTGCTGTGGGAATGACAGACCACTGTCAGAAGATAACTGCTGTCTGGATTGCCTTTTCTACTGTCTTTTCCTGGGATCATCAACATAACTTTTTAAATAGAGTTGTTAAATTGCATTAAATTGCATTAAATTGATACTGATAAAAAAAAAAAAGTCGTTGTCTTCAGAATCTGCTGACTGTATGGACTATATTTCTGTTGAATATAATGGTTGCTTAAACAGCTTTAGCTGCCAAAATTCAAATATGTATCACCATTTCAGAAACGGAAGCTGTTCCAAAACATTTGCACAGGACTGGCATATGACTGATATTGAGAAAACCATATTTTTCCATGAAATTGTTAGTTACCTGTTTGGAGTGGCTTGCAGTCACTCATATCGACAGAGAAGAAGCATGTCTTTTCAGTGTGGTGACAGCAAAGAAATATTTAACTCAAGGAAATAAATTATAGGTTTGAAAAGAAAGATTAAAGATTGTTATCTTTACCTTTATTTCTCTAACCACTCTTGTGGTACCCAGGTGGCCATATATTGGGAAACACCCTTAGGAAGCTGTGGTTGTTTTGAATGTTTAGGTAGCTTACAGAGTGAGTTTAGGAGACCTCTCTCTTTATCAAAAAACAGTTTTGAAAAACATTTTCATAGCCAATACAAAAATAAATATTTTGCTAATTAAAACAAATCTATGAGTATTTGTAAAAGAAGTACATCACACTTAAGCAGCAGACTAGTTTAGCTTACAAATAGAATATTTGATGATGTTAAAAATGCTGCACAAACCCACTCTGCAGTGGTAATAAAGGGATTCCTTTGCACAGCCAGTATAAACATTAGAAGAAATAAAATAGTTCCTCTGCAATGAACGCTCAGATAAAATGTCATCTCCTAATATTTTGTTAAATTTCAATATTTTTTTGGTGAGAAAGGATGTCTGCCTGTCAGTCTTTTGGTCTTTCTTAAAGCATTACTTAGATTCACAGACTCTCTCCATTTGTTTATCTTGAAGACATTTTGGCCTCCTATTAAGTATGTCTTGCAGAAGGCAATAAACACCCAGCATTGAACTAACAAAAAGAGTCCTCAAAATGTAAGGATAGCTTTCACGGTATCTGAACACCGTTGCACAGTGGAGGAAGTACTTGATTTATGTCTGGCTGGATTATTTCATCCTTAAGAATCTTTCAGTATTTTCAAACCATTTCTTGATTTCGTCTTGTCCTCTTCTCATTTCATACCATGGTTGGTTCTGTTTTCTCTTCCTAGAGTCACTGAATCTATGTTTTAAACATATTTTGGTTTGTATGGAAGTATGATATATGTTAAGGGACATGATACCAATGATCATCTGCTTTTTAGTATGCAACGCTTTTGGAAGACCAACAGCATGATGAATGTCAACTAGAAGGAATTTTTTTTTCTGCCTCTGATGGCAATCACTGTAATTCTGCTAGAACACAAGAAAGAGTGCAAGTTTAATCTGTCTAAAATTGGAAAAGACTATTTATACCACCGTAGCAAGTTCATTTTCCCTCCCTGCTTTCAGAAGAAAAAGCAGGATTTGCTGAAATTGAATTAAAACAGATAGGGGAGAAATAAATGTCTGAAAAAAAGGTAATGGGAAATGAAAAAGGAAAGAGAAGAATGAGATACCAACAAAAATGAAAACTATAATATATATGTTATTTACTTTCAACAATTTTATTTTTTGAAACACTTGAGAAGAAAATCCTGTCTAGCGGCTGATAACTATGTGCAATAGTTGGACAATATTCATCTGCTCTTGAGACCTTATTAACGTGGAAGACTGTTGCCACTCCTCACATGAGGATACCCGTAAACAAACCAGGTCACCCTAAGGACAGATGATGTAACTTTCATTCCCCATGATTTCAGTGAGCACTGAGGCACCAGAGCTCATTCTCTCCAGCCCAGCTTTCAGTGCCTGATGGCGTAGGGCCATCCGTGGCTCCCTTTGTAATGACTGGAGAGCGACTGTGACCTCCAGAGGGTAATTCAGGTCTCCACAGTGAGATTTCTGTCTCCCTCTCACTATTGATGATGGAAGTCATCTGACACAGCTGTGTTCCGTCAGTTCCGTACAATTGAGGCACCTCACGATTTCTACATATGTAGTAAAACAGGAGAAGTAAAGCCTGTGCTATCAGTGATGAATAAAAGAGACTGTCATAGATTAGAAAGAGAAATGAATATATGAAAGAAAGAAAGGAGAGTAAAAATCAAAACATTATACTTGACCTTTAAGAAGGGTAAATGTAGAGATGTGGACAATTGTTCTGTCTTTTGCTGCCCACCAACAATTGGGCTATAGGAAATAAAACATGATTTAAGTCGAGTAGCAGATGAGGCTGAGCACTACATTCCCCTTGATGCCTGAAACGCTTGTGTCAGGGAAGGTCACGGTCTTTCACTTAGTATCTGTTAGTTGAAGGTAGAGGAGATATTAGTGATAAGACAGTAATTTTGCATTTTTTTTCCAATTATGTAGCTTGCCTTTTACCGAAAATGATACTGCATTTAAAGACACAGCAATAAAAACGCATCTATAAAACCTCCCTAAAAACCCATGCATGCTCACTTCACTTTCTGGCTGAATTGTCCTGGAAGTTTTCAGAAATTACTCTCTCAAATGCTGGCTGTGTATTTTCTTTCCAATTCAGGAACTTATTTCATGTTTTTCTTTTCGTTTTACTCAATAATTGTTTTTCCCCTTTCTCTTCTTTATACCCTGATTGTACACACTGGGGAAGAGGAAGGGAGAAGAGAAGAGGAAAGGGAAGCAGAAAGGGAAGGGGAAGGGGGAGGAATCTGTGTTAGAGTTATGCGGTGTAATGCCTGGTTTCGGTCACGTGAGGAGGGGTGCAACACCTAGTTTTGTAAAATTTCCTCACCACTATCACAGCTGTACCCTACCCTATGGACAACTCTTTTCTGTGTTGGTTAATAAATAAGATGAATATACCCATGGAGCTATTTAGTACTGGTTTTCTCTGGTCTGATAAATCACTCTGCCATATTATAAATCACTCTGTCTATTATAAAAGAAAAAAAAAATATCATGTTTTCATCTATCAGTGGACTTCTGTTAAGGATAGATATTGAGATGAAATGACTGAACAACATGTATGAAGATAATTATGTCTTAATGAAGGAATTCCATTCTAAGTAGGAACACTGATCGTTATGGGTGAAACAGGAAAGGTAATCATTCCAACTAGGATCTGACATGACATGTCTTCCTTTCTATGCTGATAGCTTGCAGTAGATCAAAGCATGCACTTAGGGGCAGTTTCCATGGAAGTGAGGAGCCCAACCTACAAAACATCACAAAACAAACCAAAAGAATCTTAGCTTGCTGACTTTTTCTTTTTCCTTGGGAATAAATAATTCACTGTTTTATTCTGCATTCGGCCATCTACACTTATCAGTCTTGCCCATGGGAACAGGATGGTCCATGGCTCCATTTAAGGACACAGCATCAGTAGTTACCTAGCAGAGCATACACTGCACAGTAGGGCAACAACATAAAAGAGAATTTTTTTCCTGTGCTTCTTTTACATTCCATCTTTTCCTAGGCAGTTGCCATACTTTCAGTCTGTACAGCCTAAATCAGCCCAAATCTGAGTAAGGGGTCTAGATTTTCAGCTTTCACAAGACAGGCCTTGTCTTTCTTTCTCAACATGAAATCCATAATAAGCAGTGGTGTTTCCCTCACTGATAAATAGTGCTGAGTTTTTGGCTTCTGGTTATATATGTGTATATTTATCCGCAATCTCACGTCATAGCCACGGAAGCTATAAACTCTGTGCTAGTTTATGAGACTCTCATGTATGCATTACATAGAAAAAAAAAAAAGATAATTAGATTACTTGGGGTTTTGTTTTTATTGACATCTTGACTTTATGTCTTTAGAATTCAATGAGAAATTGCCCTTTAACAACACAAAGCAGGATCAAATCCCTGGAATATTCCTTCCTCTTTGGTCTTAATAAGAGACTTATCTGTTATATACAATATATATTTTTTATTATTATCTAGATCTTATTTTGTTCCCATTATACAAATAGTACCAGATCCCTGTCCTCTGATATTAAAAATACTACATTACCTCCACCGAAGAACGCTTGAAAGCTGGGATGACTCTTTAAAGAGACAGGGAAAATTTTAACTCTGTTCAAATGCTACTATTGCAATTATTTTACTAACACCCCATGTAAAACACTGCCCTGAGCAACTAGACAATCATTATGACAAAAGTTTACTGCTCCAGGGCTGAACAGTAACTGTTCACCTGAACAGCTAAGGCACCATTATAACGGGCAGCTATATATTGAGGAGGTAATAGAAATAGGTTATTAATACATTAATCTTCCTTTTAAAAGGAATTTACCCTCTTCAGGACAGATTATAGTTTTCATTCACTGGAAAGAATTTCGGCACCAATAGTTTAGACAATCACTCCTCTTACGGAAGGCTGTTTCCCACATTTACTTTTCAGAGAGTAAACTCATATTCACTTCCTTCTTTGTTTAAACAGAAACTTGGCAAGACATCCATTTTCTGTAGGACAGATTAACTAACCTGCTAAGGGGAATGCTTTGCAAAACCAAAACAGACCTAAAAATATCGAAGGCAAACATACCTCCCGGTAGAGAATTATATCTAACTACAAGAAAGACCCCCAATTTGTTCACAGTGTTGTCATGACATGACATCTCTTAGCTCTAGAAACAATAGTTCAACAATAAGCAATATATCTCTTCCAACAAGCAGAAATGATGTTTTGCAACCCAGAGGTTTCATTCAGGGTTTTCTGCATCTTTCTCTGTAAACACTGGCACGCCTCTGACACTATAAAATAATGTATGGGAAAATAAAATACACACAAACAGGAAAATACTTCTTTTCAAAGTGCAGAAGGAACCTAGTAATTGGAGAGCCATCATTTAATCTATGGAGAATGCTAATACGTGAGGAAGCATGTTATTAACATTAAGAGACTAAAAGCACCGACTCTACTTTTTTCAACCACTGCAAAATTAGGTTATCTTTGAAAAGCTTTACAGTTTCAGAAAACATGAGGATCTTTCAATTTTATTGAATGCACCTGTGTCTTCCCGTATGACAACACATAATAAACATAACAAATTGAAATCGAAACTGCTGATCTCTGGAACCTCCAGTTCTTTGAATAAAGTTTTTATGTGGAACCTAAGTAATTATTTCTTCTAGGGGTGGACAGCTCTGAATGAAATATTATTAAGTTATTTTATAATTTTACTGTGTGAAAAAGAAATGCGTAAAGTAGTATTACTATACCTGTAGTCATGATGATTTTTGATGAGGAATAGCAAAATAATATTGCGGTAGACAATACCTTTTATAAAACCAACTGAAAGATCTGGAAAAGAAACACAAGCTTTCAGACAAGCCTACAGTTCTAAGAGGAAGAAGCAAATTTCAGTGCTAAATACAATTTCAGGATGAACACTCTGAATTTAAATTAAAAAAAAAAAAAGTCAACTGTTCTAATTAATCAGCTATCTGAGAAAAAATGTACTTGGTATCCACAAAGAAAAGATGCTTTAAACCCATGAAATAGAACCTTTGAAGTGGTTAGTTGGAGGAGAGAAATCAATATGTATGCGGAAGCAAATATATCCACTGAGTCCATGATTTTAACATCTAGACTCGTCTTAGATAATTATTCTTTAGGTTTCCACTGAAGCTCAGGACTGAGATGTCAGTGATGGAATTCTGTGGAAGACATTCTCCTCCCAGGGACTGAGTGTCCCCATCCTTCACTGAGTGCTTTAGCAAATTAATTATGGTACATGATGGTCGGTTTGTTTCATTTCTATAGTTTCTATAGGAGCATTTGTTACCATGTGAGAAATATGTTATGAGAAGGGTTTGTAGAAGGTCCAAGAATTTTGATGGTTCTGGTTTTGGAATTCTTTACTGTGTAAATTATAGAGATGCTAGTAAATGTCTCACATGGCATGTACTGGTCTACAGTAACTTTTTTGCTGGTGTTGCGGCTTGCAAAGTTGGAGGTCTGTTTGAAGACAAAGAAGATAGATTTGTGGAAAACAGCTTTCATCAGGATCCTAGGCCTTTGTAGACTAATTAGGGCTGTGAAAATGAGGGTATGTGAGGGTGTGTGTGATTATCCTTTTAAGAAAGGAGGCATACAGCAACACCTCAAGAAATAAGAGATGCAGAAGACTAAGATGAAAACCGACAGATGCAGCAGACAGTGGGGATCGGTATGTGGACTTTTTCACCTAGCAGAATCACCTGTCTGTATTGGGATTTGTGTTAAATTAATTGGATTTTGAATACATCTTGGGAAATTAAAACAGAGAATCAGTGCTCCCTTTCTTCACAACTTTCGGTTTAAAACAATTTTTGCAATTGCAAAACTACTCCCCACCCCAAGACTTCCACTTGGGATTATTTGATGCATAGCTGTAGTCAGTCATTTTCATTTAAGACAGATTTTGCTGGACGTGCTCCGATTTAACAAAGAAATATTTCCATTCCTTTCCTGAATCAGCAGCTGTTGCTGTCCCTGACAGCTGGCTTAGTCAGGCTGAGGTACAAGCATGCGTTCATTGGATGATACTTCGCTGGTTAAATCACTTGACTAGTCATATTGATGAGTAATATCTCACATGCAATCCAGAAAAAAATAAAATCAGCAAACAAACTGGCAGTGGCAGTGCAAGCCATGAGCTGGATTCACCAAAGCTAATTGCAGGAAATGTGAGATGCTGGCTCTGAGCACGCCCAGGGAGCTGAGATAGGGAGCAGGAAGGGCACTGAGACCAAGGATCTGTACATGAAATTGATTGCTACAATGGGCAAGCAATGCTTAACTTAAACCAAAGATTCAATTTTTCTTTTATTTTCTTCTTTCCGCCCCCCCCTCCACTTACAGAAAATTCTTTTATTCTGAAATTTTCTATGGTTCTGCTTCAGTGAAAGGAAACATTCAGGGTTCACAAAACCAGGTGCCTGGGGCAGCTATGGAAAACGCGAGCAATAGAGTTCTACAGAGACCTACAGGATGGGGCCTGGAGGAAAAATGACTCATTGGCTGGACAGAGGACATCACTTTATACGTGCACCACGTCTTTCAACCCCCTCCCACTACTCTTCTATGCAGGTGTCCAACACTGCATATGAGCCATCTGCACTCATTAAGTCCACATGCAATTAAAAAGCCCTGCTTTAGCTCAAAAATCTTGGGTAGCATGTTAAATGTGTCCCACCTTCCCTAAATGCTTTTTCTTTGTCTGGTTTCCTAGGGAATTGCAGGCACGCTGCCCTCACTGTCTATGAAAGGTACGCTTTTCCTCTCTTCTGCCTGTCACTTTAGAAGACATTGGCTGAGATAACATATTCTCCTAAATTTCATGGAAACATTAGATCCTACAGCATGATCTTTATTAGATACAAGAGAGTCTATCCATGGGAAAGCTGTATGATTACAGTTGTACAGCGACTCGCACCTTACTGTAGACGAATCAAAGGACAAGACATAAATTCATAAGAAAGGAGGCTTCCTCAGTTTTTACGCTCACAAAAACTACATTTTTAATCTAGAGGCTAGCTGAAGTAGAAGAACTTTGAAGACAGCAAGCAGACTTAAGTGCTGAATATAAAAAAAAAACGGTATAATAGGATTTTCAAGAATTCAAAACATTAAAAAGTCAACTGCAGTAGGAGCAATTAAGCCAGTGCTAAATGCTTCTGAACCCCTACCTTAGACTGCTTTGCCCGGATAAAGTTGTATATTGAGGCTCTTGGAAATGAATGAAGAAAAGTTCTTTTCTGTACGTATCTCCACCCATCTTAGTCATGCAGTATGAGTAAAGACACCTGTAGCTGAATGTAAATAAGGCCATCTGATAAGGCCGTGTGTGACAGGAACTTTTAAACACTGGAATGGTGGCCTCACAACGTCGCTCTGCAGAGCTGGACTCCGGTGTTTAACAGCCACAACTTCCCTGTGTTATAACGCTTTCTGGATTGTGATAAGTAACGCACTTGCCAAAATATTTCTGGCCAACATCTCCCGTTTGGCAGTGTGCGGCGTGTGGAATTCAACTGTCTTTCCTCAGCCAGAGTTCCCTCCACCTGGAGCAGCAGAAATGAGATGTAGAGGAGTAGCCCACATTTCCATGCATTTTGTGCAGTGCTTGCATTTTCCAAGTTTTTAGCTTTCAGACAAAATCAGTCACATGCTTCTGGGAGAGGGGCTAACACTTTGTACTCGTCAGATCAACCAGTAGCCTAGGAAAACCACTCTGCCTCCCTTAGGCTTATAAAGCGCAGGCAGACACAAAGCAAACTCTTCCCCATTCTTCCCGGGCAAGCATGTCCAGTCTCAGATTTAATCAAAGTGTTAATCCTAGGAGATTTACACAGTAAGATATTGTATTCAGCTTTGAACATGAAACTACTAAGTGCCACAAATACCCGTTGCCAGTAATATGTTCCCCGGGGATCCTCAAAGAAGCACAGACTGTGGAATGAATGGGCTAATTATTGCCCTCGGTCACACCTGTGCAAGCCCTGTTAATTCAGATAACTGAGCACCTTAAACCAGGGGCACCAGGAGTGAGTGGCTGGAAAATGTTAATGTGACTGATAGCACTACAAATATTTAAAGGAAAAGCCTCCTGTTTGGAGTGCTCAAGTATTTTGAGCTCTTTCTGCCTCCTTTTGACGGATCCTGGCAGATACTCGCTGTAATAAAATTTGCTAAAAAATCAATGGTCATTGATGGTAACACATAAAAGTTATTACTTAGAAACAGGATTTATACGCAAGATCCAGTTACCTATATGGTGTGAACAAATAGCCACGCACAATGTACTTCATCTTAAGATGAAGAGAACATGTCTTGATTAAATGGAGACCAAGTCTTGCACCCCATTGTGAGCTTGCCCATCATGTCATATAATGCCTCAGATCTTGTCATGTCTTCAGATTATCCCTACTGAATGCTTGCTGGTATGACTTCATCTGTTTGCATGTGGACTGGCTTTCTTGGCTTGCCTTGGAGCAGGACCTAAGCTTCTCTTGGCCCTGGATCTGTGTATGAAATGGTTTCTCCTGAATAACAGCATGGTAGAAGGAACGTTGCCCGTCCTCTCCCACAGGGAGTGCTGAGGTCCATTACTTCTACTTGAGCCTACATAAGTCATCCAGAAGATTTTTTGCTGACAATGATTAAGCAGATAACTTTTCACTGTCACATTCCCTCCAATCTATTTATTTTTCCTAGAAAGACTACAAAAAGGCAAAGTTAAGGATCAGACAAAATAGGGGGCCATGCCATGGCCATCACAGGCAAAAACTGCCATGAGTGGGAAAAAACTCACCCATGCCTCAAAACGTTCTGTTGCTGGAAGCGAGAGGTAAGAAGAGAGGTTTTTGATCACATTGCTGATCTCCTTGGTCTTGTGGTCACTCATTTAACTTCTAGGAAGAATGAGAGTGCTCTGCTGCTGCAAAAACACATTTCCCAGTTTCAGCTAGATAGATAGTTTTCAGTACATATCTCCCTATTTCAATTTTGAAAAACATCACCTGTTACTTACGCATTGCCCAACAGTATAGCATAGCTTATTCATATCCCCAGACTGTTCCCTCGTGAAGTGTAGGTTACAGACACGTATTTTCAATGTGTTTTTTGAAAGTTAATAGCCGTAACTATATTGCTTTGTATATTGAAATGATGACTGCCACTCCAAATTAAGAAAATCCAGAACTGCTTTAAAGAAAGCACTATCACTTTAGTTTATTTATTAAACTGCTCTTGCTTTTAGTTTCTTGATACTAATAGGGCTCCAGCCCTTTAAAGACTTCTGCTACTGTTGTTGGGTTTTAACGTAAACTATCAAATATTCTATCTGACTCTATATAGCTCACTGTACCAATGTCCTTATTAGTAGAGGCAAACTTTCAAGCGTCACTGAGGCTATGTCTCTGGTAGTCAATAATACAGATTTGGGACAGGGACTGGAGCACTGGTTTGCAATCATCTATGCTGCTTACGATGCTCCTTGAGCAGTTTTGGCTCCTGCTCAGCCATACAGAGACAAGCCGTGCCAGGCTACTTGGCTCCAGGGACAGAAACTAGTTCCCTGGCCTGGTTTATTTAGTACTATAGAGGCAGCCTGGGATCACATCCTTGATTTGTGTCTTTTGATTTACATGAAACGTTTATCATTTGTATATGAAAAAACAAAGGCTGAATAGAGGCTTTCTGATCATCTCAACCACTATGACTATTTTGTCAAGCTAATGCAATTTTCCATTTGCATGTCTATGTATTTTGAATACTTTGAATTCTTCAGAACATTATGAAGAAACAAAGAGACAAAGAAAAATTCCCAAACTGTAGCATTTAACTGCAGATTTAATAGTGTGTATAACACTTATAACCTGCTAGTTACTTTAGCACTGAATATGTAGCCCATATTCATTTTCACAGTGAAATACTGCCAGAAGTCCAAATTTCTGTGAAATGCTACTTCCATTGAAAGAAAAGTTTCAAGACAAAAATGTTTTGTAGAAGCACACTTACCTGCCTGAAATTTCAGTTAAATGCCAGATGCTATTTTGAATGTTAGGAATAATAATTCTTATTTTACATTTCAAAATGCTATTTTTTGTATTATTCATATACATACATATATATAAGTGATAATAAAAAGAAAAATTAAACAAAACATATTTCCCTTGGAAACATTTTTTCAAAGCTGCAAAGCTATTTATTTTCATTCCAATGCAAAGTTAAATTAATTTTGAGTTGTAAGATTTTCTCATGGAATAGAATCTTGTCCTCCAGCACAAGAAGGACATGGACCTGTTGTAGTGGGTCCAGAGGAGGGCCACGAAGATGATCCGAGGGCTGGAGCACCTCTCCTATGAAGACAGGCTGAGAGACTTGGGGTTGTTCAGCCTGGAGAAGAGAAGGCTCCAGGGAGACCTTGTAGCCCCTTCCAGTACCTGAAGGGGCCTATAAGAAAGCTGGGGAGGGGCTGTTTGCAAGGGCATGTAGCGATAAGATGAGAGGTAATGGTTTTAAGCTAGAGCAGAGTAGGTTTCGATTAAACATTAGGAAGAAGTTCTTTACAATGAGGGTGGTGAGACACTGGAACAGGTTGCCCAGAGAGGTGGTGGAGGCCCCAACCCTGGAGACATTCAAGGCCAGGCTTGATGAGGCTCTGAGCAACCTGATCTAGTTGAAGATGTCCCTGCTTACTGCAGGGGGGTTGGACAAGATGGCCTTTAAAGGTCCCTTCCAACCAGCACATTCTATGGTTTTATAATAAAACTTCTCAGATTTTACCAGGTCTTCTATGAATTTCCGAATCAGATGGGAAAATGCAGAAATGACCATTTTAGGAGGAAACTGTATGTTAAATTTTGAAATCTTGATTGTATTCTTAAAAAATAATCTCCTTCATAGCAGCAACAAAGACACAAAGAACTATATGCAAAAGATCCCCTAATTTGGGGGGCTCTAGCCAAGCAGCCTTTTTTACAGCTCTAGCCAAGTGAGGTTACAGATGAGTTTCTGCTTTTTCGCTCGGAAGTGGAACGATCAGAATTAATGACTACTTTGGAAAATGTGGCCTGAATCATTAAGGAAGTGATGGTATTTGTCTCAGTTTGCTGCTGAGTGTCTCCCCCTCAGCTTCCAGAGGTGTCAAGTCAGCCTCCTAAACTGTCAAATCAAATCCCTCTGACTGGTTACCATGCCAGATACTAGCAACCTAATTATAACTACTAAACTTAGTACGTGACTAGTGAAATATACACTTTCAGATCTTGACACACGCTCCGCAGAAAACAATAAATAATGCCAAACACATGCTTTCTATTTGTCAGTAATAAAAGAAATGCTTGTTGCAATCCAGATATCAAGTGACAGTGCCAAATCTCCCTTCAGTAATACATATACATTCTCCAAACACTTTAAAACTACACTAGCAAACGTGCCCAATGTCGCACCAGTATACAGTTTACTAACTAGCTGATGCTTCAATATTCTTTCTGTATAAATATTTCTTTTTCTTTTTGAATGAAAAGAGCTGGAGTTTCACAACGCAATCAGAGTTTCCTTCAGCACTCTGTTAAAAATTAACAAGCCAACTTATTCTTTGGTAGAACTTCACTGACCTTGGTGACTTTAAAGCCGAGATGATGTTGTCCCACCAAGAAGAGTGGAAAATATTTGCAGTAAAATGTAAGAAACACGCACACATCTGATTCACTTCCATTGCTGCTCACTATTTGGTCAATGATCATTGAAAGGTTCACCGCAATTTGCAGAAAAGAACCCAACGGTTAAACCCAATTCCAAGCAGATCTGAGCCAATTCATTTTTTCAGCCTGGTTCAGATGAAGTTAACTTGAGATATGGGATTAAAAAGTGAATGCCTAATTCAAGGAGAATCAAAAGCTCCACATACAACTTTAAACAAAATATAATTGACCTCCTGCAAACTAAATAGGTTTGTTTCACTCCATTGTATTTAGTAATTGTTTAATGAGACTCATCTTATGTACAAGAAATCATATGCACAAGTATAAAAAGACCAGTAAAGTGAAGAGTAATGAAGTGTCATCAGAATATGCAGGGTCATATGATACTGGTGTATTAAAGGATAACTTGGCAGGAATTATACTATGCTTACCTTGGTAACTCTGAAAGCAGTAACCTCAAGAAATCTAGATCAGCAGCCATTCCCGGTGCCTTACAACCCACATAATTCCTGATTTTCATTTCTGGGGAGATCATATCATTCTACCTGTCTAAATCGGTGGTTGGGAAAGATACCTGTTATTAAAAAGGAATAAATACTAATCAAACACTGTTGCAACAATGAAATGCAAGGCCGTCTTCTTATTTCAACTACACATACATTAATTAATAAAGGTGACATTTCCTTAGTATTACATAACAACATTTTTACCCTTTAGCTATTCACTGTCCTGTGTAAATCTTATTGACTTTTCGCTGAAGCATGATATTGCCTGCATGTCCAAAATGTAAACACATGAAAAATGTTTCCAGCTCAGCAGCACAAAATAAGGTGATGTAAGTGAGCTCAGTCCCTAGGTCATCTGTCCTTCTGCTCAGGAAGAGGAAGGGATAGACGTCTTTGTGCCTGCATTTAATGAAACAGTTTGGGAATGAACAGATAGCACATTAGTCCCATCTCTTAAATAAAAACTGGATGTCCTTTTTTGCTGTGTTGGAAACTACAACAGGGACTGTTTTCTCCTGCAGCTCCGTAGCAAGCTGCATAGGCTCTCCGGTTATCAGAAAACTAAGCCCATGCACACCAACAGCACCTGAAACCAACCCAGTCTCTCTCCTGAGTTTACATCCTTTGAGTTGAATGGAATTTTATGGACTAAAATGTTGTGATAGCTTGCTTAATGTGGTATTTCAGCAAAAGTCTCATGTGTTTGAAGGAGTCACGTTTACAAACAGAGTTTTGATCCCTGAGGACCGATTTCTCACTAGCAAGGCAATCCAACATTAAACATATGGGCTAAGGACAGCCCAAGTTATCGCCTGCGTTTATTAGCTTATGTTTTAATCAGGAGTTGACACTGCCACAGGGAGAAGGATGCAAGGAATTTGGTGGGCAGGATCAGAGCAGAAGAAAGGGGCAGTGGCTTGGAGTTGGTTAGTGGAAAGCAGGATAAAGAGGAGGAGAAAGTGGCAGAAGAAGGGGTGCCCAAAAACCATCTGGAGACCCCGTCTTTAGAGGAAATCTGGTGTTCTTCATTTCTTTGTAGCTGGTAAAAAGCAATGTGAGTACTGTGGATTTGTGCTTGTGGAAGATAATTTGGAAGACAACCAACCTTGGTATGACCCTCAATTAGGAGAGCACTTAAACATATGAGGAAACATTAATAGCTGTACTGACTGCAGGAAAGCCTAAAGTGAAAATGTGTTTAATGGCTTGCCTAACGCAGGACCAAAATGAGGGATGAGACACACCTCGGGAGCTGAAGTTCTATGGTTTGTGCAGAAATTGGAATTCAGTTAACAGCCTCACTGAAAATGTGTTATTTATCATTCTAGGCAGTGTCTACAGTCAGAAATCAATTCTGGAAACACTGAATATGCTCAGTTCCCACTTAGATCAATGAAAATATAAATCAGACCCTGATTTATCTATTTCATTTAGATCCAGACTTCTGCCACATTACTTACTTCGAAGTCCCAAGTGTGCCAAAAATTAATTTTTCAGTGCTGACTCTGTACAATAACTGTGCATTTCACTGAACTTAATCCTTTACTTCCATATGGCTGCTCAAAAACGATGTATCTAGAAAAAACAACCATATGTATAGGGTATCTTATGAGCACTTCCACAAAATAGGTGATATTTGACTCTTAATTTGACAAAGACATTATCCCACTTTTCTCTCACACGACTGTAGTACAATTTGTGGAAAAACTTCCATTAGTTCTGGGTTACATATATGCTGCTGATTTACATGTTTTAACACTGCTGTAAATGTCATTTTTCAGAATATGCAACAAGCACCCTTCCTCTGAACAGTCAAAGAAATAGTGTGTGATACTGGCTAAGTAGGTCATTTTAGTATTGTGTAAATAAGGCTGGAGTTTACATAAACAAACCAGTTTTAGTATACAAAAACAGCTAAAAGTGCTGATACTTGTCTGCATGGAGAGCCACCTATTATTACATACATGCTTTTAAGGCAACTTCCTAACATGGATCTGCAATTAGACCTGGCAATACCTTTGATAAACTGATGTCGCATTTTTGTTCTGAGAACTTTGGCCATTTGGCACTATAATGTCTCTCAACTCTGATACACTTAATGTTTAACGTTTCTATGCTCATATTGTATTAGCACAAGGGTCCTGATTCTATGAACTTTATTAACACACAGAGGTCCAGTGAGCAAATTAAGAATATTTAAAGGTATATGGATTGCTTATGTGAGAGGAAGGGTTGCAAAACTGGACCCATTAAGGGCTTTTCTGCACTGCTTAAGCTCAGAGTGTGCATAATTCAAGTCAATTCATTTGAACTAATTTAGCAGCAAAAGCAATCTGGATTTAGTCTAAGCTCTACTGAAGGTTTTCATTCAAACTTGATATCCTAAATTAATGCCCAAGCTCATGTACCTGTCTCCACTATTACTTTAAATATTCATTAACTGCAAATTACCAATATGAGATAAGAGCTCATGATGTTTGTGTTGTTCCTATGCCCATATCTCCCAATGTGATCACATTTACAGAATGCTTTGCAAAAATTTATGAATATAAATTAGGATGTCTTCACAAATATCATGGTACCACTATCCATCACAGACACCTGAAATAGATTTTGAGCATTACTCAGATATAGTCGAGGTATTCATTATGGTTTCTATTGCCCAAATCAATCTCTATGAAATATCTCCTTCCTCATAGAGAATATAGGCTTTTCTGCTTCTAAGAGTTCAAAACAAAGCTACTGTTACTCTGTTATTCTTTTGCTTTTTCTTAATTTTATAGTTCCAAAATATAGTCTACTACTAATGACTACAGAAGTTCTCACTTTTTGAACAGAAGTAGGTGAACAAGGGTTGTATTTTTTTTTTTTCAAGCTCATTATGAACATTTTCCATATAGAGAAACAACAATAAAAGGAATGTATTTCACATTTAGAGAGCAAATCAGTTAGTCTCTGGTCTCATAGACACTGACCTGAACATAGAGAAGAAAAACATTGTCAATTTTGCAGCCTGCTGGCCTCCTTTTATTTCTTGTTCTAAGTTAGAGAGTCATTTGGAATTTGTGTTCTGCTTATCACTGAAACAGGGACTGGGGTTCAATTACCAAAGCATGCATCTATTGCCATTTTTTTTTCACTCCAAAGCACACAGACTAGTCTCCTAGTGCTCCTTTTGAAGATCTCAGGTCTCTCATTGACCCTGTGTCACATCTGCCTGCCCATCTGGATATCTTCTTTTCGTAAAGGAAGAAACCTGTATGACTATTTCATCCTTATGTGCTCCAAAGATGTTAAACTGAACCATGAACTTTCACCACAGTTTGATATGTGGGAAAAGGATGTTTCCTTATTAATTTCTTTAAACCACTATCTTCACTTCTGCCGTTGTTTTGTACTTTTTATGGAAAGAAGGATAATAACTTCCAGGAATTTATATGCTTTCAAATTGTTCGGTTTGGAACAGGTTAAGATTTTTATAAGCTAAGTGGTAGTCAGGAAATTATCTCTGGTTTGAGTACAGATCACTCTAATGTTTAAAATTATAAAGACTTACAAAGTCCTAGAACAGCTGTACACAGGTTTTCTTCAGCCATTTAATAGTAAACTCAAGTAAAAGTTCTCTCTCATTTCACAACCTGTGAAGAGCAAAAGATATGATCTTTTTGGATCTGTGTGCAGTCCTTGTTGTTGGAGGGAAAAGGCAAGGTTGCACAGTAATGACTGAATACAAAATTTACCTTTGTTATCTACACAATTACTTCTAAGGGTTCTGTATTTAACGGAATATAAGGAATATATCACTTTCTTCAGTTTGCTGACCCTCAAAACATTTTCTTAGGGAACACTTTCCCTGTATAATGAATTAAGTCTCTGAGTGATGATGACAGAGCAACCCACATCTCCCAGATATCCACAAAATAAAAACAAGTTTTTTTATTGGAAGGAGCTGTGAGTTTATTTTGAAGACCATGGGCAATCTTCAAGAGAAAAACCTATAAGGTTTCTAAATCCATGGCTTCTAAGAATCATAATTTCTTCTCCCCCTAATATGTATTAAAGAATAAGCTTGATTTTTATCTAATTTCTTCAAGGTGAAATTAGGGTGAAGTTTACAATGCAAATCTACAAAATCTTTATGATTTACAAAAGAAAGAACACCAGCATTATTTCAGCTATCATTTTTTGTTTCTACCGTTTCATTGCTTGATGGCTCTAGAGGAGCAAAACTGAGATAACTGCTTAATACTATATTATTTTTAGAATATACTCTGTACTTAAGACAAGGAACAGGTATTTGTCTGCATCTAGGTTGGCAAATATTCTTTTTTTTTTTTAAGTCTCAAAAATTATTTTTTATTATTGTTGATGTCCAGTTACCACTATTTCCAACGCTAATACTGAGTTCAGCCATGATAGTGGTGTTTCTGGTTGTATGCAGCATGGAATATACCATGGTGCATGGACCTCCAAGCTAGCTTTGGCTGTGCTTCATCCAAACTGAAAATTATATAGATTTGTCACCACATAATTGAGACTAAATCCACCCATTCGAAAAACAGGGCTTATTATTTGGGGTTCAGATCTATGCTAACACAGATATAGTGTATCAAGGTACAAATTAGCATCTCTGGACAATTCGTCATTCTTCTTTTTTGATATATTAGATCAAGTCAGAGCTAGCTCTGGAGTCTCTATCATTGCATAATTCAGAGGAAACCTTTGTAAATTTGGAAAACATCAGGCTTAGGAAACCTCAGGCTTTCCACAAGTATTCAACAAAGAGTAAGTAACTTCTTGGAAGTCTTGTGGATTGGCCTGTTAGACTGAAGTGTCTGAATCCTGCCTAAATCATTCTTCATATAGCTAAACATCTTTTCTGTATCTTGCCCAAAGAGTATATATTCACAGTTGTACAATATTCTCAGCTAATAAAAAATATCAGGGTGTTTTGTTTTGTTTTGTTTTTTTTCCAACAGTGAAAGATTTACAAATTCTAATTAGCAAACATCTAAAACTTCAAGGTACGTACTTTAGTGTCCTACTAAAGCAACTTTTTGACTATCACCTTGTCGCTTGTCTTCTTACAAAACAGGCAACCAAAAAGAATTTTTTGCATGTGAAAAATTTTGTTTAATTGTTAATAGTGCACCTCACATATATCTCACTCTTTTTATAACATGCTTTTCAACAAACTACATTTAGCACTTTTGGGTATAAACGTTGTTAATCAGCTCCTGTTTAGGAAGTTATAAAAAAGAATAATTCAAAAAAACCCAAACATTTAAGGTCAGGAATGCAATATTTGTGTCCAGTGATTTAGGGTGGCCTTTTTCCCTGCTTCTTCAGTCAAGGTTTTTCATTAAAAAAAATCCACGCATAGATTAAACATCAAATATCAATGAATTGTGTAATGAAGTGGGATGATTTCTGAGTCACTACTAGAACACCCCCATGATTCATTTACTAAAGCTGGAGGAAAGCTGTTAGTGGCGTGAGGGATAACTGCAAAGCATTGTCCTTCACTGCTACCACATCAGCTTAGTAAACTTCTATGAGCTGCAGTTAAAAGATGAGATGTTTTCGTTGGTAGATCAGCGATGACCAAGAAACGGTACAGCTCATGGGAAAGTTTGAGCATGTTGATCACTCACACAGCAGAGAGCGACTACAGAAATTTAATTACAAAGAGCAGTGACACAACTAGGAAGTGGGAGAGCCAACACAAGAGTGTGAAGCTTTTATAAAGTGGAGAGGATCAGAAATAGCTGGAAATAAAATTTAGGTCGATAAGGATGGGGAGATAAAAACAACAACAACAAAAAAGATCCCTAACTTTCCTTATGTCAGTGAGCCCAGAGACTATTTTAGGAAAGTGGGATAGAAGTTTCTTTTTCCAAAAATACATTTGGATTTCTTGTCACTTAGGTCATTAATCTTGGCTAATGAAATCTTACTGCAGGAAAAACAAAAGGGATTTGTGTGTGTGTTTGTGTAACAACTACTGTGATTTAAAATGAGAGAGAATAGAATTCCCATGAAGAAACAGAGATGTAAATTAGGCTCTGCTGACCTATACCCCTGCCATTCCTTAGCTTTGTGCTCAGAAAAGTTTTAAGAATCTAAAATGTTATAAATGCTCATGCTGGAGATATGCACCCCAAGAATCTTTTAACCTTAATAACATCTAAATCCATTGCTCAAAAAACAGGAATGTTTTTATCCCACTGTTGATCTGACTAATCAGTGCTAAATTATAAATGAATGGTATTGCTCTTGTGTAAGACTTCTTCACATGGAAAAGATAATTTGCACTGAACTGTAGAGATCATGAGCAATTATTACCAGTTTAACAGTAGTTAGATGTTCTTTTGATTTAGCTATGAAAATTAGGGAGGAATGTTTCCTTACTGCAAGTAATCCCTGTCTAGTAGAGAAACACATCCACACGTCATTTTCACAACTCTGCCGGTGGTAGTATTTGAACAGGTAGTATCACTTTGGTGTCACTCAAGGATAGTGTCTGCATTGTGTTCTCCTACACCAAGATGAAAGTTTTTATGCAGATTTATTGCGACTGTATTCCATAGGTGCTGTTCTGTTCTTTTAGCCAATTTTAAAAGCCATCAACTTCCTCTAACATCATATCTGATACTGTTTTTTACAAGGGACAAATGAGCTTCATGTGCTAGCAGAGAGAACTGTTAAAAGACTGAGATCCACCAAAAGATAAGCAGAGTTTGAGCACAAGGAATGCAACAGGAAATATTTCATAAGTTGAGGGTTTTTTTTCTTTTTCTAAATTTTTTTAAACTATGTTTTGGAGACCTTATTTATAGATAGTCCCACATTTGAAGCATAACCACTTCTCATTTTTCTCATGGTACATACAGAGACATTCCGAAGTAGCAAGTGAATTTTAGAACATTTTGCAATATCTTTTAAACATGAATGACTACTCAGTTTTAACAAATGTAAACCAGGTCTTTCACGGCAATTTTTTCAACTACAACATGTTCATGTCCACATGTCCATGTAAGAAACACAAACAAATATAAAGTCTAATGATATAAGGATTATGTGCTGCCAAAAGTCAAATCACAAAATGTGAGCTGTGAATAGGAACTGCTGTTGTTTCAAAAAAATCAATACTGTATTGTGGATGAAGTACATCTATTTCCAGTTTAATGTATGCCATTTTGAGTGTGACTTAAACTAAAAGGAGAAAAATCTCCCTCCTCTTTTAGAGAAGGACAATCTTTTTAAGACACTAATCACCACTACTATATCTATCTAACTATATCTTTCTACTGTAGCTGAAAAAAAAATCCTATGTGGGGAATGTCTATGCTGCTTTGCTTATGGAGTGGTAAAGAAGAGAAAATAAACTATCATATCTATTCTTGAATAGTTAAGATGTCTTCAGACATCACAACAATAGTGATAATTCCTTCGTAAGCATCTAGATAAACAGAGAAACAAACAAGAAATGTCTTACAGGATTTTTATTTCTTTCCCTTTTTTCTTACCTGAATTCCTGACTTACCTGTTCTCATTTACTGAGCTAAGTGTTATTAGAGCCATTTTGAGATATTGAGGGCCTTTTAATCAACTTTACTTTTTAGAGTTTCAGAAGGCTTAGGCTTCTCTTGTTGCTGGTATCATCTTAGGAAGAGCTGATCCACCTTAATGTTTTCTATTTGGGAGCTGCCCCGATGGTATTGTCTTGCAGCTTTCTTTAATCCTGAGGAATATATCTATACCAGGGTATGGATCTACATTATCATCTCCGATTCCCTTTTACATTGACCTTAGACCAGGGTCTGCACTATATGAAAAAGGTTTCTCATTACCGCTATGTGACTGGAAAATGGATCCCTCTTCTGCCATTGGTCTTTGGAAAATCTGACTATGAACTAATTGCAATTAGGTTTTCATGACAAGACAAATAAACTATGGCATATAACCCCCCTCTGAGCTTAGTAATTCTTGGGTAAATTCTCAGCTTCACTAAACTTAGCGCAAAATCTCCTAGAGACTTCAGTGGGATTAGGATTTTGTACCAGTTTTGGTAAAAGATGAAATACGGCAGTGTTTCAAAGACATAATAAGACATGAAACTCCTCTTATGAAGAACAGCAGATTTTGCTAACAAGTTAACACTAACTATATTTCACTGTAACAATAATGCATATTTGCAGCTTCTGACCTTTCTTATTATTTAAATTCAAGTATTTTAATATGTAGTTTTGTAGTATTTTATCAGCAGCTCTGAAACATCAATGCAGCATATCATAATGTAACTTCCAGTGCTAAGTTTTGCTTTAATACATGTTTTAGCTATGCCTATTGACGTCAATGGAAATGGAGTGCAAGCAACCGAGTAAAAGATTTGGTCTCAAAAGATACAAGAGTATAATTTAGCTTTCACTGCTTGAATCGCTCTGTGGTATTTTTATTTTCCCCCCATTTTATTAACTCATCAGACCTTCTACATTGAATGCAGAAAAGAAGTTGCTTGCAGACTAATGAACAAGCCTTGCCAAGTATAAACTTACAGAAGAGTTACTCATTTAACTGGTTCATATTCATAAGGAAACTATGGCTGTGTTCTTATTAGCAGTCAGTTGTTCATACTTTAATAAACTACTCATCAGCGTTGATTTGAAACACATCTTTCCATTTTTATCCTGTCATGCTTTGAGCAATGCTTAGTAGATAATTCCAGTCTCTTAATCACAGAGTTGTTATAACGTGCAACAGACAATCAAGATCACCAAAGCTAAAGACAATGAGATACAATGGAACCAGCCTCTGAACTCATATAATAAAACTCTGCCTATGCTTACATACGCCAATTAGGAGTTGTTAGATTGTGCAGATCACAGCTCTTATTATAATGAGTCTTCAGTACATGGGAAGCCATTTGGGGAGACCAGAAATGATTTTGGTGGATGGAGATTTTGCTGTGTTTGTTCACCAACAGTTATACGAATAGGTTAACACAGGTAGTTAAAAAAAACATTTTTCTCTGTTGATGTTAGCTTTGCTCCATGCTTTTCTCTGTATGCTTTTACAGATGTTAAAAAAGAGCTCTGCTAATAACACCCTTTCTGTCTGGGTCTCCATCCTTTTTCATAGTCTCAAACCAAAAGGGGTCCCATAGCTGCCATAAACCCAAACACAGCTCTTGACTTTGAACACCATTTTTAGGCACTGCTGTTGCACAGAATTAAAGGGTTATCAGCTTTTTGTATGCCAACATGTTTATCTGCACTTTTCAGCAGCCCAGAATATTTTTTTCATGATCCTTTATAGAGCTGTCTCTAAACTTCTCATCTTGAGATTTAAACCAAAGTTTAACCAGACTACACTAAATAGTTGGTTTTGCCAGCTCTGCCCTGGCTAAATGCTCTGCAGGACTGGTATCTGCTCCTTTCACTTCCACTTAGTACTTGTATGTATTTAGCATGCAGAAAATGATCTCATCAAAAGAGGCCTGACATTCCAGCAAGGCTTTTGCAAGACTTTCAAAACATGAGCATATGTTTTTCTGATACATATTTTGTGCCAGAAAGGGTGTAATGAGTCATCATCTCCGCAATATTTAGTACCTCAATTAATGTAAAGCCTCTTTCAACCTTTTTGCTGCTAGTAAACCTGTTATAATTTTAAATGAAATATTTATCTGATCAGCATTGCCCAAATACGCTACTTAGTCAGCAATGTGGGTGTGTTTCTCCTAGCTAGTCACCCTAAAAACATTTGTGGTGCTTAATGACTGACCATTGAAAAGTTTCAGTTTCTTTCTTTGCATTAACTGGAGTAACAACAGCAAAATTAATATGCAATAATTAAACGTAGCTGTTCAAAATGCTAAAACCCCTATGTGTACCGATAATGACTTGAAATCAGTGGGAGATTTTCTCCTAACTTCAGTGAGTATTGGGTCAGGCCAAAGGGAACAGGTGTTTGCTTCATGTTAACAACATCTGAGACTATCGCTACATATCATAAAAACACAGCCTCTAATGAGAAGTGTAGTTTTTCAGTTGAAAGAAGAAATGCAACAAATTGTTGATTCCCCAATACTAAATTAGTAGTTCACCTGCCTGTAACATCTGTCTGATGTTGTTCACTATGGGCAGTTTGGTGGCAAAAAAAAAAAAAAGCCCTGTATTTAAGGATTTAGGTGGTAGAGCTCATCTTGCAATAAAACAGATTTCAACTGTCCGGGGTTTAAAAGAGAAATTTAAATAATTCATTGCCTAATATTGTTCACTGTTCACTGTGTGCCATAGAAATATGCCTATATAATTATACTGATGAGACACAACTTTGTGCATATAAGTCTCTCTTTCAACTTTTCACTACCTATTTAATCAGGTGCTCAAAATCATCCATGGCTTGAACTTGGGGATTTCAGAAGAGACATGTCTGGGATAAGAGGACATATAAGCATTTCATGTAACAACATAGCATGGTCTACTATATAAATCTGTTCTACAATATGTCCACCTTCATTTCTTAGGTGAAAATCATAATGATTTCGCAGTCTGAAAGCCTGTGTAATAAACTTCAGTGTCTGGGTTGCATCTGGAACTAAACTGTCAAAGTGCTACAGTGGTGGCTTTAATGACCCTTTTAACAAGAAGAGGAATATCAAAAGGAAAAGTAATATATATATATGAATCAATATTTGTTATCACCATTTCTACAGGACAGGCTCTTACCTGAAGGACTTGGCATTTCAGATTTTCACATTTAATTTCAATAATTATTGAATACTTTTATACAGTGAATAACATCTCTTTTCCAAACTGCATCTACACATTTCTACCAGTATTATCCTGTTTTCTGTGTCATTATGTGATCAAGTATGACTGTTATTTAAAACTATTATCTTGCTTATGCTAAAAAAAATGTTCTGCAACATTTAGTAAACTTTTGCTTTGTCTAAAATAGATCTCCAACATTAACTAAACTACTTCTTCTGTCTGGTTTTGAAATGCTTCTGTTTGAAAAGCCTTCAAAAGTCCTGAGGCACTAACTGATTGTCAGGAAAGCACTTATTCATTCACTTGCAGATTGACTTGATAAAATCTCTACTTTCTGCCATTCCATTATTTTATCAATGTTAACGTATCTCTAGTCAAACTTCAAGGCCACAGCTTGGGAAACAGGTTGTGGACATTACCTGCCACTGCATTGAATACAATGAAATTCAGCGTGAGCTTTTCTCCTAATTTCTTTTAGATTTCCTCTGGTATTTTCATGAGATCTGTAAAAAGCTACACAAGCCTAATGAAAAGCTGTAATTATGAAGTTTTGTCCTCTCTTTTTGACCTGTGCAGTGTGTGCCACAGCAATGTGCCTATAGTTAAGAATGTCCTGAAATGACAGCAGTAAGTGAAAGCTGAACAGAAACAACTTTTCTGGTGCCAGGATAAGTATTGTTATTAGGTAAGTTAAAATAAAGTTTTACCTTCTATTGAAGCCCTAACCTACAGTCTCATGTTAGCCAGCTGGATGTGTGCTGTGTAGACCACAGATTCATACAGTATTTGCTCCTTAGCTCTCAGATGCAGAAAACCCAAACACTCTCTGTAGTCAGCTGATTGCAGCTACAACCATGCATGTTGTGTTATACAATATGGGTAAAGGTTTGCCCTGGAGCTTGTCAGTGGAGCAATCAGATTTTGCAGTCCTAATATCTGAAGAGCCGCAGTGTCCAATAGTATGCCAGTTTTTCTATATTATACAGGTGGCAAGTTAAAGGAAAGATCAATGCGAATCCAATTTAGGCTGTCAACAGTGTCAATTATGCTCTTTTTTTCCCCCTCTGCTTTCTGTCCCCACCTTTAAAATCTAGGACATCAGTAAACTCTAAACTGTTGTTTGGTCTGTGCAATGCCATATAGACATTTTGCAAAACCTAAAGCTCTGAGATCCATTTTCTCCTAGAAATGATCATGGTGAAGTGTTCCGTCTTCAAGTTTTGCCCTCTGTATTACCTTTAGCCACATTGGATAGCAGACATATTGTGCTCCTGTCCTTTTTAAAGACAGGTCCAAAGTCCTGTAAGATTAACTTCTATCCATTTCATACAGCGTGCACAAAAAACTGCCTTCATTACCTGAACTCTGGACAGTTTCAGGGAAAAAATGCACCCTATAGGTAAGGATAAAAAAATTATAATTTCTGCTCAATCAGTTAATCTGTATTAGAAATACATAAAGCCATGATGTCAAGAGATTCCAAGAAACTTTCATTTGGTGGAGAAAAGCCGCAGGTTTTTTTGCAATTCAAAATTCTTAAAATATGTTCAAGGCAGGACAATTAATGCCCAGGAGAAAATGTAGAAATAGGTTAGCAGAGCTGAGCAGAGAATGAGAAACTAAATATTTCTATCCTCAGTCCTAGGTGGTCCTTCCAAAACAGCACACTCCAGTGGCAGAGGGTCTTGCACATGTCCCTGCAAACTCACACAATTGAAACAGTAAAGTTACCATTTTGAAAGTGTAAACAATAATTCTGCTTCTAAATCAGAACGACTAACTCCTGACAGCTTGTACTGAGTCAGGTCACACGTGCTGGCTATGCTTCCAAGGAGGTTATGTAGAATTGTCAGGACGAGTCCAGGAAGCAAGGGACATGTTTGGTCATGCAGCTGTCAAGCCATCTCATTGACCAACTGACTTAAGATCAGCTTCTCTTTTAGGAGAGGTATCTTATGCGCTTGATTATGAGTGGGAGGGATGAGAGCAACAGAGGACAGTGAATGGCGTGAGTGTGAGCATGCAGGAGGTAATGAGTGACCAAAAGAGGTTAAAGAAGGCAATTCAGACCAGACGATTTTGTCTGAAACAGCGATGGCAAGATGTTGAAAACAGGAGGCAGGTCATACAAAAAAATCTCTAACGCCCTATAGAAAGCCCAAACAGAGGCTTGTCTGTATGCCCCACAAAACAGAGCAACACAACATGAAGAAGGAAAGCTCCAGTGATTTATAGGAATTTACACCTGTTGGGCATTTGGCTTGACATTAGACAAAAGTTATATTCTATGGCCTGGCTTCCTGTTGCCCCATCAAGACACCCTAGACAGTGTTGTCTGAGTTCTGGTTTTTTGCAAATTAAAAATCCTGAGCCCGTGCAGGACAGATCTTTCTCAGCTGTCTTTTCCTTTCCAAGCTCCACCCTTCTTTGAGTTTCAGCATGTTTTAAGGGTAAGTGTAAACAGACATTTAAACCAGTAACAGGTGTTCCCACAGAGGCATGTTTTTGTTTCATTCCAGTAGGATGAGGTTAGTGACCGTCCGGATTTCCTTCCCTTATATGACCAGGACCTTCCAGGCAGGAAAGTTGTGCCGAGCCAGTGTCAGCCAGCAAAAGCAAAATTCACTAAGGGGATTCATAGCATTACCCCGGAGGTCTTTGTGGAGAATAATATTGAGGCAGGTCACGAAAAACGTTGGCCTGACATCTGCAGCCTCCCACGTGGGTAGTGTGTGCTATGTGCTCCACAGGCAAATCCACGTATGAAGAGCAATGGGGTAGTATTCCCCTAAACTTCCTCTCTCCTGCAGTTCTTAACAGCAATTGCACGTCTATCTGTCTCTTACCTGCATGTACAGGACCAACAGCAAGACTACAACAGGCAACTGGTACGCATGAGGCCAGTTTTCCTTTCTTTGTGCCAGAAGAAGCCCAAGGTCTTTATTAAAAACAGGAAGGCGGCGTGGGGACACAGCTGAGAAAAATGTCATGACCAAATATAGGTTGGGTAAAATAAGGGTAAAAAAGAAGGCGTTGTCATTAAACTATTGATTCCTCTGAGGTTTGAATATTTCTTTGATTGTATATTTAGAAATTTCACCTTTGATCTGCGAATAACTGTTGATCTGCAAATCCACACTTTCCACTGAAAAAAATGATATAGTTATGCAAAAAAAATGATCTATTTTGAGAAATATCTTCCACCGGACTCCTCTGTCTCCACAACATTTTATACAAAAATTCCCGAGGCCTTTCGTTCCATCTTCTTCCTTGAATAGGCCTAATCCTTACCTGAGTGGAGCCCTTGGCCTTGTTCCACCATCATCACTGACCCCAGTGCATTTTACTTTAGCCACTGGGCTTGTTGCAGAAATCACAGCCTCCGTGCAATCATATCTCTGAGCAATTTTTGAACTTTCCATCCTCCCTTATCACTTTAAAGATATTTTAGTAGCACAATAGCTATGCTCCTTTGCAGGGAAACTAGCCTTTCTCCCTCGGTTGGTCTGGATACTTTTGGGAGTTCCTCTGAGAGATCTTCTGCAGATGTGAGCTCAGCTACTAAGAATGGCTGGGCATGGCCCCAAGTTTTCAGCTCAGCACATGACCCTTCCCAGAGACAAGACCTCCAGTCTGTGTCCCAGGCCACATCTCTCCCGCTAGCACAAACCAGTACAAATACGCTCTGCCAAGCGCAAATCCACTGGGACTGATTCCCATCTGTCGCTGGGTACATGACTACCTTGTGTGAACTTTGGTTACTAGCCTTTGAAAATTGACTTGGCGCATGGTTTTTACCTAAAAGCCTGACCTAACTTCTCACTAAACATTTAGCAATCTGAAGAGCCTGAAATGGAGCCCAGTCCAAATGGCTTACCAAAGCAGAGGGAAAAAAAAAAAAAGAAAAAAAAAGGAGAGAAAAAAAGAAGGAAAAAGGATTTGTGTATGCCCTTATCCTATGCACAACTTCTATTGAAGCTGGTTTCTTACCCTCAGACAGCAGGGAAAAGAAAAATTTATTATGTCAGAGAAGAGAGAAGCTGGTTCTCTGCTTTGATTCAGGCCAGATCCAAACGAGTCTAGAAGTTTCCAGGAAAGTCTTGCTGGCTCTGATCTCTTGTCTTCAGGTTTTAGTGTATATGGCTCACAAAATCTTCCTCTTGTGGGGAAAGATCATGTTCTTGGGAGAATTACAATAATTCTTGTAAAGAAAACAAAGAATGTATTTTTGTTTATTTTTCCTAATGGCCCTGATCCAGCCAGGTTTTGCGTGCTGGTAACAGATGTTTCTTGTGAGTGACCCAACATCTGGCACAAAGATCTTCTGTTGTAATTGTTATAATGAAAACACAAAAGATTGTAGCGTTAGACACCAAGAACTGCATTTTTTTTAATGGGTCTCCTACTTTGAAGCCATAAATGTGTACACTGGGTTTGGTCCAAAGCCTTTGGAAGTCAACACAAACTTTCATTGATTTCAATGGTTTTCGGTCAGTCCTTTTATGAACCACTGGATCTAAATGTACAAAGACAAAAAGAAAACTACTGATCTGTGTATGTTTTGTTTTGGTTTTGGTTTTGTTTGTTTGTTTTTTTTTTACAAAACCAGTGATTTTTCATATATTTTAATGAGAAATCACTTTGTCTTCCTTGGCGTGCAGCTTTTGTTCACAAGTCTTTCTGCTTCAAAATCCTGCTAGAAAATAACACAAATCACAAATCATTTTAGATAGGCTTATTGGACAGGCAAAGCAGAATTCACGTGAGTAAAAGCAATACAAAATCAAACAAATTGTAATCTTTTTGGCACATTTAGAAATGAGAGAATGATCTCTCTTGCAGTGTCAGATGAACCTCTCTACTGCAGAAATGAGGTTTAATGTCCCTCTTCTTAAAACAGGGGTCTCCTTATAAAGATGAAGGACTACAGTCAGTTAATTTATAAATATTAATATAATCTCTCCAAATGTAGTTACTTTATACTATTCCTCTTCAGACAGAAGAAAAGAAGGGTGGAAGAGAGCAGGATGGCGGGGAGGGAGGAAGAAGAAGGGAAGGGAAGGGAAGGGAAGGGAAGGGAAGGGAAGGGAAGGGAAGGGAAGGGAAGGGAAGGGAAGGGAAGGGAAGGGAAGGGAAGGGAAGGGAAGGGAAGGGAAAAAGAAAAGGAAAGAAATGGAAAGGAAGGAAAAAGAAGAAGAAAAAGAGAAAAAAAGAAGAAAAAGAGACAGAAGAAGGAAAGGAAAGGAAAGGAAAGGAAAGGAAAGGAAAGGAAAGGAAAGGAAAGGAAAGGAAAGGAAAGGAAAGGAAAGGAAAGGAAAGGAAAGGAAAGGAAAGGAAAGGAAAGGAAAGGAAAGGAAAGGAAAGGAAAGGAAAGGAAAGGAAAGGAAAGGAAACGAATCCATACAAGGCAGTTTGACTGACAGCCAGGCCATTATTCACTTTACAAGCACTAGAATACTAAAATCTTCAGTAATATTAATGTGCATTTTATTCCTAAGTAAATTAAGTTCCCATCACAAGATGTTACTAGAGCAAATGTAATTGAAATGTATTAGCTCCTTATCCAGAGCTATTCTCCTACACAATTCCATCCCTTAAGCATATTTTTTGCCTTCTTTGCCTTTCAGAAGTTTTAATGAAAAGTCTCATAGGCACAAATAGTACATTTCCTTACCTAATATAAACACAAAAGACTTTTTGCTTTGGAAACAAATGTAGGGGAACAGCTGTGCTGATGAGCTACTCAGAGCTCCTATTGAATCTGCAGCTGCTTCTCTCTGTCCTCAGAAAACTCCTGGCTTGATTGACAAACGGAGAGATAACCACATGGAAGAGGAGACCAGAAACCAGTCACAGGCTTAAATCAGAGCTGCCTTAAATCTACAAAAACTGCGGTTCTTATTTTTAGCTGCTGATGTGGCAGCCGTTTAGTCACAAATCTGAAAATTCTGACGAGTAGGTACAAATCCCTCTTCTAGAATTTGAAGACACTTAAAATTTGACCAGGTTCAAACCAGTAGCTTTGCTGTGATGGCTTATTAATCTTAGCAGAGAAGGTTAAAGAAGGAAAGAAGGTTTATTTACATCAATGAATTTTGCAGGAATGAGCTATAACAACTAGAAACTTTATCCACATTCTTTTGTTTTCTTTACAGGACTGCTTGATATTGTGGTTTCATTAGACAATTTGGCCAGCTAGGCAGGAATATATAAAAAGGCATGGACTGATTGCTATCAAAACAGTGATTTTGACCTCTTCTGGTCTGAAACGCACATTTCAGATATTAAAACGCGCATGATCAGGTAGGATCATGATACGACATGTCTCACTTGTTCTCTCCGGTGACTGGGGAGTTGCAGGAGGCATCAGTCTTCCAGACGCAGTGGTTTCTTCTATATCCCCTTCTCATATCAGTTTAGCAAATCATCTACAGGAAATAGATGCCATTTGCCGTAGAAAACTAGAGGCTTCAGACATTCAGGTCAACACAGGTTGGATCCTAGGTAGCATTTATATCTTTATAACAGCAGAGCATATAGACAGGCTTTTGCCTGGCCTTTCTAGGTTCTTAACATATATCAAATGCAAAGTGGATTAGGTTGTTTCTGCCAAAATTTAGGGTCCTAAATTCCATATTTGGTGCCTAGATAGTTTACTGAATTGCTGTCTTAAGACATTGCTTCTTTTCTAGAAAGGCAAAAGCATTAATTTGTTTGCTTTAGCAACTGCAGACCTATTACTCCACCCTGAAAACTGGTGGTATTATTATTATTATTGTTATTATTATTGTTATTAAAATTGGCAGATAGACAGGAAGTACAGTGGGTACTTGAAAACATAGAGGCTGTAATCTAAACTGGGAGGAGAATTGGGAGCACTTCAGAGCTGATGGGTCTGGATAAGGGCCCTGCCTCCAAACCAGAGCAAGCCTTCTCCCTCTCATCTATTTTCCATAGGATGGTTACCTGGCAGTGCTGTCTGGATGGGAGCCACCACATGCTTTCACCAGATTTCTGATTCGGGGCATGCTGCGGTGCACACCTGCAGCTCAGTTTAGATGCAGTCAAAATTGATGTTCTGGCTATGTTTCAGCTCTGCGCTGATAGGTATCTGCCTGACCACCCATGTAGGGATCCTGTCACCAGTGGCTTACCTCAGCATTGGCACATACAGCCTTTCAGCACTGCCTGTGGGATGCGGACCTTGTTTGCCTCTGACACCTGTTTCAATTTCACTGTCCTACATTTAAAAGAAGAATTCCATATTTCTATCTTCTGGCATGACTGAAAGCCCCCTCTATTTTTTTTTTTCCCTTCTTTCTCCTGATTTGCATCTCTTTTGCATGAATCCCTTGATTAGTTTTATTTGTTTGAATATTAAAGAAGGTATTTTATTATTGCCTTAAGGGAGGGCAAGCTGCCAATGAACATTAAACATGCTGTGGTCCAGTCCTTGCACAAGAAACCATCACTCGATGCTAACTTACCAGTCAGGCCTGGCCTTAGAAGTTCAGTGCTTTAGGCAAGATAGGTTTGTTGAGGTATCTTAAAGTTTTCTTGCCACACACCCAGCTAAAATATTTAACAAGCTCACAGGTACATAAATATATATATGTGTGTGCACGTATTGGTATGCGATTGCAAGTGCTATGAGCATACATGCACACACACACACTCACATTATGTCACATAACTAAGTATCTGGGACAGCTATGTCATATCTGAGTTTCATATTTTTACCCTTCCCACATGGCATTGCTCTTCGCTCTGTATATCTGGAGCCCTTTAGGACAGGTCTTGGAATTCAAACATGCATCTGAGTGACCTCAGACAACTGCTGCATTTTCTTTTTTATGTGGCCATAAAACATCTCTGTCTCTCTTCCCCAAGGACAAACCACTATCTGAAAAACTGGGTCTAGTATGCAGCTACACATCTTTATCTATAGTTCATTAGTTAAAATTTAAAAACCCCAATTATTTTCCAGCCCTGCAGAACTAGAAGTATTAGGTTTGTCCTACTATAAAAAGTATATTCCCAGCTTCAAAAGGGACATAAGGACCAGATTTTCCAAGCACAAGAGTGAGTTAAATAAGCACATCTTTGTCTGTATATGTATACCTAGAGTTAGATAACTTTGTGGTTGGATACATGACTACATGTAAAATAGGGTATGCTGGGAATAAGATTTTTGGATTACCTTCTTGGATTACAGAAAAGTATATTTGCGCTAAATCCAAAACAATGCAGTCTTCATGTGGTCTGAATGTTTCACAACTGTTTTTATCCTGGAAATATCAAAACCATTAGACTCTAGATTAAACTCTCAGTGATCCATTTTTACAGATTTTACCACTTTCTGAAAGCCCTCTACAGTCAGCTTTTTAATATCTTTGAAGGATGGAGACATTAAGCAAAATTTGGAATCTCTAAAGAGTAAGGACTAGTTTTCTGCAAAATCTATAGCATATGGAGAACACAAAGCTATCTAATATGGCAGAAAGACAAGACACGGTTTTCTATCCAGCAAAGCAAATAAAAGTATGCATAACATTGGGTACCTGAATACTACCACTGAAAGGAGAGGAAAAGTGAGCTCTATTAGAGTCAGCGAGGCTGCTCACATGTTTAAATTAAAACAAGTGCTTAACCGCTTCATTGAGTTGCAAAATTCATCTGTTTTAAATGCATAATATATATTTGACTTTACCAGAATTTATGGATTTCTCTGCATTCACAATCTACATCATACACAGTCATGTTCAGATGTATAGGGCTTGAAAATAAACACAAAATCCTCCAAAATGCAATCCAAAGGTATCTTCATATTCATTCTGGTAAAACTAGTTTATATTCTACCCTCTATACTTCCAGCTGAATATTTTCACTCCTCCTTAGACCAGTTTTCTATGACTACAAGAAGAAAGGGAATTAATGACTCAGCTTGTACAAAGGAAAATGCAGATAGCTATTACTCTGTTTTGCATTTTAATTCTGTTAAGAGTATTTTGAAACTGAGTGCATTTTATGTGAGTCATTTTGCTTAATAGATATTTTTACTGTTGCCTTTTTTTAAAAAAAAGTAACAAAAATATGAATTATTTCTATCTTAATCTATTTGTGTATTCAGTTAGAGGTACCTTTACTATATTCTATGTAAATATCAATCTTCTGTTTAGGAAGGAAACTTTGCTTTAATTTAACATTTTAATTCCTCACTGCCCTAGACTTTTTTCGAGCTAGGGTTACAACACATCTCCTTGTTGGTAGTCTAACCCACTCAACCTCTACTTAGAGTTTTTTGTTTTATTGATTCAGTCTCCCAGCGCCTGTAATATGATAAATATGTGGAAACTTGAAAATGGTATCTTGTTTACATGGCTATGCAGCTGCCAAAACAGCTGCCATTTCAATTTTTAAAAGGGAAACAAGGGCCTCTTATCTGATGTGGAAGAAAAATAGACCGATCCTTCCATTCATTTTTAGTGTGTCTCAAATACATTTAATAACACAGATGAGCCAACACTTAAAAAAGATATCAAACTCTATGCACGATATTGAAAAACCTTTCTAAGAATTAAAATAATTTATTTTCTTATGTTAAAGCATTTTTATGTATCAAGGTTACAAGGAACTGAAAACTGCAGAAGAAGGGAGTGCTTCCAAAAAGTCCATCACTCCCACCAAACTATCATTTCTGCTCAGCAGCTATCAAAGGAAAAATAAACCTGGTGTTGATGGGACCTGGTGGATGCTGGATGTTTCCATCAGAAGTAAAGTTTTATCTTTTTAAAAAATAATTGTGCTAAACTGAGTGAAAAATTGTAAATGTAAATTTTCTTTGAAAAATTTATTTTTAATAGCGCTATTATTATTGACAGTAAAACGGTCTAGAAGCCAAAGCACTCTAATTTATGCTCCTCTAGATAAGAATGCAGTTAACTCATAATCAAAGCAAATAAAAATCGTTTCAGTGGTTTTGAAACAAGATAATTTGATAATTTCAACAGAAAATGTTGACAATACAAATATATTTTCAGGAAATATTTTGCTTTTGTTGAATCAGCATTTATTAGTGGAAAAATGTTCAGTGAGACATTCAAACACCAGAGCTGAGCATTCTTGGCTGGGAACAAAATCAGTTATAGCTTTGAGTGCTCAATGTCCCACAAAAGAATGCAAGACCAGAATTTTAATAGGGAAGTTCCATCTTCTGCTAGAGGAAATCAGAGTCTCTTTATTGCCATATAACAGCAGAAGAATTATCTAATTTTACTTCAACTGTTAGATTTAGGATCAATATTTGCCAAACCAATTCCATGGGAGCACAACTTGAGTTATTCATGTTAATATCATAATACATGGGCTACATACTGCTTGTTTCTGAGGAATTAATACAGATGGTCTCAGTGTATTTTAGAGCAAGGCTCAGTGACTCTCAAAACATGTCAAACCTTTTCCCATAACCCTTCCAGACCTGTGATGAGTTAAGTTTTACCATGCCAACTAATCTCTAAAAAGCCAGGGAACAGAAAAAACATTTTTCCTTCATTAAGAGTTCCCATCAAGATATATCTACATATAAAGTATACTTAATTTATATCTATAAGGATATTATTTAACTACCTGTCTAGCTCACCTGAATTTAGCTCCTACAGAATTTGCTGTTGATGTCCTTCAGCTTCTTCATTTTATTTCAGCGCAACTTCAAGCAGGAGAAACAGGACATTATTTGCAACCGTTTCAGATTCTTATTTGTTTCATAAAAGATTACTTGTAAATCACTAAGTTTGCACTTTAATCTAAGTTACAATCAAAATTAAGTACACAATAATTTATAATTCACTTTGTAAACCTAACATAGTCATTTTAAGATTGGAATTATTCTGCCATATCTTACTTAAATTTAAAATCCTTTGGGGGCAAAACAATACTTTTTCTATTATCACCTCTCTCAGTGCATTCTTTATATACTACCAGTAATACAAAACATAAATAATATTCCTTCCAGCTACATGATAACATATTTTCTGTAATGAAGCAGTAGGATTTATTCCTTGAAACAAAATGTTCATGCTATATTTTATGAAACTTGCCACAAAGGAATGATAAAGGGAACTGTACACATTCTTTACACTCCACATTTTCAAAAAGAAAAGATATCTTTTAAATAATAAAATGCAGCATTTGAATCTATTGTCTGTGCTTTTTTTCAAAGTATGACCTAATCTGGTGTCCTGTCATTGTTTTGGCAGGACATGAAACAGCAAATATGTTAAATTTGAGTGGTTTCCTGCAATGTTATTCTATCAAACTGGCAATTTCCGAAAGGATTTGGAAAGGAGTTTGCAATTCCTTAGGCACCAGGGAGGTCCAGCAATGGCTGCCAAGATGATCTGCAGCTCAAGCTGGTCCTAATATCTGAGCACATAAAAACATTCTTTTTACTCCAATTTATTTTTAGGCCTAATCTTAAGCAGATTTGAGAAACCTTCTGAGTATCCACTGTTAGCACTTCCGGATGTAAAGGACTTGATATTAGTATTTTTGTACTTTGCGGCACACAGAAAAATTACACATTGCCTTCTCAGAAGCTTTTTAAACAGTAACATTTTAATTGCAAAAATAAAACCACTCCAAGTAAAAAGAGAAAACAAGCAATAACCAAACAGTAGATGTGACAAATAAGGACAGGATGCACCCTAGGATTCTTATATGTGTAATCATGTACTTAATCTGTAGTCCATGTACTTCACACACTTTTCATTATCGCCAACAAATCCTGATGTTTCCAACATGGTAGCAACTTGGAAGAAATCTGTGATTCAGTTGTGGTTTGGAACCAACTCAAATTGCAACTTCTGAATAAGATCAAATTGGAAACCTAATACTGCAGCTAGCCTTATTGAACCCCGGTCTTTGGAGCAGGGACAAATGCTACATGGAATATCCTGTCTACAGGCTTAGTCCTATTTCTAATATGATGGAAGAAGCAGAAAAGCTGTAAAACTCAAATGGTTTAGTGTACTCTGTCATTGCCATTTCAGATCACCATAGCCTAGCATCAATTTACCAAACCCTCTACGAGTCTCGAAGTGCCAATTCATTAATGTAAAACTTCTGAGGACTTTTTGTTGTCTGTGAATAATGTTAACCTCAGAAAATGCATCCCCATAAGAAAACTTCTCTTGTATCTTACCTGCAACAGAGATGCTTCTACTTTAATGTTTCGGAGACTTGGTATTGAATGTAACTCATTTTCAAGTGATAGTGAAAAAATATTTTGTCAGCAACAGCAAGTGAAAGCACCAACTATAGAGACAGTCCCTGAAAAGCACATGCTCCTGAAGGCTGCTTGACATCTTGCTGAACAGCACAGAAATCCAATAATATCTCCTAGGCCTCCCTGTGCAGAAAAGGAAACTCATAGAGATAGAAGAAATCTAATGAAACATATAGGAAATACAATACTGGAGCAGTATCAAATGAAAATCTGAAGGGTACATTTTGAAGGTTTTGGTTTTCAGTTCTATTTGGTTGGTTGGTCATTCCACTTCCTCGCCACCCCCTACCCCCCAAAAAAAAAAGTATTAGTGTTTTGGTCAAGAAGTTCTAAGATAACTTTGTGGAACAATTTTCTTTAAAATCTCTATTTCTGCAATGCAACAATACATAGCCTTCTAAAATTTCCACTGTTTCAATAAAAGTAGTTTAGTCTCTACTCACACTGCAGGTACACTGATCAAAACTGATTCATCAAGTTTCATATAGGCTCCCAATATTCAAAATCTTATTTTTTTGGAACAAAATGGACTAGGGACCGAAGCTGAAAATTGGACCAAAGGGCACTGGTTTGGATTGAATGAATTTGTGAGACTTTTTAAGACATATTTTACACATGCTCAGTAGATTTTACATTAATTTCAATATAACTTCATCATTCTGAAAAATAGGCTTCTAAGGACATACTAGAAAGTAACTTGAGTATTGTTGGATTATTCTCATCTAGTTAAAAGAGCCATTTATAAATGATACACAGAAATGCAGGGCTTGGAAGATTATTTTTCTCCAATATACTGCATCAAAATGTTCTCTTGACCTACAAAGACAGAAGTAAATCCAGAAAAGATATCAAATAATGCTAAATTATTTTTTTGGTCAAAATCCTTTTGGCAGAAAGTGTATGTTTAGAAACATAAGGATGAATTGTGAATGCATTATGTGTGCACATATCTTACTGACTTTCTCATGTTAAAGACATTAAATGTTTTATCATCTTTATGAACATCACTTATTTGTTCAACTGGGTTTTTGCAATTTTGTTTTTAAATAAAAATAACTACTCATATTTAGAATTAAATGCTTAATTGGACTACAGACAATATCCTTTCTTTTTCTAATAGTACCAATAAACAGAAAAGTCTATTGGTACAGTTCTTATCCTGAGTTGTATTCAGAATTCTTCAGCTTGCCACATCCTCAGACTTTAGCAGTGGTACTTAAGATAGTACTTAATCCAATGTAACAGATAAGACAGTCGAAGTGCATAAGGTTTGTCTTCTGAAACGTATCATATATGGTATTCACTGACTTTTTATATGGCAAGTTTAGTGATGTAATCCTGACCATCCAATTGAATTTAGAGAGGTACTTCCCTCTGTTCTTCAGAGAAAAGATGAGATGGGAGAGAGAAGGAAGCCTTCTTCCTGAGTAGATTAGAGAAAACCATGTCCACCTTTTCTCTTGAATGGACACCAATGCACGGCCAGGCACCCAAAAAACATGGTTCCAGAAGGAAAGTGGGCAGGAGGGACAGTGCTTGTAATGTCCCTATCTAGTGTATTTAGCTAGAGAGAGCCTCAAGATTTTACATAAGGCACATACTCTCACTAAAGAACCTCATGCAACGCACATGGACTTGGGGCATCCACATCTCAAAGCAGGCAGCGGCCTTACGTAAAGGCTGCACTACTTCTATTTCATTATACATCACAGACTTTTTATTTTAACTTTCTGCACTGCCTACTTAAATGTGCTTGAGTCTGGATTGGTGCATTTAAGACAGAGACTTTAATTCCTTCTGGTCTGGTCCTGAGCAGTCTCTGTTCTTCTCCCACCCCTTTATGGCCAGTCATGTCAGGTGACAGGGCAGAACATAACATGGGAATTCTCCCTCACAAACAGGGAAGGACAACAATGAGGTTTGAAGTGGAATGCTAGTTTAGCAGACTTCTGAATGGTACTTACAACTTCAGTTTGGAGAAGCAGACAGAACTCCATGAAAACTTAAGACTATAGATACTGTCTTTCACAAGGCCTAGGGCAGAAGTGAAAGGCATTGGTATGTAGAGGGAAAGGAGGGATCAGTTGTCCTACTAAATCAAATAAACCCAGTGGGCCATGTAAGCATTCTTAGGCTGCAAAAATAGCAAACACTCCCCCCAAAAAAGGGAAGATGAGGTAGAAAATTCAGTACCATTACCATTTTTCTGTAATGAGAGAATAAGTGAGAATTTAGAAACAAGTGTCAAATATTATTCACAAAGATTAGCAGGGATTTTGGATAGTGCTAGTGGACAAACATTAGTGGTCTAAGTATATATTTGAACTAATTGTTTGTTTGGTTTTTTTCCAATTTTTAGAATCAAATTCTATTGCTTATTTCTTTGTAGTGGACAATACTAAGTGACTTAAACAGCGATGTTTGAGTTAAACCTTTCTATCAGGATTGGTTGGTTCCTCAGCAATCCTAGTTACATGAAGTTTGGTGCAGCTGCAGGTGAAAGGAACTACAGAAAATGTAACAATGTTATTCCAGCTGTTTGAGGCCTCTCATCCAGGAACATCCCACAAGATGCTGTTCAAAGGAGGGAAATCATAACTGCTGCTCAGATTAAAGAGTATGGGATAGATTTAGACAATTTCACATCATTACATCAAGGTCAACCACATGGTTAGTATGTCTTGCATTTAGCCTATTATTTTTGATAAAATGCCAAATAACTGAAGCTGAAGGGAAGCTGGATTGTGGTGATTTCTGTGAAGGATGGGCAGATTCCAGTCGTGTTTAACTAGGCAGTTTCACATTTATATGGAGATTGTTTATGTATTTGAGTTGTATATTTTCTCTGTCTTCTTCATTTTCATAGAAATTCCAAGAGAGAAGGTACATACAGCAAGAAAACAAAGACTTTGCATGCTTGACATTTGGTACTGTAAGATGCTAAGCACTCTCAGCTCTTCTTGGAGTCCTTAATTGCTGGCAGAGTTTTTATAATCACAGGATCAGAAGAAAATTCAGGTGGGAAGGGACTCCAGGATTCCCCTAGTCTGACCTTCTGCTCAAGGCAGGGCAGCTCTGAGGTCAGACCGGGTTCTGCATTTCTTAAGAGTTCAGTGGCTATGCTGAAGGGCATTTACACAATTTCCTGGACTTCTTTCAAATTCCATGAAAGAGAAGAACTGAAGGAGGAATAAATGATTGAAGGGAATTAAAGGGAAACATTTTTTCATCTTTGTCATCTGCAACCAGAAGCACGGAAAATGCTGCATGTTTGTGCCTTTTGGAACTGAGTACACGGAGCCATAATGCACAAATGATGCAGGTTCGGTGACCCTGCCCTTAATAGAGGTCTTTAAAGTGTCAACAATGTCGTCAATTGGTCTATATCTGTTGGGACAGAATCTCATAATCCATCAAGCTTTATTAATTCTTAGGATTAAAGGAATAATTGTTATGTATCTCTGTGCTGAACACGGCTTTGCCACTAGTTAAGATTCAGGGTTCTGTTAGCTCTTTGGACGAGCTACCTTTCGAAGATATTCTCATTCACTGTGGACACTAATTCTTTCGTCTACATTTCAGAAAAGAACTGAGTGCCGTGTTTTTAAAACAGGTCCTTTTCTTTCGCTCTAATACTGACTGCTTACTAAACACATGGGATCTGCTAATGAGTGTAGATTGGGTTTGATCTCAGCTGGGAAATTTCATCTTCTAGGTCCTTCACCCAGAAAGAAAAATAATTAGAGTGACATCGATGTGAACATAATGACAAATCTATATACAGTAGGAAGGGAAATTTTGGAAACTTCAAAATAGAACACGATCAAATGACATACATAGGAACAAAGAAGAACATAAAATGTATGATACCTAGGGGTTCTAGGATAAGACTGCTGTTATGTGGTATCAATTGACTTTAAAACAAATGGCAAAATGTTATACATGTGTGCATATACATCTAATGCAAGTGCATATATCTGTCCTTTCCTGTTTGTTACAGCTCTGGTGATCTACAAAGCATTCTAGTTTTGACATGCATGAGGAAAAATGATGAAGATACAAGGTATATACTGGAGATAATAGCTGGTCAACGAGAGGACATTGCTGAAGCCCATCAGTACTCCAGGCAATACAGCTCCAGTCAGAGGAACTATTTAATATGTTAACTTCATGTTTGTGGTAGTTGTATTTTGGGAATGGTCATGCTTGCAATACAGCATTTAAATTCCATGTTTGACTGACAGGAAAAGTTGTACCAAAGATGGTAATTTCTATAATACATTATACCCTTTTGTAAGTTTTCAGTTCTAAAGTTGAAAGAACTGATTTTGCTGACAATTTCATGTCAGTCCAGTGCATTAAAAGGCTCATGGCTGCAATTAACATAGATATCACTGTGAAAAAGCTTAATTATTTTAAGAAAACAGAGAATTTATCAGTGTACATTATTTCATCTGCAGAATCTACATAAAATATATTAGAAAAATAACACAAACATTTGCCAATACAGACTGCATCTCTGTGATAAAAGTTTCTTGCTAGTGTCTAAGACTATTCCTGTGCTGAAAGAGATTTTGAAAAGATTTGTATACAAACACATTTAATGATCTTTTACATAAATCAGAACCTGGTGCACGTTTTCAGTCAGTTCTGGTACCAATGATCCTTAAAAGTGCCTGCAAAGCGCTTCTAATAACCAGAGTCTGAGGTCTCTGGTAAGTGATCAAGTTACCTTAAGAAGGTATTGTCCATCAGTTGACCCGCGACAGCTGATTATGCAAATAGTCACAGCCTGCTCTAAATGCAAAGTAATGTAATTCAAATCATAGTGGTGGCTCATGGTAACTCAGATGGCTCATGGCAATGTTTTACTTGTTTGAATATACTGACATTCGAATGCATCCACAATTAGCCTCTCATGAGGTGGTTGGCATGTCCTTCCTCCTATGTGCATCTTGGTTATACAGGTCTGTGTGTTTCAGTGGGAGTGGAGCCGAGATCATGAATGCATCTGTTGCAGACATAAGAAGAGCCATCAGATGCTACCACTCTTCCTTTTTTTTTCTCTGATTAAACATTCAGTCTTCAGTTTGGTTAAAAATACCTCCCCCTCCCCCGACTTACAGAAAAAGCTGTAAGAAAAAAAAAATACTTAAGGACTTAGAAGGAAAAGACAGGTAATATGCTCCTGTCACTAAGGACAATTATGAAATTCTTTCCATTTCATCAGGATGTTAAATAGCAGGCTCTAAAGTTAGACACTTTAAGTCATAGGACTATAAAATTCACACCTTAGATGTTTAAAACATCTGGAAGAGGATCTCTTTAGAACTTCATTGATGTTTTCAAAGAAGTCTTGGAAAAATGGAAGTGCCAAAGGGCTGAAGAAAACTATTATTTTTTCAATATACAAAAAAATAGAAAATATTAGATATCGATAGCTAACTGGTCAATATAAGGGAGAATAGAGATGAGATCTTACCAATAAAAAATGAAAAGAGATTACTACAAGTAGTGGGAATTGTAACAGATCTATGGGAAATAAAATATTAGACTCATGCAATGTCATTTAAATTGAGAAAACAAGTTTGAGAAAGCATGGAACCAGCCTCATCTAATCTTACATTACTGCAGGACGAAATACATTCTGTCTGTAAAAGATTCTCCTCCAACGTGATTTTAGAGATACTATAATCCCTAAGCGTTTCCATTTCTGTAGTACCACATGCCAGTTCTCGAATAAATTGCTCATATCTCATTAGCAGTCAAATGGATTTTGTCCTGTTATTACCCCCGTAGGTTTGCTGAACTGATCAATGCTGTCTCATAACATACTGAGACAAGGTTCCTCTCTGTACTTGCCTTCCCTATGTTAAAGAATACTAGGGCCTTTCACTATTAGTGTATGTCATTTTTTCTTAATTTCTCTCATCTTTCGTGTTGCTGTCCTCTGGACTGTTGTCTTCTGGTTTCTATTCAGACCAGCTATACCTTTCTTTTAAGAGTGAGGTTGAAAGGCACAGGAATCCCAGCTGAATACGTTACGGTGCAGTAGAACTGGAATTATTATTTCTAGCATTTTATGCAAATTATATATATTTTTTGGTGCATAATGAGCTTGTTTTTCATCTTAAGGACTTTTTTTGATGTTGTTTTACTGGTAAAACCTGCAGGGCAGTATTTTGAGATTTTTGCTTCCCAAAAGCAGGAATTTATTTTCTGCTTCCTACATATGGCACTGGTCTTTTCAAAATTCCATCTTTTTAGATTTGAACATTTTCTTAATTTTGACTAGTGTATTTTAAATTCTGATCATAGACTCTTAAATTCGTACTGTGGCCTTGCTGTCATCTCTGAATGCCATCAATATAAACTCTATTCCGTAACTGAAGTTGTTATTGCACAGAATGAATGAAACCAGGCTCAGTATAGACTTTTGGTTAATCCTATTTGAAATACTCTGCAAGCTTGAGATGGAAATATTGATAACTGTTCTTTGAAGCAAGATACACAGATTTTCCCACTCATGACTGACTGAACTAGATCCAATTTGGAAACAAACTCGCCACACTCACATTGCTAGGCTTCTTTCAGTATCAGGTTGGTACATCAGCAGAGGGTGGTACTGGAAGAAAAATCTTCCCAGGCTGTTGCCAGCCCAGGGATTGCACAGTTAAGACCTGTCCAACAGGTCCGAAAAAATTAGGAAAAGTTAGAGTACATGATAACCTATTGCAACGTTGTGTAATCGACTGGATCTTCATAATCACACAGACTTTATAAAGACTTTCTACTCAACTTCCTGCCTACACAATTTGTAATGATTTTTAGGGCTATCAGACCAGCCTAGATGGATCTTTTTTGTAGGTTTCCACAGAAACCAAAATACCTGTGAAGGTCTCACATCTCTATCTGAGCTGACCTTACCCTCTATGAATCTTGACTATTAAAGTGTAAAATCAATGAGAAAAGAAAAATGAATTTTTATGCAATGTGTTGAAGGCACTATAGCTTCATTTGGGGGAGTACCATGGAAGTTGCACCTTCTCCTTTCATGGAGAAATAAGTTTTCTATATAAAATAAAAAAGATTTATTTCTCCATTGATTCATTGCTTGGAAACCACAGCACATTCCTAAAAGACCTTCCTAGTGAGAACAGGACCCCTAACCGTAGGTTTTAGATGAACAGGAAATGGATCTCTCAAGTCTGTCACACAAATATGAAGCCCTGGAAAATATAATATAGTTTTACATGGTACAGGTGCATTGCTGAGATGACTTGCTGACGGTAACTTAGGTGAGGAAGGACTATTCTTTTTCACAGTTGAAGAAAGAAATTTGTCAGTGACAAGAAGGATGGCTTACATGCCTCACATTCTTCAGTGCTGAAAATAATGAAGGGAGGGTGGAGAGGGAAAAAATCAAATTTCAACTAAGGAATCAGCAGTGAACTTAATGCAGGTGCAATATTTCTCAAGACAAAGAGTTTTTTGTTTCACCTCCGCCTTTTTCCATGAAAATGAACCCCTCCCCTCTCTCTCTTTTTATCAGCACAAAGTAGATTAAAATGTTGATACCCTTTCCCAGCAAAGATATTTTTACAGTCTTTAGTCAAGTTGTTGGAGCAGGATTAACTTCCTACAGAACTTAAAATAGCTTCACAAAGTGTAGCAGAGTTCCACATAGGTTCACTAGCCTGTCCAGTTTTGCTAACTGCTTTGCTGAGTTACTTGCTGCATCTAGCGCTGCACAACTGTAACCTTTTGTACTCTCCTGAATCTATTAAAAAAGCCATCTACTTTGTTGAGCCAGCATATCACTCCAATCACTGAAATGACAACTACAAATATACTTTAACTCCGGACTGAATCAAGACCGTGTTTAACCCCTGTGTCGCTGGAATTCATAGTATTTCGTTCTGACCAACAGAAAATACAGGTTTTCAGCAGGTAAACATTTGATACTGTTGGAAAAACTGTTGGTACTCTTACCAGGAGTTATTTGAACTGCATGTTGACTGGAGAATGTGGCTTCACTTTGTCATAGAACCATTATTTATGAAACTTATTCATTACTGGGAAGGAGGTTTCAAACTGTGTAAAAGGACAGCAGATATTATCACAGTTACTAGGAACAGGACAGAAAAAGTGAACCTGCTTTCTTGAGGAAGTGGATGCAGAATTAATGACCTCTGGTGCTTTCTTAAATGTGTGTGATACATAGTTTTGAAGAGGGTTAAATACAAAACAAAACAAAAAAAGGCATATACTTGTGAAGAGCAACAAAAGCCATATGCAAACAATTTTCCCTTATTCTCAGCCAACAAAGAAATAGTCTCAATTCCAGCAATTCTGTCTGAGTTTTTGAATAAAATATAAAATAATACTGTATTTAAATTGTGAAGAGCTGTACTAACAGGTTGACTGCAGAGGTTGTGCTATCTCAATCTTTGGAAGTTTTCAAGGCCCAACTGGATAAAGGCCTGATCAACTTGGTCTGACCTCAAAGCTGCCCCTGCTTTGAGCAGAAAATTGGACTAGAGACCTCCTGAGGTCCCTTCCCACATGATTTATCCTATTATCCTCTGTTAATAATGAAATTAAAGAACTAGCACAGTTTGTAAGCTGAGAACCATGAACAGGGATAACTGGTATATGAAGTGAAAAAAAAATAATAATGCAAGCTTTATTTTTTGAGGAAAACAATGTGAAATACAGATGTTTGTTGAAGCAGAATAAAGAAAGGTAAAAGATATCCAGAGTAAATACATTTGCAATACAGATGTCACACAAATAAAGCCGGCCCAGCTTTGCTTTGCATTTAAAAGGCTATCATGTGAAAAATGAGAGCATTAACAGCCTGAGGTCATTTGTCATTAGTACTAATACTCAGCATTTGCTCAGTAACATTTGACGTGAGAGTGTGGACTTGCACTGACTAGTCCACATCCACCCAGCTGAACTCTCCACCTGCCAGAACCATAGGGGCTGTATGTAGACTGCTCAATTGGAGGGGTTTTACTCTGTACTAACTCCCAGATGACATGCAGAGATTGTCTGGGAGACTCTTCTTGTCACAACACAAACACCAACTATTTAACAGGATAAATGAGCTTCAGAGCCTGGGAACATTTCCTGGTACTGTTTAAGCTGGTAAGGACAACGATTTGACTATGATCCTCATACAATGCATGGAGGGAAGTAGGTCCTTTGGCAACGGACAGAAGCTCGTTCTAGAGGTCTTGCAAAGTCCTACAGATATTGTAGCAAGGTTAGGCCCTCACCGTTTGAAAACAGCTTCACAGAGTTCTTTAAATGTACGCACATTAGAAGTCTAAATCGACTACCTGGATTCTTTCTCATTAACTAGGGCATTAATATTAACAAATTGAGATAATTCTGATGTGCCTGACTGGCTGAACAAAACTGCGATTTGCAACTCCAAAATACATAATGAATTACCTGTATTCACAGACATGCAAAGGTAGATTCTTCCATAAAAAGGAGACTGTCCTTCAGCATGTATCTTGATTAAAAAGTATTCTCAAAATTACTCACAGATGACAAACCAGAAAAGTATGAAATTCAGTACTAACGAAAAATACTTGTAATTTTTCTATTTTTCAGTTAGAATAAAAAAAAAAAAGACAGAAACCTCCAAGGTTAGAAGCTTACATGGGGCAAGAATTCCAATTTATAACTATCACTTGAATCATTATGCAGATATTATTTAGCAGAATTCTGCACGTACAATAGAGAAGCTTTACATTACGTTTTATGAGTGATCGCCCAGTGTTATGTGTGACAGAATACATAACAGAACATATTATGTGTGTCTCTGCTTAGGTGCATAGTTTCCTAGTTTGAAAGTGGCCTCAAAACTCAAAATAACAGTTGGCAAGAATGGTACTATTCCACATGACTGAGACCTAGGATCCAATATATAATCGTATCTTAACAAACCTGTGTGATTTATATTGGACTAAATAAGGTACTAATGAGGATAAAAGTAAATCTGGATCATTATTTAAAGAGAAATCCTGAACTGAAAACATTCCTTTCAAGCATAGGTTGGAGCACCTATGCTATGAGGACAGGCTGATAGAGTTGAGGCTGTTCAGCCTGGAGAAGAGAAGGCTCCAGGGAGACCTTATAGCAGCCTTGCAGTACCTAAAGGGGGCCTACAGGAAGAATGAGGAGGGACTCTTTATGAGGGAGTGTAGCGATAGGACACGGGGTAACAGCCTCAAATTGAAAGAGGGTAGATTTAGACTGGATATCAGGAAGAAATTCTTTACTGTAAAGGCGGTGAGGTACTGGAACAGGTTGCCCAGAGAAGCTGCAGATGCCCCATCCCTGGAAGTGTTCAAGGCCAGGTTGGATGAGGCTTTAAGCAACCTGGTCTAGTGGGAGGTGTCCCTGCCCATGGCAGGGGGGTTGGAACTAGATGATCTTTAAGGTCCCTTCCAACCCGAACCATTCTGTCATTCTGTGAAATATCAGGATGCATTAATATACGCATTAATGTCTTTTCCATAATACAGCTTCACGTGCTTAACCAAAGGTAGATCTCAGTCATTGTATCATCCATTTATAGATATAAAATTGATAGTTTCTAAACTGGCATAGTGACTCATTTACATACAGCAGAGAACATGCATAACAAATATAATATAGGGCATATGCAGATACAAAATCACTGAATGTCCAGGACAAAAGAAATACTTCATTATCTAAACCCATTTGAATCTCAAAACTTCCATCAGAAGATGGTTTCTATTCTATGTAATCAAATGTTTCTGTGTGTAAACCTATGAAATAATCAGAAGAAAAAACTGGTATGGAACGAGTAGAAATTAATTTTTGCCCTGGCAGCTTATATTTACTACATGACTCCTCCTCCAGTGTTGAGGGTGATTCAGAGCTTGTTTATCATAAAGAGAGATTCTTGAGGAAATGCTATATCCAGGTCTCCATATACCATTACTAGAGGGCAGAACTGTGATTAGATGTTTGGGGTTTTATGTTTTGCTGTTTGTTTTTTTTTAAACTCTTATCTGGGGAAAAAAGAGTATAATTCAGGCACTATTTGAAGATCAAAGGAAAAAATCTTCCTTTATTTCACACACTATAACAGCATTTTGGCAAAATCATCTCAATGCTCCTGTAAGAAGGCCCACAGAAACACTGACAGAAAATGCAAGTAGATCCAAGAAATAAAAGTATAATATTTTGAAGTGTGAATAGTGAATGGATTTTAGTCTGTATTTTGTTTTGTAATGCCAATTCATATCCAGCCTCCTCCCTGTGAAATCTGTAGAACTATTCCATATTTACACCACTGTAATGGTGCACAGAATCCAGTCACCTTACTTTTTACTTATTTTGAAAAGAATCCTGAATAATCGTGACACTCTATAAAGAAGGAAAATTATTATGTGAAATCTGGAGCATATAACTTCCATTAAACAGGCGGAAAGAACGTCTACTATTTCACTTTGAAAATGCACCAGTAAGAGTTAAGTGAGGTGGGAATGATAGCCCATAAACCAGATCACAACAGCTGCACTCCATGTCCACTGCAGTTCCACAGAAAGAAGGAAAATTAATTTTAATTGTATTTCAGTCATTGGCTTAGATGATCTGGCGGTAACGCAGGGACTTTGTTATAATTTTGTTTCTTGGCTGTGGTCCACTTAGCTTTGACATTAAAATAAAGGAATGCAGCCATAATACCAGAAACACCCTGGAAGAGGCTTATGGTCTGTCCAGGGAAAAAGAGGATTCTATATGTCTGATTTTAGCTGGAAAGGCCAATTGCCAGCATGTGGAAGTCTTGAAGTGTAAGTGAGAAAAGAAAGGTGTCATTAAACTGTAGGGAAAGCCTTCCTTCCTTACAGCTATGCAAAGCTGCAAGAGAGAGCCAAGTATTCCCCATGTAATAGTGAGTGCTTGTTGTTGTAAAAAAAAAAAAAAAAAAAATGTAAGTATATTTATATGTACATATGCAGGAGGGAGGGTGTGTTAAACGATTAAGACATAATGACCTTATTTCAAGGAGCCAGAGTAAGCCATGATGTGTAAGGCAATTGTGAATGTTAGTAAAATTTGCTCAGCAAATTAACATAAATATTTGAAATTTTGTAACTGCACCATGGACAAAACACAGATCCGGGACCCTTTTCTATAGTGCTATAAATTTCTGTCGGATCATTAAAAATTTTCATGTCCAACTGTTTTTTTTGAACACTATATAAGACTAATACTTTCCTTGTTGTGGTTTCATCTTTTCCATATCTTTCCCTGTGCTAAAGGTTAGCAAATAAACAATGCATGTCATGCTAGTGGGGTCTCCAGAGTTTCTTTTCCTCTTCTCACTGCAGAAAATTTTGGGGTTTAACTCACTCTATCACTTTCAGCTTTAGCTATGACTCTAACTCAGGGTTTTTTCATAATGAACTGCACTGAGGAAATATGGCAAATGCCAGTGACTCAGACAGTAATGCTGCGTTTCTCATCAGCTATTTTTTTGATGACAAACTTTGTTTTCAGAAGCAAAGCTGTTTTTGGAGAATGACTTGTCTCCATAGTTATGTATGGGAAACAGAATAGCCACTCCATAGTTTTAATTCTCTTCCAGCTTCTTTTTATAAGCCAGGTTATGACCTGTGGTAACATCTTCAAACCTAAGCAAATCCTTCTGAAATGCCACAGGTGTGATCATATGCCAGAATAAAAATTATCCGGTCAGTTTGAGACAAATGAAGCAAAGCATTTCTGTCAATGTGAGGGTTCAAACTGAAGTGATCTCACATGAACATTTTTTTCTGTTTTCTCTCTTTTCCCTTGCCAAAGCTTCAAAATAGTTTGGCCTGAAATTTGAAAATCAGTTTAATTTTGTTGGACAAAGGTAGGGGAGACAAAAGAGCTGCGCCGTGGGGCCGGCCTGGAGCAAAAGGGGACGGTGAGAGCCACATGAGAGAGCGGTAAGCTGCCTAGCAAGGTGTGTCCTGGGAATAACAGAACACAGCTCTTGTTCCACCAGTTTTGAAAGCTTCATGATAGGACCAGAACAAGAAAAGACCTCTTAATGTAGCTTTTTGTTGTACAAGGAGGATCTCCTTTTTGCAAACGTTCTCATGGAACTATTCACACATATTTTTCAAAGCTTCTTTATGCAACAAACATTGAGCAAAGGGATACTAGCACACCTGAGAGTCAAATAGAAAGCAAAAAACATAATAATTTAAGGTGCTTTCTGACCTTTTTTCAAACTCTCCTACCTTTCATTTGTGTCCTTTTGAAATGTCACGGCTGATCTTTGCACAAAGTATAGTAGGGGAATCACTGAAGCAGTATCCACTGTTTATCACTGTTGCTTTTAAGATAAAATTATATTTTTCAGAGTAATTCTTATGATCTATGACATAATATGTTTTATGATATCATCTCAAATGATTTTCATACAGGACCCTGGTGAATGTGAATCCATGAAGCTAAGTTTGAGGGCTGATTCTGCTCTTCACCCTTCTTAGTTTTGGGAAGTCTGTGTTTTCCCATCAAGTAGCCTATCAGGATTTCCTTAGCTACAGATTTTGCCTCTGGGCCTTATCAAGATTTAGTTGTGTGTCATAGAGTGGGCTTTGGTTCGTGCTCATTAAGCAGCTGAACACCCTCTGAACAAATATCCCTTCATGGATAATAATCTTCATTCCAGGTTTTGGATACCCATCACCAAGGAAGGAAGGAATATATTTTCATTTCCAATACTGTACATGTGGGTAGGTATATTAAAAGAGCTAAATCAACATTGGTCCCCCATGTTAATATCCTTCCTCTGTGCTGGCGGAAGGATATTAGTTGTCATGGTTTAATGGCCTACTTTAATGCAAAAACCCCCACCCATAAATAAAATTTGTTTTTCACCAGTTTTGTAATCAAGCCTTTTTAGTGCTAGATCTCCTAAGAAGCCATTAATGATAAAAAGGTCTTACTCCAAAAATCTTACAAATCAACTAAATTGCCTAATACTAATGTGCATAAATTTTGAACAAGATAGTCACTGTATTCCAGGTAGTCTACATGTCCTGTTAGGGATCAAACATTTATTTCAATCAAACAAATCTCTGTTTTCCCCCACTAAGCAGTGTTATATGTCTGTGCCGAGTTTGAGATTAAAAGATCATGGGCTATGCGGAACAATTAAACATTTGTTCTACCGTACCCCTACTTGAAAAAGAAGAGTTTCTCTGTGAAAGAAAAACAACAAATTCATAGTTATTTTTGAGATAGGATGCAGTGATCTGATACAGATAAGATGCACTCCTTTTGCCCTATTCAAATGTTAAGCTATCTAATGCAAATATTATTTTCCAGTAACTGAAATCATTCACTTACCCACACTTCTAGAAAACCATGAATGCAAATCTCTTTCAGTTACTGAGGTAGCTTTCACTAGCTTATTTTCATGAGACACTAATGGCTTTGTACTGTGACTGTTGTTTTCTCCCTATGATAATGAAACTTTTCAAGGGCTGCGTGAAAGCAAATAGTACTTTGCGGTTTATTATTTTTATGTCCCCATATTTTAATATCATATTTACATTAACAGTCTGTGTTGTAAGTTTCGCAGTTGCATTTACATTTCCATTTCAATAGAATTTATAGATATTTTTAATGTATGTATTTGGGATATTATATGTTATGTTATTATTTAGGTGCAGTTTACCTATAGAGTCATCCTCTATCTTATACTTACTGTCTCATTTATCTCATAAATCTTTCTCTGTTCTGTTTTCTGTTGGTTATTTTACTGTTAACTTTTCAAGAGACTTAGTATAAAATGTTTAATATGCCTTTTTACTCTCTGTTTCTCTTTGTAAAAAATTAGCAATGATTTAAAGCCTTAAAGCAAACAGGAGTAGTTCTGCTGCAAGAAAGAGAAGCCAGGGAACAAGAACCACTTCACAAACATAAGGCAAACAAGCCGTCCTTAAACTCCCTCCTATTGATCATACAGAGCTGCCTCAAATTGATTGAAGGGACTCAGCCAAAATAGGAAGTTCTTGTGGTGAGACGGCTGATACGGTCAGGCTGGAAAACCTCTCAACTGCTTCCTGTGGTCACCCAAATTCCAGGGCCTTGCCGAACTGGAGGACACTCTGAATAAAGGATTTCTTAGAATTTGCTCTGCCGTAGTCAGGGGCTCTGCAAATGGCATGTGACTCAATCCTGGATGATTTCAGTTCCTTGAGCAAACTAAGATAAAGTAGAAAAATGTTTCCCTGCTTACCCTGGAAAGATTCCCATGAAGCAGAGGTACTGCAGTCAAGGGAATTTTTCTGTGTAGCTTTGCTGACATTTTGGTAGTATATAGCAGCCTCCAGCTACAACTGGCTTCAGCGTAAACAACAGGGAAGCTCTACCGACACCTGTTACTGCATATTCTTAACGCGGACACGTCACCACTTTGAGTTTGATAACTAAAATCGCTTTCACCCTGAAAAGTCTTCTGTGAAAAGGATACAAGACGTAACTTGCAAGGTATCAGGCGCTACTTCAGAGCACTGCATGTGCTCAAGTTTCCAGTTCTTGGTAGCAGGCACTGGTGAAAAGAGAATGACCCTCACCTGCCTTGCAGAATTAGGCTCTGAACGAAGAAATACCCACCACTCCATTGCCAGGATTTTGCTGGAAAGAACTGAGTTTCTTCACCGGACCTGGGCTGTAGCGTGTTGAGCTCTGTGCCTTGGTTCACAAGCGTTAGTCTCTGCTCTAAACAAACAAGCAGAGCAGATAAAGGTAACATTATAATCTCCTCTGTGCAGGAGAGGAACTAAGCTGTGAAAACACTTCCCTGTAGTCATCCAGCAGGGCTGGAACAAAGCTGGCCCCTGGGCCTCCCTGGCAGGACTGACAAGACCTGCTGTTTCAGTGCTCGGTCTCCAGCCTGTCTTACTGGATCCCAGATGCAGGAACCTCTCTGGAAACCTTTTCCTTCGTAGATCTAGAATGACATCAATACATCTTTCCCTTTCTTTAGTTTCTTCCTGTCCTACCTTTGCCGATTCCAACTGCATACAGATCCCTTCTGCCTACTGCTATAATTTTGTTTTCACTACATATGCTCAGTGTGTGAAATAGAAAATAAGAAATATATAAGTCCAGCACCTAGTGTGACATCTTATTCTAAGATGCAGGCTTACTTAAATTTTAGGCATCTAGCTCTGATGAGGAAGAGATGAACTAATCTTTTTTGAAGCCAGGTGCTCACCTGAGTTCTGGTAAAGTCAGTGGAGCGCATACACAAATCCTTCAGAGGTGATCTGTTGCACTTAGAACAACTGCTTACACTAATCACACCAGCTCTACTGATAAATAAAAGAGAATGCCAAGGTGCTGGCTTGCTGCCAAGAGCTAGACTCCTTCAGGCAGATAGACATTTGAGAAATCTAGATGGAGAGGTCTAGCACAGAGACAGAGAGGGAGATAATAATTAAACATTGGGAAATCAGAGTTTCAGTGATCAATCTTCTCCCTGACCCTCTTTCATTTAGCAATGTAGACACACTCAGTGGGTTCATTGCCTGTGTTCCAAGGGTTCATTTCATGGCTGTAACAGATAGGTTTTCACCTCCTTCAGCTATATGCTCAAAGAAAAAAGTGAGCAAATTGCCTGTAAATCCAAATTCAGATGCTCTGAATTGCCACTTGCAGAATGTTCATTTTTGGTCAGTGTGAAATCCATGAGTCCTCAAAATAAAGTTTCCTTCTACAGTTTCAGACATACCCCTTTACCAGTTCCTACTCATAGGAGAATGTGCCCCACGTAGGCTCCTAGGAGCCTAGCTCTCTGCCAGTCGGGGTTCTTAGTTCTTAGGTTCTTAGTTCAGTGTTTTCAGCTCTGTCCATGAAACTTGTAGGCATTGCTATGTTCAACATCACAATTTGTAAATCCCTTTTTGTTTCTGACCTTAAATATGTATGTGGGCATTTACATATGAGCTGTCTCTTTTTTATTTTTTCAAAGCTCTTCCAGACATTTGAACCTTTAAAACATCTAGACGCTTGCTTTTGAACTGGCTTCCAATTGCTCTGAGCCTTCTTGTAAATACAGTGACCATCATTATTTTTTTTTTAAGCTATGTGTGAAATATGCACAATCAGATTGTTCATAAGGGAAAAGATGCCTGGTCTTTTGACAATGGTGATTGATTTCTTTCCAGACCCCATCTTGTTATAATTCTTTGTTACTGGATACAGTACTTAAAGAGAATTTTATGAGTATAGGTTTTGGCCCAAATCCTGGCTCTATGGCCCTTGCAATACAGAAGAGGTAGAATAAAAGAACTCGTAATGCAACCTTCAAAGATATGTTCCAAAGAAGTCAGTTCAGCCTCTGTAATGGAAATTGTACTCAGAAAGAATGTCGGCCAGCTCTGAGCTAGTTCAATTTGGCCAATTTAATTTTGAAATGGAATCTCTTGGGCTACTGTTTTTTCAGGTTATTGATCTCAAGAGCTACTGGTCTTCCATCTGGAAAGAGAAGGAATCCAGGAGACATGAGTGGAAGAGTTCCAGAGAAAGTCTGTGAAAACATTGCTTGGAGGAGGCTAGAAACTACAGGATCTTGGTGTGATTGCCATCACACAGCAGGTGCAGTGACTTTCACACTAAGGAATAAAAAAAATGACAAGATCTCTAGTTTTCTTTATGAGAGCATCCTCTGAAGGTTGATATGAGGCAATTTGCCCTGAGGGAAATGAGTGGCCATGCTTGCTCAGCCTCTTCTTCCTGCAATAATTTCTGACAAGGGTGTGGTTTGCTGGAAGGCTGAATTGATGCTGATGAAGCAAATGAAGTGAATGGAAAATATACACTCCAGCTACAAAATGAGAATCAATTACAGCACAATTTGGTCCCTCCTCAATGTACCTACTGTGCAAGTGATTCATCCTGAACTGCAAGCTTGGCGCAGTCATTCAGAGGGAATACCAAGGTCTCACTTCCAAATTATTACTCAGAACCAAGTAGGAGGAAATCCCTGCTTAGGAGTGTGGTGGATAATAAAACTCCATCTCAGGATGCCTTGGCAGGACGGAAACACTTTCTCTTGGACCCAATTTGAGTCTGAAATGTTTAATGAGTTGAATCATATCATGAAGTGAAGTAAATAAGGATGAGAAGCAGATCATTTGGGTGAGATCCAAAATGTAGCATGCCTAAATCTGGGCTTCCCCGTCGTCACACAGAATGTGGTAGAGTTTCCCCTCAGCAAAGCCTTTTTTTTTTTTTAAGTAACTTTAAAAAGCCAAGCTTTCAACAAGAGTAATTAGTGGGGATCAGCTGCAGTCTATTTTTGATCTTCTTCAAGAAACAAACTTCTTTTTTTGTTTGTTTGGGGTTTCTTGGTTTGGGGTTTCTGTTTGTTTTCCTTCTTTTCAGCATCAAACAAACACCATTTGTACAGAATGATGGCAAAGGCTGAAGGACAGCCTTGGTCTGACACCAACACTGTATCTGCACTTCAGCTGGAACAGACAGAATCCAATATTTGTACTTCTAGAAAAGATATATAATAAAACATATTACTAGGTGTTTATCCGGAATTAGGTTGCATTCAATAGTAGGCAATTACTCCGCTAGAATTTCTGACTACTTCTGTGCTTTGGGAAATCTGGCAAAAAACTTCTATGCATTTCCCTTCTCACAGTAATTATTACTATGTTTCCAGCATTAACCTGATTTATGTGGGTATTTATGAGGACTCGGAGCACAGTGCTAAGAATCAGAATGCGTGGATTCTGTTTTCCTGTGTTGCCAACTTATCATAGGCTTGGCCAAACTGGGCAACTTTGCTTTCTGCACTTCACTTTCCCCATCTATGAAATGGGGGAACTGAAGGGTTATGATGAGTGGCAAATAATATTCATAGCACTATGTCAGGAGTATAAAAGCACAGCCGAGGTACTGAATAACATTACACAACCAAAAAAGATGGAAACTGAATTGTACCAACCAGGATGTCTTATTTGGCTGCATGAGCTGCATACGTTGCTAGAATCAGAGGACTGAGTGTACGACTTATAGAGAAGGTCTTAAAAAAACCCCAAAGAAACAAACACAAGTTGCTTTTAATGGTGGTGAACTGTCTGGAAAGTGAGACTTGAATAGAATTAGTTATGTTGACTGAACGTGAATAATCGTTACAGAAAAAAAACCCAGTCGCATAGGACCCTCATCTCATGGAGCTAAGAAACTGTATAGAGGCAAGTCATTGAGGAGATTCCAGTATAACTTGGATGACCAACGTGCTGGTTTTAATTAAACTGTGGAACTTTCTATATGTAAAGCGCGGAATGATTGCAGTTCAGATCTGTAATCCACAAGGGAAACCACATTTACCTCATGGACCAAGGTCCAGTTTCCTGAAGGGACATGTAGACCTAATTTTGGAGCCCATGCTCAAGAGAGTGTTCCATCATGCCTTAAAAATCTTTATCTCTATATTTGTGTCTTCTCTAGTAAATTTATACCTGCTTTGATGCACTCCTGCCACAGCTGCTATCTTGGGAGGTATGAGCAGCATGACTCCTATACCTATGCCCATAAGGAATCCTCAGACTAATCCTCAAACTAATAACTTCTTTACCTAAAGCCCTGGCAGGCTTAGTCTGCTAGACTTCACCTCAGCAAACAGATATTATGATAGCTGAGCAAAGAGAAGTAACAGCTGCCCTTCGTTTGTCTTCAGCCTGAACATACTAACACAAGTTCTAATGCTCTCATAACACTGAGCACCAGAGTAGAACATGGGGATTTTTTTCTTCTTCTTTTTTTTTTTTTTTAATTTTCCAGTGAGAAAAGAAAATGTAGTTTCCTGTTTTTCCCTAACAGGTTGGGAAGATGCACCTGTAGGCAGAAGTCCAAGCTTGGGAAAGACTCATAACTGCACATTCATGTTCCTGAGCATAGGTTGCCATCCACTTCTCTTTATACTCCAGGTTCCTCCATTCCTGAACTTCTTTTAAATAACTAAATGAATAACATCGCCTTAGCAGGAAGTGGCATCGAAAAACAGAGAGGTGCAGAAAAACTTAGTTTTTCAGCCTGCTTTGAGATAGTGGCTTACATGCAGAGGAGCCTGTCACTGTACAAGCCTATTTTGCATTTCCCAACCCTTTTTTTTGACACCACAGTAAGTACCTTCCCAAAATGGACACTTTTTCTCCTTTCCTTTTCAGTAGATGTGTTATACCACTCCAATACACCATATGGTGATTTGCAAGAATTTACATGGAATCGTCATCAATAAAAATAAGGCTGTCATAATATATCCTCAAGCCCTTATATTTAAGAAGCAGGAATAAAAGGGCTTTTATTTAAAACTCTTCTATGTATTTCTTCACTTGCAATCTGCAAAGGCTCTTGTTGTAAATGCTTCATCATCTAACATTTTTTTAATGTATTAAGGAATGGATTCTGTTACATATTTTCCTGTTTAACAGAATACAATGTAATATTCAGATTAACATTTTTTTACAAGATATAAAAATAATTGTGGCATATAGTTACGATAGCTTGTATTAGAAACATCTCAGATAGACAATTCAATTGTTATGGGATGAAATCTTCTGGTGTTTTTTGTATCCAGACAAGCTTTTCAAGCTAAATATTGTGGCAAAAAATAAAATACCAGCTTTTTGTAACTTAGATACATACTTACAAACACAGATTTTTCCTAGAATCTTCTGTTTATTGAAACCACTTTAATAATACTTCTACCAAAATGCAGCAAGCAAATGTCAATAAATTTTAACTCTATGAGAAGTTTGAGAATTTATTAAATAGCTTCTATAAATCTAAACTGTGAAGACTGAACTTCTCTAAGTTCTTCCTGGACTCTAAATTAAAAAAAAAAAGAAATGGGTAACCAGTCTCCTTTGCAGGTGGGGGAAGGGGAAGAGGGGAGGACAGAGAAGGATTATGCCACAAGTTCTCTCTGAGTATTTGCCTGAGGTCTCACTGTAAATATCTTTTCTAAAAACATTAATTAATGAACTAAAATAGAGTAGGATTGGGACAATGTGCCTGTGCGATGTGATTTCCTTATTTATATCTTTTTTGACTGAAATTTGCAATAAATGTGTCTCATTTTTTTGTTTGCTTTTGTTTTTGTTATAGTAAATGTTCAGCTTTTTGTGTCATGATGGGAATTTTAATGAATGCAAAACAAAAGCATTAGTGAGGGGTAATGCCCAGTATATGAATCAGGTAGGTACATGTATTCATTAGCACTGATTACTAACACTCTTTCATGCTATTGTATATCGTAATGTGGGTCAATCAGATGCACCACAAAAAGACTTATAAAAGAGTTCCTGACACTTTTCATGTTCACTTCCAACTCTGGATTGATCCAAAGTTTGTTCACAAAAATGCTGGTGTAATCTTAGACCAGAACACCAGAGCTTCCACTCTCTTTTTCACAAGTACAGCCCTCTTGAGGGGTTTAGAAATGTAAGTGCCCAGAAGAAATGGGTCCTGAAAAGAGTCTGCTCTGAACAGCAACCTTTACACATGTCACAAGTGAAGGAATGTTTGTGCCTACCCATGGGGAATTAACTACTTCCCCTTGCAGCCTGGCCACTTCAAAGATAAAGTAACAGCTTTTTTTCTTTTCTTTCCTTTTCTTTTTTTTTTTGTTTTTTGTTTTTAATCTCCTTCAGGACGCTAACATCAGCAACAGGTAAGCAGTGCTGATGAATGCAGCTTATTTTGTAATAGACTCCGGAAATCAGAGAAATTCCAACAGAGCAGCGGAAATAGTCACATATTTGATATATAACATATAACGTTGCTGGAGTCTCAGCAGTAACCACAGTCATCAGAAGCAGCACAGTCTCAAAGACGGAGACCTTTGTCAGAGGCATAAGAAGCCAGAATCGGACTTGGTGCAACCATTTTTCTTTCAGTCAGATTGTGTATTAGGTGAGTTGATAGCTATCCTTTCGACACAGCTTCCTTTTGCCTGATACATGGATAAAACATAGCACTGATGTTCGCTTCTGTTTTGTGTTTCTGAATTGCCAGTTCTTTCAATGAGCAATTAGTAATATGCTTTCTTTTAAAAAGCACTTTTTTTCCTTAAAAAAATAAGCAAGCACTCTACTCAATCAAAAAAAATATCTCTAAGTGGAATAGTGTAATGGATTAAACCCTTCCTGTAGCTAACTAGTTCCTCAATGCTGTTCACCGACATTGCTCAATCTAAGACCAACCATGGTTTTTGATGCTGAATTCTAAGATGTAGTTGTAAATGCCAGTGGACTGTCATTATCACCAGCTTTTTTTTCCCCCTCTTCCAATTTTACCACTGAATTTATCATGCTCATTAGACCTGTTTATCACAGAAATGTGCTGCTGAATAACATAACACTTTGACTAAGAAGACAGGGAATAAAAGCATGCTTTAGGCACTTATAGAGTCACTTTCTCACCAACAGGTCTTCTTATGTTGAATGGGCTTTTCTGCTTCTCCCAAGGAGCTACCATTCCATTAGATTTGAGACCACGTCCTAGGGAACCAAAATCTCTTTAGCATCCTGCCTCCAGTGGCAGCCAATGTCAGACGAAGCGGAATGGTAATGATGATGACTTCCACAGATCAACCAATTATACAGAGTGGTATATGCACAGATGCCATTTCTTTCTGATCTCCAGCTGTGTGTTCTTCTATACCTTGATCTCCCTGCATTAAATGGATTTCTTCCAGCCTGTCACAGTGACCTCCGGTTGTAACTTATAGTCCTCCGTTTCCTTTTATGAAGTTGTTCTGCAGGTTTTACTCATTTCTTACTCAGGAAAGTTCCAAATTACTTCCTGTTGGATTTTACCCCACTAACCCAAGTGATAAACTAACAAGGACCTTCACAATCTAATTTCTCTGTTTACACCATTAAATATACTACTCATTTTTATTAATTTACTATTAGAACAAGTAGTTTTATCCATTTTTTTTCAGACTGTCTCTCATTTGTCTTGGTTTTCTGTAGCAGGGACTGCACCAATGAGCTCTGTAAATTCTCAGTGCTTCCCTTCCTTAGGGTTGAATTATTTCATATCTTAGAACCTTTTTGAAGAAAAAAAATCTTCCTTTTTTTTTTTTTTTTCAAATGTTTATCTCAAGTAACAGATGCACACAGATGATCTCCTTAAAAATGTGTAGACATTTCAATGGCTAAATCTCAACAGTCCTGCTGCCAGGTTCTTGGACCTTATTATATTTCCAGGATCCCCTCCAACAGTAGTAGGGAAGTTAGACATCTGATAAGCAGCCCAATCCCAGAGAAGAATGATGAAATAGAGAATAAAGGGATGTGGATTTGAAGTCTTAGCAGATGATTGATGAGAAACAGGTATCAATGTGTATTTCAAAATGTATACAATACTGTCCAGCATCTAGAGTGGTCCATGTAGGATGAGATGGAAGTCACATCAGAGCATTGTGGTGCAGCATGGACTTGATCTTCAGCCTTTCATAGCTAAGGATGCTGTCATCAGACACCCCACCAGAAGAAGTTTTAGGAAGCATGCAATGAGTCCAAATTGCCTAAGTCTCTGAGCATTTTAGAGGAATTGGGAACTGTGGCAGTTTATTAAACTTCCTTTTTTGTAAGAAGGCTGCCTCAGAATCAGCGAGACTTCTGTTTAAGGTAGAGGTCTGGGCTTTGATGAGCCAGTTTCCCAACTCGGTCTGCACATCAGTGGAAAAATAGACATCTTAGGCAAATATATAGGTAAAGACTACAGAGCAGCCGACTTAGGTGTTTAAGTATCTCTGAGGACCTAAGCCACAGTTCCTTTTTCTTCCTGATTATTTTCAATCTTATTTCCTCTTTAAGATTATCAGATAATTACATTAATTCTCTAGAACAAAGCATGCCATTTCCCATTCCTATATTTTTAATAATTACTTATTTATTTCTACTCCTTTTTATGCACTTAGCCTAGTTCCTTTGTTTTCTGATCCGTATATATCAGAAGCCTTCTCATCTGTAATAGCAGGCAAATTAGCCCGAGGATGCAAACGGTCCTGCTTTTTTTCAGTAAATTATTCAAAATATATTCCCAGAGGGTCAGGTTTATCAAATACCTGAGAATTTTGCAAATGAGCTCAGGATCATTTCAATTGCACGTTTGATAACCTGTAAACAGAAGTGCTATAAAATGAAGGATAACAACAGAATCTTTGATACAAGTCAGTCCAGGCATAATGAAAACGAACTGAATCCCAAATTGCACCATTTCTTCCAGGACCTCAGAGTGATTTATAGACTTCACAAAAAGGCAGGCTTCACTGAAATTGGGAGAAACTTTTTTTTGCTTTTAAATGATTTTCCAAAATGAGATGCAGTTCAGAAATTCAAGAATTCACCTCACTATTGTTCTTTGGAGGTCTGATTCATACATCAGTGAAAACTATACAATTAGATTGGTCCCCATGTGAATTACAGGAGACATCATATCAGTGCATATAGAGATAGACATAAACACCCAGCTCTGGAGACATTCAAAACCCGCCTGGACGCGTTCCTGTGCAACCTGCTCTAGGTGACCCTGCTCTGTCAGGGGGTTGGACTAGATGATCTCCAGAGGTCCCTTCCAACCCTATGATTCTATGATCCAAATACACGCCTATGTTTGAGGGTATTGAAATTGAATACTGTGACATTTTAGACTATGGTTCAAACCACTTTTTCTTATCAGAGTTTTTCTACTGTAAGTTAGGCCCAGATGGTTATTTGTCTGGTAGCCAGCTCTGACCATGTTCCTCTGTTCCCTACACCATTAGTGATAGAGCCAATGCATGATTTTATATGCTTGATAAATGCATTCACCCCTAATGGCATCATCCAGTGGGTCACTGGGAAGAAACCTTGTGGCTTCTGTGAATCCAGCCTTCCTACAGAGATTTGCAACAGAGAGGGTAATTGAAAGTTTTCTTTCTTTCTCCACATGTCCAGACACTTTTGGTCCAAAACAAGAAACCAGTGGTCCTCTCCACTAATGTCAGTGGGGAAGCTGGGAGATGAGGCATACCTAGGAAGGGCAGGACACAGAGAGCTGGGAAGCAGTATGTCTATATGATGCCTCTCCCAGTCAGGTTGACTGAGGTTTTCCAATTACAAAAGTTCATATTGACCTAGACTGGGTTTGAAGTGGAGTATAGCTGGTGGTATTTCCCATCCCAACCTCTAAATCACACTTAAAATGATGCCCATGTGGCTTCTGTGCGTTACTGCTGCAACAAAAAGCATCCCATAACAGCCTGACTGCCTGCAAAACAGATGGAGGCCTGAGAGGTCAATAAAGAAGCCCCTTAGGGGCCTGTGAGGGCTCCTTGCATCTGAAGAGACCTCCTACACACAGTTTAAGGGATGGTAGATCCTAGGTACTGTAAAATCAGTTCATAATGAAGCACCCTATGTAAATGCAGAAGGCCTGGAAAAATGCCACATCCTTTCATTCACATTGCAGTGTCTATGTTTTCTTCGAAGAAAGAGGGTTGGAAATTGTTGCTTCATTTTTAATGTTAGAGGTAAGATGTAATTTCTTATTGAAGTTGTATGCTCTAGTGCATTTGATTATACTTAGCGCCGAGCAAGACAGAATTAATGCCCAGACCTTGTGCCTTCCTTCAAGCTTTTTTCTTTATCTGTAGTTGACTTCAGTCTGCAGAGCCCTTGAAGCACAGCTCATCTCTTTGTGAGTATCCGGAGACCTCTTAATATTTTATAGATGTTACCACAAATAGCTTTTCTTTCTCCTTTGTTTTAGATGAGACTCATCAGCAAAATGTGGTTTAAGAGAAGGCAACATACCTGGGTAGCTTCCTTTCTATGTCAGTATTCTAAACCCAGACTGCCTATTGGTTTTCGGTTTTTCAGATGCTTGTTGGTCATTAACTGTTCATATGAAAGAATATATGCTACAATTTCTGAAATGAGACAAAAATAGAAAATGTAAACCGAATCACGCGTCTGGTTGTCTTTTAAAATCATTAGTATGCCTACTAGACCTAAATTCTTTGACTAAATAGCAAAGCAATTTTGACTATAGGAAGTAATTTCTTTGTAAAACATTTAAGTCTTTCCTACAGGTCTGGGGGAGTATGGGTTTGGTTTGGTTTGTTGTTTTTTGTTGTTTTTTTTTTTTTTTCCCCAGAAGAGGAAATGTCAAGAATGGACCACTGTTTGTTTATTTAAATGTTGCAGCCTGCATACTTTATAATTAGTTTGTTTCTTTCTCTCTCTCTCTCTCAAAAAAAAAAAGCTTTTCACTGTGCACCATTTAAAAATTCAATTACACAAACTAGAAAATTAAAGGTTCTCCTTTGGCTGGATACAGATGACCACAATTGCAGACCATGTAAACACTTCCTAACCTTCCTGCACTAACCAAATTTCTGTTTATTCCAACTTTCACAAGTAAACCCTGTCAGGGACTGTAAAAGGGATCATCAAGACCGCCATGGTAAGCTTTATGTATGTGTGAAATACAGGTCAAACTGATAAAGAGCAGCAATAATTTTTAGGACTATTGGTAATCAGAGGGATGAAGTAATAAAGGAATTTTTGTGTGTGTAAGATAGCCGTGTTCAGCTTAACCTAATTGTGGCTATCATTGCTTCACTTCTGGAAAGCATCTCTCTGCAGGATAGCACTTAAGCAAATGCTTAATTTGAGATGTGTGTTTTTCTTTGTGAAATCAATGAATATAACATGCATGTGCTTAAAGTCAGTTATGACATTAGGTGTTAGTCTGAAAGCGGCAGATTTCACTGCAAACCTACGTAGTTTCCTGAATCAAGCCCACACCAGGGTTTAACAGGAGAAATATTTTCATCATTGTGAGGAGGATTTGTGGGAAGAAATAATGATTTTTATTAGATTAAGTGTTCAAGTTTGACAGAACTTACAGCTACATGGAGCTAAAAAGGGCTTCCTCACCCAAAAGCCAACCTGCTCTTTAACTAATATAGTAAACAAACAAACTTTTCTGCAAGGATAAAAACAGCAATGGGACCCCATCCTGTTTTTTTTATACAGCAAACTTACTTCCTAATGTGCTACCTATTGGGACAACACCCCACAGAGGAAAGCCTGTTATTTTTCTGCACACATTCCCAATTGAGTGCTCTCCAGGTGTTCCTCAGATGACCCAGAAAGAAAGCATTATATTATTATTTTTTATACTCCATTAAACTTGATTTCTGAGCCAATCAGAGGTAATGTGTGTGGGCTTCATATCTGGTGCTCCTAAATCTCATCAATTAATATGTACACTGAACCTTTCTATTAGAGTATTTTACACAATGAACAAAAGAATGCCATTTGCAAAAAGCACAAGAACCTATTTCTACTGTATGCTATTCCATCCTCTCTTATCTAGCCACTTTATCCACATGGATTTCTTCCAGAAGATAAATCTTTCAATCAGGATTTCTTTATGAGCTGCAGCCCTTGTACTGTGAGGTGTATATCAAAATTTCAAGACAATTTTTTTCTCTTGATTTTGTTAAACAGTACAAAAACTTAGAAAGCAAGAAACCTTAGATGTCTATTCATTTGAGTTACAAAAACATGTTGCCGCTTTTTTTCCACTCAACACAAGTGAACAAGGTTACTCTGTGTATTATCCTAAATATATAGAAAGTCACAGATATTAGATCAATTTAACTGTGGTAGTAAAACCAGGTCAGACTGGACATAAATATTGTCTTAAAGCAATTGCTGATGTGTCTCATTAATTTATTTATTCATTACACTGATAGGTGATGCTGCACAAAGGATGGTCACTTAGAAGATCTATGAAAAATTGTCTCCCTTGGTGGAGCTTAAATTTAAGGCTCATTAAATATGAGGATTATTGTATTGGACATTTACATGCAGGGATATATACTTCCTTCATCTTTCTCCTTCCCTGAACTTTCCGCCCTCCTTTCTCTCAACCAGCTTTTTTCTTCTACTTCCACAATTCCCTTTCATTGTTGCCAATCAAGAGTTAGTTACTACATCTGGATAAAAATAATTTCCATTCCATTAGAAATCCACATATTTTTGTCGTGCAAACTCTTCATTCTCATGCACTGAAAATAAATAAGAAAACTCTACAAAACCCAAACTACCAAGCCTATCTGGAAATATTCATACCTACCTTATATATCCCATGCATATCTAAATTTAAATATTTAATTTCAACCAAGTCTGATATAAAATGCGCCCCTCTGCATTTCTACAGCATTGCATATGAATTGTTGTTATTTCCAGTTGTGTCAGGTGGGCTGTGCTTGTTGGCCAGGCAATGGGTACCACAACACACCAGCAAGCCCACAGTCCTCATCATGCATGTTGCTCTTCAGAATCTCTTGCAAAGTCTCGTGGGGCAACAAGGTCTTCAGAAATCTTCATTTCCCTTTGTGTAGGTCTTGAACGTCAGAGTTAGTTCCACTCTAGTCTCAAAATGAACATGAAAAGCGTAAACAACATCCAAACCCTCTGAAATTGTGGGCTTAATACAAAAACAAGGTGTGCACTAAAGCCTGCGTGTCTCACCTGTCGTCCTAGCTGTGGGACAGTGGGAGTAAATCCAACAGTGTTTCTGCAAAGAAAACAGCAATCAGTCAAGCAATGGAGGGAATGATGAGGAAATCTATTCAACCTATTCTTGAAAGGTAAAAATAATTTCTTTTAACATTCTGGAGAAAAATTGCATCACCTAAAAGCCATAAACAGGAGAACAGCTGAACCTTGAAAAGAAGGATTATTCATATTGTATTCTAACATGAAATTACTCAGGCAAAGATGAACATGAGGAGTTTTCTTTGCAATTAAACAAATTCTTTTGCTACCCTAAAACTCAATGCTTTATAAACCTCATAGAATTTGGTCTCAGACTAAATTTGATACATGCTGACAACTACGCCTTGGGGTTGTGTTTTAGTGCAAAAGCTTTTGTTTAAAACAAAAAAAAAAAACCCTCAGGAATAACTAAAGATCTAATTGTGTATCTGTCCAAAGTGCAAGCATATTTCCCACAATGTAATTACTTAATTATGACATTTTCATTTTATTAAAAATGGCAGGTTTAATATGGTGCTTACAGTAAGCCACAGCAGAAGGATATTGAATCTTTGAAAGATCTTTCAAAATTATGTAAACATCACTTTATTTGCAGTGCACAGTCCAATCTTTCCTATTAATGAAAGATTCCTTTACCAAATTCCCATAGTAAAGTAGTTTATAGTATTTTCTAAATGAACTGAGCAACATCAGCTTTCAATGCAACAGTGTTACTTTGAACCCTTAGGAGCTTTTTTTTTTCATATTCCACCTGGGAGCTGATTTAAGAACTGCTCTTTTAACAGCTATGTCTTTCTTAATATTTTAACAAGCTTACAGACCTCCTGGGGGGGTTCTGTAATATTGAAGTCGCTTCAAGAAAATGTTCCTGTTTTAGTTTTAGAGTTATTCAGGAAGCTTTCTGAAATCTTACGGGACTGAAACAAGGTGAGCTAGATGATACCATACTGTGCTGGTTTCATGCCATTATAGACTTATCTCTGTTAACTACTTTTTTTTCCTTCCACCTTCCTTTCCAAACTTGTATATTTTCTCCCTCATTCTAGTTTTAAAAGTTCATTCTTGAGCCTATTTTTTTTTTTTTCCAAGTCAGGTCCTGCTGAAATTTTCATTGGTGTCAGTGGAACTAGACTGGAGTTCTATTTGTGCCCAGAGTTAACGTGACAAATATCCAATCTAAACTTGCACAGGTGTGACAGTTGTCTTTCTTTTACCCCTTTCTGTTTCCAGACTGTGTAAGAAAGATGTTGTATAGGTGGGTAATTTCAAAATGCCTGATGTAAAATGGTATTTAAGCGATGATGAAGGAAAAAAGAAAAATCTTTCACGGATGGTCTTTAATATAAAGTATGTTCATATCAGGTGCTCAGATCAGTAGAGAAGATACGTTAATATTTGTTGCTTTGCACACAACAGCCATTTATCTTTATGCAAAATTTAGTAAAAAATTACTGTGAAGGTATTTTACAAATACGTTGATTAGGTATATTTGATGGCAGAAAAAATAAGAGTGCGGCTAGTCAGGTGCAGCGCGTTTTCAGACTTGAAAGCATAGAGAAAAAGTGCTAAACCACACATAGAGCACAAGAATTAGTTTCCTATACGAACTTTCTAAACTTGGTTCTTTTATATGTCTAAAAGAAAATTATATCAGGGCATGCCTTCTAATCAGAAAATGTGTACAAAAAAAATATGAAAATTTAGAATTCACCTCCTGGAAAATAAAAGGCCTGATACTTTTAACAAACACTATTCTCATGGTTATGAGAATAAATGTAGAAAAATAGTAATTACCCATTTCTGATTTGGACAACATCAAGTTGTTCACTTCATAGATACAACAGAGAAGTGAGTTCACCCTTTTAACTGCTTCTGAATCACTGACAAACACTACTATGTGCTTTCTTCTCCCTGACGATAAACTGGAAGAAATTCTGGAAGCATAGATCCGAGAGGGGCAGGAAATAACTCTGATTTTCAGATGAAGATTATGGGCCTGAAGTTCTTTGTTCAAGGCTCCTTGCTAGGAGAACTCACCCGACAGCCCCCTCTCCTTCAGGTGACTGCCCCCACTCTAAAAGTCAGCTCTGATCCACTGTCTGGGTACGTGGCACAGCATCTGAGCCAAGTACCATGTCATGAAGTGCTTTAAATGTCAGAAACAATTTCTTAAGATTTATTCATAATTCAGCAACAAGCCAGGACACATCAGAGTATTAATGCCATAGATATAGCAAGAACTGCCACCTAGTCCTTCATGAATGCCTTCATGTATTGCTTTATCATCAGTTTTTGAAGTTGCATGTAGACTTCCTCTTTTGATACACATCACAGCACATTTTTGGTCTTTGCCCTCCAGCCATCTTGATTGCCACTTTCTTGGAGTGTGCCTTTGCTCTCACTGAAGGCATGAGTTTGGATTTGCTCTGTACGGAAACTCGCATACATATGTAAGAGTGGGTAGGTATATATGTGGTGTATACGTACTGTATATATATCTGCCTGTGCACGTGTGTGCAGATGTGTGTGTGTGTTTAACGTGTATATGTGTACATTTTGTGCTGGTGCACACCTGGATCTCACCACTATGTGTAGCTTAGATGAGTGGGGGCACATACTCAACCAGGAAGAGACATAATCTGAGGTGATATAACATGTAATTCTATGAAAACCAATGAGTAATCAAATCTAGAGACAAATTATGTCAGTGTATCCTTTTTTTTTCAAGAGAATAAAACCTTCTGGTCACTGCTTCTGAATGATTTCACATCTATTTCTCCATTTTAGCAAAGCTGGACCAGAAAATTTCTTGGACTCGAGACTCTTGAAACAAATAGATGTTACACCATTTCAGTTACAAATACATGCTTTTCTCTTCAGCTCAGTCCTCCTAATCAAACGTCAGTTCATCTCCTTGCAAGTTCAAGTCCCTTGGAAGAAACACTTGCCCAGTTCTCCAGTACGTTGGTTGAATTCTCTACACAAAATAGAGACTACTTTCAACAGCTCATTGAAAACATTTGCACAAGAATGACACATGATTGTAAGTACTGATCTATCTAATGATACTTCTATGCAGAATTTAATACAATAATTGATGTTATTTGCTATTGCAGATTGAGTAATAATCTGTGTGTATCACCTGTGCTGTAATGATATCTGTTTATCGGCTGACACAGGTCAAGTCAATCTGCGCCAACCACTGAAAAGCTGTTTAAGTGCAGTGCTCTCAGGAATCCCAACATAGTCTGGCATATTCCATTCTAGATAAAGATCAAGTTGTTCGTAGACATAAACGTCTATACAGCTTCTCCTTCTGGGAGAAAAAATATGTCTTCCACTGGAGAAAAAGCCATGCATACCAGCTCTCCACCATCAACAATGTTTGGTGCCAGCTGCTTCAGTGGTAGAAGCAAAAAACCTCAGAATAGTCAGTTACAAGATATTCTTTGACCTGGGAAAGTTTTATTTTAATATCCCATAGTTAGAGGTTAACTATTGCCCTCAAGTATGAGGTCATACTTGCCTTCCAAAACTTTTTAAAATTGATTTTATTTTTGGACACCTACTCTTAGAAAGTAGTAGCTGGCAGCTTAACATTAGTGACAGAACCATTGACAGTATCTTCAAATAATAGACCTGGTTCTTCCCCACTGGTCATTAGATGCCAGGAATATATGAATGAGGCATTTAATTAAAGAAAACTCAGTGTTGAACTTCCAGTACCCACAATTTAGCCAATGCAACCAGAAAATTAGGGACAGATCCTGGCCTGCAAAGTGCAGAATTTTGTTCACTGCCCCTGTCCTTTACCCACGTAGTGTACAGATCTAGTTTGCAACCAATTTTACCTAAAAAGGTTTTCTGTTGTGATTTCAGCCTGTAAGGCTAAAAAATAGTTTAACAATCAAAAAACCCACACATCATTCTAATCCCTTTGCACAGACTTACCTGCTTGGCAGTGTAGAAAAAAAAAATCCAAACTAATCCTTTCTGTTTAGAATCTACGTATTGCTGAATAGCATGTTACAACAATCGTGTTCACTGGGTCATGTAGGTTAGTTACTGCTTGGCTTTCTTAGGCCACATTTGTCTCATCAGACCTCAGATTGCATTCAACGCCTGAGTGAGGTGCAACTCTAGTTCTGTTGTGTTTAGGGCTAAGGAACAGTAATTTCCAAGTTCCACTTTAGTCAGTAGAGAGGCCAGAGCCACCAGGCAGGACTCTCCATTGGTTAAGTATGGACACAGCCTTAGATAAATACGCAGCAAAAAGTTTCTTCTATCTCTTCACACCCCACACCAAGATGATCTGTAATCAGAAAGTTTACAGGAATGAATCCTTTTCAAAGGGAGACCTAGAAGTGTGAGTAGAAGATATGTAGAAAGAGCAGAGAGACTGGGGTACGTGCGGATGCAAATATGCAGTAAATCCACCATTTTGATGCTACCATTGCTGTTGCTTACCAATTACAGATGCGGGCTTCCATTAGCATGACCAGCATGAGAGAGTAATAAATTATGGGAACTTCAGGAGGCTGGAAGAGGCATTAGGTGAATCGAGTGAATGCCCAGTGACTGAAGGGGAAGCTGGCTTCATGGGTATTGCAATTCTTAGAGGACTGCTTGAAGAAGAAAGATCTGCTAGCTGCTTGTGGAGAGCAATGAGGACAGTAATGCCTTTAAGACACTGTGAATCACAGCATAAATTGCTTGGGAACAAAATATGTGAAGAATAAATTGTCCCAGTCATCGCTTCTTCTCCTGCCTGTATGTCTATCTATCTACACTGTTTTCTCTTTTTTTCACCCTGTCATCTTCACTCCCTGGTCCCTGGCTATCTATATTTTAAGGTCCATCTACATACTTGCTAGCTACCATTTGTCCTCTTCCTTTGAGACATGAAAAGCCTTAAGAATGACTGGCATCACCCCAACTAAGGTGCAAAATAAGCTTTATAAAGGGCCCTTTAATAATGCTATCCGCAAGAAGCCATAGCAAATGTTCCAGGAGAAACTCAGCTGAAAATTTCCTGTCTGTGTCAAAAATCTCCCAACTGCTGCTGCAGTAAATGGAGCGTTTTGCCTTTAATATATTATTTTGTGTGCAGGGGTGGAAAAATTTTGGTCATTCTTTACATTCTTTTACTGAATTCCCAGAGTAAATTTATCTAGCCACTCCATCAAAAAAAAAAAAAAAAAAAAGTAGGCAGGAAGTAATTTATCTTCCTTCATGATTACATATGGTTGGTCTTCTATTAAAAGGGAAAAGATAGAACTATAAGTTGACCTATGTCAAGTACATCTGTTATTTTCTTGCCACATACTGTTGCTCTGGTTTATGTCCAGTTTGGTAACGTTCCCAAGATCATCCAAGAGAAAATGTTAGAGTAAAACATGTCTTTACAGTCTGTGTATGTTGATTGTAGGGAGATGGGAGAAGGACACACTTTGTTTTGAGAAATGATAAACATGTCTGTATTCCTGATGTACCTTTGATATAATAAGAACTTACACACTTTCTATGGTAGCAGTTTCCCATTGTTAATTTGCTGTGTGAATAGTTGATTATCTGTGCTAATTTTATCACCACTTCGCTCAATTATAACTCAGCATATGTTCCATACTATTCCCTGGGGTCAGTGATTACACCATTGTCTAGTGATCATGAATATAACAAAAAAGAATTGGAGACAACCAATTCTTTGTGGGATTTGCTTTTTTTTTTTTTAAATTCATCAGTAAAAAAGGAAAACACAAGAAATTTGGCATTGAAAACTGAGATTTCAAATTTCCCATTTGCTAGGAGGAACACAAACTGTCGTCAAAATATTAGATTAAAGAGTCATTTTTCTTAGCAAAAACAACTATAAAATTTCAACCAGCTTTACCCATCATCCCTCTACTTTTCAGAAAAAAAATATGGAAGTTGTTAGTTCATGTGTAATATGAATGAAACATAAGCTTCCATTTATGATAAGTAAAAGATTAATTTTACTCTTCTGCTTTTAATTCTTCTGTGATTCTGCTCCTCTTGAGCCTGTCCAAGGCCAATTGTTCACATTCCACAAAATACCATTTTTATATTTTACAAACAGGAGATTTTTTTACCAGAGGAAAAAATAAAGCAAAGCACATGAAGGAAAACACATTTTATCTGGCAATCTTAAAATAGGTTCCAAATAATATATTTATTTCACTTTTTTATCCCCATTCCCTCCAAAAAATGGAAGACTAAAAGAAGCCTTCTCTAGAATGTCTTTTGTTAAACTCATGTATATTCTAATAAAGGTTAATCTTAACTAATAAAATCTAAAGCATATGTATGACATGAGAATGCCTTACATAGTATTTATTAAAAAGAAAGTGTTGACTAAAGATTTACAACCTGCTTTGCCAAACAAATCTGGGGCATATCACCATTTTCCTTCATAACTCTTCTAAAGTAACAAAATACAAAAGAGCAGAATCCTCCAAAAGCCAGTCACAGTATTTGCTATGCAGGACAATGCCTTTTTTCCCTCCTCTGTATCAGTAGATCCCATTCTTGTCCTCAGAATATTTTCCTCAAGGTTACAAGAATGCAAGTCAGAACTCATCCTTGCACCTCTGATATAAAAAAGTTGTACTGGTTCTGTCAGTATAATACTGTGCCACTACATCACCTCTATGCAATGACTCACCAGGGTATTTTCTACACCTATTCTAGATCTCTCTGAACAGATAATGGATAATTATCACATTATATTCCAGCATTTTAGTGTCTTTTTATCAAAGAAAAGTACAGAAGGTTAATATATCCATCTGCTTTTTACTTATCTATACATTTTTTCTCAGCGAAATGTCATTCCCAATTCATGGTTTGAGGCTGCTGGGCAGAAAAAAATAAGCTCAGTCAAAGCTCAAACATAATGGAGTAATCAGAAAGCAAAAAGCTAATGGTTAAATCCAAAGCCACTTATTTTGTTCCCCTAAGCAATACTGCAGGCTCAGATGCATTAACCGAGGTTAAATCAAATAGTCATGATGTCTGTATCTTCAATTATGCATAGCCCGAGCCAGAGACTCATTCTGAGCCAAGCTTACACAACATTATGTCAGTTTTACACCTGTCAGGATCTGGTCACGTATCAACCTAAATCTACCCAAATCTTTTTCTTCTGTGCACAGCTGCAGACTGTGTCACAAAAAAATAATACCTGAATGATATGGTGATCCAAAGGTTTTTTGTTTTTTTTTTTTTTTACTTAAAATGGCTTGAATGTAATTTTTATAGTAATTTTACAGTTTAAACCTCTCTTGCAAGCCCTTAGTCCCCACATATTCTCACAGATCTGAAAAAGTGGGCTACTTTTCATGTTACATTCCTGAGCAATGTTCAGGTCAGTGTCTTTGGGTCTTTAATAAGAGACCTCCTGAAGCAAATAGGCTCAGCTATGTGAATTGCCATAGGCCAGGTATTTTCAAAGGAGTACTTTTAGGTGATTATTCATATGAGAAATGGAAATAAATTAATAAATTTATTGAAAGTTTTTTATAGGAGTCTAAATTAACTCATCAAGCTTGCAGACAGGAGTACATTTTATCAGCTGAAGAGTTGATAAAAATGTCTATATTAAAGTCACTAAAAATGGTAACCACTTATTGTTTTTGAAAAAAATATCTCAATAGTGTGATTTATCTTAAAAATAAGTAGATAAACTGGAGCAAAAGGAGTCCAAATATTTTTTATTATTATTACAAGTTTGAAGGGAGCACAATAATGAAAAGAATCCAGGCGTCTCATTTACCAGCTTTCAGCCAGGTGTTCAGATCTCAGCTTTAATCTACAAATGATAATACAATAGCTTGAATTGTAATTAATATTGCTTATATTATAGGGATTTTACAAATATCACGTATATCAACATAAAATAATTCTCTAACTACTCCTCTTAAAAATATACTTTTCAAAATAAAGAACTGAAACTCTTTTAATGTGTTTATTTTTTCTGCTTTTTGCTTGTTTCAAAATTCCTAATTGCATAAACTCCCCTTTGTTATAAAATTTTTAAAGATCTTGTCAAAATAAACCAAATGTTCACTTTTTAATTACATGATATACCTCATTCCACAGCTGAAGCTGGAAAAAAGAATTTTAATTTTCTATTTATATATCCACACATATTTCACTGACATGTAGTATCTATCCATTCATTCACTTCATTTAAATTATACATCCACAAAAAACCATCCATAGGCTTTGCCATATAGCGTGCAAATGATCACTTGGGCAGTTTCTTTAACAAGGTTATTAGTCTCCAGGATCAATATGCAGTATCATATTTCCTTTTCTCTGGTTGTTTCCTCTAAGAAAGTCTTGACTGTTAATTTCCTCAGTCCTTCACATAAGTATATAGGTAGCAAACATAGTATTTTTTTAAATTCTACTTTGAGAAGCTAGCTATAATTCTGAATGAATATTATGTAGCAAGACAGGAATGGGATGCCTCTTGTTATTAAAGAAATGAGATCTGACCCCAGGAAACTTTAGGCTTTCCCCAGGAACTGTCTTTGTATGGCAAAGACATTTTACTGCCTCAGAATACTGAAATTAAACTCAAAATATGTATTAAACATTTGAAAATGTCTGTCTTTTTCACATTTTGTAATGTCCAGTTTGATCTCTGCTTTTACAATAAACTTTTTTCAACTGAATTAATTATGTGTAATTATGAAACTTAAAATTTGTTGCTGTTATTTACTAACACTATTCATTTTCATTTTCATTAACAGTAATGTTAAAGTCTCCCCAAAAAAATAATTAATGCTGGATCTTACTGATGAATCCTCTCTTACATTAGGTTTACTATCTTGTAATTTATTTCTATGAAGTTACTTATTCTTTACAACTGTCAAAATGAAAGATGAGTCTGAACCATGCTCTGCTTTCACTTCACTAATATGATTAAACGGCAATGCATTAGTTAGATCCATCCATGTCTTTTTTTCAAATTATTGTAAAATTACAGTATCCCCAGAACTGGAAGAGATCACAAGAGGTTTTGTAGTCTACCCTACTGCTCTACGTCATTCCTGACAGTTGTTTGTCAAACCTGTCCTCATGGACCCTAAAAAGAGAATTTCTCAGCAGCCACCTCCCTCTTTGCTTGTCATTGCTGAAGAACAATACACAGTAATGCATGGAAGAGTATAACTAAAAGATTATTTACATGTTTTACCTTTCCCTAATGTGATGACCCTTGTTAGTTTCCCGGAGCCTGTAAAATCATGCATGTGGGAAGCAAGCTGTTGCCAAAAGCACTCAGTCTCCAAATATTGCCAGTGTGCAGTTTATAACTCTATTCTGTTCCAGACACCACAATGGCTGAAAACCTTTTTCATGTGAGCATGTGGAAAAAAAAAACCCACTCAGTATCTATTTATTAAGGTAATTTATTGAACTACATCCAAATAGATACACCTGAAAGTCTGTGGGGACTTTCAGTGTCTTTTAGTAGGAAGACTCTAGAAGAGGGCATTATTTTCCTTTTTCTTGTTTTCTCTTTCATTCTGAAATGACACAGAGTGAAAAGAAAACGCAGATGTTACTGTATCTGTCTTGTAGGGGGAATGTATTTATATAGTGCTTTTGAAGCACAAAGCAAATCTGTTTGTTAATATGAGGTCAAACTGGGCATCAGACAACAAGGAGTCACACACAAAAAGATCTGCATGTGGAACGAAACAAAGGGACAGATATTGGGTAGGCCTCGGTGTTCACCACAGCTCTTGTCAAAAAAATTCTATTAACCTACAGGATATGGATTACCACCTGGAAGCTGTAACCTCTAGATGCAGTACCATATCTCTTCCCAGTCAGAGTGTTTAGTTATATGGTTTCTACCAGAGTTGGGGTTGTTCAGCCTGGAGAAGAGAAGGCTCTGGGGAGACGTTATTATGGCCTTTCAGTACTTAAAGGGGGCCTACAGGAAAGACGGGGACAAACTTTTTAGCAGGGCCTGTTGCAATAGGACAAGGGGTAATGGCTTTAAACTACGAGAGGGAAGATTTAGACTAGATATAAGGAAGAAATTTTTTACGAGGGTGGTGAAACACTGGAACAGGTTGCCCACAGAGGTGGTAGATGCCCCATCCCTGGAAACATTCAAGGTCAGGTTGGACAGGTTCTGAGAAACCTGATCTGGTTGAAGGTGTCCCTGCTTATTGCAGTGGGGGCTGGACTAGATGACCTTTAAAGGTCTCTTCCCACCCAAACTATTCTATGATTCTACTAGATACTCTTGGGTCATCTCCTGTTGGCAGCTTTGCTCCAGGATGTGAGTTGTGCACACTCTCCCACTCGTACTTTGTGAGGGTTATGTTTCTAAACTGTAAACCTGAGTGCTTTGATAATGGGCCCCATTAAATCTATTAGGGTGCCTCATCCTTCCTCGTATGGGAGCAATGTGACATGAGGCTGAGGACCCATCACCACTGCGCACCTTTGGCACACGCTCCATTGGACACAGTCTAAGAAGTGACAATTTAGCTATGCAGAACCACAAGAGGTGGAGGGAGGGATGGAAAGTGGGAAAGACGAATGTGTTTATTTACACAAGAGTTTACGGCCACATGCAGGAGAATGTGAAATTTTAAAAGGGGGTTGAAGATGCTGACTGAGAGCAAAGAGCCTGCAGAAGGGAAAAGGAAGCACATGTCTGAGAGCTGAAGTGCTGCAGAAAGGGAGGACTGCAAAGGGACTGGTATGTCGAAGTGCCCACTGTCTTCAAATATAACAGTGAAATCCAGTATCCAGTCCCATTTCCTGTCTTCTCAGTGTTATTTTCAGAATTTGCACTGGTTAAGTATGAGGTCTTGAGCCTATTAATGTCTCTATATTATACTATCTGCGTATGGCTAATGTGTATAATGTCTTTTGCTCATGATGTTGGCTGTCTTAGCTATGTAGTCCAGATAAAATGATTTGATTTGGGATTGAAATATGTAGTTATTGAATTAATTCAAAATTTCCTCAAGTGCTACTCTTCAGCAGCAACTAAATATATTTAATCTTTCTGCCCTTGTAAATAAGTGTATTTTCCTCATAATTTCATGTTCCTATTCTTTTTGAATAATGACACACTCTCCTAAGTATGTCCGCAGTCATGATTTAAAAAAAAAAGTTAAAATCTTCTACAGCTGCCAACTGCATATGGCTTCTCACCTGCAAGTTCTCTTGAGTAGTAGCTTTGTCACTGTGCAGGTTATAAGGAGTCACCTGAAAAAGAAAAACAGAGAACCAGAAAGAACATTCTTTACTGTTTCAGGAGAAAATTTCCAAGACCATAATTACTAGCAAAACTTTAGGACCTGTAGGCCAAGGGAATATCTTAAACTTTAGGGTACTCGTATGATTTCTATTCCAGGAAAAATATAATGACATTTCATTTCTGAGAAAATGCAGATTAAAAAAAAGCAATAACTTCAGGTTTACATGATCTTTGGTAATTCCTCTTGGCTTTGCATTATGATATCTTGTGGCATCTCACCAATGTCATTCAGTTTCTCTAAGCTCTGCAAAAAACTTAGGCAATCAGAGGCTCTGGAGTACAGTCAAGCCACAGAAGATCATATTTCCTGGCCGAGTCACACCCAATCAGTCTGCAACACTCAATATTTTAACAACTTGATTAATGCTACCAAATCAAAGGCGACTCTGACTATAACACAACTTAAAGACAACAGCAAAAATATATTTTGGTAACAGAAAATAGGACACTTATTGAGGATAAGTTAATATACTACCATTTTAATGTCACTCTTAGCTAACAAATTATTTACTACTATTATTAATATAATATCACATACATCCATTTGTATAAGATAAAATAATTAGCACCCTTCTTTTTCTTTTTCTAGAAAGTTGCCCACTCTAATGAACTGAATAACAGAAGAACTGGTGTCATAAAAGAGAACATTGAGATGGAAAGTCTGACAACAAAATAAAAGAAAGGCAAACTCCGTGCTTGTTTTTTTCAGGAATGGCAAGGTCTGCTTAATTTTTCTCTTGTAAGAATGTCGTCACTTCTAATTCTTGTCAAAATGCAGTACAGGTGGCACATGGCACCCTAGAGGAACGGTAGAAGTGCAGAGGTGGAGGACCAGAGCAAGGATGGAATGAAAGGTGTCCCAACGTGTTGTGTCTACATCTATAAGTCATCAAATGGAACAAAATGTGGGATTTTGAGGACCACTATGGTGGCTGTGCTTGATCTTTCTCAGGAGAGAGAACCCTTTATCCTGACTGTCTTCAAGCTGTCCTCTTCACTGGGTTAAAAAGAGGCTGGATGGCCATACCCAGAGAGCTGTGATTAATGGGGTGAAATCCTCTTGGTGGCTGGTCACCAGTGGTGTCCCTCAGGGCTCAGTTTTGGGACCAGTTTTGTTCAATACCTTTATCAATGATCTGGATGAGGGGATTGAGTGCACCCTCAGTAAGTTTGCAGACGACACCAGACTAGGTGGGAGTGTTGATCTGCTTGCGGGTAGGAAGGCTCTACAGAGGGACCTGGACAGGCTGGATCAATGGGCCAAGGCCAACTGTATGAGGTTTAATAAAGCCAAGTGCCAGGTCCTGCATTTTGGTCACACCAACCCCAAGCAACGCTACAGGCTTCGGGAAGAGTGGCTGGAAAGCTGCCCAGCAGAAAAGGACCTGGGGGTGCTGGTGGACGACCAGCTTAACATGAGCCAGCAGTGTGCCCAGGTGGCCAAGAAGGCCAACAGCATTCTGGCTTGTATCAGGAATAGCGTGGCCAGCAGGAGCAGGGAAGTGATCGTGCCTCTGTACTCGGCTCTGATGAGGCCTCACCTCGAGTCCTGTATTCAGTTCTGGGCCCCTCTGTACAAGAGGGACATTGAAGTGCTGGAGCGTGTCCAGAGGAGAGCTACCAGGCTGGTGAGGGGTCTGGAGACCAGGTCAGATGAGGAGAGGCTGAGGGAGCTGGGCATGTTCAGCTTGGAGAAGAGGAGGCTGAGGGGAGACCTCATTGCCCTCTACAACTACCTGAAAGGAGGTTGGAGAGAGGTGGGTGTTGGCCTCTTGTCCAAAGTGAATAATGACAGGACCAGAGGAAATGGTCTGAAATTGAGGCAGGGGAGGTTTAGATTAGATATTAGGATATATTAATATATATATTAATATAGGATATATTAATATATAATATATTAGATATATTAGATTAGATATTAGGAAGAATGGCTTTAGTGAAAGAGTGGTCAGGCACTGGAAGAGCCTGCCCAGGGAGGTGGTTGAGTCACCATCCCTAGAGGTATTTAAGAAACGTCTAGATTTGGCACTTCAGGGCATGCTCTAGTGACAGAGATTGTAGGGTTTTTTTTGGTGTGTGTATGGTTAGACTCGATGATCTCAAAGATCCTTTCCAACCATGAAGATTCTATGATTCTAAGCTGGGGCTCACAACAGGAAACAAAAGTAATAAAGGATGAAATTCATATCCCATAATCAACAATAGAGGAAAGATATCAGCTCACCTAAACAAACCAATTGACTAACCAGTGCAACCACACTAGTATCTTAGAAGCTTCCACTATTTCCAACAGCTTCCTTCTTAGCACAGATTACCTACATTTCTGCTAGTTCATTATTTGCAAACTGCTGTGTTTGACCAGGCAAACCTCTGTTCCACTTCTGTCTCACATCCTGAGTCCTGACCTGTTTTTAACAGGTGTGTGAAAGACAGAGTTTGATAAAATAAGGACAGCAGGAGGTTTTGATACGCATGAAAATCTTGAGCAATCAGCTGTAGATACCAGCTCTGATTAAGACCCATATCACAAACAAACTGAAACTGTTGTGTTTGTCACATTATGTCAGATGCTGCCACAGACTCAAGCATGATTAAGATTTTGCTCAGTTTGGCATGGTTTCCAGGGCACGCCAGTAAATACCCATAGCTGTACTCAAACCATTCTGCTCTCCACCTCCATGCACTATTACCCTTTCTGCATTGGCAGCAGTGCCACCTTTGTCCACAACAGCACCATCAGGCTGTAGCAAGGCCAATTGCTTGCAGTGACCCCCCATATTTTTTGGAAAAGCTCTCTGCCTGTGGGGAACACAATATGCAGCAGCATTATCGAAGTCAGTGAAATTCAAATGGTTATGGATTGTCTTAGTTTGCCAACAGGCACGTTCTGATCAGCAAAAGTTAAAGCAGTTTCTTGCCCGTCCCAGGCAAGTATGAGTACTCAAGTCAGTTAAACAAGATTAATAAATGTAAGCAATAATAATAATTATTGTTAAACAACGATAAATGTAAAGGAAAGGGAATTCTCTGTGTATCCTGAAGTCATGCCTTATACATCTTATATACATGAGCTGAAAAAGGTACCATTGTATGAGATCGCCTGCTGTGAACATCTTGCAGGTTTCCTGGGGTCAGGCTGTCGTCAGACAAGTGGTAACAGTAAGAGAGAATACAGAAACACTGAGGAGAACCTGAAGAGTAATGGATATTTTAAAAAGCTACAATGATCCAGAAAGAGCTGTCAAAACTGGGGGATAACTCAGAATACTACAAGCATCCAAAATAACTGATTTCTTACTTGTTTTCAACAGTAATTAGACTGATAATTTTCTTAATTTTACCATTTAAAAAATGTTCACAGACATTTTCATGCGCCAAGCTCAGATATTAGGAAAGCAATATAAATCCTCTGAATATAACAATGAAAATGTTAGTGAATTTACTTGTATTTAATAATAGAATATGCTCTATGCACACAAATAACCTATGGTAAAAGAGATTGGTAGCATCTCTGGTCTGTCTCAAAGAACAGCATCTGGATACAAAGAAGAAACTGCCATTTCACTGAAACCAAAAGAAGTGGGGGAATCATTTTACTGTAAGAATCATTTGCTCCTTATTAAGGGAAGGAATGACAAGTTGTATTTACTGTCACTTACACTTCATCCAAAACAGTTTGACAAAAAATACATATTCCTTGATTTAGGAGTCTGCCAGCTCATAAGTTGCTGTGATGTTAAGTTTTTGTGGTTTTACACGGATGTTTTTTAAACAAGTAGTTCTGTCATAAGTGATAATCCAGCAAACCCAGACTGTTTCTGTTTGTTTGTTTATTTTTTACATTATAATTTAGGCTCAGTATAATCCTGCCTCTGTGTCATCAACTCCAGACAGTCACAGATCATAATGCAGCATTCAGTGCCACCGTTTGCACTGAGGATTACCGCTTTCAGCATCCTTGGACAAAACAATGATTGAATAGGACTTCTCTTTACATTTTATTTTTTGTCTGGGGGAGGGTGACTGCAGTCACTTGTGTTTAAAACTCCAAAACAGTCATCTAAAGTCAAGATAGAAGGGGAAAAGTGTTACATGGTTTGATCAAATACCATCTATTTTCCCCAAAAAACTCTTTGGCTTTATCTACTGAAGCTCTGATGGCAGCTGCATTTTGGCATTATGCCTGTAATAAAGAAAAAGAGATGGAAAGAAGAACAGAAAGAAAGAAAGAGAGGAGAGAGAGCAAAAGACAAAGAAAGAACAAAAAAAGAGAAAGCAAGAAGAGAAAGCAAAATCAAATAGCAAAAGGAGAAGAAAAAAAAGGAAAAGGAAAAGGAAAAGAAAAAAGGAAAAGAAAAAGAAAAAGAAAAAGAAAAAGAAAAAGAAAAAGAAAAAGAAAAAGAAAAAGAAAAAGAAAAAGAAAAAGAAAAAAGAAAAAGAAAAAAAAAGAAAAAGAAAAAGAGAAAGAAAAAGAAAAAAGGAAAAGAAAAAGGAAAAGAAAAAGAAAAAGAAAAAGTAAAAGTAAAAGAAAAAGAAAAAGAAAAAGAAAAAGAAAAAGAAAAAGAAAAAGAAAAAGAAAAAGAAAAAGAAAAAGAAAAAGAAAAAGAAAAAGAAAAAGAAAAAGAAAAAGAAAAAGAAAGAAAAAGAAAAAGAAAAAATAGAGATTAAATATTTGTAAATGTTTTTAGACATGCAGTTTATGCATTGGTGAATGGTTCTTTATACATGATATTTATGGGGTATTTGGTTTGTTTTGTGATTTTGTTTCAACTTTTAAGGAGTGCCGTTAATGTGATTAATTAGCAAGAATTTATTGACTAAAAAATCTGCACAGCCAAACATATATGATTTTTAAAATGTATTTTTTCAGGTGAAACTATAAACCAGGGTCCTAATTAAGCCCTGCTGTTTCCTGAGATTTTGTGTGCACTACGCTGGGAAGGAAAGTTACATGGAACTTTACTTGATCATGGAAGAAAAATCTGGAGAGTAAATTCAAGCATTCTATTCAGTTCTCAAATATAGTCTTCACTTGAGGGCTACAGTGAATTTATGCTCATGTTGAACATTAAAGCTCTGTTATGGGGCCAAATAAGGGGAAAACTCAAATCAGCTCAGACATCATGAGGGTGGAACTTCAGCACCACTGCGGCAGACACCACTAGCATTTCTAGATTTCCCCTGAAATACTGTAATTGATCATAGACTTTGTTATTATGACATTCTATTACATGCATTCTCTTCCCATTACTTTGCTAAATTGGGAAGCTTATTTTCTATAATACAAAACAATTTGTAATAAGCATAGTGTATTATAAAAGAGATTTGAAGCTTTGAAATTTGCTTTGCAGGGAACTTGTGGGTAGCTATAGCTGAAACTATACTCCACTGAGATCTAACCCACTTCAAAGAGAAGTTCTTTATAAAAACTGTGGGGGGAGAGATTAGCATAATCACTGATTTATGCAAATTTCTGAAAGAACCTAGGTTTGTGTCTCCTATGAGGTATCCACATAGTTAAGACTCAGATGTTCAAATGCAAACATACACACTTGAATGCTGTCAAAAAGTACTACGACTTTAACACAGTGCCATAAATTGCCATGGAATCCACAGAAAAAGATAAGCAGAGTTGCTAGAATTATACAGGAGCCTTTTTTTTAGGTAACTCAGGAAGAAACTACTAGGTTCCCCTTTAGGGAAGGGTCTGAATTCAATCGACATGTATGCATTTATAACAAAAGCAATCTCACCAACAAATTGTTTAAATAGATCTTTTAATGCAAATGGCAAAACATTCCTGTTGACATTTTTAGCTGTAAATCCCGCCTCAGTTATTTTTCACTGAAATACAGAAAAAGGAGTCTGAATGAAATTAAATCGCATACATGCAAATGTGCTTTTATATAAACTATTCAGTAGATGAATCCTGGTCTCTTAAATAGTTTGTGTTAAAAAAGTGATCAGTGATCATGGTATATGTCAAGGCAAGTCATTGCCTTTCTTGTTCCCCTTACTTCATACATAACGTATTTTGGAAAACTGTAATTTATTTCCATTTTCTCTTCCATGATTATTTTCATTTTATCTCCTCTACATTGAACTTCTAGGTGCAGATCAAGTTCAATATGCAGCTTTTGGCTTGAAAGTGAACAATGTAAACATTTCATTTAGAAATCCAGCCCCTTCCTTTTATTTTTTTTTTTTAGAACTTTATACCTGTTATGATCCAGGCAGGTGCAGTTTCTCTAAAATGGGCCTTGAAACAAGGCACTTGGGCTTCTGTAAGTTGTCTCACAGACTTGTTCATATTCCTCTCTAGGCACCAAGGTAAGCTCCAAAAATCCCACCCCTTGACATTTCAAGTGTTGCACGCAAAATGCTGCCATCTTCTCTCAGCTGGGAGAATGGGGAATCATACAAGGGCACACCGATGAACAATAGCGCCGTGACAGCCAGACACCCTCCTCCACAATGGAGTGCCTTGACGAAAATCTTTGCTGACCCCCTTCACCACAGTCAAACTTGCCTTGTCATGGTAGCCGTGTCAATGAAAGACCCGTTCAAATGAATAAAACATAAGGATGTACCTACTCTGTCCAGCTGTACTAGAGAAGGACATATAAGCTGCTTTTGCTGGATGCACTATATGTAGCACAGGCAGAAACATTAAAGAAATTAATTTTAACTGGATGCCTGAAATCTCTTCAGCTGTTCATATCAGTAAGTCCTTCAATAGTGAGCCTTTGTAATGAGATTGAAAGGTATTTAGCATAGCAAAGATCTGACAGGAACAAAATCTGGCTTTTTAAGTATTTTCCCTGTTGCCTTGTCTTCAAAAAGCCTTAAACGACTGGGAGGGTTGGGTTTTGCTTTGGTTTTCCCCCCTTTTCAGCAGATTTTAGGCCTTGGGCTATTGGTATCCAAGTAGTTAAAACTACATCAGCACTAATAGCTATGAGCTCATCTTGTATAAGCACATTTTTAGTTAAACACCGCAATCTTGGAAAAAAATGTTAGTGTGCTTAAACAGCCTGGCTCAGAATAGCTCACAATATGACGCATACCACAGGAAATAAAGTGGTATGAGGCACCTACAAAATATTTTTCAAACAAGTCATTGAAGCTGTAAGCCCCATGCCTCAGCTTTAGGAAGTCACTTATTAAGAATCAACACCAGCCGTGCCAAGCTAAGCTCTTGCTCTTGGTGATTTTCCAATTGAATATTCAGGGCCCTGTCTCGGTCTTGTTTTCAGGGAAGTACATGCCTGGAATGTTAGCAAGCTATTTGCTGGAAAAAATGCCCACAACAGGCCCAATGTTGATCACATTAATGCGTTTGAGTGGGTATAGAGTGCGAATGATTGAAAGTGCTTCCAGATCTTGGTTGCTGGGGACAAAGCAGGCTCTGTTCTCTGATCTGATGGTCATTTTTTTCAGCGGAGGATGTGGTGCAGGAAGAGGGAACAGTGCCAATCTCTGTCTAATGGCTCCAAACAGGGCCTGGGCCTAGCTCTTTGGATGCTGATGAGTGGGAAATGAAACACAGATGGGTCAGATGGGTAAGGAGAGGGGGGATTACAGGTCAGGCCAAAGAGTTGGAATAAATTAAGTGCTTATGAGGTACAGAATGGCACATTGTTAAAGTAAATGGACAGGGAAAAAACATTTCGGCATTGTTAGGCACAGCGAGCAGAAAAAAACATCCCGTCTTCCCAGACCACTCTCGCACATCACATCCTCATTGGGATTACCACATGTTTGATATATGAATTACTTTCTATAGCACGGGCACTGCAAGGCTGCAGCCGTCCGTAGTGCCTAAGAGGAGCTAATTTTCCAGTAAACACTTCAGATGTCATTTACTGGGAGAAATACTTTGGTTCATGCTTCTGATCATAAGATACCAGCTTCCAAACTCCCTAGAGGTTTCTGACAAAAGGGTAAGGAACTACGTATGACTACTCCAGGGAAATTAAGTGACAAAAAGAGTATTTCATGCATTCTTAAAATGCTGAGTCCATGTTTGGTTTTATCCTTTTTGAATCTTTGTATCTACATGAAAGAAAAGGATTTGGTTTAAAGAAATAGTCCAAAATGATTCTGGCTAAGAAACAAAACTGAGGGATTTTCCTGGAAACGTACATCAGCAATTTTACCCTTTATACTGAAAAAAACCTCCACGCTGATATAAAAAATGTTTTTACTAAATGATATGCACAGAGGTTCACTGCACTTATTTTTGGCATCTCTATTCCATATATAATAACCAAAAATGCATTGCCAAACTCTCTGTTGACTTGTACAGCTGTAGCGTTAAAGATTTGAAAACCATCACATTAATAAAACTTGAAAGAGAAATGGGTGTCCATGAATTCCAACTAAGTTTGGAGGGAGTTTCAACAGCTTTTTAATTCAGTCCTTGAATCCAGGTTCTTTGTTGACCTATGAGTATTTATCCCTCCTGCAAAGGTGGTAAGTATGACAGGTAAAATAAATCCTGGTACTTCCACGGAGCATGACTAGAAATCAAGTGAGAGTCATCACAATGTGGTACAGGCATGTATCAAAATTGAGATCAAAGTTAAGAAATGTCAACGTTAGTGACAGAATGGCTAAAAGAAGCCGTGAATAATAGGCAAGGAACCTCTTAAGTCCTTTTAACCACAGAAAGCCAATTGTCTCTTGAGCAGCAGAATTGGCTGGGCTATGTGTCCTCCTCTCTTCCATCAGCTACAGCAACTTTCACACGGGACCCACCTGAGGTCATGCCCATTGGTAATATCTCTGAATTTCCCAGTATTCCTTTTATTTTCCTGGATTTCTCCTTCCCAGCTGATTAGACCCGTAGACCCATGTGCTACATGTGCTGATGAGCCAGACAGAAGACATATGTGGAAGGGCCAGGAGGCATGCCAGAGAAGATACTGTGGAGTTCACTTCACCGCTTTTCCATGGGTAGAGGCAGTGAGGGGAGAAGAAGACATTAGACTGTCTGGAGTATTTGACCCTTAATCACCCATTGATCACCACAAAGCTTGAACAAACTTTATGTTTTTTAGGCAATGCCTTATTGAATTTTGTTGGGGTGGATTTCAAGAGGTATTGTGCATGTGGGACGAGGAGATCAAAAACAACCAGATATACTGATGACCAGAATTTTGCAGGAAATAAGGACAACAATAATTAGGGTAATAGAAATAATGGTAAAGGAAAAAAAAATAAAAAAGAGAGAAAGAAATAAGGCAAGTTCCTGAAAAAAAAGACAGAAACACAGTTATAAGAAATGTTATTTTATAGCAAAAAGAGCAACAAGCTTCTGGGAGAAGAGAAAGGGAGGCCAGCGTATGGCAACATTCAGAACAGAAGCATTCCTGAAAGGTTGTCTGCTAGAGGCACAATGTAGATATTTTTTAAGAATTGCTTTCTGAAATTCTCTGCTCCGGCCTGATCAAGAGACAAGCTCACATTTGGTAGGAAGAAGAACAGAGTAGGCACCAGAATGGTCTGAAAGACTGGTATTTACACAGCCAGAAGGGAATCAGGAGAGCTCAGGCTGGAACGCAGCATGCCTTGTGCTCCCATACAGTACCACACTGTCTGAGCCCTGCAGTGTTTCTCACAGCCAATGGGAAATATTTTTTTTTCCTTTTAGGTACTGTTCTGAGCAAGTGGTAAGACATATAGGAAGACAAGATGCAGACACATGGATCTCTCTACCTTCCAAGTTTCTGTTCAATCTAGATAGCTATTTTCTGAGTAACTGCAGTTGGCCTTTTCTTCACCCAAACTCTCAAATTTAAAGCAGCATTTTCAGAGTTTTCAGTCCTAGTTCAGACTGAAAGGAGATTTAATATTAGAAAAAATGTAAGATGAAGGGACTACATCATATTTGCAAAGAGTAAGAGTCCAAGTGTGGGCCATCACAAAGCATGAGCCATTGCTAATTTACTCTGCCTACATTTCCCATCATTCCTTGCAATACTTAACATGAAGTCCTTCTAGTAAGGCGCTTATATGGCTTGCTTACCTGACCCTGACCTTCTGACGTTCCCATAAGGCATCACTGGATACAGAGTGAATGACTTTGCTGAACAACGCTGATTGTGGTTATGCCCTGCCCATGCATACTGCAGACACATCCTTGAGCTTGGGTCATCCTGCAAGGTAGAACAGTCAGAAGTGTCCATCTAGGATGTCTTATAGAATACACACTCAGAAATGTGTGTGAGCGTGGACTGTAAACAAAGAAAAAGTGCAGAAGTTAAAATTATTGTCACACACTTCTGATCAAGAGTCCCAAGGCAGTGTAGACATAGGCAAAATGTGCCCTTGTGATCCTACAAAAGAAATTCCAGTGACGAGGGCATAGCATTAGGTGGCAGCCATCAAAATGACAGTGTGGGAAAATGAGACCATTGTTTTGCCCCATTTTGCATGGCCAGGAAAACTGGCTGGGCATTAAAAAAGAAATGCATTTCATCTTGCTTTGATATGTCCAACCTGCCTGTTGCTCCAGCACGAGTGCCTTCTCTAGGAGGAAATATGACTGACATCTTCCTCACATTTGAGGGCAAAGTTTCCCTTAAAGAGGTGGAAAGTTCAATGTGAAAAGAAATCCACCTCAGAACTAAATTAGTCTACCTGCTCAGCAGCACCCGTTGGTTTAAAAATAATGGTAGTTATTGTTTATTATTAGGCAAAATATATCTCATTGGGAAGTTGCTGTTTATTTCACTCTCAGGGTTTTTATAAAACCTTTTCAGTGGTTTCATATGCTGTTAAGTAACCTAGACCTCAGAAATTAAAAAAGCTTTCCATCTTCCAGAGCAAATGTAGATTTTAGCCCTAATATTTATTCATAATAAATTAATGATATTAAATAGCCAACCCCTAAATGACTCACTAAGATAATGAGAGATATTAGATACTTAGGATGATGGAGGCACTTAGGTAATGAAGTGAAAGAACCTAGACAGATGGAAAAATAGATCTGATTTTCAAAACTAGTGGTTTGTGAAGAGTGTTTTTCTAAATAAGAAGTGCAAGTCAGTGTGTAAAAACAGCAGTGGAAAGGGAATCTGGTCCAACTTATGCAAAAAGCCTCACTCTTCAGTATTTGCTAGTTCTCAACCCTGCCTCTCTGGCCTTTACTTTTAGAACAAGGCTTCTTTAACTCCCGCTGATGCAATAACTAAAAGCAGGGCTCAGCCTTCAATGCCTGGTATTAAACTGGTGCTGTGCTGCTAATGTACTCCATTGTATGGCGCTGCAAACAGTAGAGCCCTCATACAGTAAGCACCCTTATATGAAATGAACCCATTATCAGATACATGTCACAGAGGATTTCCTCCTATGTAAAACATTGACACAAATTGCTGAGCTACAAGATTTATCCATTTACTGTGCCACATTTTTCACAGGATTTTACCTTCTTGCACACAGACATTACGAGCCTATTTCTGTACAAAGAAAATTCGTAAAAAAAAATTATAAAAAAATCAGCAAAGCACTTATTCTGTCAAGAAGTGTTTTTCCTTAAGTGGGAATTTCTTGAAGCAGATTTGGCTGAATACGTTATGTTATGACCTTTGGAATAAAATGAAAAGCCTGGGGGACAATACCAGATTTTGGCAGGATACTGTTGTTGCTTTTCAGTTTTCACTTCAACCACTGGCCAAATGCCACACCACAGCCTTGTTCTAACAGTGTAAGTCACACCACAGCCATCACCATCCCATGTACTGAATGCACTATACCAACCACTACCTACTCTGAAATAAAATGTTACCTGTCAACTCTTGCTGCACATTCCTTGTAGACTACGGGTTGAGGTGTTATGTATGTACGAGTTGTAGATGCCCCTGAAATATTCATGTAGTTCCACTTTTGCACCCTGTGCCAGACCCTTTCCATTACCAGTTTACTTTTTAGAATTCTCAATATCATTTTACTGGACAGATTATCTGTCGTAGAGAACTATGAATAAAGAAAAAAAAGGAATTTCATATTTTCAAGGATCAATTTGACTTGTCTTACATGTTTATCTGGGTAACTGTTAGTCTGCAAAAATATCACCCTGAAGTTCTGAATCTATCATGCACTACACTGGCACAGAAAACCTATCTTTAAAAATTCCTAACAGTCTTTGATCTCAAAATTTTACCACTATCCCACAGAACACACCCTGTCTCTGCTTGCTACTTTTCCCGAAATCATTGGGCTAATAATAGAAAGGAAATTCTGAGTTACTGTGGACCAAGTCCTGAGGACCTTACTCAGGTTTTTACTCAGACCCAACTCACATAGTTTCCCTTGAATGGACAAGAACTAGTCAGCTTGTGTTAAATCAGAGTGAAGATCACAGGATTTTCCTGGAGTTATTCACTTAGTTTTCACTTCCTGAGGTGCTGAATCACACATGAAATAGATCACATCCTACATAAAAATAACAACATTCATTTTTCCTGGAGAGACATGGATTTGACGGATGGACCACTCAGTGCAAAAGGAGCTAGCTGGATGGCCACACTCAAAGAGTTGTGGTCAACGGCTCAATGTCCAAGTGGAAACCAGTGATGAGTGGTGCTCCTCAGGGGTCAGTACTGGAACCAGTGCTGTTTAACATCTTTGTCAGCGACATGGGCAGTGGGATTGAGTGCACCCTCACAAGTCTGCTGACGATGCCAAGCTGTGTGGCACAGTCAATGTGTGCCATCCAGAGGGACCTGGACAGGCTTGAGAGATGAGCCTATGCAGACCTCATGAAATTCAACAAGGCCAAGTGCATGGTACTGCATGTGGGTTGGGGCAGTCCCATGGACAAATACAGGCTGGACAGAAAATGGATTAAAAGCAGCCCTGCCAAGAAGGACTTGGGGGTGTTGGTCGATGAGAAGCTCAACATGAGCCGGTAATGAGCACACACAGCCCAGAAAGCCATCCGCATCCAGGGCTGCATCAAGTGTGGCCAGCAGGTCAAGGGAGGTGATTCTGCCCCTCTACTCTGCTCTCATGAGACCCCACTTCAAGTACTGTGTCCAGCTCTAGAGTCCCCAGCATAAGAAGGACACGGACCTGTTGGAACAGGTCTAGAGGAGGGCCACAAAGATGATCAGAGGGCTGGAGCACCTCTCCTATAAAGAATGGGCTGATAGAGGTGGGGGTGTTGAGCCTGGAGAAGAGAAGGCTCTGGCGAGACCTTATTCTGTCAAGTACTTTAAGGGGGCCTACAGGAAAGATGGGGGGGAACCTTAATCAGGGTCCATGGGTCCTGATGGGATGCACCCACAAGTGCTGAGGGAGGTGGCAGAAGTCACTGCTGGGCCACTCTCCATCATCTTTGAAAGGTCCTGGAGAACAGGCAAGGTGCCTGAGGACTGGAGGAAAGCCAGCGTCACTCCAGTCTTCAAAAAGGGCAAGAAGGAAGACTCAGGAAACTACAGGCCAGTCAGCCTCACCTCCATCCCTGGAAAGATGATGGAACAGCTTGTTCTGGGTGTCATCTCAAAGCATGTGGAGGAAAAGAAAGCCATCAGAAGTACTCAACATGGATTCAGCAAAGGGAAATCATGTCTGACTAATCTGATAGCTTTCTGTGATGGAATGACTGGATGGATAGATGAGGGGAGGGCAGTAGATGTGGTCTACCTTGACTTAAGCAAGGCGTTCGACACAGTCTCCCACAGCATCCTCATGGGGAAGCTTAGGAAGAGTGGGCTTGATGAATGGACAGTAAGGTGGATAGATAACTGGTTGAAAGACAGAGCTCAGAGGGTCGTGATTAGGGGCACAGAGTCTAGTTGGAGGTCAGTGACGAGTGGTGCTCCCCAGGGGTCAGTACTGGGTCCTCTTCGATATATTCAGCAATGACCTGGATGAGGGGATAGAGTGCACCCTCAGCAAGTTTGCTGATGACACAAAGCTGTGGGGGGTGGCTGACACACCGGAAGGCTGTGCTGCTATACAGAGAGACCTGGACAGGCTGGAGAGTTGGGCAAAGAGGAACCTTATGAAATTCAATAAGGGCAAGTGTAGAGTGCTGCACCTGGGGAGGAATAACCCCATGCACCAGTACAGGTTGGGGGCTGACCTGCTGGAGAGCAGCTCAGCTGAAAGACACCTGGGAGTCCTGGTGGACAACAGGATGAGCATGAGCCAGCAATGTGCCCTTGTGGCCAAGAAGGCCAATGGCATCCTGGGGTGCATCAAGGAGAGTGTGGCCAGCAGGTAGAGGGAGGTCATCCTCCCCCTCTACTCTGCCTTGGTGAGGCCACACCTGGAGTACTGTGTCCAGTTCTGGGCTCCCCGGCTCAAGAAGGACAGGGAACTGCTGGAGAGGGTGCAGCAGAGAGCTACCAAGATGATGAGGGGACTGGAACACCTCTCTTATGAAGAAAGGCTGAGGGACTTGGGTCTTTTTAGTCTGGAGAAGAGATGACTGAGGGGGGATCTTATCAACACTTATAAATACTTAAAGGGTGGGTGTCAGGAGGATGGGGCCAGGCTCTTTTCAGTGGTGCCCGGGGACAGGACAAGAGGTAATGGGCACAAACTTGAGCATAGGAAGTTCCACCTAAACATGAGAAGGAACTTTACTTTGAGGGTGGCAGAGCACTGGCACAGGCCGCCCAGAGAGGTGGTGGAGCCTCCATCTCTGGAGACATTCAAAACCCACCTGGATGAGTTCTTGTGCAACCTGCTGTAGGAGACCCTGCTTTAGTAAGAGGGTTGGACTAGATGATCTCCAGAGGTCCCTTCCAACGCTACCATTCTGTGATTCTGGGAGTGTATTCTCAATAGGATGAGGGGTAACAGATTTAAATTGAAAGAGGGTAGATTTAGAAGAGATATTAAGAATCAATTCTTTACTGTGAGGGTGGTTAGACACTGGGACACATTACACAAAGAAGTTGTGGATGCCCCTTCCCTGGAAGTGTTCAAGGCCAGGTTGGATGGCGCTTTGAGCAGCCTGGTCTAGTGGGAGGTGTCCCTGCCTGTGGCAGGGGGGTTGGAGCTAAATGATCTTTAAGGTCTCTTCCAATTCAAACCATTCTATTATTCTATGATTCCTAATCCATCAAAAAAGTGGTACTTAGTTTGCTTGCTTATACCTAGAAGGGGTTAGCAGTTTTCAGATAAATGCAGTTTTCAGATAAATACAGTTTTGATGAAAAACAAGCTCAAAAAATCATTCTCAGTATCTCAGGGTTTCTGGAAGCTGAGTTTTCTTGACCTTGTAGCAAGCGTGTGTGTACTGGGAACCAGCTACTGCAGGTAGCTGGTCAAGATCAGCAGCTAAAGAGAACAGCAGCAGCCAGTTACCAACTTCAGGATTTGGTAGGCACACCAAGATATGCATTATTTTCCTCATCGTTCCAAGACAAGGTCTGTCATCCTACTTGAACAATGACCAGAGAGAGGGATCAGGTAGGGGTTTGTTCTGAAAAACTTAGGTATTCTTCCAGTATATTTGGTCTTTTCTCACACTTTACTGAAGATGATATCATGTGTAATTGCTGGCTTGCAGACATTTGGTAATGTAAATTAATTTCATAATAATAATTAAATGATGAATGAATAAATGAAGTATTGGGTAGGACTCCAGCATCTGGCAGGTGTCCAGGTGTCACATAAGAAAGATGTACAAACAAATTAGGATGAAGATGATGAAGATTTAAAAAAAGGAAGCATTTTTGTCTTAGTAGTACAGAACAAAACGATGAACTCAAAAGCTTTACATTTAGCAGAAGGAATTGATGGAGTCATTGAAGATGTATCAACAGGGAGGAAGGCTGAAGTTCATGGTGCAAAACATCAAATACAGACCAAAGATATGATCAGATCACAAAAGAATAACTCTCTATGATACATTTTCAGAGATGATTGATTATTAATATTGGAGAATAATAATTGCATGGTACACCCTGTGTCCTTGGAGGTTACGGTACCAGATGGATCAGGGGTCCATGAATGATTCTTTCATGAGTGATCATACTCTAAACTGTGGCAAAGATAATCGTTGTTTCTCATACTGCAAAAAAAAAGTAGCAGGAGGAATGAGCCGTATTATCTGTTGTATAGTATCAGTTTTATGCCAGCAAAGTTTCAAAAAACTTATGTATAAAACTTGTGTAAGGTGTTGAAAGTCAGGCCTGATGTATCTACCCCTCTTGTATGAAAATCAATATTAGCAAGGTTTTCCAGCCGTTATGGTGCCTGTACAAGCTGCTTTTCTTGGACCACTCTTGGGCTGCACAGGATCACTGCAGAGGAGGAGGGGAGCAACTGTTCAGATCTGCCCCGAGGCCTGGACTCTGTTCCCCAGTCAGCACCATGCCCTGATTTACAACCTGATCCAGGAGTCCTACCTACAATGCAGCTATATCAACACCTGCATCCCGTGGAAAACAAATATTTTTTAAGGTGAGATTGTTGGGTACAAATAAGCTGCAAAGCATAAAGCTGGCTCGGAGCCAGGCCCAACAAGGGCATTAGGCCCTGCAACGCTTGGCGTTGCTAGTTCCAGAATGAACTATTAAAGGGATCATTAAAACGACATGTAAAATCAGCCTGTTACTGTGAGGTGCTAAGTGCTTCCATTGAAAAGCTTTAAGGGAGCTGAGCCTTCTCTGCATCTTGTAAGATTGGACCCATATTTTCTAAAAATGCGATGAAATGATGCATTTTTATTTTACATCTTGACAAATCAATTTCCTGAATGAGTGGTGAGTTCACAGAAGGGGCAGCACATGTTGCATTCCATTAAAAAGAATTTACTAACCATTTTTCTTTCTCTTTTTTAACTGATGTATATGGCATGCTGAGAACACTGAAAATTAATGTTAATTTATTTATTTTTAAAAATAAGGAAATGAGGCTGAGCAGCATGGAGAGAAAGTCTGGAAAGTGTGAAAGTATGTTCTGTATTCATTGCTTTCTATAGGTACTATTTTTGTTTCACTCGATAATCTCAAAGGGACACCAAATAAATTGGGGGTGACTGAGCTATTAAAATCGCTTATTTAATGGCTTCTCTCTTACTAGGGGGAAAACTTTTTCAGTCTGTTTAGACTGAAACAATCTAGGTGGAAAAAATCTGGTCCCATAGATTTGTTTTGGTGACAGTTATAAAACCCTCTGTCTCAGCTGTTTCATTTTGATCTTATTTAATTACATTTTCATCAAGATGAACATGACAACTTCAGTGGACCATCTCTGGATAAAATACAGATTAAAATGTAATCATCCTCACACACAAAATGATTTCAGGTTCAATGGTTGTCTATCAGATAGTATCTAACTTTGGTTTCTACCATAATCCAAATAGTGATCATACCGCCAAAGTAGACATTCGCTTAAATATTTCCCTCCTTAGGGAAATGCTTTGGTCTCTCTTTATGAACAAAAATGCCTAAGCTGGCTTGAAAAAAGGGCCTGGAGAAGCTCTGTACAGAGATGCTAATACAAGGTGGAAGGAGGCTCACTGTAGAGTGAGGAAAGACAAGGAGGAGACAAGCCACATTTTTAGCACAGGGGAAGTCAGTGAAAGGGATCGAAGGAAAGAAGAAGCTCATCTGGAAAAGAAAGTGCAGCTGGACCCTTGGAGAAGGCAGAGGATCCTCGGGTTTCTGGCCTGGAGGGATGAGGAAATTAAGCACACAGTTTTGTCTTGCTGCAAGCTCCCAGTTAGGAGTGTGGCGGAGGCTGAAATTCTGACCCTTTGGAGTCAGGAGGGCTAAGAGTGCCCAGTGACCTCATCTGCTTTTCCAGCATCTGAAGTGGCGTTTTTCTTTTAGCTTAGCTGGTACATAATCAATCCCTATATTTGGGAAATAGGTGGATCCTACCTCAGGTTACCTTTTATAAATGTACTGTAATCTCTGGAGTTATTGTGTCTTGTAAATATTTTATGCTTAGAAAAAGCAGATCAGCTCTTTCAGAGAATCCCAAATGTGACCGCTAGACTTTCATTAGCTGAAGAACATGGATTTACTAGGTGCTAACTAATAAGATGACTGAGTAGTTCCACTGAAAGATCAAATAAGAGTAAATACTTAATGTGCTTCTGTTGATATGCTGGGTTTCCCAACCTACAAAAACACAAAGTGGAACCGTTTTTCATATTGCTGCAATTTCTATAATCATTCTGCTATAGTTTGTCTTTTCAAGTACAGCCAGATTATCTTTTCAAAGATAACCAGTAATCTGAATACAATGTACAACGTCAGCTTTCCAAACTAAAGTGGATGGAATTGTAAACTTCAGGAATTTTCCAAACCAGAAAGACAGGATGGAAATACAACCTCGAAATCTGAGAAAGTTAATAAGGTTTAGCTTAGTAGGAAATATTTTATTACCATAGGGAGATTTAAAATCACTTCAGAAAAATAGAAGTGCGGGAGTCATTTCTCTTTTAAAAAATATGTCACAGTCAGTAGTCATGAAAAAGATGATTTATTGCAGGATTCTATGCCTAAGTTGTAGGTGTTTAACTGCAAGCATGTGCTTACGTGCTTTTCCAAATAGGAGAGTATTTAAGCAAGTGCTTAAGTTCAGTATTGAACTAGATCCTTAAAGGTCTAAGAGGACACCCCTCAGGCCTGTATTCACCCACCTACCTTCAACCACTTGTCTGAGACATACCTAAAATAGGAGCCTTGTCATCCTACTCTCTCTCTACGGGGAGATTTATTGAATATAGATGGAGTTTAGGGCCAACTATCCTCCACAGTTAAATTCTTATGTTCAGTGGGATGAATCCAGCCTAATCCTGAACTGAATCTAATCTAAATGAATGGCCGTTTTGCTTTCAAGCCACCTCATTAGGAAACGTGGGAGGAGAAAGACAAAGTCTGCAGTATGCCATGAAATCACCCAACAAATATGAAAACAGCAGAAGGATGAGGCAGTCACCAACAGTTAAAGCATTTATCTGGGAAATGAGAAAACAGGAATAAAATTCTACCTGAGGGGATTCAAAACTTCCTGCTTTTTATTTCCCAGAAGATGGTCTTAGCCGCTGCAGCAAAGGCTATGGTAAAGCCAGGATAAGGCCACAATACATTCTTCCTCGAAAAGCTATGTCATTGTTTAAAGAAGAATCCAGTCTTTATAAGTCAAAGAGAAAATAAAGAGACATCTGGTTATTGTGTTGTTCTGTGATTAGAACAGTCCTCTATAAGGGAAGTTGGGAATTCTCATCCTTGCTGGCCACGCTCATTATGCTTTTTAAAATTTAGTGAGTCTTTATTGGAAAACTAGTCCCTCTCTACTAGGGATGGAAGTACTGATGCCCTGAATTCTGCATTCAATCTATTTGTTGTTCACATATTGTACATTTTTTTTAAAGGTAGCATGTAACAAAAGGGTTTGTATCTAAACGTGACTTAACTGCCTACATGTAAAATTAAGAAACTAAAGGTCATATAAGATGCAAATGGAAAAGTTTATGTTTGACTGTGGCTTGAGTGAAATGCTACATCCTTTGTAAATCTGGTCACTGATTATCATATGGTTATCATATGTTAAAGCAATAAGAAATTAACAAAATGCACCATGTGAATGTTGGAGTAGTGGAGCCGTCAGAACCTCTGTTAAACCTGTAGCTCTCTGGAAAATTGGGATGTAGTTGGAACAAGTTGAAACAGACCATTCATCCTGTGTCTCTGAAATACGAGTGACAGTCAAGACAATGAAATTCAGAAAACAGCCTATTGTTACAACAGCTGGTCCTGAAGCACTTGGTTTTAATAGTTTTCAGTCATCTAAGGCTAGTCATGAAAAGGTAATAAGAAGATTCACAGAAACAAGAATCTTATCTAAGAGATGATGCAGGAGGAGGGCAAAACCAACATAGCAATTTGTGACTGATCTGAGGCTGAAAAGCTTGCAATATGAACAGGCAGCTCCCTGATAGAAAACAGGTCACAGGAACCTGGAAGAAGAGGGAGAGGGGAAGAAAAAAGCATGTGAAGAAGCTAGAAATCATTATTAACAGAACAATTAGAGTTTGACAGGCAGCAAAAGCTCTAGCTTGAGAATGAAATTCACTGAAGGTGGACGTTGTCCGACACTTCAGTGAGAAGTTTCAAACCACCGCAAGAAAGTGGAGTATGAATAGGAAAAGTCCCATCAGAATTGGGAACAGAACTAAAGAGCCAAAAGTTCAGCAACTCGTATAAAGGAAAGATCCTCTTACACTAAGACAGTCTATGTTGTTTATTGCTGTGGGAGTCATGCAACAAAAAACACTACTGGAGTGTATATATTTGCTAGCCCTTTAGACTAAAAAAGAGACAAATCTCTGACTATCTTTACATCTCAAGAATTAGATATATTAAATGTGACAATTTTCGTCTACCTATGAGAGGAGATATATTGGGGAACATGCATAATGCCAAATAGCTTTCAACAGGGTGCCCTAAGAAAAACAGAAGATATTTGTTCACACTCAACAGTCCTTTTGAGAAATATTGTTTCTGCGGACTACCATTTGGGTTGTTTCCAGCCCCTGAGGGCTTTGACTGCAAAATGTAACATTTTTTGTTGGTATGGAGGATACAAAAGACTATAAAGATGATGTTTAACTATGGGAAGAAAAAGTTGTACAGCATAACCAGAAGCTTTGAAAAAGATGGAGCATTTGGGATAAATCTAAAGAAGTAGAAATGTAACTTCTGTGTGAAGACAATAATGCCTCACTGTGTGGGTAAGACAGTAATGTAAGAAAGTGTTCAGGTAGGTCACATCAAAGTTGAGGCCATCAATAGCAAGCATGTCTTAATAGATGTGAAACTAGTATAAAATTCTTTGAAATTACGATTTATGTAAACACGCTTAGTCTCACAGCCTAAACTGACTACTTGGGAATGCTACAGTGCAAAGCTATTCAACTGATATGGGAAATTGAGGCAAAGAGGCCTGGTCCTAAAATATAACGACATGAGGAGCAACACTACAACCTTAGGAGATCCTGCAAGTGGGCTATTGTCTTGGCCTTCATATAACAGCACGCTGAAACTGGCAAACAGTGTTTTATTCATCACAGATTCTGAGAACAATTATTCATCTGCTCAAATAGAGGGGAGTTTGGCCTTGGTCAACGGTATAAAAAGTGTCATGCTTTTGTTTATGTGAAGGTACTGGTAATTAAAATTGCCTATAAAGTTGTTCTCAAGACTAAAAAGAGCCCCAGAAATACCCACCCCACAGGAAATACTCTTTCAGTTACAAATGGCTGATTTGCAGAACAACGTGACAGTCACAGGCTCACTTTCTAGAGGAGGACTTGACAGAAGTGATGGGATCAACATTCAGCAAGAAATGGTTTATCGACCTTTTTATTTGAAAGCGTGCAGCCTCTATCTGAAATTGAAACAAGGTCACTGCTGACTTCACAGCATATAAAAGGCAATTATGGCAAAAGACACATATCCTGTGTCATAAAATATGATTTGGTATCTGAACATGCTTTGTGACAATAGCGCTGTGACTGGGGGGCAAAATGAACATGGACAGAAGTAGTGACCAGTGAGATGTCTTGCAGTCTTATGAAATTGGCACCTTAGACAGATATGAACTGTGGGCAAACAGTGACATGTTTTCCACCTGTCTTAACAGGGAAAACTAAGGTATGATGACAAAAGTTGAGGGATTAGAGACACAAGACATGAAAGCGAAAAACAAAACCAGTGTCACCTTCTGAAAGCAATGGTCTTCATTCGTGGGGGAACCTCAGTGAGCCTAGACCGCCTCACAGAACAATTGAACATCTTCAGTAAGTTTAAGCATGTGCAATGGGGTGTTTAGAAATGCTGTTTTTCAAGTGATATTATTCTGCACTTTGACTTAACAGACACCAGGCCTTTAAAACAGCGCGAGTCGGGCACTGTGAAGCTCTCAGCATTGTTTGGCAAAAGCAGTTAGACCCAGGTACAGAATAAATGGGTTTTATGAAACATTCAAGCCAGAAGTTCAGACCAGTCTCTGAACGACTTGCTGTGTGTCAGTGGATGTGAAGACATTACCCAGGCAGGAGAAGGTCCGAAGCCTGCCATTATCATGAGATATCTTCTTAGTGACTCCAGAAGTCACTGGGCTGTGGATCAGAAGGACTTTGTCTACCTCCGTCCTTCTCAGTGCTGCCCAGCGCCTACTACTTGTTGCAGCCATTGGCGCTGGTGGGTGTGTAGCCCCATTTCACAAGGCACAGCTGGAGTGCCAGCAGCTCTGGCAGCTGCGTCTCTAATAGTACTTCCACATGCCCCTGTGCAGCGTCAGTAAATAAACCTGCCAACATGCGAGAGAGGTTAAAAAAAATAATCTTTGTATTTGGATCTTGTTGGGGTGGTAAAAATGAGTTCATTTGCTTTTCAGGCCCTCTCGCACCAGCAACATACACATACGAAACATACCACTTCCCAGTTTCCAGGCTTGGGGCTATTGTGCTCTGCCCAAACCCCTTCCAGAGGAACTGGAGGGTCACCAGAAGCACTTTGTACAATGGCCCCTTTTTCCCTTAAAGTTGATCCGTAGCCCCAGACTACCCAGTTTGCAACTTATGCAGGGACAGTCTGAGGAGTTTGCCTCTCTGATCGGCTTTGTTTTAAAGATTAAGCCCCACACTCTGTTTCGCTTGGGCATTCTGTAAGCGGGGGGTATGTGGGTAATAGGAAAACATCACATTGAAGGAAGTGAAAACACCGATCAGGAATAAACGAATATGACCCGCACGGGGAAACCTTACCAAAAGCACGGGAGTAGCAAATCCTTAGCTGGATGCTTTTTCCTCCTTGTTATCTATCGTCAGAGCTAAGTGGAAGCTGGCAAGCACAAACAATTGTTTGGGCATAAACATAACTTCAGCTATAACAATTTTCATTTACTTGGATAGCTGTCACGTTACAGTTATACGTGTTCTTCGTGAACCAGACATGCACACAGGGAAAAGGAGGCAGAGAATTGCAATTCCTAAGGCTAGAGGCACTTTAAGAATAAAAGGCTTAATGTTTCAGATTTTATGTATTCCAAAACCCTCTACAAACAAACATAGCTAAAACCGTAGCACAAATACTTCTACTTCCTCCCAGCTTTATATTACAGCTTTCAGCTTATGGAAACATTTTCCCAAGTTTGCTTCAAATATTCCTTCAGAAACTTTTTAATAGTCTAATGAAATCTTAAGAGGAGGGGGTGGGCAGGCAATTACTCCAGCCCCTGTTGTTAAAAAACACCCTTTGTGTGGAATTTGGGTGAGTCCCTCCCCAGAGGTGCAGAATGCAATAAAGATAAGAAGGACTACACCTTGCAGCGCAGACCCGTGGGGTTGTACGAAGGGGGCTGCACACTTACCAGCTGTCTGCTCCAGTCCCTTTCTGGAGAACAGCTGGAAATGCATTCTCCAGAGATTGCATCTGGCTGGATTCCCCTGCACTCAAATCCCATTGATCTGGTTCCGTTCTAGCCGTCTGTACTCGCAGTTCAAAGAACAGCGAGGCCTGTAAAGAAATTACTGCCATATTGTTCAATCGGCCACAGTGAGCAATATATAGGATTATAATTAGGAACACATTAAGGGAAACAGCTCAGTGGAGATAAGCTGTTTGACTGCGTACGCTTTTTGATGAGGGCTTAGTGCCAATCCCAGAATAAAAAAGATTAAATGTTTGTTACCAATCCTTTTGAACTGCTGGCAGAACATGTGGTAAAGCATTTTTGATTCAAATTAAAAGCATCCTAGGATAAAAATAACCCTGTTCTGTTAGACCTTTCCAAGTGAAACCATTTGTAGGCTGATTTATTGTCTTTTCCTTCACCTCCTTCCACCAGCGTGATTAACATATGCATTTCTGAATCACATGTAAGCCTGGACAGGTATTTGTCTTGTTACACATCTGTGTAACAAATGGCAATACAAATTGTATACAGAACAGATGTAGATTTTCAAAGTCGCAGCAAATTGTATTTGACCAAGCACATAGATAAAAGTTTTATTGCAATTTATTGTTTCTTTCCGGTGGAGGCAGTCTTATGAAGAGTCACCAGTCTGCAGGTGACAATACTGATGCAAAGCCCACTGCAGATAAAGCAGACGTTTGTAATCAGGGAAAAACCTGTAGGAAGTGAAACACAGCCAAAGAAGAAAGCAAATCTCCACGTGAAGTGAAATGCTTATCGCTGCGCTCTGTGGTGTCTAATTTATATATTTGGGAGATGTTGTTTTTAGGATTCTTTTTTCAGCCTCTAGAAGATTTTGAACTGGCGCCAAGTATACCAGAGAGACTGGAATTTGACAGATTCATGCCATGTTCGTGGAGCCTCCCACACTTAGACAGGTTTATGATGTTACTGCATGTAAATTACCAGGGCTCAGGGATAGAGCTACGTTCTCACTCACATCCCCCCTACACACAGAAATATCCTTTTTTACATCCTTTATAAGCTCCATTTTTAGTGAGCTGGTTAAAGATACACCATTGGATAGGTACTGGCTGCCTTGACCAGGAAATATATGTACTAACATTAACAGAAACATCCACAACTGTTCAGCTCCATTGTAGAAACAGAGGTTAAAAAAAAAAAAAATCATGAAATTTGTAACAAGAAGATGGATTTAAGAGGCTAAAAACATAAAATGATCTTACATTCAGAGCAGTATTTCTTCTTCTGGGAAATCCAGTCTAATCATACTAAATGCTTTTAAGCAGTACTATTTTTTACAACATGTGGAACTTCATATAATTGCCTCAGTTCCCATCTACTCGGGATTTAGGGAATTTGTACTAAGTCTAACATACCATAGGAACACATTTGTACCAAGTAAAGAGCAGTCATTTCGCACACGATGTGGTCAGGAAATGGCAGCCTGTCGTGAGGACAGATTTCCAGGCAGTCTCTGATCCAAGTAGCTGACTGCTTTCGGCCCGGGGGAATCCCAGGTGACGTCTCTGTAGATAGACAGAAGTCCCCCTCCGTTTAAGACAGGCGTCCTATTCTCCACGCTGCGCCCTCAGCTGTTGTGCTGTACCTGAGGGATGTTTGTAAAGCTGCTTCTCCCCCCTCTCCATCGCTGCCACTGTGTGTGCAACCCTTGCCCTTTTCCTCCAAAGGTGACTCACTTTTAGCTTCAGCTGTTGCAATCCCGTCTTTGACAGACCCAGCTCATTCATTCCTCATGGAAAACCCGACTGAATTCATTACAAGATTTCACTGAAGGGATGCAGTCAAAGGACCGCGGGAACTGGCAAGTGTTTTCTGAAATCTGCCAATTGCTTTGAGACCACCGGTTGCAAGTCGCAGTAGACAACATGAAATTATTATTTTAAGATGTGAAATAAAATATATGGGACCTAGATTGAAAAGGAACAGTCATGTTAATGAAATATTCACTGTAGTAGATGCTTATGGTAATCGTATTCAAGCTTTAGGCCAAAGCTCTCGTTAATTGCTGGCAGAGACGGTGCCAAACTCGGTCAGAAACTCCAGAGCAACAGAACAGGGCGTATCAGGCTGGGGTCTGGCCTGGGTCCCAAACACAGAGAAGGACCATTTTGGTAGCCGAATTCAGGAATCGAGACCCATCCTACCAACAGCATCTTTAATTCCCGGGCCAAGAGGCGTTCTTTTGCCTGGAGGTGGGATCCTGATTCTCCACTTCCTGCTGCCGTCTTTTTGAAATAAAGCCTTTGTTACCCACGTAGTTCCTTTGAAGGTACAAACAATCCAGGCTGCTGTTCCTCTCAAAAGCATGTGTCTGTTGGGAAGCGTTAAGAGAAATAATCACCCAGACAAACTGATGCTGATTTGATTCACCTGATGTGCTAGCATTAGTCATGTTTTGGGGACTAACATGATTAGAAAGGAATGCAGTAAACAAGTAATATTAAAAAATTCACATGCCATATATCCGGAATCGCAGTAAAGTTAATAATGAAAATAAAATTCAACAGCCACTGGTAATGTTGCTGCAATTGTAACATGGAGAGAAATAATGATAACAGAAAGATTAGATGGGCCTCTTACAAAAATAATTTAAAAAAAAACAACAAACAAACAGAAAAAAAAGTGGAGATTGAAATCTCAAAGGAGGAAAAGAAGAACAGAGAATGGAGCTAGTACTAACCCAGTAAAGCTCTTTTGAAAATGCCATTAAAAAATTTGAATTGAACTTTTTGGGTTTTTTGAGAAATTTTTTTTAAGGAAGGTGGGGAGAAGCTTTAGGGTGGAGAGTAGAAAATAAATCTTTGATTTAAGAATACCAAAATGTTGTTTAAAAAATAAAATTATTTGAGTATGTCCAATGCTAAACTACCAAAAATAAATATGGATATTAATTTTCTTCTCAGCTAGAGATCAGAAAGCTCACATTGTATTATTACATCTGGAAATTTAAATAGCAATTTCTTTTTATAAAACAATCTTAACTGAAAGGTTTAATCAGAAATTAATCTTTTTTTCATCTGCTCGTTCTTATTCGCAGCTCCCTGAAATCTTTTATTTTTTGTCCCTTCCACTAAGAAAAAGTATCCCAAAATGAGAATTGTATATCTTCATTCTCCATTTGAGAAGGCCTGGCACTTCTCCTGTTTTTTCAGAGAACAAGCTAAAAAGAAAATAAAACACCTTCAAAGCAACCACATCACACAATTTGTTTGTTTGACTTCTGAAGTGGAAGATACTTACCTACCTACATAAGGAGCCTGATTACCCATTGCTTTGCTTGCATACATGCTCACTTAAAATTATCCAAAGAATTACAAGATGAGCACCAAATACTACCAGTTCAGGTTCCCATTTGGCACCCAATTTGCACCCGCCTTTCCAAAGGAATAAAGAACTGTAGATCTGCAAAAATAAGGGCGTAACTTCACAAAAGTTTCCTTCACAAACATTTCCTTCACAAACGTTGCTCTCTCCCAGACTCTCCCTACTGCTCGTTTCCAGCTTGGCAGCTTCCCTTCAACATAATGCTCGTACGGTCATGGGTGAACACACCCCACTCCCTGAGCTGCTCTTCCCACAGACTCACAAACCAGACCACCTGCAAGACCAGTACAGGCATAAAGTGCAGCAGCTGGGTTTGGGCATGGGGAGAGAGTGTATATTAAGCTTGGTACTGGCTATCCTGGTTTCAGATGCAAGCTGACTCCTATTCAGCCTAAAAGAGTCTTTGTATCAGGATCTCCTGTTCTTCCAGTGAATAATTCTAGCTGTGTTCTTTGGGACAGCCCTCATGAGTGGCAATCTCCCCAAAGGCCATGAGCTATAAAAGAGAGCTGATGAAAGTCTCTCCCACCCCTATTTCTATCACCCCACAATACCAATGGATCTTGCCAACTGAGAACGAATTGCATTTAGATGGCTGTTTTGGAAGTTGTGGGCAACACTGCTGGTTTACAAAGTAGATGGTAGGCTTTGTGGACATGTCTTCTATCATGTAACATGTATTAAACTCCAGTAAGTGAACAAACGGGCCTAACCAAATGAAGAACAAATGCTAGAAAAAATCTAAAATGCTTGGAAAGTGTACTGAGGTGGTTCTGCAAGCAATTACAGATGGACAGTATTTGTCTGGAGAGGCCTCACACTGATTTTTCCTAGCTTGATTTGTGAATTTTCTCACCAGCTTTTCCTATCCTGTCTCTTTTTCAAATGAGCATCTGTAATTTTCATCCAAATGTCCTCAGAGGTGTCACTGTGCATGCCACAGTAACTGAGCCTCTTATTCAAGAGGGTTTCTGCTCTTTTTCATTCCTGCACAAACTTCGCTTTCTCCACAAGTTTTCATTACCCTTCAGAAGCACGAGAGCCAACGATAAAGTTGATCAGACCCTAAAATAGATGCAGCTGGAGAAAGGAGTTTAATCTAAGAAAACAGGGAGCATGTCTGAGCCAAGTTTGTGTTACAGTTAGTGTTGCTTTTCTTGCAAGGCAAATGTGTGTTTACAATAGCATGACTGTCAAAGGAAATACTTACAGCCAGGGAGGACCTCATGAGTCCAAGCAGGGAGGCTATTTGCATATCTGTACACACAAATTTACTAGATGTACGCTACGCATAGAGCCACAGTTTCAGAACTCTCCTCGCAAGAAAGCCTCCAAGAAAACCACGGGCACACGTGCGTGCCTTTGGCCAGATCTCCCTGCAGCTCCTGCCTGCCCAAGGCTGGTGGACATTGAGCAAGAGCCAGGTTTTAACTTAGCTCCTCTCCAGAGCAAAGAATGGCATCTTCAGTGGCACTTACTCAGGAAAAGTCTGTGGGAGGCAGAGCATTTCTGAGATGCTGTGCCACAATTTCCTTCCTGTTTCCCATTTGCTCCCAAATGCTACTAACTTACTGCAGGCTTACGTCAGCATTGCACAACTTCCCTGTCAGCACTGGCTCAGATGCTCTAGGCAGTCAATAAGGAAGTAGAGGCCACGTTCACCCCTTCCTTCCCAGTCCACCATATCCCACCTGCTCTCTGTCCACCTGCTCTCAGCAGACCACTGACCGAGGGGCATCAATTCTCCTACACCTGACTCTTTCACTTGGGTAATCCAAACCACCGTCCAGCAGCAATTCCATGAAGGATGTTATGTAAAACTTTTCCTTCACCTCAGGTGCTTGTGGAAAATCAGTGGAATATGGTTTATACTACACAGTGTAACTAACTGTAGGGATTTACTGAAACATGAGGCCCTGAAGTAAAAGTCTTCCTACACGGAACCCAGATCCAATTATCTAAGCTTTTCCAGAAACAACCCCAGGACAGTATTGTTAAGAGAAGATATCCAGAATATGATAAATAAATAACTTTTAAAAATTGTGTTGAAGGAAAAAGTCCAACCCATCTGCAGGAAATGGTTCGTATAACTTGGAGAAGCCTCAGCCTTGCTGAGGAGCAGTCTTGGCAAGGTTCAGAAGTTTTTCATATTGTTGTTGGCAGGCCCCTGCCTACAACCATGATACCTTCAATTGCTGAGGTACCACACTTCAGAAAGTTTTGTTATGGCTAATTAAGCAACAGGCAGAGCAAAGCTTGTTTATTCTTTATTTTACAGGAGCGTTAATTGAGAAATAAGCAAGTGGGTTGAAATTACCAATTGGCTCAGCAGTTTCTCATGATCTCAGAAATTGCAAACAGTCTGTTCTCATTTCTCATTGACTGTAATTTTTGTTTGAATCAGAGAGCATAGTATCTATTCCATATAAGGAATTTAATATATTTAAAAGGAATAATTTATTTACTTGATATATGTTTTACATTAAAATATACACTTTGCAGATGTCATTGTCATGGAATAATTCACCCCAGAATTTGGATCACGTCTTAGACTTTCTGTTTTTCAAAAGACATTCAAGTGTCATATACACATTTTTGATAATAGCACACAAATAAAAATAGAGAATGGAGTGGAAATCTGTGTAATTACTCCATACTGGTGTCTATGCAAGGTTTACACATATGTCTAGCTTCCAAGCAGATAATTCCATATCACATATGAAAGTCTTGGTTACATGAGAAAAACCTACCTCTAGTCTAAAATATTGTTTTGCTACAATGGTAATAATAAGCTGTCATTAAACTGTACAAAGGCAAACACATTTTCATAGTAGAGGAATGACATTATAGTAGCTGTTTAATTAAAATATATCCCATGAGGCTCATGAACTTTTCTATTTTAATATTTAGACAAGAAAAGGAGGCAGATAAAATATAGCAAATTGCACCAAAAAATGTGTTGGTTGTTCTTATCATTTTCCTTGTATCAGGACCCTAAGGCACAAGCTGTACTGAAGTAATTAAAGCAGTCGCAGATACTTAGGCCACGTTATATTTTTCCAATGTATCACATTATTCAGGAGTATGTTTCGCTGTGGTTTGCACTGTATACTGTGGAAATCCTCTAAGACTTCCTATCCTGGTTTAATTTGTGTACAGATTTGCCATTAACAGATAAACTAAGATGCTGTAGACAACATATTGATGAAAATACCTGACATATTTCATTATGAAGGCCTACTGTCCCCTACCATTACTTTCAAACTTAGATATTCAGGATACATCTATAGTAGAAAATCAAACATCACTTGAACAGTTTTCTGGCACTGAGGCCAACGGGCAAGGACCAAGCTGCATTTGTATTTGTAAACTCTTCTACCTTCAAAGACATGGTGGCTACATTCACGTTGCCTTCTAGGAATGGCTGGTGGCCTGTGTGTGCTCCTAAACCATACCAAGGAATTGTTTGGTGGAGTCCTAAGTGGAATAGGCCGAAACTACACCATGGGGTGTTTAAATAATTGAATATTATAGATGATTGAATTCCAGTACCCAGGAACATTCCCTGGCATTGTTTAATTTACCAGTAGAGACAAAAACCTCAAGGAATGATTCATCTACCTTAACTGTACGTGTTTTCAGTGTAGATGCCTTCAACTGAGCTAATCACACTAAGTTGCTTTCACAGCCAAAGACTGAAGTAAATATTCTTAAAGAACAATTCATTTCACATAATTTAACTGCCTGCATTAGGATAAGATGAATCATTCTTCCCCCTCTCCCCGCCTCATTGTTAAAGAGGACTCAGGCAAATAGTTCAAATGTAGATGTCTGCCATAGATCAGATGTTTTTCTCCATGGGACCCTCCAGCAAATCAAGTTTTACTACATGGAAGTAGTACTACATTCCTTCTCAGCCCTTTCCCAGAAGCATATGCTTACATTTTATTTTTGGGACAGAAACATGACAAAAAGCAAAGCAGAAAAGTCTTTTGTTTGTTTGGCTATGTAATTACTAATAATTAAATCTTGTCTGGAAGTTACACAAAACCCCAGTATCCCTGGATTCCCAGTCAACCTATGTCAATAGACGACAAAACAGATATTTTAACAGACCAACTCAAACCTTTCCAAAGCTGCCCACTTTCCTGAAAAATACATCACAAGCAATTAGGAAAGAGATTAGAGTTCAGGGGGTGTCATTAAATCAATTTCCAACTGATAATGCGAAATCACAATGCATTCAGTGGCTGGTGATTGCTGGGAATCAACCTGATTCAGTTGGTGGGAATCTGTGCTTTGACTGATCAAACTATTAAGTCTGCATTGTCAGCTCTCTTCTTGCGACTCTCCTCAATCTTGTTCAAAAAGCATGAGTAGATTTATGCATTATTTATCTTGCACTAAAGAGTGCAGTTTATGTAAACTTACAAAAAGAAATAGTGACACTTTCTTTCCCCAAAAGCTTGAAAATTAAAGACAGACAAAACCAAACTGTCTGGCAAAGGGTAGGAGAATGTGACTGCAGATTTATTTGGACCAATACAGCACTAGAGGCACTTTTTATGGTGTTTTTTTTTTTTTTAAAAGTGCTGGATTTAACACTGCTTTATTTCAACGTCATGTCTCTGTAAATCTGGTAGAATCCATGGAATGCAAGTGGAAGAAAAAGAAACAAAACCTACAGTAATCAACCTGTACATGGAAAAAAATCTGTATTTTCAAGGGTGATCTGTGAGGGAATTACCCTCTCTTTCCAGAGATACAAAGACAGATGAGTTGCTTGTTCTTGATTTTCAAAAGTGTCAAACATACACCTGCTAGTAGTTACATTCCTTTAAGGTGTCCTTAAAAATGCAGGTTGTGTTGTTCCATTCATAAGATTTTTGGAAAGAAGGATCATTAAAGAATAAGGCAAAAATATTATGAGTGGTAGTATAACAGCAAAGCAAGAAAATAGCAGAAAAACCATTTTCACCATTTTCTCACTACATAAACTCCATATCAATTTGCTTATAAATGGGATTAATTTTCTCTTGCAGAGAGAAATCTCACAGGAATCTCATGATACACTTTTCCTGTTAAGCTTATAACTATAGGAAAAAATCTGTATGTTGAAAATTGGCTAGTGGTTTGGGCTTTCCCTCACAGAACTTAAGAATGCTTAATTTTAAGAGACCAAATCCTTAATGTTCTCTAAAAGCCAGGAATATTGCTGACAATTTCAAAATAATTGAGAAAGAGATCACTCAGACTGGGCAGCTCCTGGCAATCCTACCTGCAGAAGAGGTGCCATTTCTTTCTGGAAAAGAACAATCCGAGAGGACTAAGGTGCAGTAAGATCTAAAGGGTTATTTTCATTGTCAGCTGTCTAAAAGACAAGTGCAAAGGCAAGAAAGACAGCTTGCTCACAGAGAAGGTGGAGTGACAGGCATAAAATGATGGAGTGTTTTGTTTGTTTAGTTTTTTTAAAACATTTTCCAAACCGGTATAGACAATGCCCAGCTAAGCATAACAGCACCTGACGTTTAGTGTGCAGACTAAGAACGGCATTCATAGTTCTGAGTTAGGTGCTCACCTGCATTAAACTCCAGACTTGAGGGATGCTGGTGCTTAAAGTAGGAGATAGGAAGAGTCAAGCCAGGTAGTAGCAACATTTAGGAATGAAGCATGTTTGAGACCTTGTCTCTCCCATACACATAGAAGCATCTTTTCACAGATGATATAAAAACCTTCATGAAACTGGGTTTCACAGAGCTTGAAATCTCCCATACTTGGAGGTAAGAATGAGGTTCCCCTCATTACGCATCTGGAAAGTTTCTTCTTAAACACATGGGCAGAGCAATGAGTTGTGCTCGGACTTTTGCAGTTACTTAGTAGATAGAGCACCAGATGTGTAAGAACCTGAAAGGAGGCTCTAGAGCAGTGGGTGTTGGTTTCTTCTTCCAAGTAACAAGTGATAGGACAAGAAGAAACAGCCTCAAGTTGTGCCAGGGAGGTTTAGATTGGATATCGTAAAAAATTTCTTCACCAAGAGGGTTGTCAAGCATTGGAACAGGCTGCCCAGGGGAGCGGCTGAGTCAGCATCCCTGGAGGTATTAAAAAGGCATGTAGAGGTGGCTCTCAGGGACATGGGTTAGTGGTGGACTTGGCAGTCCTAGGTTAATGGTTGGATTCGAGGATCTTAAAGGTCTTTTCCAACCTAAATGATTTTGTGATTCTGTGACATGCGCATTCCTTACCTTTACTAAGCTGCTGCATCGCCTGATGAATTAATGCATTCAACTTGTTAAATTATTGTAAGTCCTTGCTACAAGATCTTGCAAGTGCATAGATTAGTTATTTCAGCAACATGAGATGGAGACTATCTGAACACCTTGTTGAATGTGTTGTTTTGCCTGTATTTTGTCTGCAATAATCTTAATTGCTACATATATTTCTTAATTAACATAGTTTATCTTAATTTATTGGCTGTAATGCCAATGTCATCCCTTCTGGATGACACAAAATACTCACTTTGCTCCTTGTATCACATTTATTTTGTGTTCAGTCTAAATCCTGTTCTCACTGGCGAAAGACCTTACACCTAATGCTTTTTTTCTAGAAATCTCAGGGAATAGTTTTCATAAAGTTTTCCAGGCCTGTTTTTTTGAAATGAAGACTCATCATTGCTGTCTAGCCTGTGTTTGCTTTTATATTTAATTTAAACTAAATCAGATCAGGATCTGCTATAATTAGAACTTCCATTATCTCTTTACCACGTGCCAAAACAAAACTGATAAAAGCATTACCTCCTGTTGGTTCAGTGACTAGTGAAGAAAAGTTCCAGCCCTCAAACACAGTTATATCAGGACACTATAAATATAACGTACAAATATTTTTCAGATTATTTATGTGAAATTAAGCTTCCCATAATAGCACAATTCTGGCAATATTTCTATCTCTTAAACCATTAAGGAAACTGATTTCTGACATAAAATGTCACCACCAGTTACACTTTCAGGGGGTAAAAAAAGCTAGGTTTAAATTAGCTTAATCTTGAATTTGTAAAACTCGGTGGTAAAAGCTGCAAAAAGTGATATTCTTGAGAGATTGAAAGACTTACCCAACTTCCTTTTTTTTTGTTTTGGTTTGGGTTTTTTGGTAAAAAACTCATCAAGGAAAGGTGGTTCTGTAGCATTTTCTGTTTCTACTTACTGGCCTGGCTCAAACCAGGAATTTTAAAAGTGACTACAGAACAAAAAACAGTCAAGAAAGGTTATGTCAGCTTTTTTAAAAACCAAAGTACTGATTCATTGGAAACACACGTTGAGTTCCACACAGTTGTTTAAGTCAGTTCTTTTTTTTGTTTAAACTTATTCACCCATTCCAGATTTGACAAAGACTCTGTCAGTAGTGTCATCAGGGAAAGTGGTCTCTGGCAGGTTCAGCTCTGGTGGTAAGGTTAGTGGATAGAGTTTGCTAGCAAAGTCGAGCACTCGCCAACCCACACTGACCACATGTGATGAGTTTCCAGCAAAAAACCCTTTAGCATGATGAATCCAGGCTGATGAGGGTTTTTTCTGCCCTTGTGAAGGCCGGAGGAAAACTCCTAGTGACAGGGGAATCTTGGGGACAGGCTCGCCAACAACTGTGATTAGAGAATTTAAAGACTTCGGAATTTAAGACATGAGAACAAAATGATTTGTTCTCTTGTGTAATTACCCAATAGCATTTTTTGAGTAAATTAGGCCTCTAAAGCCATGCTTAAGCTTGTTCTAAGTGTCCCTTCATTTTACATATAAAATACCTTGCAAGGCTAAGGCTGTCATTACATCTATTGTTGTTGTATTGCTACTTTCCATTATTGCAGTAATTTACCCATACCAGCTAAACATGGAATTCCATGTTTGAATAATTCAAGTGGTCAGTTGTAAAAATGCTTAATATATATATATATATGCATTTTTACAACTGACCACTTGAATTATATGCATATATATGTGCATATATAAAATGCATATATCTATACATTCAAACAGTGTACAGATTTTCATGGCAATAAGGATATTAATAATTTTTGAATTGGTTTTAATGCTGGGGGAATGGCTGCAGTAGAGAAATGAGGCACTCAGACTCCCTGATGACTATATTGAGACCTGCTTTTTCTGCTCTACATGTGACTCAAGAATCCAGTAGAATTTCTCACTGATACTGTTGTATGTTCAGATAACTATTTTGCCTTCAGACCGCTCATTTTACAAGCAGGTAGATGTTTCTAAGCACTTGGTCATATATAAAATTATATTCACAGCATGTATTGGAAATACCATAGGAAATATTAATTTCACACTGCATGAATTGGAAATATAGGAAATATTATATCGTACTGCTTTGTAATCAATATGATAGTCTCGAGAAAACTTTTTCCCTGCACTTATCTCCTGTCCTCCATGTAAATGTTTGCTGGGCCACCTGCATCCTGGTAGCAGAACTCCTAGAGGTGCTGGCTGAGGAGTGTGGAAGGGCTGCTCTCTGGCTCCAAGTCCATCCTCAGTTTGGCAAGCCTGCTTAAATACTGCTGCAGTCAAATGGGACTATTCAGAGGTTAAAATCAAGCATGTGCTTAAGTACTTTGGCAAACCGTAGTATTGTCCATGGAACTCACTCCAGATATTAACAGCAGACCTGACGATATCCAGTTGGACAGTTTTTTAAGCTTTTACTGCGTGAAAAAATATTGATTCTGTCTGACCTTTTTTCAATTTAGATTTGCAGGCAGAACTTTTATAGTTCATCACTGGATGGGAATGTTAATGATGAGAAAAAAATTAATCTTTTTTTCCAGCTGCTGGAAAGAGTTGGATGTTTTGTATTAATCAGTCAAGTGTCAGTATGAGGCATACAATAAAAATAATAAATATGCTTCTCCAGCCGTCTCTTCTTAGCCATCTCTGGGACCTGTGTGGTTCTCTTAAGAGTTCATTGATTGAGGTCAGATCACTGGCATAGTTTTCTGTGGAGAAATACAAATATAGTTTTTCCTTTTAAGCCCTTAAGCCTAACAGTATGGACAGAGAAGACACAACAGTCTCCTAAGTGCTAGAGATTTTGTTCTGAAATTGACAACATCTCTATTTTCATTCATTTAGTATTATTCAGTCTTTTGAAACAGTGAAATAAGATCTATTGAAATAGGTATTTTTATTTATGAAAAAAAAAGAATTATTTTTTCATCATGGAAGTTTATGTACAAATTGGAAAGGGGTTTGATCAGCAGTTGAGAAGATAAACACCTGAAATAATGCTATTTGTTGTGTTTGCAAAGACAGGAACTTAATCTTTAAATGACAATAAAAAACACATGAAAACCCAAAAAGGAAGGAAGAGAAAATCTATGGCCACCTAACAGATATCCCTTCTTCCATCCACCAATCCGTAACTTTAGAAAGACCACAGACACAGTGCCCACAGATCACGCACTTGTGACTCTGCTCCTTACACCTGCGAATTTCTTTTATTTTTTTTCAGCTCCCCCCAAAAAAATGCCTTATCCCTTCAGGAACAAAGATCCAAAAAACCAAAAAAATAAAACTACTGGGCATCGGTAGCTTTCTAAAGAGAAGTTGCGGTGAGAAGAGCAAGACAAGTTAGAATGCCAGTCTATGATGTACAGTACAAAAGTGGTGGTGAGTACTTATGGTTGTTATCTGCCACTAGGGGCTTAACGTTACTTTTTGGGCTTCTCTGTGTTTCTGTCAAGTATCTGTGAAGCAATTTCACTTGACTGCTAGCTAAGGTAGTATATACTTTCGGTATAACATTTTTTGGTGTCACAGTGCATACCACAAATTGTCAAAACTACATAGGAATAGATTCCTCTGTCTTTCTAAAGTTATTATTTCTAGAGATCAAGTTAATTCAGTTAAATTTGGTAGCCTGTATTTCTGAGCTTCAGTTTTAGACTTTGTATTGAGTACTGTGTGAAATTACATCTTGCAGCCAAATCTGCAAATAAGCTGAAGTCATAAAGAAAATATCAGACATAGCAGTTGTGAGACACAGGAGCACTACACATAAAATGAATGCGCGGTGCCCCGGCTCGGGGGGACCGGCGGTGGGGTGTTCTCAGTGGAGGGCCCGCGCCGCTGAAACCTGCTTCCTTTGGCCTTCCGCCAGAGCCCCAGTTTGGCGAAATTCAGAGCGCGATGTAAGGCCTGTCTGTTCAGCGGGGCGGTTAAAATACCGTTGGATTATTCTTAGCAATAGGATACGGTTTGGGGAGTTGGTTTTATTTATTTATTTATTTATTTTGTTGTTTATAAGATCCTTGATTATAAAGAGTTCTATATTTTTCTGATGTTTAGGATTGTCACTCAAGAAGTGTGGTGCAGATGCATGGTTGCGGGAGGCCAATATTGATTAATTAGATTTGCTTCATTTTCAATCAGGCATTGCACACTTGAATGAGAGTACAATAAAATCATGCTCTAAACCATAGATTCAGGATGACTATTTCCTTCTTAGTAGAGAGCATAATTTTTAATCAACTTTCCCTCATTTCAAATACAGACCATCCTCTCAGGCATGTCACCTTACATTTAGCAAATTAATCACACGTTTTCCAATTTGAAGTTATCTGACTTCTTGCCAATCTGGGCTGAGATTACTTCCTGAGCTATTGACAGTTTAGGAGGTTTTTGCTGCTGTTGTTTTTTTAAAACCTGCTGTGCTGGAGGGAAATGAAGTCTTGACTTTGATGTTCTTAGTGCCTTTACAGCTGTAGCATTGGACCATCTGTGCCCCCTCAGGTTTCCCTCAGAGAAGTGCATTGGGATACAGCTAGTAGTCTTTCAGGATGGGATGTCTCTAGGTGAAGAGTGTGGCTGAGGAGCCTCACAGCCATCAGATCCTGGCTGACAAGACATTGCCCATTAGGGCTACTGGAATTAACTCAAAATGTCCGGTGCTAATTTATAGTTTGCTTTGTTGCCTTGATCGTAAGAGCATCTAGATGGTTAAAAGCAAGACTTTTCAATTTTTCTCTCAGAGTAAGCCACCTGGCCTCTTTTGAACTTACTTCATGGCCATATGACAAGGCCCCTCCTCTGTTACGTGAATTGTCTTTGTTATTGAGACGAGCAACTAATGAAGCCCGGTTTCCTATAGATTTGTGTCTTCTGTTCCATACAGCGGAATACCCCTAGTTCCCTCCCAAATCCTCCACTTTCTAACCTGCTAGAAAGGAAGAATAACCTTTTATTATGGCTGAATCCTGTATGTGTTGGTTAGCTAGCTATTTATGCAAATGGGGTTCGATCAGATAGTAGTCGCATCTTGACTTCTGAACATCCGTACAGGAAAGAGAAGATCCCTCTACACATTCTCCTCAAATAGGACCCTAACAGGTTCTCTCTTTTCCAGATGGTTAATATTGATTAAACTCAGGAGACTTCTATCAAAAAGTGGCCAACATATTTTTACAGTTTAAGAGGGGCTGACAATAGACAGAAAGATGGAAGGCTATGCAGACAGTATAATAACATACACCTGGCTTCTTTGGGAAATGAGGGGGAAAATAGTCCTAAAGCTAGACATTCACATATTCTGGCCAAAAAATTTTTGAAGAAAACTTTTAATGGATAAAAGGTACGTCAGGTAAAAAAAGTGTAGGCTACTTAAAACCCTGTCTTCTGCCAAAGATAATTCCAGTGGAAAATTTTGATCAAGTTATTTTTTTCTTTCCATATTATATATCCATTATGTATGCATGGAAATGTAAATCCTGTATCTTACTCTATGCATGTCTGTCAGAATCATTGTTTGTATTCCTAGCTGACGCTGTTTTTTTCTTAATGTAAGGATTCAACTACTTGCAAGCACAAGCTTATGCCATCTCTATTTAAATTTAGAAAACAACTTCTTAAAAATTACAAATAAAATAATGTTAATTCATAAATGGGTTGATTTAAAATGGAGATTTTAAGAAATATGCTATTGCATTTCATGCCTTTGTGCCTTTTTTTCCCTAATAAATTCACTTAGTAACATACCAGTACTTGACTTCCTGAGTACCAAAAATGGTAGGACATGGTGGCCCTTTTAAATTAAAAGAGCAAATATTCATAAGGCCAGAAGGGATCATTAGGCTTATTTATTTTGCACAACTGCATAACATAGATCGTATACTTTTAAGAAGTACTTTTGACATCAAGTCCATGACTATAGGCTGAAAGCGTACCTTTTAGACCTGAACTTGATTCAAGTGCTTTAACTGTCACAGGATCCAGAACTTCCTAGGGAAGGTGTTGCAGAGGTTATTTGCTTCAGCTTCTACTTTGCAACCATCACAAATCTTTTGCTGGTGAGATATGTACAGACTCTACTTTTTAAATTACCCATTTCACTAGGCATTTTCATAACAGATGGTCAAGAGAAGATAATGCATGTTTTGCAAGAAGGAGTGGGAAACGTGCCAGGGAATGTAGAGCATGAAAAAGGGAGAGAATGTCAAAGACAATGTAGGTTGAGAGACATCTGAAGATAAGGGAATCTACAGGAAGAAGGAAGAAATATATGACCATTTCAGTTACTTTTCACTGTTCTGGAGAAGAAAAACAGTTGTAAATCCAATTCAGCAAGCCAATCCATTCCATAGGCTTTGCACTAGTGATAAGTAAACACTCAAAGAAGCCCACAACATCTGAACAACTACATCACCCAGGCAACACCAGGAGTGGGTGAAGCAAATAAGAAAAGAACCATTGTTAAAAAATCAGCCTGGTTTAATCTGGAACAACAAACACTGAAATGCCCAAATCATACTTTTTCCCATGATATGAATTATGGGGTGGACTTAACACAATTTAAGTAGTATTCACATCCAAAGACTGGAATAAGTTTGGATTTCTTGAAAATTTCCTTTCAGTTCTCATGATTCCTAGCTTTAGTACCCTTGCTTTCAAGTTCACCCGACCACAGTTTTATCAGTCAATGGTTCCTTGGTTCAAAAATGCCATTTTTAAACCAAACTATTACAGGCAAATGTGTTAATTCCAAAAATAACTAGGTTGTCTCTGTGGCAGCTTATCCACTCTCTGATTCCTGGGCTGTTGGTGTAACTGACCATTTGGGTGCGCACCAATATGATGCCCATGGCTGTGATGCTCTGTAGCTATCTATGATGTGCAGTTACCAAGCCAGGATATCTCAGGTATGCAACCAGGTTTTTTTGAAAAATCCCATTTCCATTTTTCTGCATTTTATTTATCATATCACTTCAAATATCATGATATTTCAAATGTACAGTTCTGAATGTTTTTAACCATGCTAGAAAGTTTGGTTCTTGTCCACTCCTAAGCCTAACATAGTATTCCTGTATTTTTTTGCCTTAAACTGCTGTTATGAATCGTCAGCTTCCTTTCCATTTTAACCTACTTTTGACAAAGAAATAGAAATACGAGGAACTGGGAAGATGAAAGACAGAGAAAGTGCGCTATATATTAGATGAGTGGGAAACACTCTTTCTTTGATGGCAAAGACTGATGTTCTAGGGCAAATCCAAGATGAATTGATATAGTCCAAGCACTGAAAATTGCTATTGATTTTATATTCTATATCCTTTTACAAACTATTCAAATTTTGCTTCTCAGCCCAGATCTATTTCTATTATAGCTGTGAAGCACTGAGCTCCCTCTTGTGACTAGCACCTGAACATTATTCTAATTTTGGGAATACACATCCTGTATACTCCTGAGAGAGGCAGAACTGTTTCAGGTACCAGATTCCATCAGCCCAACTCTACTTCCATTTATTAATGTTGTTTAAAAATGACAACGGTGGTTGTCTGGAAAGAATGCACACTTAGTCTTCCTCATTTTTGGTAAATCACCCTTTGTATAGCTAGTCTTTCAAAGACCAAAATGGATCTCCTCAAAAATCTCCATTTCTATTGATGGATCTGTGTCTTCATGGAAATTAATTGAACATCCCTTAGTGACTGATGATGCAATAAACACGATATAGATAGCTGATAATCAAATGAAAACTAAATATAAATGTACCAACCATAGAGCCAGGAAATACAATCCATCATATCTGACAGCAATTTCCTTTCAGAGTTGTAAGGTTGTATTTCTTTATTTACATTTAGTGATTCAGGTGAAATGGTTCATTAACATAGGTACAGTCATTTCTGTATGATCTGTGTTGCATGCGTATAGCTTATTCCAAGATGGTACTAGGAGTAACGTTTATACCTATGTAACTATAAACACAGTATGTTTGCACTAATATATCAAGAACAATCAACTTTAATTTGATACAGATACATTGATAGAAATGTTTTGTATAGAAATGACCCTCAATAGAAGACACTACATGAGAAAAAGTCTGAAGTGTACAGAACAAGAGGAATCCAGGTCAATATGCTCTTGTTTAGCATTCTGACCTGGAACGTGATTTCTTTGAGATTGTTTCTTGATGGATGAGAAAAAATAAGTAACACCCGCCCGTACAAAAATCTGAGTTATGTGATCATATGTGAGAAGCTAATATCTGTGAATAAGGTAATCTGTTGGTTTCCTATTGTTTCCCATCTCTTTGCATTTAAGAGAGAGCTATAAAGGGGTAAATTTTAAACCCTTTTAAGTAAAACAAAAAAACAACAAAGGAACAACTTAAAGATATATTGCTTAATAAAATTATTTGTAAGAGCATTCATTTTCACCTCTTCTAAATTCTAATATTAACTGGTACCAAAAACTCCACGCTGCCGTTCTTAACGTGCTCAGTTAATGTGAATCCCATCATCTGGCAGTCTAAAAATAGGACTATGCTTACAACTGCTACCATTGCTAAGGGCCCCAAATCTAGCACTGAATATAAATCTCCCATTTTCTTGTACTATTGCAAGACCCAGCTTTATTGCATCTAATGCACAGGTAGGCACATGTGGCTGTGACAAAGCAAATGTCTTTGCTAATCTTGTTATCCACAGATGCAGTAATATATTTTTCCAGGCAGGAGAAAAACACGTACCCTGGACTCTACAGTCCTTACTCATACTAATCTACTGCTGAAGTGGACTGGAGCTTTGAACAGTGTAGAGTTACAGTTTAATGAATGCCGGTTCTTCTGTATAGGAGAAATTCATATGCTTTCATACTCTCTCAGCTTCATTTCCTTCCAAGGCTCATTAATTTTTAAAAGAGCTAGCTTTCTTACCCTTGCCTCCTAGTAGGTGGTGTTGCACTAGCATAAATATGAGGGTATTTATATTTTTAGCTGGGAGAAGAGGAAAGGAGTATGATAAAGCTCAGTTGCTCAGCCAAAGAGGTTTGGCTAAGTATCCACATTAAGTCCAAGGAAAATGTCAATAGATTTCATGGTGGTCACTGGCTTGCCTAAATTGGCTGCATAACATTTTTGTTATTGTGCAGCAGGCATGTACGCTTGTAACTTCACAGGACCCTAGCAATTTGTCTGGACTCAGATGCCGTGCTTGTCACAATCCAGCCACACGGTGAAGGAAGAAATGGTCTTTTCCTTTTTCAGAATCTCAGGTTTATCCACTGCAACTTACGGACCCTTTCAGCAGAGTGGAGCATGTGATAAATAATGCATTCATTCTGATGTGTTCAAGTTATTGAGTGTGGAGGTGTTTGGGTTTTTTTAAATAAAGTATTTTAAATTATGCCAGAAAAGTTGGCAACTTAAATGTTGGAAGATTCACCCAAAATAATAGGAAAAAATTGCTTTGCGTCTGCAAAATGTTATTAAATATTTCACAGGCTCTTTGGTTCAGCGTACTTTGTCAAAAGCCAGAACTCTACAAATCCAACTGGTATTATGGATCACAAGGTTCTCATTAAATAGACTAGTATACTAAGCTGAGTTTTACTTGGGCAAAATTAGGGAAGGACTGCAGTATTTGTTTTTTCTTGCTCCTTTGTGAGAACGGCACTGTGTGTGCTTTGGTGTGACACAATACATTGTCAGCAATAATCTTTGGGTTTGTTAGATGAAGCAAACCATATTTTGTCTGCTGCAGGGCATCTCAGGAAACTTTTCCTGGACATAATTAGGCAAAAGAAGACATTTATCAGAGGTTAGGACTCCTTGAAAGATGCCTACAAGCTCATGTGAAGTTTAAAGCAAGTTTAATTCAAATTTGAATCTTCGCAGCGTGGATCACTGCAGCTGTAGGCAACCTTTATGCTGATACAAGTAGGAAGGGAGAAGGAAATCTCCTTGCGTCCCACTGCATTCACGCGTAGGTTAGAGGCACAAGGGCAATTCTCGTGCCACCTGAGTGACCATGAACCTTTCAAAATATTAGATACAGAACACTTTATGTTTGGGGCTTTCGAAAGAGCTGAAAATCTTCAGTTATGGAAAAATCCATGAACATGAACCGTAAAACTTATTCATAAAATAGACCCTGAAAACCAATTGTTCATCTGATATAGCTAATCCTGAAAGCACCTCCAGTCCATAATTGCTGATTTGTCACCTGGAAGGCTCCATATACTGACATTTCTTCTTTTGATTTTATATGTAATATTCAAACTTCTGACACTGCTTAGCTGTATGGTGGGGACTTGCTAATAAAGAGCTCTAGAAGGTCATTTCTGACTGTGGCTAATAAAAGCAGAAGAGAATGAAAAGGAATTGGTCGTGTCCCTGACCCATGACCAAAATCATATCACACAGGCATGGTGCTCAGCTCTCCTGCTCCCTGGGCAAGCACTCTTACTGATGGGTTGTTGCATAGAGAGTGGGCAGCGTCAGTTATGGTGCCTCCTCTACCTGTATTTTAAAAAGAATTGCTAAGCTCTGCTTTACTTTTTCAAAGAATTGAGATAGGTAGCTGTTCTCAGGAAAGGACTTAGTTTTCGGGTGGATAGAGGCAGCTGTTGGCTGACACGGCAAAGGTATCTTAGCTCTGGAAAGGGCTACGATAACTTGAAGTCAGTGAGCTTAGGCAGTTCTTTCTGCAAATGCTATTTTGAAGCATCTTTCTCTTCCTCCAGACTGTTTAGGAAGCCTAACTGAAAGAGCGTGCATTTTATTTTCGTTCAGGAGCCAGGACAAGATTCAGAGAGTTTTTAAAGCTCATGCTTTAATGACACCGAGATGGAGATAAGTGCTTAAATGCCTGTCTTTATTGAATGCACCCCTTAACCCCAAAGGGATGTAGGAACACAAATTCCTCCAGGCCTTTTTTTTAAATTCCCTTCCCTTTCCTGTCTGAATGGGATCTGCTCTCCTAAATGGGGACTGACTTTTGAAAATCTCATCCATAAAATGCCCATTATTGTGGAAAACTTTGCGCAGCCGTCGGAGAGAATTTTCAGTTGTGTAAGCCAACCCAAACTGAATGTGGCAGGGTTCATTCGGAGCACTACCCCTGAGTATATTTTTCAGTAAGTAGGTAAATTAGCCGCGCACGCATGCACAGCACAACTTCCTTCCGAACATTCAGCTGTCATTAAAACCACTGCTGTTATTTAAAAAACGTCTGAGCATGTAAGATGTGCAGTTTTCAAGGGCTCATAACTCAACTGAATCAAAACCAGTTTTCACCAAGCTGCTCCAAGGCTTCTGGGTGGAAAAGGTTTCCTTACTGAGTGCCATTGTTTCCAGTTATTTCATCCTGCTAGGTGTCTGAAAAAGAAAGTCACAAGAATTTGTATTTGTATAAGAACTTTCACTCTCTCATTCAAAAATATAGCACCGAGGATAAGCTTAGCAGGAGTAAGAAGGATTAGGCATTTATGTGGATAATGAGAACATCCATGATTACATCAGGGGGGTGAATAGGATGAAAACACTGCAGCGACCAGCCCCCTCCTGGAATTTTTTAACATTTGTTTAAAAATTTTACAGGAGAAAAACTCCTATAATGGTGTAAACAAAGGGAGAGGGTTAATCAGACATGGATTAAATAAAAGTCACCCACCTAAGCACATTGATTGCAGAGATTAAAAGCACCATCACCTTTCATCTATCTTGTTTACCTCCCAAGCACCCTCTGGCTTTTGTGTGGCATTTTGGTTTCCATGGCCACTGAAGGTTCCTTCCTATAATCAAAAACGACCTCCTGTTATAAAAGACTCAGAGCCTTTGCTCAGCAGGCCATTTCCCCCTTTTATTATTCTTTTCTCTTGCCTTCAGGGAAAGCTTTGTGTGAGCAGGACAGAGCACTTGGTTGGTTGGCGGTTGACCTCAGTTGCACACAATGAGCTCTGAGTGCTACCTGAAATGTGTGACAAAGAGGGAAGGGTCACTGGCTTAGAGCATTACAAGGGCATGGGCAGGCAACTGTGATGACACTTGCCAAATGTCAGCATTCACCTAATTCAGGAGGGTCCCCGCTGATTGACAGTTCCTCGCTCTTCAGCAGCTAAAGACGGAAAATACACAAGTTCATTAATTAATAACCCTGCTAGACTCCAAAGATATAAAGGCTAAAAGAAAAAAAAAAAAAAAAAAAAAAAAAAGAAAGCAGCTAGGGAGAAGGGAGCCAGCTTGGGATGAAATATGTACAAAGTATACATATATATTTTAAGAGCACGCCTCAGTAGTTTAAAGCCATTTTAACAGCCTACAGGCAAAATTTGTCATGGTATGTAGCTGAGTGCTGTGCTTGCTTAAAATGCTTTTGACAATGTGAGGAAAGCCTTTAAGCATTTGATGAAGGTAAGTTGGTTAGCAGGGCTTGGAAGCCAGTTTGCAGGTTCCAAGATAATTCCTCGGGATCCAATTAAACTGTTCAATTTTACATTCATTCCATTTTTCTAATGCGTTTAGTTAAGGGGATTTCTCCCACACATAACCCCCACACACACACCCCCCGTACTCCCAAACCAATGACTTTAAATACAGTTGTGTGTGTCTTTTTAGCTGGTTTCACCCTTTGATTGCTGAAGTGTGTTACTCTTTTTAACAAAAAAAAAAGCAGCAGCAGCTTTGAGCACATTTTTCTCTCCTGGCTACAGCAACTGTGAGATTCAATGCCGTATATCAGGATATACCTCAAAATAGGAGATTTGGTTTTGATTGCAGAGGTGTGTATGAGAGTAGTGCCTGTGGATAGCTGCTAAAGACAGCACAATGCTGATAGTTTCTTATACCGGGTACTTACTGTGTTTCTCAGATGCCAGCTGTAGGATAAGAAAACACTGAACAAAACAGGATGTAAGAACAACAGAATTCCTCTCGCATATGTGTACTCAAACTGAGGGAAATCCATCATTACCATCAGCACTACCAAATTTTCAACAAATACTATTCAAAGATGAGTTTAGCTATTATCCCAGTGTAAGAATTTGTATGATAAAGAAAGAAGCAAATGTGGGAGTTCATGCTACTTGAATAAGCACTATTTTTACATGTGAGCACAGCAGATTCTGGTGGTGTAACCTTTATACTTCCTAGCGTGGGGACGGAAATCTTTTCTGACATTTTCTGTCACATTAGTATCTTCCTTAGACGTGAACATCAATACTTTGTCATAACAAAGAATATGTTCAGCTGTCAGACTTAAAAGAAATGAAAAGCTGTCTTGCAAAAAGATCTTGAAACCATGAAGTATGTCAAAAACAAGGTGACATTGTATTATACATTTTATATGAAAATACTGCTTTTTCACTCAGTCTGAATTAGCAGCGCAAATTCCAACAGAAATCATGAGAAAATTAAGACATTCATATGCTGTAGTCCATCAAGAAACATTCGAGGCTGAAAACTGCAGCTTGTTTTCATCGTTGAAACTTTTATAGTGCAAATACAAGACACCAACATGACCAGTGAAACTCTCCTGCCACTTACGACAGCATAACCACATCTGCAGAATACTGCAGTTTAGATGGGAGTAGGCACTTTCACTACTCAGTTGTGAAGAGCATAAATTGGTCTTGTAGCTGAAAACATTTCTCCTGACAGAGGATATTGAGAACAGAGATTGCTGCCAGGAACTCCATGCTGCTGCTCGTGCAGCTTTCATCTTTGGAATGTTACGTTCAGATCTGCTTTAGATCATAAAAGAGCCATGAATTTCTCCACATCAGTGAGAATCAGGGCACAGTACGGCACAAACAGAATTTAAAGAAGAAAGAATTTCTCTTGATGAAGAAGATTTCATTACCAAAAGAGAAGGCTGGGGATTTTTTTTGGTCAGGATTGAATGACAGTAGACAGAAATATGTGACAAGAATACATGAATGGGTTAAATTTGAGCATACTGCAATGTGTATTTTTTCCCTACTGAGCAAAGAAAAAACAGAAGAAAGTAGGGCCAAAGAGGGACCCAGCTCCAACATGATTAAAATAGCCCAGTCTAAATTTTTACATACCAAAACTCTCATTGAAGTTCATACGGGAAATACAGAGTATGTCATACTTAAAACGGGTATAAATGGGCTTGTCACAAACTATGCAGTTACTTCAGAGTCTAACACCTTAAATAGTATCCAATCACATTGTTTAAACAATCTCCACGGACTGGGGATGATGTTCACCAAAGACCCAGCCAAACACCTCCTGGAAAGCTACCGCTGACATCAGTGGACTAGGGATGCCCTTTAAACGGTAATCAGTTACCTACCACCAACAAACACTAGCTAAGTTCTGCTGCTCACACCTTATTTCTGGATTCCCTTGTAGTTCCATTTTCAAATATCAGGCAGGTATTTTTCATGCTAAACAAATGCTCTCGTGAACCCTTTGCTCTAAATTATCTTCCCACAGGCAGTCGCTCAGCTTCCAGTGCCTTCAAAACCAGCTAAGCTAAAGCACCTGAATGCAAATTCAGCTTTAAAAGAATAACGTTGTACGCATCTGGAGGAAAGGTCATTTAGCAGATTGATTTGGTCACTGAACATTTTCCCTGCTGCCATCTTAAGACTTATACCTCTAATCAATTGCACTCGCTGCTCGGTGACCCCCCAGCAATACTGTTCTTCATTCCAGTGGCAGCAGTTCCCAGTCGGCTTCTGAGGCCGTGTATTGTATGCACTGCGAACAAAGCTCCTGGCAATGGGCAGTATTCTTCTTCCATCCCATCTCTATTATCTTAAAGTCATCTCTTTAAAGGAAATAAACTGCAGGTGCGTATGCCTTCCCCTCCCCTCTTTCCCTCTGCTTCTCAGGAAGGTCAGTAAATGGGATTAAAATTCTCTCACTGCACATCAGACTCTCAAAGCGAGGGAAAAGTGCACACATGCATGAGCAAGTGTGTCTGCATACACACACACACACACACACACACACACACACAAACACGCGCGCGCGTAGGAATACGCATACCCTTGTGGAATGTACCTCTTCACTTTTGTGCGCATAACAGATGCTGGTACGGGCCGTGCAATCTCTTCGCTGCTCCGCTGAAAGCAGGATTCAGCATGCAGAGCACAGTAGGATTGCCATCTTGATCCAGGCTTTTAGATGCTACAAATCAAATATGTCAAACAATAAATAACATGAAGCAGATAAGAATCTAACTTTACCCAATTCAAAAGAATATGCCAAACACTCTGACTTAGCTTTCTACAATCTTTTCAATGATTTGTTTTTAAAAAACCCAAAGCATTAAAACAGTCAGTTATTTCAAATGAAGAGCAAAGAGGAGAAACATAGAAATATGCTGACATTTCATTTTTCTAACGAGACACTCCTTTCTTCTCTGTTGGGTAAAATATATGTAGGCAAACATACCAAGTCTTAAAGTAAAAAATGACTCCAGAATCAGAGCTACATATTTCAAATTCAGTCAACAGTTCCCCATATCAAGATTTCCATCAACTTTTAATTTAAAAGTTTACCTCAGGGAAAACTTGCTCATTTCACTAATTCGTGTAATTCTATTGAAATCAATGGGACTATTTGTGTTAGTAAATTAGACTCTAATTAAGGATTTCATTCTAACTTTTTTTGCCTATTCCAGGTTAAGAACATTATCAGAAATATCTTTGAAATAAATATTTCCTTTCTGAATCATGATAACGTAGTTTCAATGAAGAAATTGTATGAGCAGATTTTGAGCTAGGGAACATCAGATGAAAACATTTTTACATAACCAAGACTGGGAAAAATGTAATTCACTTATGCGCCTTGACAAACCTGATTTGGTGACAGGGCAGCCATGTGGCATGTCTAAGTCATGCAGATGAGGTGCATGTTTGAGGAATAAGCCAAGAGGCATGTGGACAAAGACGTCGGAGGAGGCTTGAAGTCAGGCTGCTACCAGTGAAACATGCCTTCCTGAAAAGCCCAGTGAAACACCGACACTTTTTCCTGTGTTTCAGAAGTAGTCCCTTGAGTGGAAGAGAAGCTGTTGAGCTCCACTGTGGACACGTGAGATCGTGACACAGCGGGCGGCAGCATGGGCTTGGATGGGATTGCGGGACTGAAAGAGGTGATCTAAATCCGTGCTTGGGTGGACACAGAGGACAGCCCAAGCCGAGGCAGAAAGTGAAAGGAGTAGGGAGGCTCTCTTTAGTGATTAGGTCAAAGGCAAAACCTGCAAGAAAACATGGGTTTAGCAGTAAGGACCGGTTGTATCTGACTGCACGCTGATGACCTGCTCAATTAGGACAAATCACACTTCACTCTCAAAAGAAAAATTAAAGTCCTGCTGGTTCTGAGATTGGTTACAGTGGTGGATTGGTGGGTCACACAAAGTATACACACAGATGTTTATCATAAGGAGGCACAGGGTTCGAGGGCTACAGTGTGGCTCACGTGGAAACCTTGCTTACCACTCCCAGTAAGCAAGAAGTGCAAGGGGAAGGTAAGAAAGTATCATGCATCACGTCTTCCATTCCTCAGCAAGGGGATCAATATACAACTGTCTCTCAAGAAGTTATCTTCATCTCATTTCTTATCAGCAGGTGGGAAATGAAAGCCTGATCTGTCAGCATGTGGGTAATTTTTTTCCCCTTTGGAGCTTTCCTTCCAAGTCTGACATTTCTCGCAGGTATTGATGGGCAGATTTAGCTTTCAAGTATTCATTCGCTCTGTAGCAATGGGATTTGTATATTGCATCACTCAGCATCCCTTTGAGACGGCATGCAAAGAACTGGAAGTGAAAACACCTTCATTTCCTTCCCGTCATGAAGTGCAACAGAAAGATTACTGAAGAGGCTGATTATTACTGAAGTTAGAGGTTTGTCTTTTCCACATTATTTGACCAGTTTCAAAAGACGTCATCTGCCAACAGCTGGATTTCCACATAAGGAGTGTCAGAACATGCTTATTGCCTTTTTTCAGACTGTGCTCCTCTCTTGCCCAGCTGAAATTTACTGTCTGTCAGAGATGGCTTCTAGCCATGGAGAGGACCGGGTGTTCTTTCCTCCTGTCTTCTTATGGCAGTCTCGTTCACATGTCCAGTCCTTAAGAATTAGTCTGTAGAATCATAGAATCAGAGAATCTTCATGGTTGGAAAGGACCTTTGAGATCATCGAGTCCAACCACACACCAAAAAAAACCCTCCTACAATCTCTGCCACTAGAGCATGCCCTGAAGTGCCACATCTAGACGTTTCTTAAACACCTCTATGGATGGTGACTCAACCTCCTCCCTGGGCAGGCTCTTCCAGTGCCTGACCACTCTTTCAGTAAAGTAATTCTTCCTAACATCTAATCTAAACCTCCCCTGCCACAACTTCAGACCATTTCCTCTGGTCCTGTCGTTATTCACCTGGGAGAAGAGGCCAACACCCACCTCTCTCCAACCTCCTTTCAGGTAGTTGTAGAGGGCAATGAGGTCTCCCCTCAGCCTCCTCTTCTCCAAGCTGAACATGCCCAGCTCCCTCAGCCTCTCCTCATCTGACCTGGTCTCCAGACCCCTCACCAGCCTGGTAGCTCTCCTCTGGACACGCTCCAGCACTTCCATGTCCCTCTTGTACAGAGGGGCCCAGAACTGAACACAGTACAAGAAGCACCAGGGAGCAAAGAGGGCTTTTTATTCATCTGAAAGGTTTACTGGGGTTTCAAACCATCAAACCTAAGGTTCTGATAGTTAATGTCACAAGGCATGAGATATTGCAGAGTTACCTGTTGGGTGGAGAAAAATGGCATGGATTTTGGGCAGCTACTCGTAATTCCTTGGTCTCTAAACAGATTTTGTGCCTGAATAAAGTACATTTTAAGGATGAATTTGACAAGTGACATAATTTATTTTTTCCCAGTATGTTCTAGACATGCATAGTGTTGTATATCATGTGCAACTGTGATTCTGTGTAGAGTAATACCAACAACTTGAGACTGGATTCCTAGCTGTGGGAAAAAGCAGCATATGATCTGTGTGGTGAGAAACTCAGTCCATTAATTGCTTATACTGCACAATTCAAAAAAAGGCCATCCAAACTTTTATAATCCAAACAAAGAAGAAAAATCCCCTGTTATTGTCACACTATTACTTCTGTAGATCTACCAGTTCCTTTTGAGATGTTCAGTATGGTGATACACACATCATCTTCACAAGTCAGCAGGTATCTACTAATTTTAAGGACAAAATCTACTGTGTTGAAAACCATGAAGGTTCTTTGTTAACGGTTGGAATGATGGGACAAACTTCTCCCTCAGCAAGTTTGCAGATAATTCAAAATTGGGAGAAGTGGATGATACACAGATGGGTGTGCTCAGAGGGACCTTGACAAGTTGGAGAAATGAGCTGACGTGAACCTGATGCAGTTCCACAAAGGGAAGTGCAATGTCCTTCTCCTGGGTAGGAACAACGTTCATGCATCAGTACACACTGGGGGTCAATCAGATGGAAAGCAGCTCTCCAGAAGAAGACCTGGGAGTCCCGGTGGACACCACATTTGACCATGAGCCAGCTATGTGCCCTTGCAGGAAAGAAGACAAACAGCCTCCTGGGCTGCATTAGAGCATTGCCAGCACTTCAAGGGAGGTGATCCTTCGCTTCTACTCAGCACTGGAGAGACACATCTGGAATGTCTCAAAACAGCCTCAAGCCTTCTGTGATTCTGGGTCATTCTGTGAAACGAACGGTTCCTTCCGATTTAGGAATTTATGAAAATGGCCTGTGGTACTCTGCGCGCAACCCCTCAGCGATACCAGCACTGCTGTGATCTGGTATCACTGCCTCACTCTGAGCTGAGCTGTGGTGCTCCCATAGATGCTAGCCTGGCTCAATCTGATATGGTGATGCATTACATGGATTCAGCCAGGCAAATATTATCTTCTTGCCTGGGTACAATGGGCTTTTTCTCAACCTCTTCTCTGGCAGATATGGGCAAAAGAGGTCTGTTAGTCTCCTTAATCTCCTTAAGTTTGAGTTCTTTTTCTGGTATCTGTTTCCTCACTGTATATGAACCTTGAAGAGGGGAAAGGGAAGTACATCTTACCAAGGAAACACCTCCATTTCCATTTTTAGTTTACCATATGAGATATTTAGTTTCAGAGCTTGGGTAATGTACCATGTTGGCTCAGTTTATCTGGAGGTCACGGACTCTAGTTGCACTTCATTTACTCCTTAAATTGGCCAACCAGCGCTGTGGGCACAAATGAACCTCACAGCCAACTTCCCACGTGTTTTAGCATAGGACTCTCTGCCCTTGCGCATGCAGTGAAAGCAAATAGTTGCAAAAAGTTATAATCTGGGCAAACCAGATTATAACTTCACTCTGAGCGAGCCCGTTGTTTTCACTTCTATCCAGTTTTCTAGGCGCTATGAGGAGTCAGTTTTTGAAGGACTGGCACCAGGGGCTGAATTCCCATCATGCAGAACTGTCCTCCGCATGGGGTTATTTGTGGTATGTGTAAACCAGGCAGCGAGATGAAAATCAGCTTCACAGGGCATAGAGGAATGATCTGGTTCCCTTTCAAATTCATTGGATGATTCTTTATTTGCTACAAAATCTTCCTGTTCCCATATTCTTGTTTTCAGGGATTTGATTCCCTGATTTATTTGTACTTTATTACTGTACTTTAAATACATTACATTGAAATAAAGTAAGGAATTTAAACCCTTGCATTACATTTTTTATTAAATTTTCAATGAAATTTCTTGTAGTAAAATTAGCTCAATATCTCACACACAAGGATATCTGATGACTGCATAAATATTAATTAGCTAATTAAGTCTTTTGCAAGTGTTTAAATATTATTATACCAATTTTGCAGGAAGATAGTCTGAATTTGATTATACCAAAGCCAAAGAAAACTCAAAACCCTCAGATATGGTCATTTCTAAGTCCCATTTGTAATAAGCAGTTTACAGGTGAATCTAAAACGTTGGTCTTGCAACAGATTTTAAAGCAGCATTTCATATTTTGAGGAGCTCTGAAAAAAACTCTGCCAGTGTCAGGGGTTGGTCATTCAGATTTCATTGTGAACAACCTGATAACTGATTTTATTAGCAACAACACGCTTTATTGCTTATATTAGGTAGACTGTCTAAGAGCTCTGTATTCTGTGAACAGCACCTTTGATTACCTCTTCTGCTATAAATCTGAGATTTAAAAATAAAATCCATTCTAAGGAATGCCGTCTTTCTCCAGTTCCACTGTACTGTAGAGAAAAGGAAGTTCACATTCCTTCAAGCAAAGGACACTTTGCGCTCACAAAGCTGCATTTTAACGGAAAACAGCAATCCAGTCATGTGCATCCAAAGGCAAATTCTGGCTCTAGATCTTTATTTCAGAGGCACCTATCTCAAGGATGTAGTTAATTCTGGGCAAGAGGCACAATCTCAGGTATATCTTTTTCACAGCTTTTACCTTTGTGTCATTTAGGTGTACCTCTACTCAGTGTGCTGGGTGCTGCATATCCTAGTCTTTGGCACTACCGCTTCTAATTCATGGACTGGGCAACTTAGTTTCCTAACTTAAGGTTGTGTGCACCACTCTCATTTAACTAGCTAAAAGACATTATTGCACTGAGTGACGCCGCTCTTGAGTTCTTCCTGACTCTGTGTTCCTAAATCCTATTGATATAATTACTTAAGCTACTTTTGAAAATGCAAATTAGTCTCCAGAAACACTCAGGCATTCTTGAGTACTCCATCTTTGGATCATGGATCTTATGAAAATGAAGTCAAACGATCTTGGGAACGTGAAGTCAAACGATCTTGGGAACATGAAGTCAAATGCTCTAGGATACACCTAAAATTTAAAAAAAAAAAATAGTTCATGCCAATAATTCTAAAAAGTTGTTTATAAGCAGAATAATAACAAACTCATAGATTTGTATCGCTATAGGAAATAAAATAATTATAATTTAAGCATCTATTTAAAAAAGCCCTTATGAATCTGCCGGAAAATCCATCACCTGATAACGATGAAGACATTCCTGTGTGTCAGCATGAAAGTATGGTATGTTTCCAGATGCATTTTCCTTGCGTAAAAGAGAAAAAACAAACCATTTCACAGCACTTTGCCTCGCTGGACCAAATTTATCTCTGTTGTAGCCTGATGATGTCAGCGGTTACAGTGTGGATGAATACAGGTCGTTGTTTGTGCAGTTGGCAGAGGGTGCCTGTGTGGGAGGAGAAAAATGAGATCTTCTAACCCAGATTTGCAGAAAAAACATGAGTATGGGTTTAGACACATACTCCTATTAAATCTGCACCATAATTTTGTCACTGGAAGTTTCAGAACAGATGAGCTCCAAATGAAACAGAAGGAGGGTGTTTCTCCAAGCTATTTCCTGTGCTGCTGTCAGCGGTAACTGCACGACAGAGTGCGACCACGTGACGTTAGGCTTGAGATGTAAAACAAGGGAACTGGCTTTTCTTAGTGGTTTCCAGACCATGAATTCCAGCTAAGCTAGGTGTCTGGTTTCTACCCAGGACTTACCTGTCACTAATTAAAGTTAAGCAAAAAAAAAAATAAAAAAATGAAAAAAAAAAAATAAAAATTCCACGTGGACCTCTTGGCTACTTTTGATGCTCGGTCCCCCGGGGAGCAGATTAAGCCCCACACTAGTTTTCCAGTTTTTTTCAGTAAAAAGTTTCTTCTAAATCCTAAAAAACAATTGCCTAAAAAAGGATCTCAGCTCAATACAGAAAGCTACAGCACAAGTCGTATCTTCATGTTCTAATACCCCGTGGTTTTGGCATTTGCTGCGTGCCTCTGTGGGTCCCTGTTGCCGGGGACTGACCCCAGGTGTGTTAAAGGTCTTTGCTCCTTGTGGGAGATCCCACTGCTGGGCCACAGAGACACTCCCTACCACCTGCTTGACTTCCAGACCCACTGGGAATATCCCCTGTTTTTTGCTTTGGGTCTTCATTGCTCATTCAGCGATGAACGTATTTAACTTCACAGTAGCAGCTTTGAGATGCACTAAAGATTTTCCCACGGGTACCTGCAGTAGTACAAGGTGGACTACAGCAGAACAGGCGTATGACTGACACGCAGTCAGACGAAAACTGTTTCCATCAAGACAACTGAAGGAATTGCTGCATTATCACCTCCACCCAGGCTTCATTCCCCACTTTACCAGCCTCTGCAGTGCTTTGCAGGACTCCTTAGCATGAGTAGGAAACCAGAGCAGGGAGTCCTGGAAAATGAGCGAACATCTATGGCCTAGAAGTGAAACCATTGTGTGAACTGGTCTCTTTGTACACAGGACTGGAAGGAACCACTGGGCCTGGCATTTTGAAAGAAATGTAGCTTTCTCTGTCAATCATTCCCCAAAAACTGAGTCACTTGTATAAAACTGCTGTGATTTTTGGACCATATCTAATGCTTCATAATAGGTGTTGGCATCAGAAATAAGCACGTTGTCCTTATTGCTAGAAAGGGTGAATGAAAATGAAAAATATGCAAGTTGGAGGTGGATCTTGAAGTACATTAGAGTATGCTGATACATGCCAGGACAATTTCAAAACTATTCTTCCCTTTCTGAATTTATATGCTGAAAACCCCAAACCACCCCAGAAATCCCAATGTATCTGTTTTATGTATACTGCAAATAAAAGTTTGCAGGCTTCTGCCAAGGCAATTTGAGATTTCAGTTAGTATGAAATTCATATCCACAGCCCAGTAGTAAGAAGTGTAAAAGAAAACATTTCTGGCAGCCAGATTTATTTTTCATAAAGCATATATACCTTCTGCCCTCACCGTGTGTAACACACACCCCTCTTTCAGTTCAAGGGAGGAATCCCCTTCTTTCCTGCTCCCCCACTTAAGAAACAGTACACAGTAAATTTGTTTATGGCCTCCATTTTATTAATAGTGGCAATCAGAGGAGCTTTTATGGATATGCTTTGTTTGCTTCAACTCTTGCTTTGTCCTCTGAGTTGGTGGGAACCCCCGCAGAACACTCATAAATGGACAAATTTACAATCTAGCCTGTGTAAAGTGCCCACAGCAGCATCTACATCCAAGTTGTCTTTGTGCTCGTGCACCAGCTGTGATGCCAGAGGGCACGGGGTCAGAGCAGAGGGCTTCCTCTGGCTTTCTACAAACTGGGATCAGCCAACCTTCATTTATCTACGATTAAGGACTTGTTTTGGTTTCTCAGATCATGACTCCACAGAGCTGTTTGGATATTTTTAATCGAAAGACAAAGCACTTCCTCTTCCAAACTTGGTCCCTGCAAGGAGCATAACAAACTAATCATTCAGAATAATTAATTCTGTCAGAAAAATCTCTACAATTCTTACTAACGCTGAGTGTTTTGTAATCCTAATGAAAGGAAAAACCTGTCACTGTGATAATTTTCGATTGACCCATTTTCTTCAGTGGTTGGGGAGAGGGGAGTGTTGTTTGTTTTTATCTCTATGGACCATAAGCACGAAAATGATATCCATAAATCTTGCATTTCCGCCTTGTATTCCCAACTCAGCCTTCAAAGGAAACATTAGCTAGTCAAAAGAGCCTAATAAGATTGTCAAATTGATCATTTGTATATGTGTAGCAGAGTGTCTTTCAGTTACCTGTGACTTTAGTTTCAAAATATTCCCAGGACAGGGAAACGTTACTTTACCCCATTTGTAAACGGGAATCTGAGATGGAGAAAATATAAGCAGCTTGCCAAGGCCATGGAGGTAGTCCTTGCAAAGCCGAGGACTGGAATCCAAATCCTGACCGCTCTAGCCTAGCATTTGAAAGCACAGCCCCCCTCTGGGTTTTAACGTAATATAAGAAGTTTAGGATTGAGAAACCATTTCCAAAGCAAGTTTTTAGAGAAACTGTGGAAAACAAAATATTAGTTTCCTACATTTGCCTAATATTGTAAACACCTCAACGAGGTGTAAGCACCTCAGCGAGGAAGCTGTCAAGCAAACACAAACAAAACAAAAAAGCACTTAACAGGAAAAATTCCCTAAGTTTTAGAGATTTTTTCATATTGTCATGCTTTGAGGTCATCCATTTCTTCTGTATTTGACAGCCGAAAGTTAAATGTGGCAGACAGTTGCATTTCTCATTACTGGAGACAGAATGGTATAGGAAATTTGTTCTTTAATATGCAGCCTTTTATTTCTAGGTCACTAATTTGAATCGATCCCTGATCAATGGTGACTGAAAGGCATTCATATCCGGCAGCTGTTCTGTGGTCTGTGTTAAATGAGGGAGCATCCTAGTTGTTTCCCAGCAGTAGCCCCTCTCTAGCACTACCAGAACAAGCTGGCAGCATTCAGAGAGAAGCCACGGACTGATTGCACATGGCACTTGCAGATATCTGAAAAGTCATTAACCTATTTTTGTCCTGGGGTTTTTTTTTGGTTTTTTTTTGGTTTTTTTTTAAGGAGGGTATTTTTTTTTCCAAATCATCCATATTTTTTCACAGTGGGCTTTTTCAATATTAAATGGGATCGTCTTGCTGCTTTTGTATAAATGCATTCTGCTGCATTCAACATCATGACTGCAGTTGTGATGCTACCAGCAGTGGTCAGAGGCTGGTCCTTTACACGCACAACAGGGAGTGCCAAAACAACAAGGGTAGGTAGTTTCTGTAAGTGGGATTCATAACCTTTAACTTCAACCATCTACAAGTCTTATATCTAATGTCACCCGTTTGGTCTAAATGAATCATCTAGTCTGCCACTGTACTCCGAAACTCTCAATTAAAAGATGCATCCAGAGATGCTTTGTCCATACCAAGGATAGGTGTTAGTTGGTTACAGAAAAATTCCACCCTAATTCTTCAACATTTTTTACATTCCCTTCTGTATTAGCTGCAGAAACGCTCTATCTCTGTACAGAATACACTGGCTTTGTTTATAAAGATGCATCTATATTGTCTAGCAGACATTATTGTTGAGAAAGGCAAATTTAATTGCTAGATTCATATTTTCCAGGCACCAGATTCCTGGTGAGTAGGTGAAGATGATGAAATACAGTGAGGTTTGTTGCTATTTTTTTTTTTTTCTAAATTTCTCCCACCACTCTGACATGACCTCCCAAAAGGTTGGCATACGGTATACAATGCACAATACTTCTACTCCCAAAATATCTCTGCTTTGAACAATGCCTTCCGCAAATTACTTTCTGTCTCTGGCAGTGTGCTGAAGCCTAATCATTCATCCACCCACAAAAAAATTCTACCCTTTATTACCATCCTTTCTTCCCCTTTTCCAAACATGTTAATACCTGCTGAACAGAAACAACACTAAAAACCATAACAACTGTCTAGGGCCACTAGTTCGCCAGCATAATGAGTTGTTGAGTTTTTATTTTAGCATTTTGATAACAATACCATGTAGCCAAATTGTCTGGTAGCATTAAAAAATTGTCAGAGGAAGTGTGTAACTTGGCTGTAAAAATTCACTGAAACTTGGCATAAGGGACCTTAGAGCAGAAGCAAGTTTGCTTTACAAAATATAAAATCCTTCTTTCGAATTCTTTCCGTGACCTTAAAAGCAACTTTTATTGTTTTCAAAGAGACAGGTTGCAAGCCTGTAAACGATGATGTGTCTAACTATGCTTGTGAAAAGAAAACAGGGAGAATGAGAACAGAAACTTAAAGTGCCTTCATGATTTCATGTAGAAACAAGTTTGTTTTTAAATAACATTTTAAGGAATGTCAATAGGCATTAAATTCACAGCATCAAAGTTCATTCAAAATATTGCATGTGAAATGCGTTTCATTTTTACATTTTGGTTTTCCTATTTTTCTTAAAGCCACATTTTCTACAATCCTGGGGAATCTAAGGGGAGATATATGGTAATTACTTAGTCTCTGTAGGTGAACGGGAAAACTAAAATAAGGAGAAAATTTTGTTCTCCACTGTACCCATATAAACATGGGTTATTTATACTTCGAGTTGATGGAGTTACTCTTGATGTAGCTTTGTGTGATGGAGAAGGTTATTACTAAAGATTACTATTTGCACTACCAAAGCAAACTAGAAACCTTAGTCAGGAATGAGGACCCAATTGCTCTAGGAATTGTACTAATGACAACAAAAAAGGAAGATTTCAGAGGTCTGAGTGCTTACGCTAGATGGAATCAGACAGTCTGATGGGAGAGCTGAAGGAAACTATGTAGTAGCACCGGTCAATGGAATAGACTTTTTGAGGTCAGAAAACAAAGCATGCGTTTATAGGGATTTCCTCCTGCACCTGGGTGGAAAGAAAGAGGAAAAATTGGAAATGCGTGTCTGAAAACTGAAAAGGAGATGATGGAAACTGATATCACAGCCCAAATGGAGGTAGAAGTCGGCCTTTTAGTACTAATTATGGTGTCATTTCAGTGGGAAAAGGGAAAAGTAGTGTATTTTTTACAGTGGAGAAGGAGGAGACAGTGCAAAGGGACAAAAAGAGTTATGACAAACTCAAGGCAACAGATGGGGATAACGATCTTGACAGCAGCAGTCCAAATAGATATGAAGAGACCGTGGCTCCATTTGTCAGGAACAAAAACACAGGATACTGTAGTAACCGAGACACGTGACTGCAACACCCACAATGAGTCTGGATAAGAGTTTTAGCTGTATGGATGAGAATAAAAGGCCCACGCTTGTGACACAGTGCAAAAAGTGTTAGGAAGACGTAGACATATTCTGGAAACGAGGACCGTCAGAGACATGATCTGTAGAGCATGTCACTCTCTGGAGCTAGGAGGCAGGCCAGATGGTTTAGTTAGTTGTTCACAGTGATCAAAAAGAAGAGGCTGTGGGGCACGCTTGAGGACATGGGTGTAATTGTTGCAGCCAGGCAGGTCGTGGACTGACTGACGAATAGGGGAGGGAGAGCAAAGGAGAGACTGCAGAGGAAAGGGGGAAAGAGTAACAGGGAGGTAGGAGCTCCGGCTGGAAGCCAGCTTCTGATGCCCTGCTCATCCCAAGCAGTGTTTCAGCCCCCTGCCCCTCAGGTACTATTTATGCTCACACTAAGTACGGTACCGCTCATCACACTCACAGCACTTTTAGATGTGCACAAGTGGCAAAATCTGCTCATTAGTGCTCTGCAAGACAGGTCATTCACTAAAGGCCTGGTTTTGACACTTTTTTTTTTTTTAACATGTTTCTGGGAGTACCTATATATCCTGAAAATTACTACCTGGCACAGCTTTGGACTTTGTAAGATTTCTTTCTTATGCTCTTACGCTCTACCTCACTATCTCACTAGTGAGACAACTCAGAACTAGCGCATTAGCCCTTATAACTCTCTGTATCTTTTTCAGAATACGCCACTCTACTAAAAATCCAGTATTTTAAAACATCTGATTGTAACCAATCACATCTTTACTGATGGACTACCTTCTGTCAAGAAATGAAAAAACCCAACACATATTAAACATGCCAAATATGCTGAGATTTCAGGTTACGTTTAGCTGAACTCATTTGGAACCTCCAATTTCAGCCAGAGCCCTACTGGTTGTACCCTTTTTCTCTCTGCCTATCCAGAGATGTTTCCTCTCCTCAGACTGATTTTAAATATCTGGGGTTTGCATTTGCATATAAATGCAGATGGATTATGCATATAAAGCTATGATTTTGGCACTCAAACATGTGTCAAACCAAAATATTTTTAAGCCAGATGCTCATATACATGCACGTTTTTCCTGGCTCTAACAGGAAGAATATTCTTTTAACGTGCCTCACTGGTGTCCTTAATATATACTGATATATACACTGGTGTTCTTAATACACACTTGTTTCTAAAGAATGAAAATTCTTTCTCTGCCTCATTTATATGAAAGGGCTTTTATTGATTAAAGTCACATTTATTCTAATGTTTTAGGGATTTGGGGGTTTTATTCTTTCACTGTTTTTTTAGTTATTCCCTTAGTGAAATCTCCCCCCCCCCCTTTTTTTTTTCTTTGCATGTGATAAATCAAGTTACTTTTTCACTCTGGACTCCATTATGGGATCACAGTGGCTATACAAACCACACGGAGTTAAGCAAACAAAGGAATTTTTTCATTTTCTCTTTCATTCAATAAAGTTCCATTTTCTGTCACCCTGCAACCTTTTGACCCGCGTCCTAATGGCACTGGTCACTCAAGGGCAAAAGTTCAGCTGTAGGTTAAGTCTGTATGTGTTTGCGCCGGGCAGGGAGACGGTAGGTTCTCGCTTCCTCCCATCGCTCCCCAAACCACCGACCTCCGCCCTGCTGTGAGCTCCCCCCCGGCCAGGCTCCAGCCCTCCCTCTGTGAAGGAGGTAAGGAAGGCTGGGAGGAAGCTTTTTCCCCAGCCATTTGTTTTTCTTGCAGCTGTCAACAACAACAAAAAAAATATTTTCTTATTTTCTCGCTCTGGGGGTAGCAGAAGCAAGAGAGAAATATCTAGCAGGGATGCTTTGGACTGGCAGTCAGTGCGAACTTCTTGCTGCCAGTCATTTTGGACATGGTTAACATTTTCCTCAGCATCTACAAGTTGCCTGTATTTCTGAGAGAGACTGTGGACCCCCTTCCTTGCTCTGGGGAGTGCCTGAACAAATCGTCTTGGGATATTATCTCCTGGCCTATGTGGTGAACTCCCTGTTTACACGGTTTTAAGAACAATTTTTCAAGGTGCTTTGAATGAAAATGATACCTCAGGTGGATCCACCTCTCCCAACACCCTCCTGCGGACTTTTCTAGGTGGCCTGGGAATGACCTACTGATACATTTCTGCAGGCCACTAGCATCATGCATGTCCCTGGAGACTCTTACTGATAGACGTAGTACCCCCTCCAATCCAGTGGCTCTGGTATGATATGCTGCCTGCTCTTTCGTAAGAATATGGCACTGCTCAGTCCAATAGTTGCTCCCAGGCAGTTCCTCCCAGCCTCCTCTTGGTTGACAAGCCCCTGTCTCTGCAGGCCTCCCATCCTTCATCACCAGACAGCAGGCCACCAGCCACCCAGTGAAGTCACCTGTACCCAATATACCTGTTTGAATAGGTGAATCACCTAAGAGAAGCAGTGTAGGAGGAGCTTATATCACTGTTGAAGGAGTTTCCTCCCTCCTTGACCAAGGGCACTGGTGAACAGGGTGTTTCTGAGTCCATTTCTGCCTCTCTGGACCTGTGTGGTGAGAGCAGACTGTCTGCAGAGAGGAGAAGACAGCTGTTCTTCTGCAAGAGAGACAGATCAGGTCTTGAATATGCTTGGCAGTGAATAAAACCTCAGCCATTTCATAAAGAAATCTTTGGCTTAAGGGTCACACAGGCTGCTGTACCATGAGCTCTTGGCTTAAAGGGCCAAATTATGTTTATCTAGTAACAATTTATTTGTGAACTTGCAATGACACAACGGGTGACCTTGCCCCAGAATGAGAACCAGTAGCAGCACAGGTGATGCTGCCTCCCACCATCTCCCCTGTGGATGATCACACTTCATTATTTCAGAACATCCAGCAGCTTCTGTCAGCAGCAGAGAGGGCCCAGGTTGTGGAGGAGCTTTGTTGGAAGGTGGGCAACTGGGCAGCTCACAACCTTGCCACGAGCCAATAGCTCCATCATAACCACAGACTGTTAGGACTACTCATGTTTTCTGATAGAGTAAATCCAGAGTGTGAGAAGTGGGGAGAAACAGTTTAAAATCATGGCCTGGACTATAAGATGCAGAGGGAAAGCCATAGCTTCCCCTCATTCATCTGCTCCACATCAGCCATGGTCATACTTTACTTCATAGAATCATTTATGTTGGAAAAGACCCTTGGGATCATTGGGTCCAACCATCAACTCCACTCTACCAAGTTCTCGCTTACATCATATCCCTTAACTCCACATCTAAACGAGTCTTAAACACATTCAGGGATGGTGACTCCACCACCTCCCTGGGCAGCCTATTCCAGTGTCTGACCACTCTTTCTGTGAAGAATTTTTTCCTAATGTCCAGCCTAAACCTACCCTGCTGCAGCTTAAAGCCATTCCCTCTTGTTCTATCGCTAATTACCTGTGAGAAGAGACCAGCACCAACCTCTCTACAGTGTCCTTTCAAGTAGTTGTAGAGAGCAAAGAGGTCTCCCCTCAGCCTCCTCTTCCTCAAACTAAACAGTCCCAGCTCCTCCAATCGCTCCTCATAAGATTTATTCTGCAGGCCCTTCACCATCTCTGTTGCCCTCCTCTGCACTCGCTCCAGCACCTCGATATCTCTCTCTAAAAATGCAGGACACAGCTACAGTAGCTGAACGCTTGCTGATTTTGTAGGCTCCCACAGCTTCAAGGTTGGAGACCTGAATTAGGAAACCGTGCCTATAAGGATCAAGTCATAAAGGGCAGCTGGGTAGACAGTAATAAAGATGGTGAGCATCTGTGTCTTGATAGCCCACAGGTGGTAGATGAGAAAGGAGTCACAGCCATGTAACCCTGCAAGACAGCATGGCATAATACTTGAGAGTGATCTCTTTGGAGATTTAGTCTTACTTTTTCCTAATTTTATCTCATACATAATAGAATTACCTGAGCTGAATGAAAAGTAAATTAGTAGCCCCCAAGTTTGTTAACGGGACTTCTTCTGCAGAAAAGTGTTGGTGCTGCAGAAGACCTTATTACTAAGGGCCAAGCTAGAACATTGCCCGTATTTAAGTTCCCTGTCTTTTCTTTAGTAACCTGCTGAAGGCCATTAGCGCATGAAGGGCCTCCAGGTGCTTTTAATCTGAGAGGAACAAATGAGACACCAGATGGACCCATAAATGGGGGAGCTGGACTGCTTCTGCTTCTGTTGCAAGACTGCTTCATCTGAGCTCACCCCAGAGAACAAGGTGGTCTATATCAAAACACATACTGCAAACTGGGCTTGGAGGAAAAATGGGCCAATGGGTAAATGTTTCCTTCCCCATTTTAAGTCTCCCAGCGAAAACAGCTATTGGGACTGCCCTAGCTGAGGTCTTGACCCAGCCAATCTAGTTATAAATATAGTCTGAACTTTAAGCATAGATGCACCAGTTCCAGTAGAACTCTTTGTGTGCTGAAGCTAAGCCCAGGCATAAAAGCTCGCAGCACAGGATAAACCAAGCAGGGCCTTATCTTCTAGTGCAGAGATAAATGTTCCATAAGCTTTAAAACTTTCCTGTCCAGTAAAGGTAGGGTTCAGACTGCTCTATTTTACTCTTATTTTAAAGTGTTTTGTAAAGATCTATACACAAATTGCTAGAATACACTGAGAAGTCCAGGCAGTTGTCTGGGTATAAAATTAATTGGAACAAGCTTGAGCTGTTAGGATTAACTGAACAAACATACCAAGCATTACTTAGTCGGTGGGATTTTCCGTGGTCCCCAATAGCATTAAAACATCCAGGTATTCTAATCCCCAGGGATTTAAAACAAACAGCTAAAATCAACTTAGATCTGATTATCAGGCAAATCATTAATGCCCTGGTAAAAGGAGATCTGGCTTGGCTGCTGGGGAAAATTGGCATAATGAAAAATAATGTACTAATTAGATTTGCATACAAACACAGAAGCCTCCTTTTCCAAAGTCGACTGTACTGTTTAGAGACTGGCATTGATCCCAAGGCTGCCTGGCCACGGGATCCCAGGGCTAGTAACACCTAGAACAGGCTAACCACACACTGTACAGCAGTTTGTCCGGAGCCTTCTTCGGTACCATGCGTCCCTGAGAGGTTCTTATTACTCATCACATGTTTCTTTCCAGTTAAAAGTGTCTGAAATAGCACAGGGACTGTGTCACAGCTGCCAGGGAGGACTGAAGTTATTTATTGCCTTCCTTAGCGAATGCTGTGAAGGCCTGCATGGGTGTTTGAGGGTTGGGATGCTGTCAGGGGATTGTTTAGGATAGACTGAGGCCAGATTGGTACAGTCATGTCCTCTGACATGAACCCTCCTGAGCCACCCCGGAGCTTTGTCACAGCAGCAGCTAATTGGGGCAGTCCAAAACGGAGCCGGGGAATGAAATAATAGTTAAGCAATATGGGAAATCAAGGATCTAGTGCTTGAGGGCGTCGTGGCCCCTCTTTTGTTTATCAGGGTAGTTGTATAGTCAGAGAATGCCTTGGAAATAAAGGAGGACATGCAGTTACCCAAACATCGAGAAGATGCTGTTTCAGCTTCTGCGTTGTGCCTGTTTAGGTTCAGGTGACTACAAAAGTCAAACAGATTGAGTCGATACATTTGTACGAGCTGTCAGATAGGAAGCGATGTTAAGATTTTTAATGAAAGCGAAGGCTCCTCCTCAATCACCTTACTTTGACAATGAAAGCTTTTGGAAAAAAAACCCAAAAGGATGTATCACAAGACAGGAGCATTAACATTGTAAGGTTACCTTCTATGGAAAATTGTTTTCTGACAGGCATCGGTATAGGTTCTTCTGGGAAAATGAGGGGTGTTTGTATGTCTTATATAGCTCTATTTTCTTATACATATATATGTGTATATATATATGTATTTATGTAAATAACCAGAAATACACATAAATGTCCTGCTAAACTCAGGTTAAATTACATCTCTACTCATTACAGTCAATTTATTCTTGATCTGTTTAGTAGATGCATTAAAGGACATTAAAACATTTTCCACCAATAATAGTTTTCTCATAGATTGCCATAGAGTTAAAATATATTATTTATAATTTATATTGCTTATTACTGAAACAACAACAACAAAAATTAATCAAGACCACAAAGTCATAATTGTTTTAAAAAAACATTTTTTACATGTGAGCTTTTTAACAAGAAGGTTTTTCTGTAATAACACACTAATTTTACATTTTATAAAAAATTTACAATCTGGTAGTAAAATGGGATTAAAAATGGAAAGTCATTATTTATAAATGTTCTTTTATGTATATATATATATTTGATCCTGAATACTCATCTAGTTGCAACTTCTTTTATAATTATATATCCTTGCATTAGAGCATTTTTTAAAAAAAGCTGGGTTTATGTATCAGCAGACCAAGAAGGAAAACAGCTCACAGAGCCACTTGGCAGAGTTTAAAGTTCGTTGGATGCAGTAGTTACCAGTAATTAATTGCACAAATGTCACTCTCAAGACTTGAGAAAATCACAGCTCACGTGCTGCAAATTCCACACTGACACTCTTTTCGTCTTGCAGAGGAAAAACAAAGTAAAACACCAATGTGCTCTTCAGCACTGAGGAAGATGAGGCTACCTTGAAATCCAAAGGTAATATTGAAATCACTGCAGATGGCAACAGTGAAGTGTTTGGTCTGCTGCAACCCCACTCAAGGCCTTAGGTGGTTCATTAGCTTGACTGGACCCTAATAGCAGCACACAACTCAGTTTGAGTGTGTTTTTCGGGTTTTGCTGCAGGTACACCGCTGAATCTTGTCCAAGCTCTGACATTAAAAGCTAACTTGCACACATGCTTACCCAAACTGCAAACCCCATGCTAATCGCAACTAAACCTACCCTGGAACTGCCCTAGAAGACCAGGCATTGACTTGAGGTCTAGGAGACCTGGCTTTCATCACTAAGGAAAATGCATCTTTAAATGACGGGAAGATTTTACTAATCAGCTATTAGCTCTCAACTAATGTGCTTTTTGGAGGGCTGTCTGACTGTACCATTGTCTCTTCCCTTTTCATTGTTAGTCTGCCAGACCCAGCTGAAGGGAGACGTCTCCAGGAACAGGTTGATTTATGCCAGGGAGACTTTCTGGACCGCTGAAATCAGGGAAGCAATTTGGCACTCGGCTTCTACTATTTGCAAGGAAAAATGTAAGGGGGCGAGAGGGGGGAGGAGAGAACGATGTGGCTGAAGAAAGTTAAGAATTGCTAATAATGGTTTGGCAGGACTGTTAATAGCTTTTCTTCTTATTCTGATATTCCATGTTGATAGCCCAGTGGCTTGTTAATTGATTAATTGTTTTTCAAAAAGTTTGTACGTTTTTGAGTGGCCTTCCGTGTTTTCAGCTATTTTCATTACCCCATCACCATTAGCTCCTAAGTACTTGCTGGCAAAGTGACACACATGTGGTTAACACATGAGTATCTATGAATTGGTTTCTTTAACAGTGCCCAGGGGATAATTCTTAAAACTGTCTGTCTACATGCTGTCTCATTTTTATTAGGAAAGGAGGGGTAGTTTGAAGAGGGACACTTGTAAATTGAATTTACTAAAGCATGTGATCCAGATTGATTGTAGACAAGCATGCTTGCTTCAGACCAGGGTTTAGGGAGACCCTACAGTGGGAAGCTATAATGTGTAGTAAATGATGTTACCATGGTTCTGAAAAGAGAGGGATTCGCCAACCGCCAGCCTCGTAAACAAATCTTTTAGAAGCGTAGTTTTTATACCCCTTTCCTGTCTCTTCTGTATCACAAGGGACGTGTTTCAAGTGAAGGCAGATGCAGGCCACCATCCTGGTTTCCCGGCACTTTAGTTCAGTGGGTGTACTGGAAGACGCCAGGGCTCATTCCTCACCTCTGCACATGTTTTTTACCCAAAGTGAGGACAGGGCACAGCCACTTCCGACCCTAACGTGCAGCCCAGAGTTACTGGGGTACGTGACTATGGGGCACACCACTCAGCTTTCTCAGCCTTCAGTGGAGGCACGGCCCAGGTGACCTGGAGAGAGAGGACACCACCCTAGAAGAATGACCCAGACATAAAGCCAGACAAAGAAAGGCCCTGAAAACAGGAAAAGGGCCTGCGTCACATTCTGCTATTGGCAATTTCAGACAACTGCCATCGTTGGAAACAACAGTCCGGAGGGCTCGTTGCCTATAGCCGCCTTTTGTTAGCCATTTTCCAGCCCCCTCCAAGCCAGAACAAGGGTGATTTGAGCCCATGCGACTGCTCACTTAGGCATTATGAGAAGTGAAGGCTGAGTGTCAAAGACAATCAGTTTCAAACTTCAAGACAGATTTTTCTCCTTTCTTTCTTCACCGTGGCAGTGATTAACCATTGGCACAAACTACCCAGGGAAGTGCTGGCTCCTTCATCTCTCAAAGCCTTTAAATCAAAACTGAATGTCCTCCTGGAATATACACTTTATCTGAAAGCAGGCTGTGGATTTCAGCGTAGGAGTGAACTGGAAGAAATTATGACATCTTTAGGTGAGGTGAGACTGGGTTATCTAAGGCCAGAAAGGAGCATTATGCAAACCAAGAAGTTTTTAGGGAAGACTTCCCTCAGTAACCCCTTTACTTCTCCTCTGTTCAGATTGTTGTAGTCCATCCACCTCTTAATATTAACACCTAGACATAAAATCCTAGTATATCTTGGGGAATGCCATAGGGGTAAACACAGAGCAGTGAGTACAAATATCAGAATTTCGCTTTCAGTTCGAACTACACTGAATTTCTGGAAAGGTCAGGTCCTGACTCGCCTAATGCTACAGTGAACGCTAGGGACTTTTTACTGTTTCTTTAACAGCATCTGCATGATCCCACTAATTTTAAGGTATGACTATGATCCCAATAATTTAAAGGTATGATTTAGGCCTGCGCTCCCCCTCTCTTTCTCTTTGGGGTTGAGGTTTTTATTCTGAGCAACTCCCAGGAACCTTTAGTTGTGGAAGTAGCCCTTGTTATTTGTACTAGCTAAACAAAACCAGTTCAAGAACTCCGTCCAAGGAGAAGCTAGAAAGAGGGTAAGTACTAAAACCTCCCTGCACCGTTTCCCCATATCTGTAGCAAACAGATAAGCCCTTCACAAGGCCGGGCAGTGTTTCCCAGGCAATTGCACAGATAACAAACTGGCAGTGCCCAGCCAAGAGATCTCTCAACATCACTAATTTGCTGAGGATGGAAATGAGACTGCATTTGCCTAATGCCTCCTGCAGCTTGACAGAGATAATTCTGCATCCAAATTGTCAGAGAAGAGATGGAGCAACAGGCGACCTTCTTCCCCTGCAGACAGCTGTAATAAAGACATGTCCTTATCCACTATTTGTTGAATGAGACCTAGATGATAGTAATCCTGTTGTAACAACACAAAACCAAAACTGAATTCATTCATTTTATTGAGCACCGTAGATTGACTACAACAATAAAGTGGTAATACCTGTCCTCCACTGATTTTATCTTTATTGTTCACAGCTTAATTGTCCCTCTAGAACTAGGATATACAAATGTATTATTAAAATGAGACATCTGGCAGCGGCCCTAAATGCCTCTATGTCAGGAATTTACTGTGTATTATTTGTAACAGTAAATCTGTTGTGCACATCTGCAGCGGCAGAGAAAATCACATCTGACAGCAATGATACAAAACATTCACAGGAGCTTTGCAAAGGCACGAGACTGAATGAATCCAGGCTTTTAGTCCTTTACGATCTTCACTGAACCTGATCGAGCTGAAGAAGCCCATTTTATGGGCACTTTTCTCAATCTCAAATCAGCCATCGTTTCTTGAAGCAGAACACCAAGAAATCTTTCAAATAAATACGCCTATAATGAAATATATTTCATGGCACTTTTTATGAACTGGAAATTGCATAAAGGTTTGTGTGCTTTGTGGATCGGGGCCTAGCTGTTTTGTCTACCAGAAATAAACTTAGATGCTCACATGAAGAAACATACCCCAAAGACTCCTAAACAATCTATGTGGCCAAGTTACTACCTCAAAACTCGCTTCCTTTAAAAGACATTTGTAAGACAAGGATTTCATTTAAAAATACCCAGCAGTATTCTTGCCATTAAGGGAACGGCAACTTTTCTGTACAATTTCATCTTCCCCTAGCTTTAAGAAAGAGGGAAAAAAATTGCCTTGGAGCATAATTTCACATTTAAAATCTCCTTCCAGAAATTATTATAAGTTTTATTTGATGGGTGCGCAGTTTTGTTTTGTATAGTCAATGTTCCTGAAAGTCTGGTAATACTGAAGTGGTAGAATTTAACATTCAAAATTCTAATCCCCTCCTGGCTTCCCCAAATTAAAAAAGAAAATAAATAAGGAATCCCTTAATATTCCTTTTTTAGAGTGAGGATCAAAGATAATATGGAAAAATAATATACACTTTCATTTTAAACATACAATGTCAGGTATACTTTTTTCAGGTCTGATGAGGAAAAAAAATACACTAATATGAATATTTGCAGTATATCACATTAAAATAATAGATTTGGTCTTAACAGCATACATAACGTTTCATATTATCTGAGATATATAAGCTGTCACACAATGAGTGCCATTGAACTCATCAAGTTACAGAAAAACTGACTTTACAAACAAGAGCACAGACCTGGACTATATTTTACAGTGGGGGTTTTTCAGACAGTGCCATAATTTATCACAATTATACAATAAAGTAGCTATTTGTTGATATTCTTGTGTGGTAATTACTTCTCATACATCTGTCTTCATGTGTATAAATATAAAATAGTGCGGTCCAATGAGCAAGCCAGAGCACTGGTTTTATCTACCAGGAGTGATACATGTTTTTTTCTATATTTCTAGAGCAGGGCTATATTCTGTCATATATTCTGCTGCTTCTCAAAATCAACAATAAGTACTTCTTAGTACAGATTCAGTAGACTCAGAAAATACTTTTTTAAATTTTATTTTATTTCTGTAAGCCTGTTTTGCTCGGAAATTGTTTTTCTTTTCCATGACAATGAAGAACCAACTCTGATATCAACAAATGTTTTACTGCTTTAACGTAGCGCCCTGGGGAAATAACACTACATCTCCAAATCCTCTCTTTGCTGTTTCATCAGTCCCGTAATCCCCTACCTGGGTGACACAAATGACAAGTAAATCACGAAACACCCCTATATATTCTAGACACGGTTTTGCAAGTCACAGGGGGAATCCTGCAATTCTTCCTCAAGCAAGAGAAGAGAGCGGAGGTTGTGCCCGTGCACGGGCAGATAACTCATACCAAAACATGGAAGTATCTGAGCAGGAGGAAAAAAGAAAAAAAAAAAAAACAAAAACCAAAAGACAAAACACAGAACTCATGAAGCTGCACAAATGAGCAAAAGAGAGAGAGTTACGGACCGAGGCGAGCACACCCACGCACTGCTGGCATGAAAGCGTGGTAGGTGACTGCGCTCTTACAGGGAGGTGCCAGCCGCAGAGCAAGCATTGCTCATTTCAATTGCCAGGAGCGCCGCTTCTCAACTAGCAAACATCTGAAGGATGGAAGGCTTTTAGGAATATCAGGATCGACCCTTAATGTTGTACCAGAAATATAAAATAATAATATAGTTTGGTTACATCAAGTGGAACCAGTACGAACTCAGGAGAACTGGCTTTGTGTGCCTCTTGCAGCATACAGCCCTTATTAGCAAGATATTTTTTATAGAATCAACTCATATTTCCAACTGGCTTGTATTGCAGTAATAAGCAGCATGGTAGGCTTGCATCTGCTCCACCCTGTCACGTGCATGCTCTTTTGCCAACTGAACCCAGGACTAATCTCAAACATCTCTAGATTGTTTTGGACAAAGGGTGAATGAACCCTTTTAATAACAGGGATCAACATCAGTCCTGCTACGCTTTCTCTCTGCTTGACTAAGGATACCAGCACCATCTCCTGTTCCTTGGATCCAGAGAAACCGCCTCTCACGCTCCAGCGTGCCGCCTTGCGTCATGTGGAAAGAAGCCATCAGGAAGAGCAAGATTACAAACCAGCATAAGGATGGAAAAGGAAAGCTTAAGCAGAACGTACTCCTCCAAACCTGAAACCCGGCCAGCTCCCCAGAGTTCATATTTCCACCCGTGAAAAAAATTAACTGCCGTGGGATCCAGAACAACGGTAATCGGTCACCGCATTACTCTTGTATCCCATCAGGATAGTCCTTTAAACAGGGCTGCGTACCTGGACAGTGGGGCATAAGTTCAATATTGACAGAGGGAAGCTTGCCACCTACTGAATCACCACCTGAGTCACTCCGTAGCTGAACCACATATTAGAGGGCTGGAAGCGCGCGCTGCCGTGCTGGAAACCATGGGTGACGATGCTACGCCGAGGTCTGAGGCGGTGGAACTTCACAGGTTGCAGGTTTTCTGTCTTGTGGTTCCCTGGCACAGGAAGCACGAAGTGTACACAACGGGCTATAAAATCCACTTTTAGTATAAACCACGGAGCTTGACGTGCATGAGGCTTGAGAAAATAGTTTCCATTTTCTGTAATAGTGATAGTGTATACAACTTCTACCTGTAAATGTAAAATACAAACTTGGATTATCTAAACATCCGCCTGCAAACCTCTCACAGCTGCAAAACCCCTGAAGGAGCCGAAGGAAGAAACATGGCAATGGTTAGCGCTACATTTGAACCACTGGAAAAATAATGACTGATCCTTATTAAAAACTTAAAACCATTTGAGAGGTTTTTTCCAGACCATTGAAAACGTTAAGGTGGTGGTGAGCCTTGAGCTCACGTCAGTTTGCTTTCTGTTGCTGCTGCTTTCGTTACTGTTGTATGAATGTTGTTACTTGAAGATTTGCTGCAGATGTTTGCAGAACGAGTTTTAGTTAACGTGGTGCCTGCTCGCGGGCTGTCCTCAGGTACACCAGTGGAAGGTAGGATGGACTGCATCCAGGGTTTACTTTTCCTTTACGTGTGTAAAATAGCAGTGCAATATCGTTAATTGAGAATCCTGGTTCCAGTGCTCTGCATTTCACCATTCCTTTACTGCTTTATTCCGTTCTTCATCAGTCGCCAACGAGTTTCCTCCATCCCAATGTACAGTGATGAAAGCGTTCACGCCGCTGGCTTCTGAAGGGTTGTTCCCTCTCTGAGCTCAGTAACTCTTTGTCTGACGTAAAATCAGTGAAAACCACTGCAGAGCAGGCATTCTTGGTGTGACGAAGCTCCCATTTTGGCTAACGAGGTTGGTCCTTGCCACCACCAGCGACAGGTATGAAACAGACCCCCTTTGGGGCTGAGGGCTGCAGCCGCAGTCACACACGGTATAATGATACCACGTCGCGGGAGTTAAGTGTCCAGTGCAGGGGACGTGGTGCAAGGAAGGGGACAGGGGAATGGTGGCATGTTTCAGCCACCCCAGACCGGAGATGGCTCAGGGAGCCCGACTCCACGACGGGCCCCAGGCCTGGCTTTTGTGAACTCGTTAGACAGGCAGGCTTTTATTTGCATGAAAATAGACTTTAGGAAGCCATTAAAATGTAACAAAAAAGTAGTTAATGCCCTAGGGCGCATCGAGCTTATATCAAGCTCCTTATTAGACCTTTCTTTTTTCTCTCTCTTTTTTATTTTTTTTTTTCCCTTCTCCTCCCCTCCCTTGGCATGGCTCTGCCGCACAAACAGCCCATATGGAAAACAGCGCAGCCTGGAAACACCTAGCTCTCTCCGTCCTCTTTTTTGCTTTTGGCTTTTTGCAGCTGCTGTTTTCTCAGTGTTGTCTTGGGGCAGTTTCCTGTTGCCATAGCTGATAGCCTGCCAGCGCCTGCCTGGGCCTTTCAAGTGTCAACACCGCGAAGTTTGCTGCGATGGCCAAACGCTTGTTAATGAGATATAGCAGCTGGGTAGGGGTGAACCACTGAGATGTATAAAGGCACGCCGCTGGTGCAGGAAGCGATGCCTTTTGAATCTTTTCAGCGCTCTGAAAGCATTCAAATCAAAGCGGGTATGTTGTATTCATTAATAAACCGAAGTTCCCATGCAACTGTGTTAAAGCCAGTAGTTTAACTTTGCAATGGACAGGTGAATTTTTCAACAGTGTTTTACACCGGAAGACAAAGGGCAAGAAAACAAGAGTTTATGTAGTGCCAAAGGCATTACTTCCCTATCTAGCAGCCAGACAGAATTGTTAAACTGAGCTAGGTATTTGCCATTTCCTGACAATAAAAGCTTCTTTTTTCCTTTATTTTTTTATGCTTCAAAGCTCACAGCAGCCTGCTTGATCTCTGTCTCTCACACTTTTTTTTAGTCCTTTTTCTTAATTTTTTGTAAACCGTGATTAAAAGCTATAATGAAAAAAAAACCAAAAAAAAAGGGAAAAAAAAAGAGAACTTGTTAAAAAAAAAAAAAAAAGCCAAAGAGCCTATAGACAGGATGAATGACCAAAGCTGCTTTCATTCAACTGGAGCAGTCCATGTGATCTGTAGTCTGCATCTGTTTTGCTATAGCAGAACATAGGAGCACCCAACAGCTGGGCAAAACAGGCAGAAAGCAAAAACAAAAGAAACTAGCATACAGTGCAAAGTTTTAAAGGCAATGTGAGCCAAAGAGCATCTTAAAGACTTTTCCAGCATTTATTTGTAATTGGGTTGGGACTTTTTTTTTTCTTTTCTTCTCTTTTTTCTTTTATTTTTCTTTTTTTTTTTCCTTCTTGCTTTTTTTTTTGCCTTTTTTTTTTTTTTTTTAGAAGAGGGGCAGCTGGGGAAAAGATTGAATGCTAGGAAAACATGTTTAAAACTGAAACAACCGCAGTAATAATAGTGACAAAATTGCTTTGGAAAAGTTAAACAAAAGAAGTGTTAGAAACAGGAAAGGGCCATATGGCTCAACACGCCTGCCATTTTCTGGTTTATCTTAATTGTTTCCCTCACTTCTCCGCAAATGAATGCCAGTGTCTCAGACTCATTTATATGCTTTCATTTCCCTTTCACAGTAACTTGTTCCAAGGTAATTTAAGCCAAGCCACTTAAGTGATATTTAGCTATTTGACTGTTTAGAGAACAGCAGTTTAGCTATATTCATCAGCCCACTGCAGCTACTGTACTTGTTTTCAGAATTTAGTTACACCAATCAACTACCTACTAAATGGCCCTCTTTGGGGTAAACTAAGTCACACAGGCCCTGACCCAGAAGCCGTTAGGGTCAAGAGGAGTCATGCTATTCACTTTAACAGATTTTGGTTCAGGCATATTCTTCCACGCTAAAATTTCATTCCAGTGAAATAGAAAGTTTTTTGGGTTTGTGGTTTTTTTTCTTCCCAGAAATGTAGGCTTTTAATTTATATTTTCTGTAAAATGTTACATATTAAGATAGACATGTGTCACATTAGTGTAATTGAAATGACAGATGAAACCTGAATTCTCTGTAATACTTCCAAAAAGATTTTCCACCAGTTTGTGTCTGGTGGGGGTGAGAGAGAGAGTACTGAAGCCTAAAGGATATTTTTATATGTGAAAATTTCTTCCAAATAGAAGATTTCAAATCCGGCCAGCCCTACTCTGAGCCAGGCTGTGCTCATTTTGGCTTTGATTTTAACTGTTGTGATCCCTGTGCTGCCTACCTGGTCGCGCAGACGTGACTGCAGAACGTGTGGAAAGAGACCGAAGGAAGGCGCGTTCAGATGTCTGGGGATGGCCATGATGCAAAAAGCACCCTAATTCAGGAAGGAAAGAGAGTCAAAACAAAACACTTCCTATTAACAATAACATCAAGTGAAACCATGGCAAGCTGTTAAGCCTTTAAATAAACATACCGTGACAAGCTGAAGCATAAGCTTCAACCAGCTTGTTAGAACACAGTCCTCTACCATGACAGAAGTTAAGACGTTCTGCATGCACGAAGCTTGTGCCAAAGCACAAGCCGCATCTTGGCTACTCCGGCTACTCAGAGTAAGCAGCAGATGATGGGGGAAGCACTATCAATGGAGGAAGACAGCACTTTTTTCGTCTTCGGGCTCTTTTCAGCCTCAGGAAACGCTGACTTATAGAATCGTCTCAGAAAACTCTTGTTCAGACACAAGCCAGCAAATTCGCTCATTCTTACAAAAGATAATAAAAGATAATGAATGATTAATAAATGAGTCAGTTCAGTGAATGTCTGGCCAGTGCTCCTGCCCATATGGCTTCAAGAAGATAATTGCAGCAGTGGGGACACAGAAAGGAGGGACAGACATCTGTTGAGCGAGAGTGGAGATCATTTTTTTAAAACAATTTCTGTAGGTTTACTCAATTAATGGAGAAAAAGGGGAAAAAAAAAAAAAGAAGGATTTTCATATCAATGACTTTACTGAGTGATTAAAACAAGGCAGGAATATAAGTATATGCTTCCTTCTTCCACCATAACAACACTGCAGACCAGGAAGCAGCAGGGCTTTCTAGAGTGCCTCAACCAGAACTCCTGCCTTCAGCAGAAGATTTAAGTGAAAGGAGTTGGAAGAGAATCCAAAGTAATCCCAGACCTGCCCTGTTTTCTGCTGCCTTTCTAGTGGTCTTTTAAATGTTCACAGTCCTGTCAAACCTGTGACTCACAGTAGCCCTGAAAAGCAGGGAAAAGATTAATAGAGATAGTTGCTGGTATTGTCATAGACAATTAGTATATGTATTGCAAACATAGGGAAAGTGTAAACTCCTCTCAGAGACGATCCCGTTAAAAAGGAGAAAACATCTTTAAGGTCCTCTGAAAAGAACACCTCGAAAGATGGCTCATGTCCTTTGGAATCACTCGCTTTTTCTACACGTTTTAATTGATTAGATATATATGTACATAAACACCATGGTGAGGGGCAGGCGATGAGAGCAGGCAGCTTTTCTAGATCCCAAAAACACTGTCTAACCTTACTATAGCACACCCCTGTGCTTTCTGATAGGGCTCATGACACGTCTGCTCATCAGCCTGCGCTTAATTCTTAAGCTTAGCTTTGACACAAAATCTCCAAATCGTGGCTTTTTCCATATTGAATGCAATCTGCATTTGCGCTGCTGAGTATACACGGCTTGTGTTATAGTACCAGCACGCGTTTTGTGCTCCAAATACATTGCCCTTTGCTTTGGATGTGTGAAGGTTTCTAAATCGCAGACAGACAGACAGACTGTGACTGGTTCCTTCCTTGCCTGTGTTAGCCCTGACCCTTTTCTCAGCTTACCCTTTCTAAGCATAAATTTACGGGTTGTTTCTGGTGTCTCCTCCCCAGCTCTTTGTTTTATTGGATATTTCCCCTGACTTTAGATACCCAACAAGACCACTGTTAAATGCCAGCTCCTGAGCCCGAGGAAGCACACCTCTTCCCCAGATTTGTCTTTGGCACCTTAATGAAAAAGAACTTTCTCCTTTCGTTCCCAGAGCAGCAGTTACATGCGCTTGTTTGTTATGGTCCTTTTTCAGAGGAAGACAAACCAAACCCATAAGGATCTCAAATTCTCCTGTCTTCCCAAAAGAGACACTTCTGTATCCCTACAGGTTCCTTCAGCTTGCTTTCCTGCAAGCCTACGGTCCTCATCTTCCCTCAAGGAATTACAGACTCTTAGTGTCTGCTCCTGAAACAGGGCATTTGGGGCATTTCCTCAGGGGAGCAGTACAACTCGTTTTACACCCCCTTCTCAGAGAGAGCCGGCAATGAGCTGTGTGGATTACGGAGAGGAATGCTGGAGGGGATCCCAACATTATGTTAGATCTGCCAACCTGACAGGTTCCACAGAAACGCCTGAAGTTTCCTATCCCCATGCAGTGACCCGTAGCTAATCTGCATGACAATATATTGTGTAATTGCAGGAAGCCACTGCAATATCATTCAGGAACAGGAAGCTTGGGAACTGTTTACAGCCACTGCTATGGTGACGAAACCTGTCATTACCTTGTGCACTGTTTCTTCTGAAACATGGATGCAGTTGCAAAGTCTTATCACTCAGCTTTACAGGGAAGATCTGCTGAAGTAAAAGAATAACATGGGAAGAGCAAAAAAAAAAGATACTGGGCTTGGCTGATTGCTGTCACCACACAGGTTGAAAGACAGTTTCGTCAATTGCTTATTGTGCATGAGAAGACAGAATTGTTTGCCATCAGTTAGGCTTCAGTTAAGTTTACTATTCCTTATCTCTTGTTTAAGGTAGTACTTCAAAGGAGTACTTGCTTCTTGTCCTTTGACTCAAGTGGGCACAGCAATGGGATGCCATGTGGGAGATGCAGATTCGAGAGCATTCATGTGCTCCCAACCCTCAGGCTAACAAGAGGCAGGCAATTCTGCCAATTGCTTTCTCTGCTAATTTATATTAACTCGTTAATTCATGCACAGAACTTTCAAAACGCAAAATTCTACCCTCATGCTGAATATGACTAGCAAGCAAAGAAACACGTCACAGGCCCCCAGGAGATGAGTTTTAGACACATTTGTAGCCAAACGGGTCTTTTAGGATCCATGTTCACATTCCAGAAGAATGAAAACAAAGAAAAGACTGTTTGGAATGGAAACCTATGAGCTCCCAGGACAAGGGCTTAAAATCAAACACAGCTCGATAGGTAAGGATAGTCAAGAAAAAGCAGCTGCCCGTAGCTCAAATACATGGGAGCTGTTAATGCCCTCAGAAATTTCCAAAATCAGGCAGGTTCTTGCTGTGAACTAACCTTTCAAATCCACTTTTAAAAATTCTGAAGTACTCTTCTAATTAGTACCTCAAGCAGGCAACCTTCAGGTCACCAAATGCAATAAACACAAAAGAGATGATGTATTGACCAAACGTAGATAGACAATACCACCTTCAGATTTAGAAATTAGACTGTCCACAGTAAAGAGCACTGTCAACTCAGAGATGACGCCGTGGTGGTTATGCTAATATCGTTTTCTCTTAGGAGAGTAATCAGTTTAGCTCGACCGGAAGGAGGCTGTGGAAACTGAATATATAGTTTACATAGATTAAAAAGGATACTAATAACGATTGCTAGAACTGATTGAGTCACAGATCCTTTGGTTCCCTATCACCCTGAACTACCTGGAAACAGATTTGACAAATGTAATAGGAATGCACAAGGGGCTTTAATAGCTCAAGTTGGGGGAGAGGTATTAGTTCAAATTTTTACCAAGCTGCAAAAAAGTATTGGGGAGATACTAAGCTGTATTTCTTGACCTCAGTATAATTTTAGCCACAGAGAGCTGGTATATTTTTTATTTGCTATAATACTGAAATATAATTAATATTATTTGTATTACAATAGCGTCCCAATACCCAGGTTGTGGGGTATTATGTTGTGTTGTGGTCTACAGAGCCAGACAGTAAGAGACAACTTTTGCCTCAATGAAGAATGTATAATAACCTAAACATTTAGAGTAGTATATAGGAAACAAATGGTCGGACCAACAGTTGGTCAGAGACAGGTACGGACACCACGGCTGGGACTCATCTGTCAAAATTTCAAAAGCTACAAAGTACATGCTTATTTTTGATGGACTTTTTCTAGACTTATTTTTTAATTTATGTAGAGAATCAGGCCCTTCCAGGGTAGAACTTGTTTAATCTAAAATGACCATTTGAATTAGGTCAGATTAGGTCAGATGGTCCACGAGCATCCTTTTTTCTCTTTTTGTCAGGAAGGCAATGCAAACTTGTAGATCAGACGTGATGTTGGTACTGCTGAAGCCCACAGCTGGGTGTGATGAACCCCTTGCTGTGGACCAGGGAGCAGTGAGAACAGGCTGCACGGAGAGGGAAGGCAGCCTGGGAGCTGTGGGTTGCAGCAACGCAGGCAAGGCAGCAGTCTGCCTGACAAGGGACCCAGCCCCACAGCACCCATGCAGGGCAGGTCCAGGGCTGGTGATCAGCATCAACTGAGAGACCATTAATCGCGCTGCAGATCCATAGTGGTGAACCAGGTGTAAGGCCAAGCAACAAAGTCAAGTCAGGATCAAGGATCAAGATACAAATCAGGGAGATACAAGACCAGGCACAGGCACAGCTCCAGTATAGCTCAGGCAGGGACCAAGAGTAAGAGCTAGAGCTTAAAATCAGCTCCCAAACAAAGGAGAAGTAGCCCCATTGAGGTGTGCCATGACTGGACACCTAAACCATCTCTATGCTGGCCCTGAGCCCAGGCAGCCAAATTCCGCAGAGGGTGGATGCCCCCTGGGCACTGCCACCCTGTTGCTCAAAGGTTGCTCCGGTATCTTCTGTATCAGACCCCAGGATCACTGCAAATCTGGAGATGCAAAACTATCCTTTTATAGATAATCAAGCAAAGGTTATGCTTTGGGAGCCTGTGACCTTCACTCACAAGGTGTTTGGAGCAAGATGCTTCAGATGTAGCCAAGCCACATACTTTGTGGTCAGTCTGCACTGCAGATTCTAGTCCAATATCTGCATGGGGAAAATGGGTGCACACGGCTAAACCATACTGAAGCTTGGGCTAGACAAGTTCCCCTGTTTCTGGCATGTACCAAAGTGAGCTCCCTTTGGTACCTGTACCACTCATACATAATTCTATGTAGTTTGATTATTCACTCCTGTGTTCAGGGTCCTGGGAAAGTTTGCTCAGCTCATGCTATCACCTCTTTATTGCAGTGACACTGCTTTTGATGTCCAAACTACCTTTGATAATAGTACACTTGCAATACATAATGGAAACAACTTGTATAGGTGACCTTATAGCAGGTATGTGTTTTAATGGCCAGAATACTGTTACTTTGAAGGAACACTGTACGCGGCCATTAGTATTATCGCAATCTTAAGGACTCTTGTGAAGGAGGGTACTACTCATTCTAAGAAAAAGTATCTGATCGGGCCCTAAATAGGTAACTGTTCAAAAAGCAAGAGAGCTCTTCTATTTAATCAAACACTTTTTTAGAGAAGTGGAGGAATTGAAGGAGCAGAAGAGAAGGGGAGTGAGAATATGCCTAAGAACATGTTCTAGTGGTTTCAGTCCTTGGTTTAAGTCAATGTCTCCCATGTCCTTGAAAATACCATTGGCATCCAGTCACTCAATTTTAAGTACACATCTCTGAGCTGCCTGTACAATTCACTCATGTGTTTTTTCTGATTACAAAGGGGACAAAAAAAGAGAAGGAGAGAGAAACTATATTTCAAAAGATTAGTGTACATGTTTCAATCACTCACACTTTTCATTGTTCAAGATTACACTTTTATTAAATGTCTCACTTTTAAGTACATGAGAGTATTTGAAATATTTCAAGGGTACTTCTTTTACCTTCTAACAACTAGATGTTGCTGCCACCACTGAACTACTATTTAGAAGATAAATGAACCGGAGATATTCTCACCTCAGAAGTCATGTTGCTTCACTGACAGGCATGTCGTCAGGTGTACATTTAGTAATGGAATGCTAATTTTTCATTATTACCATAATTAATTCACAAAATTAATTAAGGAAAATTTAAGAAACATTAGACCAAATTTTCCAGTTATCCTCATGTAGTAGCGCTAAAAGAAGTACATAAGCCAGTGAGAAATACTCTCTCTTTTTCTTTTTCGGAGACTATTATTATTAAAGGATTGTCATAATTTCTAACTTCTTGCTTGTAAAAAAAGTAGAAGATAAAGTCCTTAACCCATTCCTTAATCCACTGTCATTTAACAAGACATTACAAGCAAGTTAGCCACAGGGTGTGGTGGGTGTACAGGTTTGCTTAAACGAAAGCAGAGCTTAAGGAGACTCAACCCATTTATAAACTGCTGCTGCTCAGGTGAATCTGTGAGTCATCTGGCACCAAAAAGCCCCACTCTCTCAAACATACTGGCTCTGATATACCACAGGAAAATGACCCATTTTAAAAGATGGTACAGCACAGCAGGCCGTCAATGTTTTCAAACAGTATTTCTAAATATTTTCTTACATATTCCATTATTACTACTACAACTACTACAAAAGTACTGCCCCCAAAAAAGGCTACCTCACTTCTAAGTCAAGTAATTCAAATCAAATCTGTGGCCAGGCTTTCATTTTGGGGTCAAATTCTGTGGGCAGGTGGTTCTCATTTAGTTCAATATGATCCCAAAGAATGCAGCAGAGGACTGAATTTGGCCTCTACCAGCTAGCCTAAATATGTGATGTGGTTCTGTCTTTACACTGTATTGGAAAGAGATACTGTACCTCTTTAGTTTATGAGTCTGCTTATTATCAGTCTTGGGGAAAGAAAAGATGGTTAAATTTAGATTTCCACAGAATGTTTTGATTTAAGCAAAAGAATTCAGTGACCACCAGTTTGGAACATCCTTCTGGTGTCATAAGTAAGCAGTAAGCAGATTCAAAAAAGCTGTGCACGTACACTTAATTGATTGAAGCAGAGAACAAAGAAAATATCAGCCTTCCAGGTTTAGATGAGGATCAGGTGTTTTCAAGCTGAAAAGAAACAGGGGCCTTTGTTTTGTTTTAAGCAAAGTTCTGGGAACCTCCATGGTTTTGAATGTTCTTCATTGCTCTAACATGCAGGAGGCAAAAACCTCTACAAAGACACTTGTTACACCATTTTTCTCACTCATTCGTTCTGTTCGTATGTTAAATTTCCCACGTTTCCCATCTTTGAACAAATTCCCTCAAAAAAAAATAAATTAGCACTACGTAAATGTCAACTAGAACAACGCAGTAACATCGGGCCACGGCACTTGCATAGGGCTTGATGTCGCAATGCTTCAACAGGAAAATCCATACTCTCAAAAGTAATTTCTAGTGATTTAAGGAAATAAAAAAATTAAAAATAAATAAATAAATAAAGGCGTATGGGAAAGCAGTTCACTAAAAAAATAAGAATGATTGGCAGTGCCATCAACAAACTGTAGCTCAGGGAGGATTAGCACTAGCAGCCAGAGATTCCTCTCTTATTCCTGTCCGAATGCTTGGCAGCTTATGCTGCTGCCTGGCTGAATCTCTCCCTTCACACTTCTGCCCTGCAGGGTTAGTAAATTCCAGCTTGCTCACACCTCTCACTTCAGGGGCTTATGCAGAAGGAAAATTAATATTCCACCGTGTTTGGCCCTCTGATCACCCCCTTTGGCTAATATGGAATTAATCTGACAAGTTTGCCTCAGAAAATGCGCAGCAGAAGGAGCCCAGGCACTGAGGAGAATACATTGGTCTCCTATAGTGTAGCCAGGAATGCTGTACCATAGGATGGCCAAGTGAATTATTTTCAATAAATAATTTATTTTCTGGGGGGAAAAAAAAAAAAAGCAGCCATTTCAACTGGAAGAGGTTCTTCAATGTGTATCAGATTTGGCACATTTGGGTTGGCATAAAAAATGTGGAAAACATTCAGAAATTACAAATTGGCTCATCTAAATCTTTCTGAAACACACTGATAAAGAGGGGATACATTTATGAAGGAGATTTGGAACAATTCACAAATCAGAGGAGGCATATGTCTTACTGGTTAGGATAACATTATCCAACATAGGAAGCCAACATTCAAATCTTCCCTTTGTTTCATCCAGTGTGTGACCTTAAAATCTGTCCTTTGACGTTCCAGAGCACATAACCAGCCTAGCAAACACGTGAGCTTTTCTGCGGAAAGTTGTTCTGCTTTGCATGACCAATTGGAGCCACCAGGGCTGGAGTCAAAGAATGACTTTTCTCTCCCAACTCTCCGCACTATAAACCTCTAGTCTCTTTCTTCACAAAATCCGTATTTATTTTAAGTGAACCGATTTCAGTGGGACAGAAAAATAAGGCCTCTCTCAAGGACGCTATTATTTAGTTATTAGAATTCAGTTCCCTAGTGGCAAGTCCTGACCCAGATCCCAGATCTGATGAGCTGGATGCAAAGTGATCTGAATACATGTGTTCCTCCTCCACCACCAGCCAGTACATTTATCACTAGAATTCGGATCTAAAGGGGAGTAAACTATTCTTCCCTCTGACCTGTGGGATTTTTTTTTCCACTTTGACTGAATGGCAGCCCAGCTTCCGCAGGAGTGATGGAGATTTCCTCCTTTCCAGCATTGCTCATGCAATTGCACTCATATCTCCTAGTTGCATTGAGCTGTGGGCTGTTGCACAAAAGGTGGGCACCTCCATGGGCTGTGCTTCCGAATGGAAGAAGATGTGGCCGCTCTGCACCGTGTGGCTCTCAAAACCAAAGCATTGTAGGACTAGCTCCCCAAAAGGTTGTTTTCCAACTGCTTTGCTGTGTTTCTTTCTTCTTTTCCTTTAATGAATGGAATCAAAATAGTTGTCTTGTTACCCTACCAAGTTAGAAACTGAGAATAGTGAAATGCATCCTAATGAAAGCGAACAGCTTTGAAAACTGCTTTTGGCTTTGGACTAACTATTATACCTCTCAAGGAGCTAAATAATTTTGTCTATGAAAAATAAAGTTTATAATAAAGTAGGCTATATATAGCAGAGTTCTATATTTGTATGAGAAACATTGTCTCTGTTCTGTGACAGGGATTATCTTTGGCTGATACTATCTGGTTTGTGTAAAATAAATCTGAGGTCATGGTGTGCATATTTTAGGCTATCAAATTCCCTCTTTTGTTAGTATTAATGTCATTATCGGGTTCCTCATGCATTTGACATAGGTGCATTTAAAAAAAGGAAGCTGCATCTAAGTGTTCCTGTGTGTGGAAAAAGTAGAGAAAGAATTATTTCCTCCCCTCGTATATTTATTATATCACGATTCCTCTTTCTGTCTTCTGTCTGCTTTAACTGCCAAACTGTCTGATATTTTATGTTTTTTCCATCCTTCACTTTTAAAAAAAAAAAACTCAGCTGTTCAAAGTTACATTGTCCACTCCTCAGTCGTGATACAACTAGCTGAAATGCTACACGGAATATTTTTAGATCACGGTCAATTCAGCATTTCCAGGTTTTGAGGTGTTGCTATAAACGTAGGCTCTCTAAGTCCACATTTAGTTAGTGAGAGAAGCATTTTACATACAGGAATGGAAATCTTTATGAATCTTGGTATATTTCAGCGTAAGTTCAGATGAAATCAGGTATATAATCTGGAAATGTAACCCTTCGTAAGGAAGATTTTCTGGTCCGAGAATGAAGCGCGCAAGCTAAAACACAGGCTGTAATGCGCATAAAGAGCACCTGCTCCCTGCATCCATGGGGGCTTCATTGCAATAACACCTTAGCTCCCACGACACACGGCAGAACGCTGAGACATTTATTTTCACAGAGGAAAATGAGGCAGGCGCTCATAAGTACTGAGTGCTTGATACCTGAATAGCTTTGAGGATTTTGAGCAAAGAGAAGATTCAGGCAATGGTTTTGTGGAGATTTTAGAAATAGCTCCATGAGTGTCTCCCACTGAAATCAAAAGACTCTGAACGTGCAAAATCAGCTCTACTCCTAAATCTCCCAAGACCTTACCCTAACCCTTCACCGAACACACTCTCTCCTCCTTGGTGGCAAGTCGCTGAGAAGATGGGGGCCCACCTTATCTGTGCCGCCTGTGGGTGGGATGTACCCAGCGCAGGGACGTGCTGAGCCTCCTGCCTGGTTTCTGAAGCTGCCTGAAGCTGCAGGACAAATGCCTGAAGCATTGTCACCTGAGTCTCCTGGGGCTGGCTGCAGCAGCTCTGTGCTCCCAGCTCAGGGACTGTGCAGACCCACAGAGGTGCCAGTGGTACAGACATAGCTGCCATCATCCCTCTCCTCAACAGAAAGTGACTTAACCCATCAAAACATTTAACTGCATTTTGTAGGTGCCCTGCTTTCTTCAGAGAATATATAGAAGAGCCTATAGGGAAACCATGCTCCCAGTCTAAGGCATTTTCTTATTACTGTCCCCACCACCAAAAATTATAACTATATTTTTAATGCGTGCTACTTGGAAATATTTGGGTTGGAGTACAGTTAAATGCATGTTTAAAGAAGAACAGAGGAGATGGTAACTTCTGACAGAGGTGATACTGAAAAATTGAGTATGTGCTAACCACCTAGCATATCTCAGCTGCTGAAATCTTTGAATCTCATTTTCAGTGACATTATTAGGGGCTGACCTGCTGGAGAGCAGCTCTGTGGAAAAAGACCTGGGAGTCCTGGTGGACAACAGGATGACCACGAGCCAGCAATGTGCCCTTGTGGCTAAGAAGGACAATGGCATCCTGGGGTGCCTCAAGAAGAGTGTGGCCAGCGGGTCAAGGGAGGTCGTTCTCCCCCTCTACTCTGCCCTGGTGAGGCCGCACCTGGAGTACTGTGTCCAGTTCTGGGCTCCCCGGTTCAAGAGGGACAGGGAACTGCTGGAGAGGGTACAGCAAAGGGCTACCAAGATGATTAGGGGACTCAAACACCTCTCTTATGAAGAAAGGCTGAGGGATTTGGGTCTCTTCAGTCTGGAAAAAAAGACGTCTGAGGGGGGACCTTATCAACACTTATAAATACTTAAAGGGTGGGTGTCAGGAGGATGGGGCCAGGCTCATTCCAGTTGTGCCCAGTGACAGGACAAGAGGTAACAGGCACAAACTTGGAAGTTCCATCTAAACATGAGGAGGAACTTCTTTCCTTTGAGGGTGGCAGAGCACTGGAACAGGCTGCCCAGAGAGGTGGTGGAGTCTCCAACTCTGGAGACATTCAAAACCCGCCTGGATGCGTTCCTGTGCAACCTGCTCTAGGTGACCCTGCTCTGGCAGGGGGGTTGGACTAGATGATCTCCAGAGGTCCCTTCCAGAGGATATTCCACAGAATATCATTCTTTGATTCTGTCATTTTGTGATTACAAAGCACTACCAATATCTATGGATTTGTATAATACGGAGATTTACAGAGACTATGTGCATTGCCATCAGGTGCTCAAAATTAACACACATCTTAGTTCACAAGTTTTTTTTTCAATCCATGACTGCATGTTAGGAGGGAAAGTAAAGAAAAAAAAACTGAGAGGATTAATTTCCACTTATCCACTAGGGTTAATCAGGATTCTTACAAGCCTTACACTAAAATTCGGTGTGCTAAGTTTGGTTTTGGTAGTCTTCCAGTGACCCTTTCTTGAATGGAAATAAAATTTCAACAAGAAATCAAAACTGTTATTAAAAGGGCTAAAAATACACTGCATTTTCTCTAGGCTACAGCATAACCTGATGTACTTTTTTAGCATCTTAATATCAGGGATTCTACAATTTTGTTTGTAAAAGGCAATCCTGGTGCTTCTATTTTAAGCGGCAAAGTGGTAAACATTTATGTATTATCAGACATTTCCGCTTATAGATTGAAGAGGAACTTTAAAGTCTGTTTGATGGTCTTTCTGAGAATAAGTGTGCTGACAGAATCTCATCTCTGTATCTGCACCAGGAAAAAAATGCTGATCTCTCCATTAGAGTGAAGACTTGGAGTCTGCTCTGGGAAGTCTAGTAAACTAACAAAATATGTAAGTCCCATAAATAACCAGCCTATGATCTGAATCCTCTCTTTTCCCTTTTTCTCCTTCTTTGGTTAAATACTGCCTAAGAAAACCTCAAGATCCTCATGTGGCCATCACCAACTTGATATCGGGAGAGATCGGCTCTCACTGCCCTCAGTAGTACATATAAAAACTATCCAGATTTTTAAACATGCTATATACGTACAGATATACACATAAATTGTTCAGTGAGCTGTGGGATGAACTAGCTGTTTTTCCCCATGTTCTCCCACTCCACGCATCCGTACGCAGGCTTTTTGGTCAGGAAACCAGTAGCTTGTGCTGTCCTGCAGCCAGCAGAGTGTGGAAACTGGTCACCTGCAATCCCTTCTAACACCACAGAGCTGGATTATAATGGGTTTTCCCTCAGTCTCAGCCCTTATTTGGGTCTCTCTTGCCTCTGCAGCCATCAGTTTCCACAAAATCTGTAGGAAGTTAGGGTTTCTGGGACCTCCCGCTTGTTAGTTTTGGTTGTCACGTAGCAACCAGTTCCAAAGTTATTACAGAGGAGGAATGAGCAAGACATATGGGCATACTCTTCACCATGTGATGGCCTAAGCGTCATTCCTCTCAGAAACCAAGCTAAACTCACACATGTATGTGTATATATTTAAGTTAGGGAAAATACTGAGGGAGTTATCTCAATTTAAATATACAGACTATAAAAACTGCTGAAGAACAGTTCAAACAGTAAAGCAGGGTATTTTATGTGATTTTTTTTTTTATCCATCTCACAGTTTAAGCAAGGCAGTCGCATAATTTCTCATTTCAGTTACATCAAAGCGTAGCACATGCAAAGCACGGATTCAGGCAGTTCAAGATCCTAATTCAAGCTAACAGTGGCCTTGTGCAGGAAGGCTGTTGTTTCCTGCTAATGCGTGCTTCCCAGTTTTACTTTCTGGCTTGAAAGTGTGGCTGCACCGGACTCAAACCAAGCTGTGAAGTCTGAACTGTGTTTTGGAACACTATCAATTGATGTGAAACGATAAACCCATGAAACCAGTAATGCCATTAAAAAATTCACTTTCAGGTACCTTGTCATCCAAGGGGTTAACGGTAGTAATGAATCCTAAGAAGGATTTTGCTCTTTGACAACTCTGGAAAAATAACATTAGAATTTTATAGAAACCATAATGAGTATGATGAACCTTTTTTTTAGAGATATAGATATATATATATATATGTTCTTGGATCAACTCTTGGACAGCTGAAACAAACAAAAAAAATCCTCTAAAAGCAAACGGAAGTGTTTGTATGGGTACAGCAGGCCTCTCTTTCAGGGGAAGGCTGATACGCTACTAATAGCTGCATTTGCAAATTTGTAGAGCGGTGTTTAGGTTTCCATAAAAGATACTCTCAAGCGTGGCAGAAAGCCCCAAAGCGACAGAATACCTGCTAGTCAGCAACCCTGGACTCCCGTCTCTGCTGCTCAAGTGCCTCTGTTATGTAAGAGGAGAAGGGAATGTTCCTCTCTTTTTGGCAAAGGACACTGAACCCGGCAATTTGTCTTGATGGGACTGAGCAGAGTGCATGAAACCAAGTGAGTTATTACGGCCTGCGGTTTCAGGAACTGGTTTAAAGATAGCCTCCAAATTATCAAAATTTACATAAAGAAAGACATCTGACTATGGCCATGAAATACTTCTACCAAGTTTGGAAAGCAAAACTCAAGCAATGAATGGCCTATGTCATAAATCAATTTTTTGGCTGCGTGAACAGGCCAGCGAAGAAAGAACATTGAATAAGCAAAGGTTTTAATATTCTGACAATTATAAACAGTCCTTTGTTTTTCTTTTTTTCTTACATGCACATGGGTGTGGGCCGGGGAAGCCATATATTCATAAAACATCTGGTGTTCAGCTTGTTGTTATAATCAATCAGTCATTTTATTTTTCCAACACCGCGGAAAAAAAGGGACTCGGACCTTTTAATTAAAGAACCAATGCCTCCTCCTTCTGGATACAAAGGCAGCGGGATCTGTCTCACAGCGTATTATTCGCAAGATTTGCCTTAGAGGAGAGAAGTCCTCGTGGTTGGAAAGAGCAGTTCCTTGTTTTTTAATACCTTACGGTAAAAGCTGTCAAATTGATGGCAGATAGTCTCCAGAGCAATTGTTTACTCGCAGGACAGAGAATGGCAATGCTGAATCACTCTTTTTACACATTTATAGACACTACTCCCAATTTAGAGGGGCGGTACGTAGTGGGATAATGATACTTTAGCTTTTAGACCCTACGCTTACAAACATAGTAATACCACAAGCATACATAATAATATAAACATACATAGTGGAGTATTAAGCATACATAGTAATAACACTTCCACAGAACTGCAACGCTTCCTAGCTCCCATCATTCACAATAAGGCATTACAGCTTCCCCAGACGAATTATAACCAGCTAGCACGAAGTTTGAAACCTCATTCAGCAGCTAAAGTCACCTCATTTTGTTGTGCCGGGATCTTTTTGCACCTCTGAAAACGAAGGGCCACATTTCCAAAAGCACTTTTCATCCTACCATTCCTGCAGAGGGCAATGAAACTATTGGCTCCACTTCCGAGAATTTAGTTACTGGCACTGATTTTATCTGCACTTTTACATGTAGCTCTATTCGTCATTCATGCCGAGAGGCATGACACAACTGCTTAGCACCTACATCCTGGCTTTCCCTTCATCTTCAGATCTTTGGAGCCTGAGAAATAAATAAATAAGAAGAACAAAATTAGTTATCAGCCATGGCTCCTTCAATACAGTAGGTGTGTCATGTGTCTGTGCGTGGTTATGGGGCTGGGAGACATGGGGCTGAGAGATGGGTGACCTGCAGGTGACCTGAACCTCTTCGCGGCACCAAAAGGAACCTGGTGGGAGACACTGGGCATTTCATGTGGCACCAGATAACTGTGTTTAGATAACTGAATCCTGCCTTAGCTCTCCACTTCTCCACTGGCAGAAGGAGAAGCTCAGCTCCCTAGTTTACAAGCAGACACTTTTATTTAGATACCCAAAATTAGATGTCTGAATCAGAGGGTGAACCCCAGTCAGCTAGCATGATTTCAGTGCTCTCTGGACTTCACTGACCAATTGCAGTGACTTGAAGCTTGTCTCCGTCAGTGACTGAGCGAACTGCAAAGGAGAGTCAGTCAAGATATGAATTACAGCTGCACAAGGTGTTTTGCAAACGTTTTGCATTTGTGTAAATAGGATGTAGCACGCATTTTCACATGTTAAATAAAACTTTAAAACACCAAAATGCCTCTGAGTTCTTTCATGTCTCTTTGAAAGTTTTTTTCTCCCCCAAGGTTTGTCTCTTATAAACATATTAAAACACCACAAGCAAAGGAATAAGATAACCCACTGATGAAATGACTAGCCACATAAGCGTCCTCACTCTGCAGGAAACTCCGTCATGACTTTGCCTTGCCTACACATTAATGAAAAAATCTTGTGTTTTGTAAATAAGCTCTGCAAAGTCTGGTGGAAAAGTGCTTTCTTCCTTGTTTCATCAATAAAGTTACTATGTGACTTTTAAAAAATTCCACTGCACTAGGAAAACTTCTGTTTCCTTTTATGTCCAGATTTAGCAAGTTTTTCAAAGCCCTTCTTATTAAGAAAAGTTGTGGCTGGAAACATGGATAAGTAGCTACAACGATTCCAGAAGCTATAAATATTCAGGTTATGATATTCAAGAAATTATCCTCTCTGAGGTGGGCTTTATTGTCTCCTAGGGCCCACCTGCAGCTAGGTAAGGGCCTCCCAAAGTGAAGTGGATGGCCCTAAATGATCATAGGTGGTTTTTGAAAAATAAACACAAAATTAGTTTCACACCTACTTAGACAGTTTAGAATTTTAATGTGCAAAGTCTGCCAGGGCTTTGCAGTGAAATAAGGCCATGCATTCAAGCTCCCTAAAGCCAATCAGAATGCCCCGGCTGAGTACTACCCATTTCGCAATTAGGAATCACTGCTGAGTTCTAGAGCGTATTAGTAATGAACAAACTGCTACTTTGGTGGCGTTTTGACATTTATAAGCTCACAAAAGCTAACTGTGCTCAAAAAGGAACCGTTCTAGCCTCGAAAACGCCGAGAAGAGTTCAGATCTGTTTCACATCACTGTCTGCAGGCACTCCAGCATGCAGCGGGCTTTTCCAAATTTTTCTGAACCTGTCCCGTCCTCCCACCACCGCCGCCGCCCCCAGCCCTTTCTGCTGAGAGCCTCCCTCTAGGTGTATTGTGATGCATTTATAGTTTCGCGTGTGACTTCTGGATGTCTGGTAGCCCCAGCACAGGTCAAAAACTTTGTATCTGGGGTCACCGGCCGTACGACAGCTGGGTCCTGACTCCTCCGAGGTGCCCTCTCTGGCCACCCACCTTCACGTCACACCCCCGGGGAGTGGCAGCAGACAGGCAGCCCCAGCGCTGCCCCTCGCGCGGCACGTGCAGCCCCTCCAGTGTGTCCTGCATTTGTCTTGGATTTATTCCACATCTGCCAGACAGCTCTTACGCACGTTACCGATTTGGAAAAGCGCTAGGTATGACCGAGCTTCGCTCAAGGCAGTCGCTGGCTTTAAAGGAGGGATGGATAAAGCTATGTTTCGCTGCTTTATATCAGCGTTTCTTTATGTCGTTCCACGCTGGGCAGTGCTAGTTCTTGCTGGAGCTCCAGGATTCTGAGGGATTTAACTCTGACACCTCTGTTCCGCCTTTGAGGGAGTGCGACGAGGCAGCCACAGACTGCGCAGTTTCCTTTACTGCCCGTAGATCCTAAACAGGGATCAGCCTCCGCTGTGTCTAGCACTGTTTGGATTTGTGTGAACGAACATTTATTCATCCTGAAAAAGCCTTGCCAATTAACACCGCATTGTTTCAGTTTCCTTTTTTCCATTTGTTTACAGTGACTCGTAAGTCCCCAAAGATACAAGTTTATGATAGCAAGATAATTCTGTTGCTCTTTTTTATGAGTGCATTTTGTATCAATGGGTTTCAGTCCCGTGAAATTCCTGCCCAGCACCACAAACAAACAATACTGTATTATGAATGTCTTCATAATTAGATTCATTAGAGGACTATGGTGCCCAAAGTGCACCTACAGCTAAATGCAGACCCTCTGTTAAGCTTAACCTAGTTTGTCAGTGCAGGACAGGTGTCTCGGGAGGACTCCACCGCAGCCAACGCATTATTCATACGGGGAAATAATTTAGGAAATAATAGTTATTCTTACATTGTCAGATATCTTGCTCCTACTCCCCTTCCTGATTATCTAATATCCCTAATCTAATTCACAAGCACTAATCAGCTCTCCAGCTTTCTTTTGAAACAAAGCAACCGGCTCTCTGTGACACCGGACTTGCAAGCCATCCTGGGGAGACACAACTCGGGCATCACTCCAGCCAGCCGGTGTGGCTGCCCACAGCTGCTGCCCCAGCGCCACCACCGCTGCATCCCCGGCTACAGTGACACGGATATTTTTCATTAGCTGGAATGCATTTTTCTGCGTCGACACAGCCACCGAGGACAAGGGTCTCTCTGAAACGTTTCCTCTCTTTGTTCCTTATCTGATCCCAGCTACTTGGAGTCCAGGAGCCAGAATTATTTCCAAGCTTTTCTTTGCTAAGTTGATCATGATGATGACAATAGCACCACTTTTGTATAATAGCCTACATCCAGCACTAGGCTTGCTAATTTAAGCACCCAGCTCTAGGGGACATGTGCCCACACCTGACGTGTATCACCTTAAGTGAGCAACAAAGTCCTGATTGATAAATGATGCATCATGTTTCCCTCTGCTCTCAGAGGAGAGGCATACGTGCCCATGAAGAGCTCCAGCGGACAAACCAAGCACCCTGAGCGTATATTTCTTTATACAGACTGAACAAAGAGCCAATGTAAACGCTGTGTGACTCCATCTCAGCCGAAACCCAGGTCACCTCCCCTTCTTCTGAGAAGAGGACCTGCATTCAGAAAGATGGGTATTTTTGCACAGCAAGGTAATTGTTAGAACATGTGCAATATCAAGACTCTACTCGTGATAAGACATTTGTAAAACCATCACCTCTTTCATCATAATGACCCACCTACGAAGAGCAGGTTTAAATGGCAGAGATTAAAGTGTTATCTGTGCTTTTTAGTTTGCCTATGCTAGCAATCACACCATTATATTTTCTGTAGGGGGTAAAACAGCATTAGCACTGGAAAGGAAATGTAAAATCACTCCAGAAGCTATGATTTTAATTACAGTCAGTGGAAAGGGGAAGAGGACAGAAAAGGAAATATAAATACAAAAGGAGTATAAATAGCCTTCCTTCTTAAGACAGTACTATTTATCTTACTCTGGCTATAAAGTTGCTTTATTTTCTTAACTTCCTGCTTTGGAAAGCAGCCACTAAATTAAAAGAAAATGTGGTTTTGTAATGCAAGGATGATTTTCTTTAACTTATAAAACTGGAGAATCCAAAGCAACGATTAACTTAAAAAGTAAGTTGGGGAAGGCTTTAGCTGATTCTAAATTATTAAAAAGAAAAAAAAAAAGAAAAAAAAAAAAGAGAAGGAATTCCTTTCCAAATAAAAGGAATTCAAATTAATGGTGACTATTAGGAACAATTCCTTTTTCTCATGCATTCATTTTTGGCCTGTTTTCACCATTCTCACATTGATCTGTAGAGTTGTCACTGGGGTAAATACTGAAACTAATGTCTACTCATAATGTAAAGTGTTACTTATTTTCTTTAGGGGTATCATAATTCCCTATATAGCTATGTAGAAAAAGAAGAAAAGAAAAAAATGGATTTTCAATTCCTTAAAGAAAATGTATAAACCTGTGATTAATGAATAAGTGAATGATATAGTTGCCTAAATGTATGGCCCTGTTCTAACTGTAGGCACCACAGGATAGCCCAGTGGGTGCCTGGCTTCCATGCCAGACGTAAATCCCCTATAGGCTCTGTGCTTTGTTTCCCAGCGCTGAGTGGACGTGTTTGGTACCTTAGGGCATCTCAAATGGCTCCAAATGGCTTTGTCTGGGAAACTGGACCTCTCCCATAGAGTCATCATTCCACATCCTTATTTTTAAAAACACTTCCTAACTTCTTCCTTGAAACCCAGTACTTTATTTGTACCTTGGGCCCATTCAACCCACAGTAATCTCATGTTGCTATAGCCCAGGCAATAGCTGTGTCTCTGCTGCTAAATCTAAAGTCATTTGGCACCGGGTGGCTTGGGCCCTCCTGAAGAGATTTGTCTTGGGGACAGCTAGTTGGAACAGTCCAAAACAAAGCCAAAGAGCTATCCATTGACCAGGGTGGATGATCACAGGTCTTGCACACAAACCCATTCCCTAACCTCTTCTCTTTAGCAGTGTATGTACACACACACACAAATGCGCACTGCTACGTATGCATGCACACGCACACAGAGTGCACATACCCAAGACCCAAAGACTCCAAAACTTGAATGAAACTTCACGAAGACCTGGTGTGATACTGGGCTGTGATATCACCATAACAACATGCTGGACTGCCATGATAGTGACATTCTGGAAGCTGTTTTATCCACAGAGCACTAAAATCAGATTGTCGTGTAGGAAAGGCTGTTTCCTCTCTGAAAAAAACAACAGAGAAACACGTTGCTTTAGAGTAGACGTCCAGCAGCCTCCAGGAAAGAGAAAGAAGGAAATAATATCTTGTCTCATCTACCTCCATAGCCAGTGGAGAGGGACAAGCCTGCTAAAGGGATGACTAGCCCGTCCATCCATCCATAGTTTAGGACGTACTGAACATGAATCTGAAGGTGCCTGTCTCTCTCTGCTGACCATAGAGGGACCCTGATTGGTAACTGTAGACTAGAGACCTGACTTTTGGATGGATAAGACAAGCGAGAGAGTAAATTTACATATTGGCAAAATTGCCTGTGATGTTTAGATCAGATGAGACAGAAAACAGCAAATCTTACGCATTCAAGGCCACACCTCAAATACTGTGTTCAGTTTTGGGTCCCTCACTACAAGAAAAACATTGAGATTCTGGAGCGTGTCCAGTGAAGGGCGACAAAGCTGGTGAGGGGACTGGAAAACAAGTCTTACGAGGAGCGGCTGAGGGAGCTGGGGCTGTTTAGTCTGGAGAAAAGGAGGCTGAAGGGAGACCTTATCGCTCGCTACAACTACCTGAAAGGAGGTTGTAGAGCAGTGGGGGTGGGTCTCTTCTCCCAAGTTACAAGCAATAGGACAAGAGGAAACGGCCTCAGGTTGTGCCAGGGGAGGTTTAGGATGTGTATTAGGAAAACTTTCTTCACTGAAAGGCTTACCAAACATTGGAACTGGCTGGCCAGGGCGGTGATTGAATCACCATCCCTGAAGGTATTTAAAAGACAGGAAGACGTGGTGCTTAGCAACAGGGGTTAGTGGTGGTTTTGTCAGTGTTAGGTTGATGGTTGGACTCTATGATCTGAAAGGTCTCTTTCAACCTGTAAGATTCTATGATTCCTACCACTGCATGGGGTGCAGCTCTCAGGTGCTGGCAGTGGGGGCTACAGAGGCATCCATGAGAAGAGGCCGGGGCTGCCCTGTGCCGCGCACAGCCGGTCCCAGACAGCTCCAACCAACACACCACAAGGCGCGGCCCAGGCCCCCAGCCACAGTGGTGGCGTCTCAAGGAACACATGTTTAAGAAAGGGCAAAAACTCCACAGGACAGAGAGTAGAGAAGGGATCAAAAAGAGCGAGAAACAACAGAGGGAACACCAAGGTGAGAGGAGGAGAGGAGGTGCTCCAGGCGCCCAAGCAGAGATTCCCCTTCGTTCAGACCCTGGAGGAGACTATGGTGGAGCAGGTATTTCCCTGCACCACACCAGAGTAGGCTCCTCAAACGAACTGCAGCCTATGGGAAGGACCCATGCTGCAGGAAGGGAAAAGCGTGAGGAGGAAGGAGTGGCAGAGAGGAGCTGTTGTGGACTGACCTCAACCCCCATTCCCCATCCCCCTGCACCACTGCTGGGGGACGAGGTGGAGGAGCTGGGAACGAAGGAGTGAAGTTGAGCCAGGCAGGAAGGGGAGGAGGGGGAAAGTATTTTAGTCTTTGTTTCTCACCATCCTACTCCATTTTAACTGGCAATAAATCAAATCAGTTTTCTCCGTGTAGAGTCTGTTTTGCCCGTAACAGTAATTGGTGAGTGATCTCCCTGTCCTTATCTCAGCGCATGAGCTTTTCCATCCTATTTTCTCCCTCTTGTCCTGTTGAGGAGAGGGAGTGAGGGAGCAGGTGGGTGGGCGCCTGGCAGCCAGCCACAGTCAGGCCACCGCAGAAGATTAAGGTGTTCATACCTGTCATAAAGCATAACTAATTCAGAGGAGTCCTTCAAATTCCCCTGATCTAGCATCAGAAAACAAATGTAAAAGCCATTGCAAGAATATAAAAGGAGTGAGCATGCGCTGTGCTAGTTATAGAGCGATGGGATGCAGTGACGGGAGGTGGAGCAATCAAGAGTTGCACCAGTCTGGGCCAAAACACTCACCCAAACCATTAAGTACTTCTTGTTTAACACTGAAAATTTTCTGTAGTTTTAGGAAGAGAACATCATAACCTACTTTCCTCACTATGCTGGAGCTCATCCTCATTTTCATTAGGCCCATTCATGATTGCAAGACAAATAGAAGTGCCATAAATAGAACTGTATTGGCATAAACATAATTTCTGTACTTGGCACTTGACTTAGGTAAACAACCATGCACGTCCAGCAAGCCTTAAGGTTGGAGCCTCATCGTTTCCCTCTGCCAATGCAGTCTCCTGCAGTTAGGCGGTTTAAATCTCAGGCAGGCTGAATTGACCTTTGGGGTTGTGTGCTTTCCTCCACTGATTACAGGAAGAGCTTTGAACACCACTGCTCCTCACTTGTGCATCCCTGGTGCTCAGGGTGGGGAGGTAGGTCAGGATTTTGGCTGCAGCGCGCCTCTGGGGATGTGCAGACTTGAGATCTCGCAGGCCAGGCGGGTCCCCAGCGCACCGCTACCCTGCACTACAGCAGAGCAGGCCGTCTGTCAAGCTGTTGACATGGACGGTGGCGACCCACAGCACACCAGCTGACAGCAGGGTTTCTTCTCTGGGAGAGGCAGGTGCTCCTGACCACTTTTTCTGGCTCCCACTGAATTCCCAGAGCAGCAGGAGCCAAGACGTGTACCTTGCACAGAAGAGAGCAGTTGCAAGGCAGCAATTCCTCACTCCAGGAACGGAGGGAGATGGATGTCATCTTCACAGCCTGTCAGTAGCCATGGCATTGGGCTCTCCAGGGTTTCCAGCCAGTTCCCTCAGTGATGTTAGTTTGAAGCGGTGGATATTAACATAGAAGTCATTTACAAGGCAGGACCTCCAAAGTCAGCTTTCAAATGTTACAGGTTGATGAAATTACTGAATGCACAAAGATAAACGAGTGTAATCCCACACAACTTTCTCCTAGAAAAAGAAAAAACACAAGCAGTCTTTAAAGAATAATGAAGTTGTAATACAACGTCTGAGAGTTCGGTTGTTTGTTGTAACTGGAACTCCTCCACCTTCGCTGAATCCATGTGAACATGCCCGTGACTGCCATTAAATTCAGTGTGTGTGCATGTGTGGAGTCTGTTGAAGGTACAGGGGTGTCCTGTCCATATAGAATCAGCTGCAGAAACAGGGACATGAACAAGACCTGAAATTTATTTGCAAAGGAAATAACTTTCTTGCACTGAACAACACATACCCAAAGTTTAAGCAGTGAATTTGTGATTTTCACCTTGTTGTGTAACTCCAGTTTGTGAGTTAACTTCTTCCGCAGAGTTTGCAGACTCCTTCAATGGCAGTGCTGTTCCCAGTGAAGCATGCAGCGAGTAGTTAATCATTAATTCTTCATGGTTCATATTTGCTGTCTGCTTTACTGCGTATAGTTTGATATAGTTCCCTCCAATAGACTTAATGCTGTCATTAGGAGTCACATGCTGGATCTTTATCTGAACTATTATCACAGTCCAGACATAGCATTACAGCCTCCCTTTGTAAGCCAAAGTTATGGAGTTCAGAAAGGCTTAAAACTTAATAAATACTATGGTTTTTATGGTAATGGAACAGCTGCAGTGGCAGACTGACACGCACACACCCCCTGACTGAGCCTGCCTAGTTGCTGCAAACAGGTGCACCTAGAGGCTAAAGCTCTTATTTTTTTTTTTTTTATCCATGACACTAATTTCATTGTCAAAGTCTAGCTTGACAATTGTGCGTGTGTTAGGATAATGTAAAGGAATCCAGACACATGCGGCGAACGAAATTCCTGGCTCTTGCAAAGGGGGTGAACTTTTAAATTGAAATTGCAGTTATCATTGTACAGATAAAACAGCCGGCCACTTGCAAAAAAAAAAAAAAAAGCTTTTGTTATTACTGGAAATTATAAGCTGTATGATATGGAGAGACTGCCCTCAAAATAATAAAAATCACCACAAAATGGTGTGAACTGTGGCACATAATGTTCATTCATGGTACAGTCTAAGAAGATCCCAACCTTTATTTTAAAATCTCAGACATAGTCTGGGAAAAGATTCATACGTGCTTTGGAAGAACTAGTTTCTCACTGTGTTAAAGTGCACAAGTGGTAAGGCAGAAGCATTTGAAAACTTCAGCTCAAGTGCCTTAGATCAGATCACTAGGCCTGTGGCTAACCTGTTCAACCACACGAGAAACACTTTCCTCCTCCTCGCTGTACATTAGTTTGCCTTTTTCTTGGAAGATAATCTCTAAGATCAGGATCAACAGTAAATAATTGCATTTGGCATTCCCATTTGTTGACACCTTCCATAGGGGATGCAGTGAATTTGACTTACATTGGATGAGTCATCTCTCACGCAAGCTTTTTCTTCCTTCCAGCCACTTTTGGAGAGTCTGTTTAACAGGATGTGATGCCCCAAAAAGGCCAAGTGAAATCCAAATAGGTTACTGCGAAACCACCAAAAAACCCCTCTTTGCATCAGTACAACACCTTCTACAGGCTAATAAGCTCATCTGAGAAGCACGCGATAGGAGCCTGGCTGGAGTCCTGTGTTAATACAGCTATAATGCTTCCCATAACCCAGCAAGATTATCCAGGGTGACTTCCAGTATCTCTGCATGACACTGAACTGTGCCATACACACATACCCTCGCCCCATGGCTTTTAAATAGGCAGGTTTCCCTTGTTTCAGGTAATCAAGGGCTTTTCCCTTATCCATGTGGAAAATCCCATAGAACATAACAGAGATGAAGCCAATAAAGGTGTAGAGGAATGTTCTGTAGAAATTAATTTAGAATTAGATCCTTTCTGAAAGTCTATAAACCATCCAAGGAAATACAACACAGGATTTCAACTCTGCTTTAGGAATTGATGAGTTGATTGAAAGGTGAATATTACCTATAAATGCCATATGATTTTCCTCTGATGACTGGAAATTATGTAGAAATAATCATGTCTTTTTAGGATTCATATTCTTCTAGCCAGACACTGAACCCAGAGTTTCCAAAGACAGTTTTTGCCACCCCTCTTTTATAGAGTATTTCTTGGCTTTAAAATTGGCAGCTGTGACCTGAGCATTTATGGAGATGTCACAATCAGGCTTCCTCTGCTTGATATCTGGAAAAGTCATCTCTACTTGCCTTCAAGAAATTAAACTTTCCAGACAATTTCCCTATAGTGAGGCAAGCTACGGACTTGTAATGTCTCAAAATTGATTTAGAGATATTTCTAAGGGAGTGCTCTTAATAATCTTCAACCAGAGTAGTTTTGCATAAAGCCTGCTGGAGGGTGGCCAACTGGGTTTGAACTTCCTTGTGCTTAAGTCCAAAAAGTTCCACACGTTTTTCAGAAACTAGTCTATCAAACAGTGGTCTGCTGTCAGATTTGATAAAAGTTAGTTACCACATGTGCTCAGTATATGATCCAAAACAGGAAGCACAGCATCCGATGAAGTAGATGACAAAATGCCAGCAGCGGATATCTGGAATATGCATTCCTCAAAAAGAAAAGATATTTTGCCATTGGGCAATAGTTCACAGAAATCAGCTGCAATTGTCTCCTTTCACTTGGTGCTCTGCAATTCAGATATTTGAATTGTCCTGAGAGCCTTCTCCACACCCCTTGAAATTAGTGGAGAAAATGATAGTGATTAATCTCTTCTTCTGCCAGTTTGCCAATGAATGAGGAACACAATTTCCCTTTAACGCTTCTTCAGTGTGCACTCCAGATTTACGAATTCAGTGTAGGGTGTAATTTAGGTTTATTTCAGACACATTTTTAAAACATATATGCTTGTTTATCAATCTTTAAATGTTTTAGCCTGCCTCATAACCCCTATCTCACAAGCCAAAATTACAATTTTTGTGGTGTCTTCTGAGATTGGCACGGCCCAGCACTTTTCAACGTGTCTCCAATGTCTTAAGTGTCTTAAGCTCAGTCCCTTGCTCTCTCCCCTTTAGGAACTAACATTTTGATTAACATCACACAGGTGTGCTCTGGAAACAGTTGGCCCTCTTGTGACTTACTTTCATCAATGTTCTAAAAGACTCATCTGGTACTTTCCATTCCTGGAAAATAATCGACATAAATACATTAATATGTATACATTGTACGTATTTTTGTTTATACAAAATTATTACCTAGATATAATAGGAACAAAAGTCTGAGATATTAAAATGACAAGGAAAGTCAGGGGCCCAGTTATGTTTTTTACAGATGCCAAGAGCCAGGTTTGGCTTCTTGCCTTTTGCCTCTTTTTGCATCTTTTTGGCAGGGTCCGCACACACCTGGAGTGGCCAGAATGCATCTATTTATAGTCCTTACCATCTCTGTTTGTTTGATGGTTGATGTTTGTTTGTTTGTTTTAATGTAGAGGGCCTGAATTTGACCACATTCAATTTCTTCTTTTATGTTACCAATGGGTTTGTCTTCAGTATTGTCTTGTCTCAATTTTGTGTTTCAGTAAGTATCAATTGTTGGTTTTGTCTGTTATTTCCAGTACTTCACTTATTTTCTTCCACTTTTCCCTGCTTCTTTTACAATTCTTCTCTAGATCTTTTGTGTCCAAGGCTGTTATGTATACAGACAACTACGACAATATAGCACTAACAAGAATATAACATGTAAATAAGTCTCTTTCCCAGAAATAACTGTATTTCTTTTGGCTGTTCTGTGGCATGACAAATCTACTGGTGCGACCTAAAGTGGGGGGTCGCTGTATTTGCTTTCACCGAAGCCAATATAAACCAGAAGTAAATTAGAACCAGTAGCCACACTAATGAAACTGGCAACACCCGCCGACAGTAGCAAGGGGAAAGGCAAGTGCGATATACGATGATGCACGTGCCCCAGCTCCTTTACAGATCATGATGTGACTCTCAAACTCTGGAGTCACCAAATTGGCTGCAATATAGCCCGGTCAAGGGAAAAACAATCTCCTCACCCAAGGAGAGATTACATTGCACATTAAGATTTAGTTTTGAGGCGGGCTTTTACAAATCGTTTTTTTTCCTCAGCTCCTGCGGGAAGACTGCCTATCTACAAGATAAAGAAAAGAATAATAAGAAAATTTAAATTAATTAACCAGAACTACCAGAAATGTTCATGTCAATCTCCAGACTCTGGGTTTTCGTCCCTATTTAAAAAGTCAAGCAGACTCTGCTCAGAGGTTCAGCTACCAGCTCTAAATGATTACCCCAGAAACAGGGAGCATTTGAAATAAATGGAACAGCTGTCTGTACCGCCTCGGCTATAAAAAAGACTGTATTTCAGTGAAGAAACACAAATAATGAAGTATTTTCTCGGGCTATGGTAGGAGGCAATTGGGAGCTTTTCCCTTTCAGGCTGCTGGTTCCCCCTGGAGCTTAGAGATCACCTGTTCCAAGGAGCTTCTGGGGCTGAATGCCTGGAAGGTGGATTTCCTTCTGAAAACCAAAAGGCATGGAGGATGCGAGCACTCCAGAGTAAGGGAAGGCTGGCTATTGTTATTGCTTCAATTGTTTGGTTTTGTTTTTTTTTTTTCTTCAAATAGAAGGGTGATTTCAGCCAAATATTATGTGCTGGCTTAGGGCTTGTGATTTTTTTTGGTGATTTGTCCTCGTGCTTGCATTTTTTGTATCTATTTTTAAAAGGTCAGTGGAATGGTTTTTCTTCTAGCAGACATGGAGTAAGGAAAACACCTGAAAAGGGGTTTTCCCCTGACTTTTATTTACACTAAGCTATTTTGAGTCATCTGACTCATGTGACAATGCCTAGGCCAGTGCAAACACCTGTTTTTTGGGGCACAAAATATTACCATAGAGCAGTTAGTTTTGCAGCCTGACACAGATAGGCATTTTGTCATTATTTCAAATGAAATGAAACCTTCACGTTTATAAGAATAAATGTTTGGGTTATTTCTGGGCTGGGAGGAAGGATTAGAGAAGAAACCTCTCTATCACCTTTCTTCACTTTATCTTTCTGCTGACCGCTGGGACAGAGCCAGCACGATACAGCACAGCCTCTGCTGTAAAAATAACAAGTGACAAACCGTGATCCCCCTCTGCTCCCATCTGCACCGAGTAAGGTGCAATTTGTGTACAATTAACATCCAGAGTTGCACCTCTGGGAGACAGCGTGACTCCGGGGAGGTTCGTGGCTATGTGGTTTGTGCAGTTCATTATGAATTTTCAAGGGAGAAATTCCACATTCTGGATGAGGAAGAAGAAATGTCTATATTGCTTTAACAAAAATAACTTTTGGTTTTCCATTAAAAGAACGCACTCTTTCAAAACACGCAAGACTGTTTCATTAAAAAATAAAACTCATTTTTAAAGCATATTAAAAGCGTTAACACAGTGCCTGCTGCCAGAAGAGCCCCACTGCAGCGCTGTTGAAGGAAGGAGGACAGCATCGTTATTTATGAGCGTCTGCACTCTCTCAGCCTTTCATGAAACCCTAATTTTATCTGGCAGCTCTTAAGAATCTCTGAGAAACTGAGTCCTTTGTTTCCACTGCACCCATCTAACTTCTGCACCTAAAAAGACATGGACACTTTTTCATAAATAAAGACAAGAAGTCCAAACTTTCTGACATTAATGTCACACTACTGTTTTAGGCCCTAAACCTTCAAGCTCCTCTCTCTGGGCAAGCACCAACAAGTGCCCCTTTTTGCTCAACGTCCAACTCTAGCTTTTACAATAATTTTGCTGAGAAGAGGATCAGGCCTCAGTCATCTGTTTTCATTGGGGGAAAACAAGACAAAACAAAACAAACAAAACCCCTTTATTACTCTTTGACAGGAGCAGAGTTAAGCCCGAGGGGGTTATTTTTCTCCCATTAACTTTTTCTAACCTCATCCCTCCCTCATTTTCTTTCTCAGATTTACTCCCAAAGAGTTCATGCATACGTGTGCATGTGCCTGTGTGTCTGTCTGTGTGTATGTGTGTGTACGTGCACAGTTATCCTTGTAATGAAAAGGAATCTATCTGTTTAGATAATTTGCTGTTGTTTGCAACATGATACAGCTAGTCCTTTTGACTTCAGTGTGAATAAACAGCCTGATCCTATAAAATAGGCCTTTTCTCTCCCGAGAGCGTGTTCCAAGATTGCGGAACCCAGGCTAGCAAAGAACATCTGCAACAGTTAGTGGAAACCCTAAGAATTCTTGTGAATAAATAGATTGGAAACTAAGTTGGAAATTTCTCAGTGAGATATAAATTTTAAAAAATGAAATCCAGTTGAAGTACCCAGTTTCCCTGGGAGAATACAAGTCTAGCCAACCCAAGTCTAAATACATGTGGTAGTGATCACTGTATGCTGTTTCCAGTTTATCATCAAAAACAATCATAGCAAAATTATTGTCATTCAAATTTAGCTTCTAATAAAGAAATGTTACATTTTTTATCATAAGTTCAATAGCAAACCTCCTTTATAATGGAGATGATAGAAAAAGAGGAAACAATGCATTTTTTAAAACTTCCTCTGTGTTTTTTTCCCTATTTCCAGATATAACCAGAATCCTAGCCGAACATTAAATGTATCAGTAAAAGCCACCAGTGACAAGCAATACAGATCAGGTAGATTTAAAAGCTGTAATTCAAGTTTTACATCGGTCTGTTTTTCAAAATATTCATGGTGGTAACTCTTTGCAGATCAGACTCAGTGAAAAACCTCTTTTCAAAGGCTGAGATCTCTTAACTATTTAGACTTTCACTTTTATACTCTCTTCTTAGACGTGCCTTCTTCATTTCAGTTGCATGCTCACTCTCCCAGTTATTAAGTTAACACAGTCCCCTAGAGACTGTCTTTAGTTTTTTTGATGCTTACCACTGGCACAACGTTATAAAGCAAAACATTTGGGTTATATAGATTACAAGCTAATAGATAGAAGTTACCAGCTTCGTGGGAAATACTTCACTCTTACAAAAAAAAAAAAAAAAAAAAAAAAAGCAATATTGTTTGGCTTGATTTAGTGGAGCTTTGGTACGTAGAATAAATCATTTGCAGCTGGCTTACCCATGCACATGCTCTGGGGGTGAGGAACACATGCGTGTTATCAATTCATTATTTGTGCTGCAGTTCGTTACCACTTACGTGCTGGACAGCGACATCACTGTCTACCCTACATCTGAGGGCGGAACGTTAATGGCAGTAGATATCAAGCTGTTGGGAAGAAAGCAAAAACTAGACTGTGGTCGGATTAACATTTGATTGCCTAAACAGTGCAGCTTTGAAAGCATGGGAAAATTTGCCTAGTGAGCAAGCTGGATTTTTTTAAAAAACATAAAGCCTGCCAAGCTCCCAAACCTAAGGGGGAAAAAAGAGCTTGTGGAGAACGTTAATTAAAGTAAATGGAGAAATCTCTCCTCCTTCTCCTGAAAAGAACTTAAATATGCTATTTTAACTCTACGCTCATACTGGCTCTTTTTCCCTACGCAAAAAAAAAAAGTTTAAGCAAGAAATTTTCACAAATGTTTTCTAGTCTTCCAGTCCCTATTTCCTCTTTTTGCCTATTATGGTGAAGAGGAGAAAGCCTGTTCAAGTGAATACTGGCCCAAATTGTTCCACAAGACCTAGTGTTTCTCATAAATATGCACATGTACCAAATGTTTACTCAGTTTAGTCTACTTTGGAGGCAATATGAAGTTTGCTCCCACTCTTTGCTATATGGATACAGACTACTGAAGTGACTGTACTAAGGATGCCCTCTACTGAGAAAAAAAGGATAGAAGTCTAAATGTGAGAGCTACAGAGAATCTTCACTAGCTAATACAGGTACTAAAAGACTGACTGTTTTCAGGAGTAGAGAATATTGAGCTTTATTTCATTTTTCAATTTGAGAACAGTTCTGATGAGAGTTTGGACAGACTTGGCCAAAGAACTATGAGTTATAGCTAAACTAGTAAATTAATTATTAAGCCAGGGAATGTTCCCAAACAATTCATCTTTATCATCTGCACTGCTCAAATGCTAGAAGGATCTCCACACAACTTTGACTGACATCAGTTAGCAGCTTCCCAAACAATTTCTGGTCATGATTGGGCAGTAGGCACAGGCCAGTGTCCATCTTGAGTAGGGTGGAGTTTGCCACCTTGGTTTGGCTGGCCAAGGCAGTTTAATACTATAGATACACATTGCTCTGCACTAGCTGGCATCATGTCAGAAAATGATCCTAGGCAGACTTAACTTATCAGTATCCTTAGAAAACAGGGATACAGGGAGCCTGGTAAGATCATCTGCTTCTTGCAGTGGGGTAGATCATGTAAGACAAATGCTCACTGCTCGTGACAGGTGTTTGTCCATCCAGTTCTCAAAAAACACCAGGGAAAGAGATCCCATAATCCCCATTGTCTGCTCTTTTAATTGATAACCACACTTGGTTTTCTTCAAATCTAACCTAAATACACCCTACAGAAACGTTAGGCAGCTATTATTTTCCTAACCCAGTGGACTCATGAAAGAATATGTTTCTTTAGCTTTGCAGATACCATTTAATTATTCTAGATAACAATATATGGCTTCAGTCTTTTCTTCTTAAGATTAAAAATACTCAGTTATTTGAAAGTTTCTTTTTTGTCATGGTTTGCAGATCTCTAATATTCCATACATATATGAGGTACTGAAGTTAACACATTGACAAGTAAAAGAGCATAAGAAAATTCAGTCAGCAAACTGACTCCCCCTGTATTGTCAATGTAAAGAACATACACAGCTCCCAAAGTTGAGTCATCTCACCCAAAACCAGCTAGGAGGTATGATGGGTATGTTCTGAAGGTACCTGTTTTTTCCCACTGACAACAGAATTAACCCAGGTTTACTAACTCCTACTGAAATGTCTTACGGAGGAGTGCTAAAACAAGAGCTGGAGAAGGAAGGGTGATCTATTATAGTTGTTTGTGATCAATTGCTAAAAGTGTATCAGCAAATCCTGAATGCTTGAAAACCACACCACCTGCGACATGTTCCTGTAATAGCAACCACAGGACCAAACAGAGCCAGATAGCTTCCTGACAATATGAATAATCTTGCTCATATGCTTTCATGATCAATAGCTCTAGCACAGTCAGGTAGCACATGGGCTGCAGACAGTTGTGGGAAAGCAGTAAATGCTCTCCATGCTGGGCAAATGGATCTGATGACCACAATATTTGAGTTCAGAGGAGTCTTCTAAAGGGAAAAACAAATTGTCTGTCTGAACATGGTCTACATGGTCTTCTTACTATTATGTACGGGGTGGCATACATAGAGTAAGACATTACCAACCGTTTATAAATGCATCCTCAAAAGTGACAGGATGCATTAAGCCCATTATTAGAGGAGTATCCAAAATACATCCTCCAACATTTTATCATGCTCTTAGCTATTAATAACAGACAGATATAACCAGTCTTGGCCATTCTAAGAGCTCTCTTCCTGGAGCCTGAATATTTTCTACAGTAATAAGGAAAACATTTGTAATGGAAAGCAAAGCATTGGGGTTTTTTTGCCAGAAGGAATGCAATACTGGGAAAACTATTTTTCAAATTATGTTACCCACATGCATTATTTACCAAGTTTTCTCCACCCTATCTAAAGGAAGGCCTGTTTTATTCCCAATTTCTGTGTCAGAAGAAGTGGCCTACTCCCTCCTTTAATGTAGGAGGAGGGACCCCACCAGTGTTTTCTCACTGACACAGTCTGGGCATTCTCCTGAGTCCCCTCCCTTTTCAAGGGTCTTTGAGGTTTTCCCGTGTCTTTTGATCCCAGAAAAGATGGAGCCAGACAGGCAAATGTTTCCCATCACTTGATGGTCCAGCCATTGTTATCTGAACTCCTTTGAAGCTGGGAACCTGAAGCTCTTATCTGTGCCAATGTCTCACCTTTCCTGTTAAGTTCCGCGCAGCCTTTCCTTTTACTGTTTCCTTTGACTTCACTGAGCATTCAGACAGGCACCAGAAGGAGAGAAAGCAGAACCACACGAAGCCCCTGAAAGATTGCACAGACAGTTTTCCAGCATTGCCAGAGAGGTAATTTCAGGGCATGGAGGAGCAGTGGGTTTTTTGACATGCTTCAAGAGAGTCTGCCCAAAATATCACAAGACAGTGATTTCTTGGTGACTGTGACAAATCACCCAGGGTGCATGTTGGATGGCATTCCCTGGTTTCACGCTCTTTTGAATGGAATGTGTGCCTGGAAGCTGCAACACAATGGTGTGAGACTGCAGGTCCCCAGAGGCTGAGGCATCCTCCCACTGGGGTCTCTGGTGACAAGAAGCCCTTAGATAAAGTTCAGGCATCTTTCTGTGGAAGAGGTATTTAAAATTATTTCTGTGGAAGGATATTCTGCAATCTAAAAGCTATATGTCTAAAAACTGAAATTAAATCAATGCTGTGTTCTGACTTAGCGTGGATTTTTCTGTATTGGCATTCTGACCATGTGAAGTAGAAATCTTTAGATTTGCTTGAATAGGTGGTTACCTGGTGAGGTATCAAGGATCAAGATTTAAGTAGATATCTTGCACAGATTAGTCTCAAATTACTTAATGAAGTGCCTAAATTAGGAGATAAGTGTCCCTTGCATTCCCCTATAGTCAATGGAGAAAGAGAGAGAGGGGGGTTCTCCAAAATACTGTCTAGAAAACATCTTTCTCTCTAAAGTAGTATTTTGCTTTAATGATGATAAAAAAAATACAGGTAGGACAACATTTGCAGGCAGGGGTAATATCTGTTATTTGATCAACTGATGTGGGTGGAAGAATTAGACAAGCCTTTAGGTACAGAAACCTTTATTCAGGTTGGAAAGAGAAGCAACAAAAGCTTTGACATCTGGAATTGTAATTGAATAGTATATCCTTTGTTAACAATTTTGGTATGCAAAGGAGTTATCACAATGAATTGTACTGAAAAGGAAGGTATCCTCAGGAAAGTCTAGTATCAGATCAGTAAGAGAAGAAGGAGCAGTTTTAATTGCTGGATTATTTTTTTTTTTTATTTTGTCTCAATAGCTTTCATTTTTGTCTCAATGACTTCACACAATAATCTGAAAAAGGGCTTCTTACTATTTTGTAATATTAGTACTTTCCTAGTGAAAGCTGCAATCTCAGCTTTTTCTGGTTATGACTGGAACATATGCAGAGAAATAACAATCATGTCAGGAAAGAAATGGGTGCATACTCATATTTTTGTTCAGTAGAATGACAAAAAAGAACAGAGAATGGGAAAGCGAGAATAGTTCCAAAAGAACTAAATAATCAAATTAAGACATTTTTGCAAAATAACCAACCAAGCTTTTGAGAGAAGGTTTTTGGATCAATATACAATACCTCAATTCCCAATGAAATACATTATTTAATTTGTAGTTTAGGTAACTTCCCATCCACTCTTAAACTTTTTTATCTTTTTCTTGGTGTTTGTTGAATTCAGGTCACCACTTTAAATGAAAATATCACTTCAAAATGGAAAGTAAAAACAATAATTCTAAATATGTCAAAAAAATCATAGGCAATCCCCTGTTAAACTGATAGACTCATACCACCATTTAACACGATAACTAATATTGTGTGATTGTTTACCTTCTTTTCAGTTTGTCTGTTTAATCTCTCATGTCAGCAGTCTTTTGCTATCTCTGTGAGATAGAAATGGACCTTTATGTTTCTAGAAAACCTTGCCTTAAAAAAACCCTTGTTGTATGTTTAGGCCTCTTTGAAATTATGGCCATGCATATGACTTGTTAGAAGTCTTTCAATGGAACTTTTTTGGATGGAGACAGGTGATTAATCAAAAGTGAAATGTTTCTCAGAAATTATAAGAGGCTGACAAAGTTGGGAAGAAGCACACATGGGTTTCAGAATCTGCCAATTCTGAAAGTTTCCATCCAAAAGCTGACAGTTCCTGTCCTTTCACTTGCCTTATTCATAGGCTACCAAGTGGTGGGGATCTGAGCCTAAAGGCTGCCAGCCCTTCATTAGCATATATGGTAGATAAACAAGCAACACTGTTAAATACATTATTCCTAGAGAGTGATACCACATGGTACAAATGCTACAAGTAGCATATATCCACACTGTTCGGCTTTAGCCTCTCTGGAGGAGACCACGTTTACTTGTCATATGTCATTACATTACTTCTGAGACCCTTGAGTTCCTATGCCCCTAAAACACAACATGCTAAACACATGCCGACCAATAAGCCCAGAAATTCCCTGACACTTAAAAGAAAAGCTAGGATTGCGGTGGAGCACATTATTTTGCAAAACTGTCCAAATGCCAAAAGGACATACATTGCTTAGACAAGGAAGACAGCAACACAAGCACTACCTTAAATGACCTTTCCTAAGTATTTGCTTATGTCATAGCAGAACATCAGTAGATCATGAAAGCAAATGGAATATAATTCATTTTAAGCTGGAGAGATGCACAGGCTAATAGAAAGTGAGAGGCAACAACATTAACATTGTAAGAAAAGTCCAAGCTGAAGAAATAAAACAGATAAAACTCAGCACCTTTCAAAGTTGGGTTTATGTTATAAAGGGAATTTATACAGTGGATGTGAATAATACATTTGGAAGCTCCCACCTGTTCGGTGTTAAAAATAAAGTAAAATCCCAACAGCGTGTGATCAAACCTGAGTTTCTAGACCAGCCATTGTGAAGTTCCCTTTGTGCAAAATCCAAGGAAGATTAATTTGTCTACAAAACAGACAGTAAGGAGAGGAGACCAAAAAAAAGAACCACTGTAGAGAGACAACATAGACATATTCACTTGTATAGACACAGAATGATCAATAAATGTAGAAAAAGAGAATATGGTGTCTGCAAAGCAAATCTTTTGAGAGATATTATTGACATAAAATATTTTTCTGCCCCTGGAAACGTAACAGCATGTTTGTCTATATTAAACATTCTCTTTTGGAAAAATAAGCCGCCATCTGGCTTGTATTTGGTAACAAGTTTTTTCAATGAAAATAAGGTAAATGTTTTAATGGTAAGGAGACTACTAAGTCTATGTAAATGGCATTTTTTCCTTAAGGAAAGATAATTAGGGATGATAACCAGTGAATGTGAGCAATTTTGGAAGGAGACAGAGATATTCTGTTAAACAAAATTAACATTTTGTAATAAATGAAATAGAAAATCCATCAAATAAGAATAATAATGTTTTTGGGAAAGAAAATAAACTACAGTAAGATCAGGACCATCATGGTCTGCTTGACTGACCAGAGGAGGAACAGATACAAGAGTGTAGCAATTACAAAGCAAAGTTGGAAATGAGCTACAACAAAAAGATTATTGAAAAGGAACAGAATTTAGTGCAGGAGCTGCTATCCTTACTTGTCCACAGGGTGTGATTAGCTTAGTTCTTAGGCAGCAGGACAAGTAAAAGCGCAAATCAGTGGTTGGTGCATGTCCTACAAAAACCTAAGCACTCAAAAAGACAAGCAATTTTACTTATATTATAAGCAAATTATATTATAAAATGTACATGACTTTACCTGATAAGGCCACAGGTAGCTGAAACTGCCATGGACATTAAAAGGGACACATAAAAAACCCCAAGGATACAGACAGGAATATTTTTTTCAGTTAAGCATGTATGGTTTAGAAATGGAGTACCTTAAAAATGTTAATGGCACGATATAGGTTACTGAACAAAACTGCACTAGACTGGATTTTGCAGTCAGAGCATGCACCTATCAATCAGATAATGAGAAAAACAGAAGAAAGGAAATCTTTTCCTAGCCTCCAATAAAAACAGTTAGAGGCAGCCCTGCCGAAAGTAATTGGCTATGCCTTTACCACTAGACAAAAAAAGAACAGGAACTGATCCCTGGGTTTTGAGCCACATAGAATCATAGAATAGTTTGGGTTGGAAGGGACCTTTAAAGGTCCTCTAGTCCAACCTCCCCTGCAATGAGTACGGACATCTTCAACTGGACGAGGTTGTTCATGGTAAAGACTCGCTCGCATCCATGTGTCCTCTCAAACAGCATGGCCACCATGTAGCTGCTGGCTTTGATCTTTCCTGCCCACTGTGATATTCCTTTAGCCCTGAGTCACGGTGACTATTTTGAGTGCTTATTTCAGATTGAAGTGTCTGAAGACTGAGGGCATTCTCACCATTATCAAAGTGGGATTTTTACAACATGAATTCAAGTGTATGTGGTGCATGCTGTGGGACGTGGTAGGAGGACACGTGGGTGTTTCTTTGTGTGCAAAACCAGGTGGGATAATATGGGACATCTGTAGAGAGCAGAGGGTGCCAGACATGGTACAGCCTTGTCTGTAACACCTTTCAGAAACAAGCTCTGAAGGGAAGTATCACCCAAACCACACAGAAGGATCAACTTTGGTAGAGCTCCCTTCCAACCTAAACCACTCTGTAATTCTGTGACACTGATTCTGTGACACTAATTCTGTGACTCAAAACCAGACAGGGAGTGAGCTAGCAGTTAAGCTGGGTGGACAATCAGAGGTTCAATAAGGGGTTCAGTGCTAGTCTTCTTTTTCTTAGCAATGTAGATGAACTCATTTTATGAATAGCCTTTCTCTGTACTCCAGAAAGGTGGGGCATGAATGTCAGTGAGCTAATTGCCCAGTAAGGTACCTAAAGGGAGCAGCTCCAACAAGTTTAGACACCTGTGCCCTCAGACATGACATAACTTGAACTAATGTAATTACAACTGCCTAGAAAAGATTAGGACTGATGGGAAAACCATGCTACAGCACACAGCACATCAAGCCACATCTAAATGGCAGATGGATGTTTGTGGGAGCTCAGAGCAGCTTCGTCACTGCTTGGGCAGGTTTCCCTTGCAGAACCTGGCTGTGAGAGAGGTAACCTTCTTTGTGATTGTAGCTGACACTTTTCTTTCTACCACGAGGGTGATATGAGGATAAAGCCATGCTAGATAATGAGATGTGTGCGACAGAAATGTCCACTGACCCCTCCGCACTCAGAAATCAAGAGTCTGCAAGCAAGTCAATCTATAAGCCCTTCTTTTTACTCCATTTATCCACTCATCTTCCATCTGGATTTCCCAATAAAGGATGATGGAGATCCCCTGTTAACCTGGCTATTTGGTTTGTGCTTCCTATCCAGCCAACGGATGTGTGCAAAGTCCAAAATCAGACACACCACAGGCTGCCTCTTGTCCCAGAGGGGATGCGGGAAGGGAACCCAGGTCATTTGTAAGTTTGTTGAACTCTCAGGGATAATTGCTAGTTATCGTTATTCCTGTGTTTCACTAGGTATAGCAACAGCGAGGGAGCAGGGATGTAGGAAACACATTTCTAACACAGTGAGTTCATTATTTCCAATGCCAGTGGAACAGCTTGCAAACCATTTTCACTCAGGAGTGAACAATTCACTTTCAAAGAGCTTAAATGGTCCATTATTCTCCAGCTAGTGACTTTGAATTTTATTGATATGGCTGTACACTGCACCATTTAAACATGGGCTATCGTTCGACTAAGTACCCAGTGAAAGCTTTCAAAACTCACTAATTTTCTTTTTAATGGGAATTGAATTGGAAGTTCCCAGACTTCTTCCTGTGACCAAAGATCCACAAGCACTTTTAGTTTTCTTTTTTTTCCAGATCACAAGTTTTTCAGTGCTTGTAGAAGAAAAACAGAAATATCTTAATGAAAACACTAGGTAATACCTGTTATTTTGCCAGTCAAGGACTCACACTGTGAAGCTATTAGATTGAACCAGTTGAAAACACTTTTAAGAAGAGAAGTAGGCTCTAACTGTATTCATCCATGTTGGGAACAAAAAAAAAGTCAAGATAAACTTTCACACTTATTTTTGTTTGATTTTTCTACTCAAAATGAAATAATGGAAATTACAGCTCTAAAGCTCTACAATTCTGAAGGAAGTTTTCTGAAAATAGGTATGAAATTACATTGGATGAAACAGACCTTAGTAGCAAAGAAGAAAATGGATTTAAGCCACCAAAATGTAAAGAAACATATTCATGAAGAGTTCACTGAATTGTACAGTCTAACTCCATCACCATCAGAGTTAATCAATGTTACTACTATTTTTTTTTGGTTATCATAGCACAGGACAAGCAAATGCTCTATGTATTTCAGAAATCTAGCACAACTAGGCAGTTATTAACCAGTGTTATTGTGTCTAAATCTGAGCCAAAGATAAACAAATGTGTTAGAAAATTCCATGTTGGAGCTGCTAGTGTGTGGACTTTAGTATCAAGTGTAATAACCAATCTGTAACAGGAGAAACCACGAGTATGTATATTTTTAGAGCCATAGGAATGTTTTTAATTCAGTCTGACTGGACTATATCAAAAATACTCTCAGAAAGGATGTTATTCAAGTTATTTATGAACTCAGGGTGTTAATGATTTATTTTAGTCAAGCAGGTGAGATGCTATATTTCAGGGCATAACAAATGAAATATTTAGTTTATGACACATTATGTTATTTTTCCAGCAGTCATCTAACTGTAAGAAAAGCTAATTTCTGTTTTTGAGAATTACACTTGTGAGTTAATTTTGTGGGGAGAAAAGAAAGAAAAAAAGAAAATGAAAAAGGAAAGTTGAGTAAAAAACCCCACAAAATTGTGAGCATCTGTAATATACTTTTAATGTAAAAATCTTATTTCTCAAACCTTTGATCAGGAAACAATGTTTTGCACCTACTAACCAAAAGCAAAGGGAACAGACAGAGGTTTCATGCTCAGTATGAGTAATAAGATTAGAATACATCCTTGTGTGAACAGTAAATGTGTTGAATGGAGAATTCTGGAGGCTCAGTTCTTGGTCTTTGTATTAAATGATAAAAACATTTGAGATGTGGGTTCATCTTTCTCAATTTAATTCATTTTCAGACAGTGCATCAAGACCCAGTGCAGTGCAAGAGTACCTGGTGAACACAGTCATCAGAGAATCAGCCTTTTCTCACTGGTTGCTTTAAAGAATTTTGCAAACCAAATGTACCTCCCAGGTAACATTTTCTATTTCTCTGCTCACACTTCAGAGATGTGATTCAAAGCACTTAAAGTTGGGGTAAGGGTTCAAAGTACTGCTTTGGTAGGCTAGAAAGTATATTTTCAGGATTTTTCTGACATATGTTAAATAAAGAAAAGTAGCCATGCAGTATAGGAGGAATGTGAAGTGTTATGATAAAGAACAGCAAAGTACATAGTATATGCTGTATTTTAAATTTTTATGGAAGAAATATTGTTGTTGACACGGGACAATAACAAGGCTTGCAAAATTGTTAATGAGAATTAATGCTAAAATTAATGTATATGAGTCAAACCATTATTCGTACAGGCTCAGAGACCACCTTCGGCAACAGCTCAATTTCTTATACAACAGGAGTATGAGGGAAGCAACCACTTTGTACTTGGGGCATAACTGTAAATTCATGAACAGGTCAAACAAAACATAAAACCTATTTGCAGAAACTTACAGAACTTTACCAAGAACCTAATAATTTAGCTGTGTTTGCTTTAAAAGAGAAGGCATATTTCCTGACTCAAGAAAGATGGAAGCTGGAGAGAACATAATCCAATTTTCTTCCCAGCATGTGGTCACCCAACTTTCTCTGCGAAGTCTCTGTCAAGAAAATCTTGATAACTCTCTAAGAAATTAATTTACTGCACATTTAACTTCTGAACAAGACAATGGGGTGATGGGAACTGGAGGAGTGGACAGACCACCATCTGTGTCTGGTCAAGTGACAGAGGCACAGTCACTCTCACTGTATCAGATGACAGGGTTTGACCCAAAATCATATTGTGACATGTGGTGGTAAAATCAGTGGCAGGTAGTTAATCTATGCCACAGGGTTCCTTGGGAAGAGAGGGAAGGTGTAGGGTCACACAGCCACAGAGGACTGGGTGATATGTGGCAGGGGGTGGCAGAGGAGCTCATGGAGTCCTGAAGGACCTGAGTCTTCCTCATCCTCACCCCAGACACAGCAGCATCAGAAACTGTGGCTATTAATTTATGAGACAGAGAGAGACCAATGGAGCAAATATATTTTTACATTTGTGGGAGAGAAAAAACTGGGATGGGGAAAAAAAAAAGTCCTTTGGTACCATCCAGTACAGCTTTTTTTTCTCCCCCCCGCCCCGCCTTGGATGTTATTTCCATTTTGGGATCTTCACCCCTCTGTGTACCCCTCCTTTCTGCCCCAAACCTTTCACAAGGGGTCTCTAACATATCCCAAAGACAGTCTCAGAGGTACCAAAGAATATGTTAAATAAGTGTAGCCACACTGCCCCATGAGCCTACATAATCATGTGTTATATAATTGTTAGTTATATCTTCCTTGATACAAAGATTTGTAGCTCTGAATTAACATAGTATTTTAATTCTCTGTCCTGCAGTCTTAGATGCTAAGAACTACAAGGTCTAAGGATTTAAAAAAATATGTTTTTGTTGATGTCTAAAGTGTGCAGTGAATGCACTAATTCCTTAACAAATAAAGTCATTGCCAAGGAATATTGTGATTGAATTTCACAGAATCACAGAATCTTCATGGTTGGAAAGGACCCTTAAGATCATCAAGTCCAACCAAACAACCTACAATCTCTGCCACTAGAGCACGCCCTGAAGTGCCACATCTAGACATTTCTTAAACACCTCTAGGGATGGTGACTCAACCTCCTCCCTGGGCAGGCTCTTCCAGTGCCTGACCACTCTTTCAGTAAAGTAATTCTTCCTAATATCTAATCTAAACGTCCCCTGCCACAACTTCAGACCATTTCCTCTGGTCCTGTCGTTATTCACCTGGGAGAAGAGGCCAACACCCACCTCTCTCCAACCTCCTCTCAGGTAGTTGTAGAGGGCAATGAGGTCTCCCCTCAGCCTCCTCTTCTCCAAGATAAACATGCCCAGCTCCCTCAGCCTCTCCTCATCTGACCTGGTCTCCAGACCCCTCACCAGCCTGGTAGCTCTCCTCTGGACACGCTCCAGCACCTCAATGTCCCTCTTGTACAGAGGGGCCCAGAACTGGACACAGTACTCGAGGTGAGGCCTCACCAGTGCCGAGTACAGAGGCACGATCACTTCCCTGCTCCTGCTGGCCACGCTATTCCTGATACGAGCCAGAATGCTGTTGGCCTTCTTGGCCACCTGGGCACACTGCTGGCTCATGTTAAGCTGGCCGCCCACCAGCACCCCCAGGTCCTTTTCTGCTGGGCAGCTTTCCAGCCACTCTTCCCCAAGCCTGTAGTGTTGCTTGGGGTTGTTGTGACCGAAATGCGGGACCCGGCACTTGGCCTTATTAAACCTCATACAGTTGGCCCTTGCCCATCGATCCAGCCTGTCCAGGTCCCTCTGTAGAGCCTTCCTACCCGCAAGCAGATCAACACTCCCACCTAGCTTGGTGTCGTCTGCAAACATACTGAGGGTGCACTCATCCAGATCATTGATAAAGACATTAAACAAAACTGGTCCCAAAACTGAGCCCTGAGGGACACCACTGGTGACTGGCCACCAAGAGGATTTCACCCCATTAATCACAACTCTCTGGGCACGGCCATCCTGACAGTTTTTAACCCAGCAAAGAGTACACTTGTCTATGCCATGATTCGCCAGCTTCTCCAGAAGAATGCTGTGGGGGACAGTGTCAAAGGCCTTACCAAAGTCCAGATAGACAACGTCCACAGCCTTCCCCGCATCCAGAAGGCAGGTCACATGGTCATAGAAAGAGATCAGGTTGGTTAAGCAGGACCTCCCTTTCCTAAACCCATGCTGGCTGGCCCTGATCCCTTGGCCGCCCTGCACTTCCCGTGAGAGCTCATTCAAGATGATCCTCTCCATGATCTTTCCTGGTACCGAGGTCAGGCTGACAGGCCTGTAGTTCCCTGGATCCTCCTTCTGACCCTTCTTGTAGATGGGCATCACATTAGCCACCCTCCAGTCATCTGGTACCTCCCCTGTTGACCAGGATTGTTGATAAATGATGGAGAGAGGCTTGGTGAGCTCTCCCGCCAGCTCCCTGAGTACTCTTGGGTGAATCCCATCTGGCCCCATAGACTTATGTACGTCTAGGTGCAGAAGCAGATCATTGACTACTTCCTCCTGGATTATGGGTGGGTTGTTCTGCTCTCCATCCTTATCTTCCAGCTCAGGAGGCTGAGCACCCTGGAGATAGCTGGTCGGACTATTGAAGACAGAGGCAAAGAAGGCATTAAGTATCTCAGCCTTCTCCTTGTCATTGGTTGCAACTTTCCCCCCAGCATCCAGCAAGGGATGGAGGTTCTCCCTGGCTTTCTTTTTGTTAATGTATTTATAAAAGTTTTTTTTGTTGTCCTTAATGTTAGTGGCCAAGTTGAGCTCCAGCTGGGCTTTTGCCTTCCTAATTTTCTCTCTGTATAACCTAACGAGATCTCTGTACTCCTCCCGGGTTGCCTGTCCCTTCTTCCAAAGGTGGTAAACCCTCCTTTTATTCCTAAGTCCCATGTGAAGTTCCTTATTCATCCAGACTGGCCATTTTCCCCACCCTTTAGACTTGCGACACTTGGGGACAGCCTGCTCCTGGGCCTTTAAGATTTCCTTCTTGAAGAGCATCCAGCCTTCCTGGACCCCTTTGCCCTTCAGGACTGTCTCCCAAGGGACTCTCTCAACCAGCGTCCTGAACAAGCCAAAGTCCGCCCTCCAGAAGTCCAAGGTGGAGGTTTTGCTAACCCCCCTCCTTACATCACTACGAATTGAAAACTTGACCATCTCATGATCACTAAACCCAAGACGACCTCCAACCACCACATCTCCCACTAGTCCTTCTCTGTTTGTGAACAGTAGGTCTAGCGAGGCACTTCCCCTGGTAGGCTCACCCACCAGTTGTGTCAGGAAGTTATCTTCCATGCACTCGAGGAACCTCCTAGCCTGCCTGCTCTCTGCTGTGTTATTTGACAAACCTGAATCCCGCATTCATCTGTGGTTATTTCCCTTTTATCCTCTTTATCTGCTACAGAATTAGTACTTCAAGTCAGTTCTGAAGGAGTCATTTATCATTTTGAGTATCTTCTCATGATTCAGCCGTGCGTGATGAGTGGCACAGTCTATTCTCTGCCTTATGCATTCGTTCACCAAGGTCAAAGAAGCTTCAGTCATTCACTCGAACAGACATCTGGTGTTTGGTATAGATTTCCACTGTTTACCCTTAGAAATAAAAATGAAATGCACAATTTTCTGAATAAGTTTTTTTTTTTTCCCCCCATAAGGAACTAAAATGGATGAATCCACCTGCTGCTGTGTGGCACAAATGGAAAGATCAGTTCCTACAGTTCTTTTGTCATTACTGCAGTTTTGTGCATGTGTTGTCATTTAAGGGGTTTATTCTTTTAACCTACATCGCACGCTTATTTGTGAATGGTTTGTTTGGTTTAGGATAAGAACACATGCATAATGATTCTCTTAAGGACAGTATCAGCTACAGTAACTTCAGTGGAACTGTCTTGCAGTTTAGGAATATTTAAACCTTGAGTTATATTTGTCTCCTTTTTTTAAATCTATTTATTCACCTTTCTTGTGAATGAACCTTAGAATAGCTTTTTTCAAAATTTATCTTAAATTAATGGTTTTCATGTCTTGCAAAGAAAGACAAACATTTCTATTCCATTGGGTAAGTCATAGACAGTAGGAAATCCTCTGAGTGTACTTTCTGTCAGGTTTTCTCTATGCAAACATGTACTGCTATAAAATTTGAGGAAGACAGAAATTTTCTATAAAAATTCAGCAAAGTTGTTGGGACAAGGCTGTCCTGGATCATACTGAAGGTCCTTGAATTCCAGTCTTCTGTGTCCTATTGAAAATAGGAATAAAGCACAACATTTCCATTAAATTTTTAAATGGCAAGTATTTTTATTAGTTATCTATGTGTCTTTTTGCCTACCAGTTCAGCTATCGCTGATACTCTGCTGTGGCCTGATTTGCTCTGTCATGCTCTATTTGTAGTCATCTGCAACCACAAAAAGCTGGTGGATGCTGCTAACAACTCAGCATGAAAGGTCTTTACACACATTTTGTCCTGTTGTTTTGAAGAGCTTTCTCTTTAAGAACACGCTTTAGGACAGATTTTAAATATGTATAATTGAATAATAATTAGAAATTGATTGCTCCACAGAAGTATTTCTGTCAGTTGTCAAATTCATCTCAAATAACCTTCCATACTGTTCTGCCACATTTCAGTAACTAAGCAGTTTTGAGCCAGAAAGTCATTCCAAAATATTTTTTTCGTTTTTGTCCATGTGCAAGGAACTGAATCAGGAATGGATTTCCACAGACAGACCAGATGCAGCCCTGAGCTGATCTCCTTCCTTCTGGGGCTTATCCTTGCAAAGCTGAGTTGTGCACACCCAGGCATGGAGTGTAAGAGAGGGGAATAGACTGACACCCTCTTTTTTCTTCCTCCAAATACCGTGTCACACTATTTATATGTGTACCAGAACACAGCCAGACAGAGGAGTCTGGCATACATAGACTAAGGCTTCTGCAGATCAGCGTAGTAGTTATTTAAACTTAGACTTTTGTAAAGAAAAGCTGATGTTCTCCATCCTTCACCTACTACAGATCTGATATAATGATGAAAATGGTGAGGAGAAAAATAGGATGGGGGGTTCATTGCAGTTCTTGCCATCTGGTGGCACCTCATTGAAGGCATGAGGTAAGAAACAAGAGAGATTATTGTGAACTTTCTTTATCCTGTAGAGTTGGGAGGATGTTTACTTCCACTTACTTGGTGGCTACTTATCAGAAATTTCTCAATATCCGTCTTGAAGCAAACACACCTTTTTATGATGTCTTTGTCACCTCACCTTGGATTTATACGCAGTCTCCATGGAGCCTGAGAAGCAAACGGATGTGAACAGTCTTGACCAACAGGTGAGCTAAACAAAGAAGATGCCAAAGCAGGAAGACAGCATTCCTCCCTGTACAAATATACACACGTTGAGCAGCGGAGAAGAGAGCAGAGCCACGGGAGGTGTGATGGAGAGTAGCAACTGGTGAAAGTTAAAACAGATTAAATGAAGGGAATGAACAGGACTGAGAATGAGAAGAAGGAAGGGAAGAGAAGGGAAGGGAAAAGGGTAACATTTTCATTTTAGGAGCTTTCTTCAATACAATTTCTGTCTAGTTTGATAAAAAATCGAGAAATTGAAGGGGAACGGGTAGACACCTACTATTCTGACCCCTGCTCCCAAAGCAGTTTTTCTTGTTTATCCACCGATAGCCTAACATAAAGACAGTGCACACTGCAGTTAGCTGGGTCCAGCTGGGCTCTGCTAAGAGCTCCACACGCTCTTTGGATGAAAGAAAGATGCTAAATAGCATTTCTCTTCTGTTGTCAGTTTTCTGTCAGTGTGCTAACCACCCATCATCTCCCTTCTTCTGTCAGCATGCTAGACAACTCGGCTAATCAGCAACACATGGGCAGTGACATTATGTCAAATGAAAGTAATCATTGGTTTGACGAAATATCATTTTTCTTTTTTTTTTTTTCCCCCAAGGGGCTTGGGCAGTATTCGAGTGCCTGTCCTCCTCAGCTTGAATCCCAAACTGCTTTAGATGACAGACAGACACCCATTTCCTAGCAACAGCAATCTGAGCATTTCCAGGTGAATAAAACCAGGAACCAAAGGAGCTTTCAACTAGGTAGCGAGGCTTAGGGGCTTAGTGAATTTAGATTCCTACAGGATTAAGAAAGACTGGAAATCGAGTGGCTTTTAGGAACCTAAGTCCATGCATAAGCAGGATTTTGCAGACTGGATCCCACTCAACATTTTTATCACCTGATATCTTAAACGAAGCGATTCAACCACCTGCAGCAGCAACCTGATTTCATTGTTCTTCCACCTTCTGTATCTCCTTAACAGACATCCTTCACCAGCTTTTGAGTTTAGAAACACCTATGCAAATGCCTAAATAAATTTTATGCAGCTGCATTTAAAACACCAAAGTTTGACAGTTTGGGCCTACAACACCCAGTTAGAATGCAGGCAGTATAATTGTGGGTTTTTTCCCCCATAATTGTGAACTAGTGATTATTTCAAAGTCATATTTTGAATGGAGTCACTGTGAAGCATTACTTCAGAACTAGACAACTGCATTCACCTTATTTGACACATTTTAGTGCTGTTGCAATAGCTGATAACACACAAGAGAGGGAGGGAGGGAGGGGATAAAGGGGAAGAAAGACATGCCAGGGAATGAGCAGCAAGTGCTTGCACAAACCTTTCTTTCAGTTCAAGTATGTAAAGTGAGATAAATGGTCAAACTGCAGACATACTGTATGCAGCAGGAGCCAAAAGCTGCTCCCCGGATTGGCAGCTCCAGAAGCCATCAGCACCGGATCCTCTCAGCAATTACCAGCTCGGAAATGTCCTTCCATTGATTGTGACGGACGTAAACCAGCTGCGTCTCAATAGCGAGAGAACAGAGGGAGGAAGAGCCAGACGGCAGGACACAAACAGCACCAAACACTGGGACCAGCTGCAGCCTGCAGGTCACACTTCCATGTCAATAAAAAAATGTTATTTAATATTTGCCAAACACTGAAGTAATTCATCACAAGGTATAAGTGGATCTATAACGTCTGAGATCGCCCGTTGAAGATTAACTGGACGTATCATGTTTCCAGTGCAGGGACCTAAACGGGAAACAAAATAGCCTGAACCTTGTAGGCAAGGCACTCATTCATTCTCTGCAGTAGCAGGGTTCCCATGCTGGTCAGCCTCAGCCATGTCGTTTAGGAAACCCTCGTGCCAGAATATTTGTATGCATGAAGGACGGTGCTAAAACAGGACACTGCCAGCCTGTCAGAATTCAGCTGATGTGGGAGTCTGATCAAATGTACGCAGCTGCCTTCATCTAATCTAGAGCCTGTATAGGACAAAATTACTGTGAATCACCAACTGAGAGCGGAAGAGCTTGATTATTGTTTAAACATAGAGATAAACTGGCAACGAACAGCTCACTGCTGGAGGGTGCCTCTAAAAATATCTGCTTTCCCCCATGGACGTTCTTCGTATGGACACCAGGCTTCTTGCCCGTAAGAGGTGGCACCTCCAGAGAGGCAGAGTCACAGCAAGCTGCCTGCCCTCACATGCTGTACTTGCTTTGCAACACTTCAACTTTTTACTACAGAACAAAGAAAAAAAAATCTTTAAAATACACAGAGCAGAGGGAAGTCCCACCGGAACTTTATAGAGAGAAGAAATGATGCCATGTACCCCAAAGTGGAGGTGAAACCAAAAAAGGCTGGAAAGCGCTTGCAGTTTTTTGGTTTATTACTTTTTAGCATGTCTATCTCCATCTACAGCTGTTTCAATTGTATCTAAAAAGCAAATAAATGTTAATTCAACCCAAAGAGTCATCCAGCAATGGTAACAGCTGACTTTTCTGTTCCATGACCTCTGGCAGTCTACATCCCAGTCGGACTCCAGTACTGCTAGGCATTGCCTCAGGTAGAGAGAAATGCTCAGGTAGTGACTGTGGAGCAAGACAGTTCTCACAGGGACTCAAAACTGTCCCTTGTACTGTCCCTTTGAAGCTGCCATTTCCTGCTGCAGATATGAAGAGGCAGTAAGCTAGCAAGTGATGTACATTCCTGTAGTTATTATGCTGTAACTAACCCATAGAGTGCTTCTACAATATAGTATTTCACAGGATTTCCTCAATAATTGCTTCAGGATCTACCCAGGACTGTTATGCAAAAGCCATAAGTACGCCTCTAGAGAACTGAGTAATTATAAGAGGTTTTAAATAACACAATTGAGTGTTTAAAATAATAAAACGTATCAAGGTTACAGAGTGATGAGAAAGGACAACAAGCAGTGTTCTCCTCCTTGCCCCAACTCTCCTCCTGGCACTGCGCAGCGCTCGTTACATGGGCTTTCCGGAGAAACTTTCTGCACATCATAAAGGGCAGCACTCAGTTCCCCTTTTTCTTTTCTTTGGGGCGTACCTTTGAGGCACGGGTTTGCTGCTGCAGCAAACACAGAGCTGAAGCTTGCACACAACCTCCCTTCGCACGCTGAGGGCGTAGGTGTTTTCTGCAGACCCAGCTCTTGTTCAAGGCTCCAACGAGGTTTTGTACCCAGACACTTGTCTTAAAATTCCTCCCATTCCACTCCTCCTCTCTGACATCTTCCACTCCTACTATCCATCTGCAAAATTTCCTTTCCACCTACTAACTCTCATCTCTTCTGCCCCAGCTCACTAGTTCCCCATCCTGTTTACCATTTCTGGAGCATATCATCCATTTCCTTCATACATTTTTTTTTTTTCATAAAAGTTACATTTTTACTCAAACAGCTGTGATGCAAATGCGAATTTTAAAGATTATTAGGTTCTCCAAGACACTGGAACTTTGTGATTAGAGGACAAGTTTTTCACAGTTGAATACCTCCCAAGGTAGTGAATTCACGAGTCTAATTAACGTGCAAAATTAACAAATGGTACTACACAGTCGGTGTGGATCCCAAGACCCCACTTTATCCTTTCATTCCTCTCCTGACATTCTCCCATGCCAGATTCCACAGTATTTTTGCTTGAAGCACTAAAGATGTATAAACCCGCGATTCTTCATGGGAACACTGATGAAATGAAGCACTTTTATACCGCAGCACCAGCTCTTCGTCAGACTGCAGGGGTGGGGTTCGTGTGCCCTCCTGCAGGTGTCTAAACCTTAGGTGGACAAGTCTGAATACAGCAGACAGAAAGAGGCAAACCAAAAATCAACATGTAAACAAAACCTCTCATCTGACCCCTAAACATCTTTTTTTTTTTTTTTCCCACGATGTTCCTTCAATAAATTTTAAAATGATCCGTTTCTACTGAGAATAAAGTTCAGTGCTGACAGTTTGAAAGTCTGGTACAGCTTTTTCCTCTGTGCAGATCCCAACGGCATTGCCAGAACCATTTGCTTAGAATGAAGAAGGAGAAGGACGTGCCCATTCTGGTTTTCTTTTTCATTTTTTTTTGACTATTTTTAAGAGCTCTTTCATTTTTCCAAGGGCAGTACCAAGGCTTGTCAATACACATCTACCTGAAACAGAAACCCTAACAAGCAAGAATTGATGGATACGCAGCCAGGAAAATTTCAAGTTCCCTTCTGATAAAATTCCATCTTTCAACAGCTTTTTTAAGAGTTAGTTTTGCACTGGAGTAAAGGAGAGGTGGTGAGGAGCATTCCCTGCTGTATTGTCAAACAGAAAAATTTAACTAGCAATATGGCTAATTTTAATTCAATTTCATGTAAAATTGAAAGAAGCATTTTACTTTTTTTTCTTAGAAGCAGTAAGCATCCTGCATCTCTGTACTAACCATTACACTTAGAAACAACCTCTCAGGGTAATGTAGCTGCCTAGCCGTATTTAACAGAAACCAGGGTAGCCACGGCACAGACGAATTCTGCCCTAGAAGTCAGACATATTAGTTAATCAGCGAAGGGATGAAGGAACAAGCCTGACAAGAAACTTCCAAGTGATGTTGTCAGGACAAGGACTCGTCTCAGCATGATCCCAACAAGAGAATCGACCGGGGAGAGGGAAAACTCCCTGCGCAACACGCGAGGGTTTGCTTTAGCCAAAGCTTTCAGCATGGCAGCGAGGAGCAGAGAGGAGCGGAGCAGGACTTTGCCCTGCCTGGAGGAGATGTGAACTTCTGATCATTAATAAAAGGCGGATGACTGACAACTGATGAAATCAATTTCCTTCATCACAGCTGGTGGTCTCACAATTAGCAAAGCTTAGGGCAATTACAGGGCTTAAATCTCTTCCCTTCTAGGTTTTGTGGGTTTGTTTAGGTATTACTTTACATTACTGTATTACTCCAGCACTTCTCGGGCTGAAATGACTTTTCAGGCTGTGCGCTGAGTCTCCGTCCTGCAAATCGATCCGTGCAGTGAAGCCAGAGAAGTTTGCACACCAACAGGGGGCTCCACTGGGCATGGGGATCCCTGGGATGAGGGTGTTGGGGTTGAAGGTGTTGGGAATGAAGCTGTTGGAGCTGCCATGGCCACCGGGGACACCGGAGGAAGCCGGCTGCTGCCCAGGAAAGCCAGTGGAAGCTGAAAGGGGGGATTAAGCCCTGAATTCACAAAGGCGAGAGGAGATTTTTAATTGAGGAACAGAATGGAGAAGGGGTTGATTTTAACACCGCTGACTTCTGAAAGCGCAGCACGGCACCACACAAAATCAGCAGCAGCTCTGAAAGAGGTAAGAAAGTCTGTCCTGGGGAAGCCTATTACAAGACACGGGACTGTCATTCCTGTTCAAGGTTTCCCATGAAAAAAAAAAAAAAAAAACCAAAAAACAACACAAAACCCCAAGTTGATCTTGATTTCTCTTTTTTAGAAAGACAAAAGGATAAACAGGTGATGTGTCATCCCGGGTAATTCATGTATTTCAACACTTTGAAAGGATATGTAACATTATTTGCACTGTTTGCATTGGCAATGTGTACTTACGGCACCCAAATCACCTCAGAGGCATACTGTGCTGTGCACACCTGCCACAGAAGTTAGTCCCCCCGCTCACCACCCCATGAAGGAGTTCCTAGTCAAAATAAACACAACAGACAAAAGGTGCGATGAGAAACGGAGCTGAAATGTCCTTGTTTGCAGCGAAGCAGCAGGGGACGTCCTGATGCGAACTCCACCCAGACATACCCTTGCTCAGCTCCATCAGGAGCTTTTCCCAGGTCTCAACCCACTGCTGAAGTTGGGAAGCCAGGTCTTTTCTTCAAAACTGATCTACCCTCTTTCCTCCCTTTCGAAAGATGGACTGGCAGGAACATCCACTTCTAACCAGTAACACAGTATTTAAGGCTCAGTTCTGGCTTGTGTGAAGCAGAGGAGAACAGGAGGAAAAGGAAAGGAAGCTCTGCCTTGCCTTCAACATGTTCATTTCATGCTGCTGTCAAAAATCTGCACAAATGGAGACACAGGTGAGCCTAATTCACTAGGCAGGTAGTTTGGATGTGCTCGCATTGGGTGACGCAGTGTCTCAACACCTGCGTTTTCTCAAGAATCAACCTTTCTAGTTTCTTGTCCCCACAAGAAAAATGGCAATAAAAGAATTCCTTGTTCCACAGGGTGTTGTGAATAGAAATACATGAAAGACATAAGATGCTCAGACCCCATATTAAGGGAATCACCCTTCTCTCCTGTGAGCATTATTTGAGCAAAGAGCGCCTGACTCTTACTAATTTTAAGATGGGCTTTTTTTGAAGTGCCAAAATGTGTGTACAACTACATTTCAGTAGAAAAATGGGCATACATTGCCCTTTAAAAAGGACAGTTCTTTCTCTGTGTTGAGTTTTTAAAACTTCCTCAAAAAACAATAACCTGCCCTTCACCACCCCCACCCCCGGACTCTTACCCAGAGTCTCCGCCATGTGCCTAACTAATCAAAGTGTTGTGTTATGATTACCATAGCGACTGCAATCCAACAGCTGCCTTGACATTTCATCTTCTGCTGCTTATAAAATGCTTTCTTTTTGCCAAGGAAAACTTTTCTCAATTATTTAATTTTTTTTACTACACACTGTTCACTCCACTTACAAAATAAACATTTATGAAAAAAAAATCAGCGGAAACTGCCTTGGTTCTGACCACATATTTTGCTAATTGCTTTTATTCTCCTCTCAAGTCATTTTAAAGGTTTCTGAGGCTGTACACTAAAAAAGCTTATGCTTTATTTTGCAGATAAACTGATGATTGTGCACTACTGTGTAGGGCCACCACGGGTGGCCAGGAGCCACCTCCAGCCCCAAGTGCAAGGGCAGCTGCCCAACCCTACCCCAGCCTCCTTTCGGGGAGAGCTCAACCCCATCCTCACCCTCCTAGCCGCTCAAATCTAGCCATTCCGCTTTGTCATGTCTCCATTTTGCTGCTCACTCTCCCGCCACTGCTTTCAGCTCTCAGCTCTATCAATCACACGCACTTCCCGCGGAGCTTCAAGACTGTCACCACTTCTCCTGTCTTTTGAGGAGGTGAGGAGATAAGATAGTTGAGAATATGACTAAACATGCCTTTTTGCTCCTGCCCTAGAAGAGGGAAGGTTGTGCACCTGGCTGGTGCGGAAGCCCCCAGGCAGGGTTTGGGACATGCCAAAGAAGATGCAGCAGTGAAGGGCCATGGTCCCCTGCTGGCGACACAGCCACAGGGTCTAGAACACACAGGTGATGCGTTTCATGGACAGACGGGGCTAAGAAAGCCCCATACAGATTTTAAGTATACACAGATGAGCTCTGCTAATGGATAATTTCATTGCTACTCATTTCACAAACAACCAGCAGCTTTTAATTAGCTAAGCTGGTCACCCCCTTCCTTTTCCGAAAGGAGGGAAAGGCGTAGCTGTCCTTTGAGCAGCCTGGGAGGTGTGAGAAAGCACCTTCTCTGCAACCTTTCAAAGCGCTTGCCTCCAAGATGCTTTCCCATCCTAGGCTGCACTCGAGCATGTCTCAGGTAGTCTGGTGTCAGGAAGGTGTGGGCTGGAGACATGCTGGGGCATGGAGATAAGCACAGGACGTATCAAAAAGCGGTTGATTCAAAATCCCAGTAGGTTGGATCATCTGCAGCTTCGCCAAGGCAGGAGACGCAGGATTGTGTGTGTTGAAGGGATTTTGACAATGGTAAGAATAAGGTTAAAACTCAGAGCTGTTTGGGCTGAGAAGGATTAGGGTTTCAAATGAAAGCTTCAAACCACTTTTTAACAATTTTTCTTTAATTATCACGTATGATGACAAATTAGAGTTAACAACCCTTATCTGAAAAACATGTATATTTAACATGAGGAAGAAGGAAAAGACCTTCAGAAGCAGTCAGCTTCCTGTCTTATGCTTTTGGAATCTAGCTGATGTCTCACAGAACGGATCTCAAATATGTATATATATAATCCCCACAGCTAAAAGTCATCTATTTTAAAGACAAGTGTTTGCTCACATGAGCAACGTTGTACTCAAGCGTTCAGTCTTTGTGATCCATATGGATTTCATCAACTTGTTTGCCAGGAATTTAGGAAAAACAAACTTTATTCATGTTCCTTAGAGAAATGAATTCAGTTCGTGGTCTGTGCAAAAAGAAATACAGCTTGGGAACAAAAAAGCCCAGGGCATTCCTGGAACTGGAAGGTCAGAGAGCCAAAATAATTGATCCACTTAATATGTGAAACAAGTGACTTGCAATGGCGTCTTCATCAGCACTGGAAGTACACCGTTTCAGCTTAGAAAGTGGTTTCATGTCACATCCCATAAAGGGCCCCCAAACGTGAATTGCTTTCACAAGCCGCTGTGGAACCAGGCACTCCCGTTGCTCTGAGAACAGCATTAACTCCAAACCCCGGGTTCCCTTTTCCGCTCTTCCTTTGGCCTGAGAATTACTGAATTCCTCTTTTCTGGATGGTCCCTCAGTTGTGACAGAGGGTGGACTGCATGTACTTTCTACAAGGGGCAGAAGATGGAAAAGGGGAACAGCTTTCCAAGCACAGAGACAACCCCCCATCTTCTCAAGGCCCTGCTTAGTCTCCTGGTCACCGCACAAGCACCATGCCCCTTCTCTCCTGATCTCCCCTGAGTCTCAGTACTCCTGTTGTCTTCATGTAGACATGGACAAGCTTCAAGAGAAGACTAGAAGCCCTCCCACCTCCCAGGCCTTGCTCCAGAGTACCAGAGGAGGACATTTTCTGAAGACATGGTAGAAATCACTGAGTTTCCCTGGGACCTGGGTTTTCTACTTCCTGGGCTGGAATTATTTGGGAAAGGTTGCCCCCCTTGTATGCTTGGATGAACATAAAATCTAAGAGCTCACCACTGTGATGATATAAGAAGAGGAAAGCTAATAAATGTTAGAGGAAAGAGTCCCTGCAAGGGCGGGAGGGATCTGCTAAGACCAAGCATTGCATGAGTTCACTTCCTGTCTGTCCATCCTTTTATGACACAGATTTACCCCAGGAGGTGCAAATGGCTTTTTCTTCCAAACATGGGCACCGACTGCTACCTAAACTGTACTGGAGATGCCTACGTGTTATTCTGAAACTCCTCTTCTGTATCTTTGAGGGGTTTACTCCCAATTTTTTTGAGCTCATTATCTTTCTAGACAGAAAAAAAAAATGAAGATTTGTCTCATTTGTTGCTAAATATTTAGATGGAGAGAAAAAAACAACTTCATATGAGAACCTTTTCAACTACCTTAGACCTCCAACTTAGAGATGGGGTGTATAATCCACTAGAACCACATGTAGCTGGAGACTGACCTTTTGGGAGCTAAATCAGATGAAATGAGACCTATCCCAAATTACTCTGTACCATGTCTTGGTATATCAGTTTGTGTATAAAGAATTTATTTATATAACTCTAGGTTTGGTTTTCTAAGGTTGATGAAAACCTGTGAGCCTCTACATCATTTATCAGTATTTTGTTTTCTGTATCAGAAAGAACAGGAGGTTTCTGGAAGATGTGTTATCATACACTGCTACTGCAAACAGAGGCATTTACCTCCAACAACACTTACTTCAGACATACAGTCTAATGCAGGAAATATATATTCTGATTCATTCTTAAAGCAAATAATCATGCAGATTAATCTCTCTACTGCCCAAATTTAAATAGCCAGGCCTAAAACTAATGCATTGTAAATCTTTATGGTTGTGACATTATAATGTGGTATCTCATCAGCTTTTAAAGGAAGCTGTATTACTGCCCTGTGAGAGGTTTGTTACATTGGATTAATGTTGCATTAGAACCCTTTCAGTAAGTCAAATGGCATTACTCACTCATATAGCATTCTTGGCAAGCCTCAAAAAACATTTTTAATACTTAGGAACTACGAGACAGAGCCAGACAGTGATCCGATGTTTAAAACAGGACGAGGCACCTTATTTCAAAATTGCAGCAGAGGAAAAAAAAAAAAAAGTCATTCGGTTCTTAAGCCTAAGGGCGCTTACTTTTGGTAAATGTTTCTACGTACCCCTGCATCCTGACCACAGTAGAGTAATTTAGCCTTTTCTTCACATGTTACTGTGAAAAATAACTTGTGAAACCACAATTATTCTTCAAACGATGCCGAGAAAAACGTCCGTAGCTGATCTGTTCTTAGAAAATGAACCCGATGTATTTTAAGGGTGCGTGTGTGACCTGCACAGCCTGGTGCTGGCAGGGAGGGAGGGACTGTCCCCTTCTGTCCCCAGCTGGAAAGGCCCCAGCAGTGTTTCCTCCCTCCCTTTCTCTGTCTGAGCAGCCCAAAGGGACCAAATCACATGGGCAAATCCATGGTTACCCCTGTTTAGCATTCAGACGATGACACTTGGCTTGCCTTTCTCATGGCAACAACCACCCTCAAACACATTCAAGTCCTTGACTGTCCATCTCTCAAAGGGTCTTCAGGTGGCTCTTGGATACACGCTAAGAAAGTGAAAAATCCTGTGCGTCATGGGTTAATTTTTATGCCGATGATGACTGTGGCTGTTTACTTTTTAAACAAATGCCTGATATACACTGCAACTGGCTGAGTGCACAGCCAAAAACAGACCACAGGAAACCTCTGTGACAGCCAGGAAGGCAGAATTGTTAACTGGGTCTGCATTACAGTGAAAAAAAAAAAAAATTAAAAAAAAAAAGAAAAAAAAAGGTTGTGAGATCTCAGGGAGAAAAGTTGATGCTACAAAAAAACACACAAATGGCTGTTTTCTAAGAAGAGACATCTATTAATAGCACTGGTATAAATAACTCTTTCCATTTTATCTGAAGGATTATTGTGGCTTATCACCCCAGTTTTTTTTCAACGGAAGTAAAGAAGACTCTGTGATACCAAGCAAATAAACCAACCTAATATAAAATTCTCGCTGGAGATAAGAAAGCACACAAGGTTATTTATTGCTATATTTTTATATTTTGTTTCAGTTCTCCTTTGATCTGTGTTAACACAGGCACTAAACTGACAGCTTAGGGTCACAATACATACTACGATATTGAAAACCAGTCACGTATAAGGGAGTATCAAATTGTTCATTTAGAGCAAGTTACAAGTTTTGGCTAATGCAGTTCTCAGGGGTCTAGATTCATCCATACAGATAAAATGTTTACTGTCTTTTAAAAACAGGAGCAGATAGAGAAACTGTGGCGTACTCCTGTTTTTCAAGGTATAAACATCCGCAGCAGACACCGGGGTTGACTCTCCTTCCAGTTATGGTGGTGTAACAAGAGTTGCTTCACAGACGGCAGAGGAATTTCAGCAGTAAATGAAAAAAGAATAAGGCTCATTGTGCTTTTAATTTTGTTTCATGTAGGCAAGAGGGGAGAAAATTGATTTTAGTCCCAGCCTTTTTTTTTCTCATACATGTCACTGATGCATTTTCAACCCTTGGAGAATTGGTGAATGTGGGAATACAGGCTCTAATACAAAACACTTGGCCTGTTTTCAGTTCCTAACACATACTCCAGAGTTCATGTTATGGTTATCAGAAAGAATCTATGAAAAATGAAGCTGCACACAACTGCAGACCATCAGCGTGGCTTAACCCCGTCAGGCGGGGATGAAGCAGGAAGTGCTTTGTGACACTGACTGGCAGAAATACAAACTGATGAAGAAAACACGCGGCAGGAAAGAGGGTCTTAGACGGTGAGTTAGAGCCGAGGACATTAACTACAACTATACTCTGCCAGGGCCAAGATCAGAGGAGCCTGACATACTTGTTAAAGGTTTCATCAAAAGGATTAGTTCCAGCAGCTTTTTTTAACCTTTCCTACAACACAATTTACCCAAAGGTGGCCGAGGGCAACAGGGGCTGCCCTGTGAGATAACATTTTTAATTGTACAAGTGCCATTCTTGATGTCATAATCCCGAGGTTAATGCAGTTGCAGGTCCCGAACAGATGTGCCGTGGGCTGCCCGTCCTATGGAGAGGTGGCCACGCAGACAGTTAAAATGGCCACAGTTCAGTGACGAATTAGGCAACTGCCCTGGGTGTTTTCCTACATTTCACCCACGTACTTTTGCGCTGTTAAAAATTCTTATCCCCTATGTAAAGCAAACAAACCAAAAAAAATAAATAATCATTTGTACAATGTATTAGCAAGCACCAACAGCCAAGTATAGTTACTGCCTGATGGGACAGACAGCTCAGGGCTGTCTTGCCCTGAGCTTGCCTTGCCCTGTGGCAAGGCATTTTGTGAATGAAGGAAAGGAAAATTGGAAGAGCCCAGAAAACATCCGGATACCACCATGCTAAATCTGTTGCACTTTGGCAGTACTGATTAATAGGAAATATGTTTTAAAAAGAGAACCTTGACATCTTCCTTTAAATTCAAATACACCTGCTAGATTTTAGCAGAGGTCATATTTTCCACATGGGGAGAATTTGTGAATGGGTTTGCAGGTGACGTACTTTCTTCTTCCTCAAGAAAAAACATTTCTTAGAAGAGGTGCTCACACCACACAGTTCAAAGAGTAAACTTTTCTTCACTTTTAAACAGAGCAAATGGTTTGCTCCATGTGCTAAGCTGTCACCCGTGTTCCCAAGTAGGGACGTATGCCTTATGGGTGTGACTCAAGCACACCACGGTTTCCAGTTCTGTTAGGCAAATGAACTGAATCTGGGCAAGTTCTACGTGGAGCCAGCTTGAGTATTTCTGCACCACACTTCCAAAACCTGCAGCGTGGGACAGAGTCATTCAGAGGCGTTCACACAGGGGTGGGAGTGGGTGAAAAGCAGGGGGCTAGGACACTGGGAAGGGGGACAGCAGTTTTAAGAAAAGACAATTCCATTTTTGGGGTCTGCATTTGGTTTGGGTGTCACTAGGAAGTGCATCAATTTGGGTCACTCTCATACAGGCTTCAGAAAGGCTGGGGAAAATCAACAACTGGTCATATTCCTGTTTCATACGTCATCTGCGTTGCCTACAAAAGAGGAGTTGCTCCTCTCAGATGTAGCAATTGTGACTCAGCATCTTCTGCCCTCAGACCTTGGTTATGACAACCACAGGGTAACTCTGTGCATCACAAGACTGAAGGATATCATACCATGGATGCACATTTCTCTGGTAATGTCCACAATCTTGTATTGCACATCTTGGGGAGGAGTTAAGAGAACATGTGACAGGACAAGAGAAAACGTCCTCAAGTTGTGCCAGGGGAGGTTTGGATTGGATATTAGGAAAACATTTCTTCACCGAAAGGGTTGTCAAGCATGGGAATAGGCTGCCCAAGGAAGTGGTTAAGTCACCCTCCCTGGAGGTATTTAAAAGCTGTGTAGATGTGGCACTTAGGGGCATGGTTTCATGGTGGACTTGGCAGTGCTAGGTTAAAGATTGGACTTGATGATGTTGAAGGTCTTTTCCAACCAAAACAATTCTGTGATTCTGTGATGCTTTGATTATCAAGGACATGGTTTAAATTTTGGACTTTTTAAGGTTATTAAATCCTGTCTTGAACAATTGCAGTTCTACGTACTAGTTGGACCTTACAGTCTTATGCCATACCCAAACTTCAATAGCGTGGTACGAATGCAGCTTACCCCTGCAAGAAGTACATTGTGCAGAACACATCTCTCTAAACTAGTACGACTACACAGTCATGAGGGCTGAAATTGCCACACAAATCCTATCCTGAACTGCTTTTCATTGCTACACCTTGCAGCAGTTGTCAAGGAAAAATGTGTATTTGCATAAGATATGTAAAAGGAGGGTTACTCTTCTTAAATACTGGATAAAATGGGAATAAGGAGAGGAAGAAACATACCAGGAAAGGAGTACTTAGTGTGGTGGAGCCAAGTTACTCGGCAAGAAAACTGATGGAATTAGGAGAGGAAGGGGTTATTTAAAACAGGAATTGGGGAAAAGCTAACAGGTGCTGGGGAGCACTCAGGTCAGATAAAGACATCTGCTAGAGATGTCAAGAGCACAAAGGTAACTCTGTGTCTGGGAATAGAGGGTAGGATAAAAATGACAACTGAACAGGAAATGGGAAAGACTGGGACTGTAGAGGTACATCCCAGCAAAGAAACAGGGTGTCAGATGGCGGAGTAAAATACAAACAGACACACACAAACTGTGAATACAGATGCTTGTGAAGAGCCTGGAAAAAAAAAAAAAGAACGAAAGAAAGGAAAAAGAAAAAAAAGAAACAGGTGCACTAGAATGGCTGGCACAGAGGGAGGATGATAACATAAAAGCATTTCTGAAACGCGATGGAGTGGTAAATATTAAGGCAGAAATATCCTGCCATTAGGCTTTATAAGTGAAAGAGAAGTCTTTGAGAGACTCACTAGCTCCTATAAACTCTATGGGCTTGACTCAAAATTGTTAGTTGACCCACAAGCTGCATTACATAGGAGATCTGATAGGACGTTCATAATGATCCTCTGACTAAAATATAGAAATGAACCAGTATAAAATATAACAGATGGACAGATTGGCTTGCACAGATGAAGCAATTTATATCATCAGTTCTGTGAGATTTTAAGTCATTGAAAGCTGATCTTTTTCCTTTAACAAATGTGTGACTACATTTAGTCAGCTTATGGTAAAGCATATTGCAACATATGCATTCATTCATGTAAAGAAGTGAGTGAAAAAAGAGTTAAAAAAATAAACTGACTGAGCCTTTATGCAATATACTTTTGTTTAATACAAAGAACACAGAATCCTTTCAGTTAATTGCATGTTTGATCATCAATATCCTGTCTTTTGCAAGTAAATACTCCCACGCAAGAAATTCAAATAAGGTACTTCTGAGTATAGAAGCTTTCAACTACTTTTAGTTTATTTATCTAATCTAGGCTATTCCACATGTTGGTGTTCATCTTTCTCATAACAGGACTTAAAAACAATTCGCTTGATGAGCTTTAATAAAAGGCAATAAATAGAGCCAACAATGTGAACTGAAAGTAAACACATAGGACCAGTAGCATCGTATAACACGACAGGATTTATGAAACAACGCTCCCAGCAAAAACACTTGATTAGACTTTTGTTCCAAAACCATCTATACTTAGGACACATGTGAATCCACACTTCGTCTCCAAATTATTTTTTTGTTTTATGAAAGGTGAGCACTGCATTGCTCCTGGCTCTGCTGCAAAGACACATTTGTGAGATAAGGGTGATCCATTTACACCAAGTCCAGGCCAAAAGTCCCATTTGTGGTAGTAGTACAGGACAAGGTCCCCACACCAAATGCTACCAAGCTGTCTGAGACATCTTAGGCCAGAGGCAGGGCTACCTCCTTTCTGCACATGATTCCCAGTCCTTCCATTGACTACACGGGCAAAGCAACTTTGTTCTTAAACTTAGCTACTTGTGATTTCAAGTGCACTTAGGCTCCAGGTTTTGAGTCTCTCAGGTTTTGACTCTTGTGGGCTAAAAGCGAGGTCTGCAAAAGCTATGGGGTCTACCCCCCATATGGTTAGAACTGGCATTGCAGGGCATGTAGAAATGTTCATAAGTCACATAGCAAGACACAATGAGGTGAGTCACTCCCCCAAGGCTGGCATCCTATGGTAGCTACCTGGTGGACCCGTTACCTGGGAACTGGAAGTCCTCTAGCCCCCATAGCCTGGAATCTGTGTCAGGTGGCACAAGTGAACTCTGTTAAGGATTCAAAAGGTGACCCTGAGCTAAGCTCCATGTGGCCATACAAAGCAGCTAGCAGAACACGGCCCTTGCAGACTTGCCTCACTGCTATTCTATATCTCTAAGGCCAAATTTGGATTTTCAAATTCTCTGTTTAGGTGCCATGTCACCTCGGAGGTACCCAACTCATGGTTTCTATAGTAAACTTCCTTTGGTACCTAAATACCTTTCTCCTGGGCATGCTCACAACAACCTAAGTTTTGATGGTGTTAAGCAAGCTGGCACCTAATTCATATCTAAAGACAGACAATTCACAGACTTCATATTCCTCTGCCTGCAAAGGCCAGTCTGGAAACTGGTTTTTTTTGTGGTACCTTTCTACATCTCTATAAACAAAGTAAGTACCTAAGTCTGAACTGCATGGACCTGCATCCCTCCATGTAGAATTCATGGCCAAGAACTCTCTCTTGGACACAGTCTATTAAACCAGTCAGTTCTCACAAGTGGAAGTCAAAAGAGGAAAGAAGGCCTCACATTTCTGACATTGCCAGCGAATACTTTACCCCTGGCTCCCATCTTCTGCTGGTCTTTATGAGAACAGATGCACTAAGGTAAACAGGTCCAGGAGTCATTTCATAGCTGTGGCCCCAATTATCAGTAGGTATTTCTTTGCAACCCCAAAGTAGGTGTTTCACTTTCAGAAGGAGTGCCTGAACCACAGTATCTCATAAGTATTTCCTAATAGCCAGCTAAGTTTTTCCACTCTGTACCAACTTCTGTGCATCTGCTTTCTGGCACTTTCTCTCCTCATGGTTTGATTTCACTACTGGGAAAGACACAGATTCCTCTAATCTAATGACAGCAGTCTGAAAGATGAATACATAATCTAAGATAGCCCTCTAGGCTCCCTCTACAGTAAGTGGAGAGGAATCAGTGTTTCCAGACAGTGCCACATCCCTTACCACAACAGCTCCATCTAAGATGCCGGGTTGAACCCAAAAGTCTAAAAGGAACGTCTAAAAGAAATAAGATAAAATAAAATTGTGAAATACGCTACCAGTTAGAAAAGTTTCCCAGTTTCTACTCGACAACACTGAGAGGTTTCTGAGGGATTTACCTAAATCCTCAACACCAAGTGAGCGTAAATCAGTCAGCCAGTTCTTGTGACTGCAGAAGCTGAATGCGTTATCTTCCAACTCAAGGCTATATAAGGCTTTCCAGTCCCAAACAATGATTATTAGAAATGGCAAGAGCCTGTGCAACTCAGAGCCAAGCACTGACGATGTTTGAAGTCAAGCTAAAAATACAGCCCCTGTCCAGATCCCAAACAAGGCAGGCAACAACTGCGGGTGATTATAGGGGATACAGTGGCAGGGATACACAATCATGTGCACAGCAAGACACAAAATTGCGCTATCGTTCCCTTTTCATGCTGCCTGCTACCTCCATTCGGTGTGTTTCCTAGAATTTCTTACAAATATTTAGCTATTTTACATTCATTCTGAAAGTTGTTTTACCCGGTTGGTAAATGCATGTCAGACAGGGCTTGACTGCCTGGTTTCCAGGTTTGTGTCATGTAACTCATTAACTCAAACAGCTTTTCAGCAGTCCTTGTTGAGTAATGCAGTGCCCATTCAGACTTCTTTTATGATCCCTGTACTCACACATTCTTAGCACGATGCAATATTTCCCCCCAAATCCAGAGTCAATCAGTTCAGCCATTTCCAAACGCCATGTAAGACACCCTCCTGCTTTGAATTCCTGCTCCCTGCAGGAGGAGTAGAAAGGCGACTTTAGTGGCCGGAGGTCACTGTTTGGGAAGCCCCTTCTGTAACTTTGGAGCAGGTCCATCTTTCTTCAACTGATCTTGTTTCTTTATACAAACTAAACCAAAGTTTGTTTAACCTCTAATTGACAAACCTCTAGTGGTAGATTTCCATGACCTCCTAGTCTAGTTTAGCATTTAGTCACCCTTTATGTCAGAGACATTTTTTGCCAAAACCTCCTTCATTCCAGTTAAATGGCATTATTCTTCTCTCTATGGACCTGAAAAGCAGATGATTCCCCTCCTTTTGGAGATTAAATTTAAATGTTATCATCACTCTCCCCCATTCCATTGCATCTCCTTACGCTGGGAATCAGCAAATAGCTTTGGTAAGCACAAACTGACACGTGTTAAAGGCAGAAGCCCCATCCAGCTTTTAAAGAAGTCCTGTGTGTGGCTTTGTGCGGTGGGACATTTTGTGGAACTGTTGCAAGTGCCTCTGTATTAACCAGATCATTCTCTGGTTACCTTGACTTTCATCTGGGAACTACCTTTGTTTGCTCATGGTAGGATTTAACTTGTCTAAACGTAAGTGTCTAACATATAGTCCTCTAGCCTAAGCATAACTGCTTGGGTTCTCCCTGAATGAAGGGAGAGAAGAATCCCTGGAGAAAGAAAAAAATTCCTATTTCACACCATTTCACTTGAGTGGGATGAATCCATCATGTCTGACCACAGAGGAACCTTAAAGGATAAGTTTAACTTGCAGCTAAAGAGTCCTTAACCTTAGCAACCAGCTCTAGGATCACAAACTGCATTTTCATGTGTACACTTCACCCCAAAAAATTGTGGTTTTCAAGTGCAGACTGTTCAGGAGACAGGATAGGAAGGCTTTTACCACTTTTAAATCAATGTCCTATGTGGTGCTTTAAGACAGCAGCAATACAGCCTGATCCTACCCAAAGTGTGTTGGGACCCTATCCTGTCCAGGAATGTTTTTGCACAACTTTCCAAGCAGTACATGAGTGCTGTAGCAGTGGTGGGAATTCACATGACAAGGAATTCCTCACATGGAGTTACATGAAAAAACTTAGACAAAACCTTGTGCTTGAAAAGGCAGAAGACAAACCTATTAATGTGGTGTGGCATGGTTGAGGCCATAAGCTTAGAAGGTGTTTGGCCACACTGGTGCATGGCTTGCTTTTTATAATCCCAAAAAAAAAAAAAAAAAGAAAGTAGCAGAGCTCCCTCAAAGTCCAGGAGGATGGTGGTGGGTAGGATATTTTCCCTGCTGATGTTCAGATACACTTCCTGGCACTGCACCCTGCAATTTAATTTACTGTGAAACTGTGCCTTAAAGTGTCAGTCTATCCCTGAATAAAGATTAGGGGATATGGTTTTGTAGAAGCACCAAGACTTTCTTTTTTTTTTTTATTTCTTTTTTCTTCTTAGTATTGAATGCAGAGAGGAAAAGGCAGGCAGATGCATGTCATAAATAAACCCAAAGTGAACAAAGAACAGATCTCCCGAGGAACTTGCTGTCTCAGTACTTGGAGCACAAAGAAATGAAGTAAGCACGGCCCTTCATAGAGGAAGTCCTTCACTTCCTCAAGACATTCGAACATGCCGAGAAAGCAAAACAATTTCACAAGGCCAGAGTATATGGGTTTCTAATCCCATGCAAGTAGTGTGTGCTCCGTTGCAAATCCAGAGTCAACAGAGCTTTCCTTTAACACAGGCACAGCACAGCTAAACCATGGGTCTAATACTGATAAGGTTGTTATCACTTAGGAATTCTTTTAGAAAGTGTCAGGTTTTTCTTTGCAGGATTACAGTAGAGATTAGAAAAAAATGTCTCACTCTCTCCTTTTTTGTCCCTTAGCTAATTCAATGGATTATAACATAGATGGACCTTAACGTGCTTCAGACCTGGAGGGCAGCAACAGCGCGAGCGCAAGGAAAACTCACAAGCATTTTAAAGCACTGTCTGCTTTAAAAACTCCGATCCGTGGTAATTCACGTACAGTAAAAACCCCGGAAAACAGCAGGAGAAAAAATATGCAGAACTCGCCATACATTGCAACGAAAGCTCGGTAGGATCTGCTCTATTTATTTGGCCTTAAGCACAATTGTTTTATTTCCCTTTCAGCAAATCCCCTACAAACAGAGCTGCAGGCGGGTGTGCAGCATCAGGGACGTGGAGAGGTGCCAGAAATTCCCCCCCACCATCCCCGGCTCCTCGGCCGCTCGGCACAGGGGCTGCACGTCGGCAGCAGCGAGGCGACGAGGAGACGACAGCTGGGGCTGGAAGGAGCCGGAGGGAGGAACCGCTTCGAGCAGCACAGCTCCGGCCACAAATATTTCCTGATAAGCACTGCTGGAGCGATGATGGTCCAGGGACACAAGCAAGGAAGAATCTGGAAGGAGACATCGTGTCTTTTATTAGTCCTAACCAATATCACTGGGGGAAAAAAAATAAAGACAAGATTTCATGACCTAAAGATGAGACGCTATATCTGGAAGTTGTCTGTTTTTTTCAGCGGTATCAGTGTGTCTAATAAAAGACATTGCCTCACCCCACAGCTCGTGGTTCACACATATTTCCAGATCAGCATTTTTAGCTATTACATTTCTAATCCAGCCTTTCAGAAAGCTGATGGGAAAAGTAAAATTAAGAAACCACCGATCACAAGCCAGAGGGAGATGTAAGTAAATAAATAGACCGGAAAGCCATTATAACCCTAAGAATCACATGATCCTTGCCAGTTGCAATTTTTGGACTCAGGCATATACCCATTTTGACAGCTCTCAGTATTGGCATGTGCTGAGGAAGAGAAAAGGGAGGGAGGCAGTAGCTGGAGCTCCCAGCTCTCCCATGGCAGTGTCACAGCAATTGCAACACACTGGGACACAGACAGAACTGTATGCCACTTCCAGCTATGGTGGAAGATGGCCAGGAAGGACAGTAAAGATGTAGGATGGCCGCTCCACAGCAGAGCTGTGACTCCTCGAGGTGTAAGGTTGGCCCTAGAACTACAGGCAGTGTCTGCCCTTGCACCATATGTAGGGGGCTCTGCTCTTATTTTCACCAGGCTCAAGGTCAGGCTCGTCACCACTTCCCACTTTTGTTTTTTTTTCCTTCTCTCGTCTTCCCTCTTCACCTGTTTCTGTGCTTCTCTGCACTTTCCTGCCCTGCTGCACCACCAGCAGCCCCTGCCTGGCTCTGCTCTTGTCCCTCTGTTTCCTCCTGGAAAACCCAGGAGGTTTTCCCACCTTGACCCTTGTTAGCTCCTGCTCCGCACAGCCGAAACAAGAGCTGCTGGACCCATCCAGATCTCGTTCCCCACCAGCATGGGAGCAAACTGTCCCCAAGGCACAGCTGTTGTCACCAGGGGCTGGGGAAGGATGGCTTCTCATCTCCTCTGAGCCCCTGCCTCAGCTTCTGCTTGCCCCTCGACCTCCCTGTGCATCACCAGTAGTGGGAGGTTGCAAGCAGCAAAGGCAGACCTGTTGGATGAAAACATGTTAGACCATGGACACCTACTTCCAACAGCATGTTTTTCCCTACACAACCTGAATTTTCTTACAGACGAAGGGTCTCTCAAGTCACTGTGAATGGGAGCAGTGTGCTGCAGCAGGGTGCAGGAGAAGTGGAGGACTGCAGGGAGCAATTCATCCCTCCGAACACAGGAGTAACACAAGAGGCAGGAACATGACCCAGTTTTGTAATGTGCCAAAGGAGAAACCATAGCTTCCTGAAAAATCACAACAGTGTGACCCTTTTTTTCCCTCATTCGAACTCCTGTATCATCTTTTCCCCATACGCACGCACATCGTCTTATCTATTGTCCCAGCTGAAATGACAGTATTTGCCTGACAAATGCCACAAAGAAAAGCTACAAGTACTGTTTACCCTTAGAGCATGTTTTTATTTCTTCCAGTAGAATTTAAAACTTTTTCTGCAATTAGCTTCCAAAGGGTTAAGTTAAGATGATTTTTTTAAAAAAACTAAAATAAAAGCTTACAGCTCCTGAGATAGTATCAGCCCATTAAACATAGGTAAGAATATGAGAGGGAAAGAGAAGGGAACAGATATTATATATGTAAGGAAAATTAAAACTCAGGATGTTGGGCGTGGGGGGAATGTGCTTTGAAGTACAAAAGATCCATTGTTAATGTGGGACAAAACCTCCCCAGTATGGGACAGAGATAAAAAGGAGGGAGTTTCTAACAGATCAAGGTCAACCAAGATATATGAATAACATAAATGCTATTAATCTCGTACAGCATGAATCAGAGAATTGCAGCAGGGTATAGCTGTGTGGCGGAGTTCATGGCATGAGTGTTTTATGCCACTTTGTATTAGATAATGAGCGTATTCATCACAGACTCCTACACATCATCCAAACTGGCAGAGAAGGAGCTTTAAGGAGCTTGAGAGAACAAATCAAAGAGTTGGATCTAAAGCTCAGAAAGGTAATAGGGATGTTCAAATACTGCCCCAAGTTTAGATATTTGCAGGCATCCATACAATCTGACTCTGCAGGAAATAGCGTGAGAAAGAAGCTCTTAGTTGGACAGCTTGCTGCTTATTATTTATGATGCTGCCTCTGTCATAACAGCCAATTTTACCAATTAGAAAAGATGTAGAGCAATACAAGAAAAGACTACATCATAAAAAGTCTCTCTTTCTTGCTGCTTTTTTTTTTTTTTTTAAATTCTCACGGCTGCAAATTCAGAGACACAAAGAGAATCAATTTTCATCTTGGAGGGCTCAATCTAAACATTTTTGGGAAGCGAGAGACTGAGCCATACTGGAGTCAAAAAGTACATAACCAGATGTAATTCTGATTTCACATGTTGCATTGCCACACATTTTAGTCTCCTGAAATTCCAGAGACACATGTGTTCCACAGGAGAAGCTTAAGGGATAATTTATCTTGGGGAGGAAGGAAATGAAAATGTATACATGTGTGTATATAATTTTGACAACAATCTGCAACCAGATTGTTTGCGGTGGTTTGCACTTCCATTTATTTATTCCAAACAAACATTTTAACTCAACGACATGGATCTATGTAGCATGGTTTTCCTGATTGTTATGCTTTTCAGATTTTTGAAAGAAAGCTGAAATACAGTTGGGACCAAATTAAAATTCCAAAACCGACTAATTCCTTCTCCCTGAGGTTAGCAGGGTTTTCTCAGCATGAACCTAGACTTGCATTCAATTCTACATTTTGGTGCCATGTAATCAATGGAAAAGGGCAAGCCCCATAATGGGGCCAGCTCTCCACAATGAGCACATCCAAACTTAAAAAAAAGAGATTTTGAAAAAGGGGCTGCTTGGTTGTAACGCAGTAGCATCTAGAGGCTACGCTACATTTGGTGCTATTCTGCAGTATTCTATATATGCATATACATACATATATTAATACATACTCTGTGTGTGTGTGTGTGTGTGTGTGTGTACGCATACACTATGCATGCATGCATATGTGTATTGTACAAATACATGCACGCAATATACACTATAAACTGCTTCTCGACCTGATCTTTAGGAGATATATTGTTTGAGCTTAGCAAAGAGAAGTTGGAGCAGGGCAGGGAGGAATAAAAAGAGAAGGGCAGGCTGGAATTGTTGAAGGTAAAGCACCCCTCCGCAAACATCTGAGGACTGTTCAAAGGTAATGCCAGTACTATAAGCATGAAAAACACTGTCACTCCTCCAACTAACTTACAAAATGGGCTTGAGCAGGACAGGAAGAGCAATGGGAGATCACAGGAAAAGCAGCAGATTTGTTTAAAAACTGTGAGCACAGTCATCAATTTGTGTAGGGAAAATCAGGCGAAAGTATAGAGCAAGATTCAGACCAGCAAATTCTCCTTGTGGTTGCCCATATCCAAGTAGCCAAAGGATCCTGAAAACCTATCCTGGCCAGCAGCACCTAAGCCTGAGGATCCTACAGTCTCCCAGTGCCTCCCTGATGGGCCTGGAAGTTTCCAGAGCCCCTTGTCTTGAGCACACTCCTCTCCAGGAAGAGGCACCCATCTTCCACAAGAGCTCCGCAAGCTCCTGCTTCATAGACCTATCTACACTACTGAATATAACAGAGCTGGGATGGTTAAAGGCCCTTCCTCTTAAAATAGGTGCTTGCTGCGTCTCGGGTCTCTTCTGGGAACTGCTCTGGTGCCCTATGTGGATGATGTCTCCGGAGAAGGTGTTTCAGGCTCATCTTGCCTACAAGTATACGTAGCGAGTCCATGGTGCAGAGAAGTAGTACCTTGCCACCAGACTTCCCTGATGCCAGGGCCTGCTGCCTCACCCGATGGGGACAGGCCATCAAGAGTGTGAGTCAGAGGAGAAGGAACCCAACCCTACAGGCTCACCGTCAGGGCATTAAGCTGAGAGGGAGGAACCAGAAATATCAGACCCAGCTTCCACAATTTTCTAGCCGATATATGTCTTAGACAGGACTCATCCCCAGTCTCCTTCTGCTCCCTAAAAATTGCCAGCTACACCAAACAGGTTCCCTCAAGCAGCCGATGCTCACTCAGAGCTGGGCTGCCTTAGTGAGGGGAAACTGAGGCAGCCTCTGTTTCTTTGGGAGGAGAGGAACCATCGTGAGAAGGGACACAAGAAATGGTGCATTCCACGAAAAACTGAAGTGGGTCAGAGAGTCTTCTTTCTAGCTATGGAGAATTAAAATATGAACTCTTCACTCATGACAGCAGGCCCACAAAGCTGTGAAGGCAGCGGGAGATGCTTCAACCTCCACCCCTGCCCCGCTGTACGGACACTCAGCCAGGGCACAAGAACAAACAAACAAACAATACTAATATTCATAGTCACATAGTTATGGAGTTGTGAATTTAAGATTTGGGGTTTTTTCAATGTAATTGCTACCTTCAGTTTATTCGGAAGTGCAAGACCAAAAAACTCACCTCTCTCAGAGGCTTTTACCTCATAGTTAAATATAGTGGTGAAGCAGTTAACATAGTTATGTATCACCGCGTTGGCATGGGGGTTTTATCTTTTATTGGCACCATTTTATCCCCAGAGACAATAGGAGATTGTTCTCGCTATGTGTAAAAAGATCTTGTTCTGGCAAGTAGGGTTTTCCCAGTCAACAAGTTTAAAATCCTTGGTAAGGGAGACGTACGCCGTGTTGGGACCGGCCTGCTAAGCATCTCCTCGCGGCAGCAATCACTTCGCCATTAACTGCTCCCGGGGCTGCTGCAGCACGGAGCCCGTGCCTGCTGTCAAACGAGGCGGAGAAGAAAGCCAAACCTGCAACCCCGTACTATACTGATACTATAAAGATGGGGGGAAAAAAGCCAATTGATCCTCTCTGGACATCACCTATACTGTAACTGTGAGAAACTACGTGGTGAGAGGAAAAGATGTGTGCTTAGAAGCCATTTTGTTTGCTAAAAACCACAAAATCCATGTGAAAACAAAGGCTCTGATTCCCTGCTTCGGGTGCTTTTGTGTGTTCTAATATAAAAGATGTACAGGATTTCCTTTTTAATTCATATCTTCCTAGTTATATAAATAGCGCAACAGATAATTACAGCAGTCAGAGGCATTAGGGATAAGATGGTATTTACATCAGAGATGTACATACAAGATATGTGTGCATGGTAAATTTTTATCTCCATCTTTAAATAAATATTATGCTTCATCCACACCCAAAGTCTTGAAAGAAAGCTGTTTTAGTGTAAACAATTAACTTCCTGGCCAATTGTTGAACTATTTGATGACTTGTTGCTGAGAAATTCAGATTCTGTACTGTTGAATACACCTTACAAATTTTGATTAGACAGATAATCCACCCTAGATTCGTCCAGACATTGTAGTTCATTTGCAGTCATACCACGGTGCTTGGCTGACCTGGTATTTCAGTTGTTCTCATTTTCAGAGGCTATAAAGTGATTTGGTTGCTACCGGATTTGTCAGCAGCCAGAAATACAGGCATGAACTACAGCAGCCTCTGCTGTATATTTCACGAGTGCCCAAAATTCAACCCTTCTGCAAAACACGCTTCGGATCTCAGATTACGTTGAAAAATAAAGTCCTTTAGCAGTTGGAGCTGCAGACAGCTTTCAAAATGTTTACCAAGCGCAAGGCGGTGCAACAGTGATTACAAACCCAACCAAACCCCCAGGCTCCACGGCTATACGAACCGCCCAGAAGGTCAGAGCTGAACTGCGATCCTATAGCCATGACTATTTTCCAGATGCAATGAAGTTCATCATCTTGCGGCAGATGGAAAATGAAAAGCTATCTCCTTGCCCTGCAGGGATCAACCTGCAGCTGCATTTCCCTTTCTGCCTTTTCCCTGCAAGGCCCAGCTAACTAAAGATGTGTCAATTAATTCCTTGGGCTTTTTTTTTTTTTTTATTTTACTTAAGCCTTGGAAGTAAACCACTAAAAAAATTAAAAGGCATTTTTTCACAAAGCAAAATGGGACTTGAAGAGAGGTGTCCTCATTGACATTAAACCAAACCAAACCAATCTGTTTCAGGGCAAACAAAATGATCAAACGTCTGCGCGTCGGCATCATTTGCCAAATGAAGGCAGTAGCGCTTTTATTCAACAGCCGGCGTGCAGGATTTGGGAGATACTGGTTCAGCCTCTGTCTTTCCCTACTGGGATATGAAATCCTCAGCAGCCGTCTCTGGGGAGAGGATCCTGCCCGTCCCGACAAAGCAGCCCTGCTTTGCCAAGCTCTCCTCCTGGAGCTGTTCCACCCCTTTGTATAAAGTAATTACTTAAATATACATTGAACAAAGAGAGAGGGAAATGACTTTAAGGCCTATCAGTTAGGGCACTCTACTGGGAGGTAAAGCAAACCAGTGAATAATTCATTAATTATGTTGTTATTTCAGTGACCCAATAAATTTTTATTGGGGAAGAAAAAGTCATCATCGGGGACTGCAGAAACAGTCCCCAGACACCGTGTTATTTGGGGGCACTGTTTTGGGGGGTAATTGTCATGGTTCAAATGGATAGGAATTAAACCATCCCCTGCAGGTGACATGAGAACTGAGGCCTTCCCAGGCAGGTGCTCTAGTGAGAAAATTTTTGGACAAAATGGGAAGTGGAATTTGTTTGTTTCAGAGCCTGAAAAAGGCTCACCTTTGAAAAGGAAACAATTGCAACTAAGGCTTTTAAGGAGCTCAAGTCACCCCACGTCTTTAATAAATTAATTAAACATAGGGCCAAACCGCAGAGTTCCCGAGTTAATTGTTTTAAAAGCATCCTCCCTGCTTTATTTGGAGGCTCTGGACGCCAGTGGCAGGGTACCTCCAGGTCCCGCTGATGTCTGGTATGGCTCCTTCGCTTGTCGGCACTGCAGCCCGGAAGAGCTGGAGGTGCCAGCTGGGCAGATAGACCACCTGAGAGCAACTTAGATGCCACAAAAATCAATAATGAACTCCCACATTTCCTGATAGATAAGAAAGGAAGACAACCAAGATGCTTGATGGTACCACATTACAGGCTCCAAGTCTTGCTGAAGAAGGAACTGGAACACACAGTTTAATGAACCAAGTGTCATCAGGAGTAATGACCGTGTCTATTGTGGAACTTTATGCCCATATTTTCAGCTTTGAACCATAGTAAAGCAGGGGGAGGGTGGCTGGCTACAAAAGGTAAGCTGTTGTGACAAAAAGCATGCTGTTGGATGATTTAGACATTCCTGTTGCAGAGAGAGGTGGCACGGTGCCCTGAGGAGAGCTCCTCGTCCCAGCTCCTCCTGGCCATGTAGAAGTCTCCCTCTGCCTTCCAGAGCCTGAAAGTTTTGCCATCTGTTCTCACTTGAGGAAAATTCTCATTTTATCTTTTCCATTTGTTTTAAGCAGTTTTTAAATAGGAGACACTCAAAATACAGGCTGTGCAATAGCATATGATACAGTTAATTTCTCTCGCCATCTAATGTTAACAACATATGGAGAGTGGCCTGAGCTGCCAAGGACATAAATCTATCCCTGCCTCCCGGTTTGTTCACTGAATCTCCATTTTTTATTACTGTACATTCCTCCAAAACACCTGGTGGGGACCTTGCAGAGGAATGAATCCTGTTGTGCAGAAGAGACTCCTCTTCCCCTCACCCAAAAAAACCCAAAACACCTCCCATCAGTCTCCTTTCCCCCAAATCCAGTTCCCGTTTCCATTGATAAAGCACATTCCTTTAATAAAACTGATTCATGTTTACAGTGTTATACAAATGTCTACAACACCGGGTGTTTCTTCAACGTTGTCTGATTTGTGGGTGACTTCAGAGCTCCTGGCGGCAAGGGACACTAAGCATCAGCAAGAGCCAAACCAACGGCAGGCAGGTATTGTGCAAGCTTCCTCACCATTTTGCCAGCTGACCTCACTCCTGACCCGCCAGTTCGCTGCTATTCCCTTCCCATGCCAAACTATGCAGTGGTTTGGAGATGCACACAAATAAAGCATCAGTCTCTTTCCAACACGCTGAATTAACCAATGTTTGAACTCCAGTTTCAGGCTAAAGACATGTACACAAACCTTGAACTGCCCTGCAACCAAAGTTTGGCATTTCGAGGTCGCTTGTTCAAAAGGCTGTCACTCTTGTACCTTTTATTAGTTACCGTAGTGAAACAGCAGGTGTAATATTGGGAAGCAAATTGTAATGACAATTTTTTTGTAGAGTTGCAAATGGGCATACCTACAGGGCAGCTCACTGGAAAACCACTGGAACAGGGAGTGATACTGCAGACTTGAAATGGGCATTTTTCTTTCACTTTCTGAGTACAATTTCAAGACAAACGTGGATGGTTTTGTCCTTCTCCCTGCCTACAGCATTAAACTATGCTTTTTTAGGTACTGTAGACATGAAAGATGGACTCTGCTTGCAATCGACATGTGCCTCTAGTCTCTCACAACGCCTGAATGTGAACTCTAAAATGAAATAAAGTCCAAGATGTGAACCTGACAGGTGAAACCAGATGTTAATTGATGCTTGTTTATTCTCCTCTCTATATATCCTGTCTCTTTACACCATACGTAATGTATACATTTCATCTTCACTGTAGCAGTACAAATGTCTTTCAAGTCTGCCAGAGATGAAGGACTAAGCTGTCATCAGTACGGTCTCTGAACTCCTTTCTGTTAAAGCAAAAGTTAAGTAATTGAAGTTTACTGGTGATGTTTTCTTTAAAGATTCTTAGTTAACTGTCTGTGGGACAAATTCTGACAAGAGTTGTCCACAGAAGGTAACTCAGGAATATTTCCATAAAAAATATACCTGACTGTATACTGACTGTATAACCTTGAGCAATAATTCTGTTTTTCAGTATTTACTGGAATATCATATGTTGAACTGGATTATTCATTAGAAACTTCTTTTGCCATATTGTCTTGCATAGTATGAAGTCATCTGGGTTTCAAAGAATATGTAATGTTACATCTTTACTTTTTTCAGTGATCAAGGGACTGGAGCACCTGTCTTATGAGGAAAGGCTGAGACACCTGGGTCTGTTCAGCCTGGAGAAGAGAAGGCAAGAGGGGATCTCATCAATGCTTATAAATATCTAAAGGGCAAGTGTCAAGAGGATCGGGACAGACTTTTCAGTGGTGCCTGGGGACAGGACAAGGGAACTGAAACAAAGAAATTCCATGTCAACATGAGGAGGAACTTCTTTCCTTTGAGGGTGGCAGAGCACTGGAACAGGCTGCCCAGAGAGGTGGTGGAGTCTCCATCTCTGGAGACATTCAAAACCTGCCTGGACGCGTTCCTGTGCAACCTGCTCTAGGTGACCCTGCTCTGGCAGTGGGGTTGGACTAGATGATCTCCAGAGGTCCCTTCTAACCCCTACCATTCTGTGATTCTGTAATCACTTCTGTTAATTATTTTGACGCGTGTTTGGGGCTTTCCCTGCCCCCAGTTTCTAGTTCTTAATCCCCCCTTTTTTGGGAATACATTAAGTCTAAAGAATACCAACCTGCAACAAATAGTATTTCAAGTATCATTTCTGGATAAATCAATCTAGAGGTTCCTCTGTTTGCAGAAGACCCCCAGCCCTCGTAGCGTCAAGAGGAAGAGGAGGACGCAGGAGTGCGGACTGCTGTGCCCCATCCAGACAGTTGCTGGGATCTCTCCTTGTAAAGCACAACATGCCGGATCCGAACCCATTGCTTTTTTTTTTGCGCTTGGATGCCCTACCCCTTTCAAAAGCAGTGAAAGCAAGCAGGCTGTGGGCTGCGAGCTCTATTTTATCACTGTGTCAACAATAGCGCAGGCCTCTGCGTTTAGCAAGAGCTGTTTGCTTTAGGCCTGAGCGGCCTCTCACAGGCCAGGGCAGACAGTGCACACCACCAGTTCCACCACCAGTTGCCTATTTATTTATTTTTTTGGCATTGATAAAGCAAGATGTAAAAAATTCTGTGTCCAGCCTCTGTATTTCACGGCTGGCGAGCTCAGGTCAAGCTCTCTCAGCCTGGTTCGGGTGCCAGGGAGAGGGGACAGGGAGGAGATGAAGGCGGCCGCAGGGCAGAGAGCAGGAGGAGCTCCCTCCCATCCCCGCTGTTTGCCGATGCGCAAAGGAGCCTTGCAAATAGGTCACTCATTAAAAGTTTATATAGCTGAATTCAGGAAGCCTCCTCTCAGTGGAACAACGGCAAAGGGAGCAGAGGAAAAAAAAAAAAAACAAAAAAAAAAAGAAAAAAGGTTTTTATTGAGCCTTCTGGGTGGGCACAACCACCAGGCCCGAAGGTGATGCCCAGGTGAAGCATTACCTTCCAGATACCCATCCAGCCCCTCAGAGAGGGGCCGGTTATCAATTACCCTTGTGTCAACAACAGCTCTGCAATCCATTCTGTACCTTTTTACAAAAACCCAAAGGAGGAAAACTTGACTACAATATTAAGTCACATTTGCCGTGTCTTCTTTATAACCCAAAACACTAATTGAGATTTTTTTTTTTTTTTTTTAAATCAGACTAAACCCCATTCCTACAAAAGAGGCCTCTCTTCTTAACTCCTCCTCTCTTCGAAAGCAAGGGGACTGCTTAGAAATGCAAAGCGAAGATTATGTGCTAACGTTGGCAGGATTTGAGGCCTTACAGCTTGTGAAACTATCCGAAACGTGGTCTCTCTGGCTGGGCAGAGCAAGCGTATTCGGTAACACACCTCCCTTTCATAATTGTTCGGACCCAGGGATATTTTCAGAGCTCGCTGCAACTCCCTTCCTTTGTACGGAAACCAGCCCGACAGAAGATGGGACGTGGAGCAGAGTCAGGAGCGGGGAGGCACTCCTACCTCTCACAGGAGGAAAATTAAATATTAACATGCACCTTCTGCTACCTGCCTGGAAGTCACACACAGGCACAGCATTTTAACTGGTATAGTGGTGGCAAAGGCGGGATTGAGCTTTCAAGTGGCAGTAGACCCTTACGTTCCCCAGTGGCCACAATTAAACGCTCAAGTCCTTCAGCTTATTGAGCTATGCTTCAGATCACTTCTTATTTCATATAACAGACTAAAACATTCAGGCTTAACCTTCCAATTCACAAGAAAATCCTGCTTAGTTTGGAGCAACCAAATCAGTTTCCCAGAGCTGAGAGAGGGAATCTAGACAACTTCTTAAAGACTACAAAGGCTTCTTCCAGGTTTTCATCTGATGGAGCTTGCAGCTAAGTAAATTTGCAGCATAATGAAAGTAGGTTTTAAGGTTATGCTCACATTACCCAATGAAGGAGTCAGGGATTGAACGCAAGCACCAGAGCCCCAGTCTTCTGCACTGCTTAGCTGTTAGGGTCATTCTCCGGTGCTATTTTGGACGGCTCTAGCTAAACTCTCTCCCCATGACCAAACTTGGATGCAGTTCTGGCAAGAAATTATTCCAGAGGAGGCTCCCAAAAGGCAGCGTGGCTCAGACTGCACCAGGTTCGAGTCTCTTTCCTCTGCTACTGTCTCAGTCCTTGTCATGGATGGAAATATTTGACACGGTTATGAGTTAGCAGCGATTCAAAATTTATTAATGATTTGAGGTAGACCAAGAGGTTGAATTTCAGCAGCACTTAATCATTAACCAATTTAAAGATCTGTAAAATGATTTAACAAAATAATTGAACAGCGACTTAATTACAGATTTGAAGATGACAAGATTCACACTAACTTACTATAAGGGATCCCAAATCAATACATATACATATGAGCAAAAGCACAGATCTCAAATTAATGCATATACATATAAGCAAAGCATGTAAGTGCGCACGCACACACTGGTCACACACCAAAAACTATCTCAACAGCCTTTTGAACCCTCGAGCACTCAAAGATATTGCAGATCGTCTGCATCATGCTAGAAAGGCATAGGTTTGAAAAGTGGTGATATAGGCCACATCTCAGGTGCTTTGAATCACAGAATGATAGGGTTGGAAGGGACCTCTGGAGATCATCTAGTCCAACCCCACTGCCAGAGCAGGGTCACCTAGAGCAGGTTGCACAGGAATGCATCCAGGCAGGTTTGGAATGTCTCCAGAGATGGAGACTCCACCACCTCTCTGGGCAGCCTGTTCCAGTGCTCTGCCACCCTCAAAGGAAAGAAGTTCCTCCTCATGTTGACATGGAACTTCCTATGCTCAAGTTTGTGCCCATTACCGCTTGTCCTGTCCCCGGGCACCACTGAAAAGAGCCTGGCCCCATCCTCCTGACACACACACTTTAAGTATTTATAAGCATTGATAAGATCCCTCCTCAGTCATCTTAATCCAGACAAAAAAGACCTAAATCCCTCAGCCTTTCCTCACAGGAGAGGTGTTCCAGTCCCCTAATCATCTTGGTAGCCCTTTGCTGCACCCTCTCCAGCAGTTCCCTGTCCTTCTTGAGCCGGGGAGCCCAGAACTGGACACAGTACTCCAGGTGTGGCCTCACCAAGCAGAGTAGAGGGGGAGGATGACCTCCCTCGACCTGCTGGCTTAAAGCATAAATGCAAAACAATGCTTCTGTCTTCAGATCCAACAGCAGCCAAGGCCTCGTGGTGTGGACGCAGGCAGTGTGGATGCAGCCACCTCTGCTGGGTCGCCGTAGCGTGGAGGTAAGCCACGCCGGGCCACTGGCCTGTGGGCCGAGAATCCCTTTCTGCAGCTGAGATATTTAGCAGTATACTAAGAGTCCCAGGCTGTCTGAAAATTGGTTTAATTCATGACAGCACAAGTCCCTAAGCCCCATCTAGAAAGAGTTGTCTCCATCCGCTGAGCAGCACTCCTGCAGCAGGGTTTGTTACTCTTCAGGCCAAGCTGCTAAGTAAGACTCAGAACTGGTAGAGTTCCCGCTTTTGCTGGGGGCGGATTCAAGGATCGAACAGGCGCTGTAGGTCTAAGAGCACTTGTGTGACCTCTCGAAATGTCAAAATCGCTAAGGTAGCAATTAATCCCAAATTAACAGCTACAAATACTGTTCAAAAACTCAGTAAATGAGCTGTGAACGTGACATATTTTGACTAGCAGCTCCCTGCGTGGCACTCAACGCACCTTGACAGCTCTATCATGAAAACACGCAGCCCCCACAAGCCATACCGAAAGGGAGCCTGGCCATACAAATTGGTTTCTCTCATCTTTGTAAAAAACTAGCTACTCTAATCACAATGATATACCAAAATACTGGGGAAAGGAGTCCCACAGCTCAACGGCATGTTTTGTGGAAAAAAAATTTGACATCTGCATACTTTCTTCATTATGTCCCCTCAGTTTTTGGATCAGAATGGAGACAGCAGATGATCTTTATTTACTTGTGAAGCAAAGTCTGTAAAAAACCCAGGACCATTCCATTCGAAACAGCGCAGAGTGAAGTCTATTGCCAAATACAAGGCAGGATCCTGAGGGAACTGACAACTCTGGAAGCTGTGGTATCCTTGGCACAGATGTGCCCGAAGGGCAGCAACACTGGAAGCTGGGGAAAATTGCTCAACTGAATTTCAAAGAAAGAAAAGCAGTTTTCCCACAAATGAGGAACTCCACAGTAAGCTTCAGTGTGACCAAAAGTTATTGTTTTCTTACGAACCTGCAGAGCACATTTTGTAAAAGGTACTGAAAGGTGCAGTTTGCAGCCCAAATACTTTTCAGGGATGATTCAGTTGACTCCATTCTGGATACAGCTTTGGGTGGAAAAAAAGCATAATTTGCCAGTGCATCTCTTGATCTGACTATAGAGTAATCTTTGGTGACTAGCTTCGACTAGATGACTAAATTTTTAGGCAAAGGAAATTAGATGACGTGAGTCCTGTTCCAAGTGATTCAGATACTTAAGCCTACAGTTAGTCTGAAATAGGAAACACGGGAGAATAACCGGGTGCCACGTATGGAGGAAAAGGCCTCGTGGAAGCGACAATTTTCAGAACAATTAAGAAAATTGACAGCATCCAGTGCTCTGAGCGCTGAGATGTTTCAACAGGCTGTCAGGAAATAGCGAAAGACCCAGCATCCCTTTTCAGTGCTGGAAATGTGGGCAATTCATTAAAGATTGGATACTCTTTCTCTCAAAATGATTTCTCCCCTTTGTCACTGGACAGCTGAGCACTTTCCAGGGCTGCTTGGTAACCCAGAGACCTGGATGACATCCCTCCTTGGGCAGGATTTGCCTGGCAAAAGAGCACTGGGAGTGTCAGGGTGCTGTGGAAGGAGCCACTTGGAGCACAACCATCATTGAAACTCAGTCAGCGCTGATGACGACCAATGGGGATAATGAAGCACTGGGACATGTCATGCGGGGAGCATGGGGAATCACTGGGCTCTGGGGTTTTCAAGATCCTGCTGACAAAGTCTTAAGCGATGTGGTCTGAATTCAGCACTGGCCCTGCTTTGAACAGGAGCTTGCACTAGATCACCTCCTGTGCTCCCCTCCAACCCAAATGACTAGTCCTGCAGTGAGTGTGGGAACTATCTTGCCCAAAGAAAAGCAGATAAGAGGCCACCCAACGCTATAACCTAGTTATGGCACTCAAATAGGAGTTGGGATACTCCAGGAAAGAGATTTTCCTTCATATAGAAATAATCCAGAGAGCAGGAACTCAGCTTCAACCTGTTGTATACCCAAGCAATACACCTAAAACTGGGTTCGTAAAGGAACTTAAACGTTATATACATCAGCCTGATGTTCATTTCTCACTATCATGAAAAAAGATGTAGTTAACATGGGTACGCAAGATGTGCTGATGCTCAGAGTGGCCCAAAAGGCATAAACTTGAGCCTGACCAAGTTTGTTTTACCCCAGTTGCAAGCAGCCATCTCCGACCCAAGTTGGCTCCACATGGAAATTTCTGCACGATATTTCCCATTAATCCAGATAGTAGAGACACAGCCAAGGAAACCAAAGACAGCTCTGCATGCAGCTCACCCAGTTGAGAGGGCTTACTAGCTCAGGATCCAGCACAGAGGGTGGCCATGATAACTTCTGCAAACTCAAACCTAAATCAAGGCTCTTCGCCATGTAGTTGCCACGATGAGCGCAGAGCTGGCAGCCAGACAAGACCAGAGCAGGTGTCAGCCCATGGCCTTCACGGATTCATCATGCAGATAAGCTGCCTCTGGACAGCTGAGAGTTAACCGTATGGTATTTCTCATTTGAAGGGCAAAACAATTCTGTACTAATTAGGAGCACAAATACTACTGGATTGCATTTTATGCATTTCACAAATCCCAAATCTGGATTAAATCACACGCGCTAGCTGTTTAATTGCTTTTGTAACACAGATGCTGTATAATTAGAAGCTCTAAAAAAGATGGGGAGTGGTACTGTGCTGAGCACTGCACAAGCATTAACACAGGCCTCAAAAAACAGAACTGAAAAAAATCCAAGGAAATAAAGATGCAAAAAATCACCATTATCACTGCAATTTATAGTTTAGGGCTGAGCTGAAGAAGTAATAAATGGTCTGCTGAAACTTCCAAAGCAAACCAAAAGCAAACCTCACTAGATTTTTATTTTTTATTTTTTTGAAACACACACCATCTTTTCTCTTGATATCATTGCAAAATAAATGTGTACTATATATACATAAAATACTGTAGGTATAAAATATAAAATACAGTAGGTCGCTTTATGGACACAGACCACAGACAGAGATCAAATTCCATATATAGCACTTCTATAGCCCAACTATCATCATGAGAAAGACTACAACAGCAGCAGGGAAATAACAACAAACATACAAAAACGGCTTTGTGATAACATTTACTGGCTGCAAACTTCGTAATTACTTCTGATTTAGTTGATTTTTGAAAGCAAAAATCAAATGAAGAACAATGTATCTTCCTATATTCTGAAACTATTCATTTTTGTACCACAGATTCAACAAAGATGAAGGGTCTTCTTGCACTATGCTTCTTCAAGAGACCTGAGGAAGGCAAGAATTGTGCATCTTGCGTTACACATACATGTCGGAGTTACCCTATACACCCAGTCTTAAGAACCGTGCTCCCTTCACAACATCCCGTTGAAGAGTCTCATCATGAGGGGGAGGGGAAGAAATCCCACCACTCTCAGTTTCTCAGAAAATGGCAAGTGCACAAAATTTTAAGTCAGTTATCATCATAGGACAGATACATTCCTTGACTTACAAAATCATGAATTTTCTCTCTAGGGAATTTTTATATGATGGATTATATATATATGTTAAAGGTGGGAAGACTCTAAATACAAATTCGGTTATAAGAACATAATTGGAAGAACACTTTCTTCTGCTGAGTTTTTATTAACACTGATGATTTGCAAGGCAAGACCTTGCAGAACTAAAGTTCGTATTGCATGACTGGCCAGGATGAAAACTGAAAAGCTGCGACTTAAATTTATTTTTTCCCCCCTTTGTTTTATTTCTTGGGTATGACACCTTGATCAACTTGATTCTTAAATTCTTGATAACTCATTGCTCTTGAAACCTCCCTAAGTAATTTCCACGTTCATGGTTCCAAGGAGGACAATCCTCTAAGAACAACCAAATTAAGTGACTCAGCTTTTAAGAACTGCAACATTTACCCTTTAGCTGTCTACATGCCTCAAAGGGAAAAAAGCTTCATACAAATTAAATGTAAAAATCAAAGTCAGAAGCAAGTAAAAAAAACACTCAAGCATAAAAAATTTAACACGATATTTGAAAATTTTCATTCAGTGAAATCATGTATTACATTAGAAACTACTAGTAAGAACTATTCATATTTTGGTTTATGTTTCTCCTACAGCTGTTGCTGTAATTGGATAAATAACATTTCTAGTAATCAGCAATTTCTCTTAAAAAGTGTAAATTTTATGAGTAAAGCAGTAATTCCTAAGACGCCAGTCACAAATCTCAGCAAACCCTTTGTACAGGGTAGTTATAGAGAGGTCCACCCAAGATCCGCAGCAAGTGTTCATGAACGCATTGTACCCATCCAAAAGATTTAAAAAAAAAAAAAAAAAAACAAACGTGCTGGGAGAGAACATATCTTTTTCCACCATAAACTGAACCTCAAGTAGCCACTACACTAAGTGAAATGGTAAGAAAGCTGCCCAGCATCATGACATTTGTGACAAAGTATAAAATTGACAACACCAATTTCTTCATTAACGTAAGCCTCGCTGTTGCAAGAGCTGAGAAGGCTGCGTATGTATAATGCAGATTGTACGAAGACAGGGCTGTAGACTGCATTCCTGCTGGCAAGGCAGGGAAAGAGCCAGAGGCCTTTCCCATGGGGCCAGCTAGGCTAACAACTGCTGGCCAAGTGCCTTCGTGGACAGTCAGCTGGGACCTCCTTCTCTCCGTCCAAGTGGAGGAGAGTTTGCTATTCCTGTTGTCTCCATGAAGAAAAGCAAAGCCAAGGGCCCTTTTCACAGACACAAAAGATGCCCAAAGTGGCTGGTCAACTGGGGAGGAAGGGGCTGAGGACGAGACCCAGATGTGCTCCCATCATCTTGCCAGAAACATCTGCTACATCAGCTCTTGCAAACCCAGAGTTAGAAGTCCAGGCACTCCTCCTCCTCCCCTCGTTTCTCTTGCTCCCTTCACAGTGGATCTCTGTTTAACACGCAGCAATCTCAGCTCAAACCCATGACGTATCCAGAGCATGCTGGGCAGCGGGACTCACCATCCTTATGGAGGAGGAATCACGTAGAGACCCGAGCCAAGCCATACGTAACCTGCCAAGTCCAACGTGTCACATCAGCTTTCAGTCAGAATTCAGAAACTTAATTTAAGTCTCCTGAATGCGTACACTTAATTTTTTTCAGCCACAGAATTAGGCTGTCAGCATTTCTTGCATTTAACATATTGCCCATGTGATGATGAACACCAGCAGAACCAGAGTAAGTGTTGCAAGTTTCCTACAAAAAAAACAACAACCCCAAAACCGACAACTCAGGGAAAAAATAGCAGCACTTGAGAATCCAAAGTACAGCAACACTAAAACTGACTACCAATAATTATTTACAATAGAAGTTCCTGATTTTGCTTAACGGCAGCATCAGACTATCCTCAAAGTAACAGCTTTTAAGTGGAATCTGATTCACATTTCAGATAGAAATAGTAGTATTTGGCTTATCAATTTAACCTGCAGAAATTATTTCCCCTGTTGTGTATACGGAGAAGTGAACTGATAGGGCTGTCTTCAGAAGCTCCTTGTTCCAAGAGGTACCGAGGTAAATTTGATCCAGCAAAAACAATTTGTCATCCATATAAAGACTTTTATGAAAGTTGCAAGAGACATTGTCAAACTTGTTCATTAATTACAAGTCAGTTAGAGATGCAAAGAAGAGCAGACCAGCTAAGCAATGGTCCCGCAGGTGCTCATGCTACGAATTACGTGACGATTAGCGCTGGCTTTATTCCAGTAACGCTTCCACCAGCAACGCTACCGCAATTACATTAAACGACAAGGCTCAATTAATGAACGCATGCAAATGAAGCTTGCCTTGTAGTTATTTTACTAAGAATTTATAGCAGCAGCAGCCTGTTCCATGTGCAACTGGGCATTTGGAAGTTACGAGACTACACCAACCTAGAAAATTAAGAAGGATGGGCATCCGTGCAGCCACGTATAATGACGAATCAATGAACAACTTCTCCTATTACACCAAGAATACCCCCACAAACACTGTGTGTTTCTTTGACCACAAGAAAAATTAAGAGTGAAGACTACAAGAGCAGATGTAAAAACATGGGGATAACTGTAACCATCCCTCAATATGAGAGAACCAAATTATTTTAAAACTTTTTGAATATATATCTTTGTCTTACACTAAAAAAATATGAATAATAACTGGAGCGCTGATGCTGTTTACAATACTTTTAGGCCTCGCTGCTTGCAAGTTTCCTTATGTAGAAAATATACCAAAAACAAAAATACAGGAAAGCTGACTTTTCATTCATTTGGGAAGGGCGGGGAGAAAAACCACAATTATGTATCAGAAAAAAAATGTTTAAAGTCAATCACGCAGACACTTCAGGAGCTAAAGGAAATTATACTTCTGTCTGTTCTTGCTGGGTGCGTAACAAGCACACCGAGAAAGGAGAAGGGGCATGGAGATGGAAAGGATATGCTAAATAGAGAAGATAGAGATGATAAATATATCCTTGGAATTATAAAGATAAGGATCTTAGGATGGTGGAAAAGAAAAATATACATAGGACAAAAAAAAAATACACTGGACTCTATTGTTTCTGGGTAGCTGTGCACGTCTGCATGATTAGAAATTTCTTTCTTCCTTATTGAGAGAGATCTATTTCCATAGCAGAGGTTATTCCCCTTCTCTTCAGAAGTCCAGGAAGCAATCGTAATTTCACGAGATGAACTTTCTGTTCAAAGCGAACGATGAAGCAACCACACAGGAGGGAATAATGTGGAGCATTCTGGGAAAACACTCTCAAAAAGGGGAAAAGAGATGAAAAGCTTTCTGATATTAGGATAACACGTTAACAAAAACCACTTCTCCTCACCTGCCGTCATCATTCAAAGGGAGGGAAGCAGACCCCAAAAGAGTCGTGTGTTGAAACCGGGTTAAAAGGTGCTGCAGGATGAGGGCAGTGTCCGTGCTGTAGGTGAGGCAGCAAAGTCAAAGCTTGGAGACAACCTCCTCTCCGTAAGGGGACCGGATGCGTGAGTGATGGATCATTTCTGAAATGCGTTAACAGAGTCACAGGGTACTTGAGTCACATTGAAGATGCCCATCTTCCTGTGGTGTCCACATCAATAAAAGTGGAAGACAAAACTAAAGACATTACGTTCATGCCAGTTGCTCAAATAAAATGGAACTTTCTCTCCCCATCTCCGCCTCCCCAAGCTGTTTTTGCCCCAAACTTCAAAGCCTTATTTGCATTCATACAAAATCTGTTTACAGTCAACTTCACTGCAATACGGGAGCTCCCCCCCGCCCTCCACCCTAAGACACAAAGCAAAGCTGGCCAGGTGTCTCTAAACCACAGAGCCAGCTGCTCCTAACCAAGCTCACAGGAAATAGCAAGGAAAATATGCAGCATTTGACACATCTGGAATAGATTGCAGAGTCTTTGAAAACAGTGTCCCAATTCCCTTCCTCCCGCTGATGAGATTTCAGGCTACCAAACTGCTGCATCAACTACAGAGGATTAGATAACGTGTACATTTTTAACCCTACATATTCTTTCTGTCCAAATGAGAATTTTTCCAAACTAGTCCAGAAAAAAAACCCAACAACAAACACCACAACAAAACCAAGTGTCTGTACGAAGCTTTCTATAAAATGCAGTGGAGCAAACAAAAATAAATCAATCAGAAGCCTGCTACTTAATATGGGAAAATTGATAATAGTACCAGTTGATATTGGTAAACGTAGAAGATGAATCACTATTGCATGCTTTGTTGTATTAACTCATTAAAAGAACTGTCCTTACAGTTTGTTGCCATAAAACATGATGTGAAAAGGAGAAGAGAAGATTGGTTAGTACCTATTTTGCCAAGAAATCTGTCAATAATTCCATGTTGACACAAATATTGCAGTGTGCATTTTTCAATCTGGAGCACAAAACCAACAAAAAGTGTTAAGTCTTAATTAGCAAAACAAAGCAATGTTTTATTATCTGCTTCTTTTTCATATGGACAATGAATGCAAAAGAATACAGAAACAAACAGATAAGTTTAGAAGGAAATCCCAATTCGATATTGAACATAATATTTAATTTTACTCATTCCGTAAAAAGCTAGGAAGTGGAGGTGCCCCTAAAGTTTTAGTCACTTTCAGTATTCTCTGAAAGATTAAGAAAATTAATAATGTGACCAGTTTATATATGTATATTTTAAACATTCATTATAGATACAAACCGGAATACAACACTAGCTTAAAACAACATAATCCTCATTGTTTTTAATGTTAATAATAAAAAGGCAGAATTCTAACATAAAAAGAAAAATTGGAGGAAAGAATCTGTATTTTTTTTTCCTCAAAGGTGCAACCAACAACCAATGTCTTTTTGGAACTGAGATTCCAGTTGTACAAAGGACTGAGAGATGTATTCTTCTGCTTAAGGAGAAGCAATAAATTTCACAAACTTTAAAGGAAACCACACATGCAGGAACAGTAGACAGTACCCCTTAAAGAGATGATATTTATAAGAAAGTAATGTTATACCCTAAATGAATACTAGGAGAGGTGCAACACACATTTTCTACTTTCAGAGCTTTAAAAGTAAGATTTTTTTTTCCTTCATACATTATTTGCAAATTTTTTTTGCATTTAAATTAGTTTATTCTTAGGAAATGGCAAAGTATTTATTCTAAACAAGCATTGTAAGATAGCTATATGATTTTTTTTTTTTTTTTTTTTTTTTGAGAAGCCCTCAGGGTGGATGTCGTATTCATATAGAACTCAAGATTTCTTAAACAGGGCCAGTGTTACAACCCAGGGAATACATTTGCAATACTCCGTTTCAGGAACAAAGGTGCACCTACGAGGATCCAACTGCATAACCAAGGACTAAGGACGTAAGGCTGTCCTTCCCTGCTAACATGAACAAACTCTGTCTTTTAATAAGATCATGCGTATGAATAACAAACTTTCAGGCTCAAGCCCAAACCAGTTAATAATAATTCATGTGAGGAAAGTTAGGATGAGACACAATTCAATGCCTTTACCTCCAAAATTACATCTAATGGTAACTATACCCTTAATGGCCAATTAACAAAAAATAAGTATGTAGCTCTAAGATTAAACAAAATTTAGAGAATATGCTGTTACAAAATATATTTTGACATATTTCCTAAGAAGCAATTCAAACAGTCATTTATGCAGAGTTATTTACAGGGGACTCAAAGTGGAGTATCAGATTTAAGCAAACCAGTACATTGGTTTGAATTCGATAAAATAATGGCAAATAGAAGGCTGTGACAACAAGGAACCTTGGGATTTAGTAAACTTAAAAATGTTCTACACAATCATTAGATGAATCTAAATTATATAAAAAAACCCCCAACTGTCTGAACTGGTTAATCTGAATCATTTAATGCATTTCACTGTACTCAAAGTTCAGATCAACAACTCAGTGGTACATACATGCTGTGAAACAAGTTACCACTTAAATCTTTCCGATACAACAAGCACAGATTAACCGAGTCTGACTGTACCAAATCTATAGTAACAGGTGGGTTTGTTCTTACTTCAATGCTATCTTTCTAATAAGCACATATACAAATGTGCTAAAACAAAAGACAGCAATTATAAATATTTACTAGGATGACCAGAACTGGTATTTGAGAATAAACCATCCTGCCATTTGTTTTTGAAGCCGCATCTTCACTAATTCGTTTTCTGGTTTTAGTAGTCTTCTATCCTACGAACTTGAAGGGTTACAGATCATCTGGAAGTTTCACACTGGTACAGGAAAGGAATGTCTGTTCGACGCAGTCTGGAGATAAAGAAAGAGTTGTACTTCAGTTCATCGCAGTGATTCACTAGAAGTAGCATTGCTAATGGATGTTAAACCTAGAAGCAGCAAAGAAGCAGCCTTTTTCCCCCTCCATGTCAGGATGGGAGAAAAAAAAAAAAAGGCAAAAACTTACTGTTATATTTTGTCATCATTTCAAAAGTGCACCTGAGAATATTTTATAACTGTAGCGGTAATATTTTTATTCATGAAAACTAATAGTTACTGTAGAGTAACTGTACCTGTCTGTGCAAGAACAAGGACATTTAAGTGTGATAGCAATTAATTTGAGCTTCTTGTTTTAATAATTAAGATGCTTCAAAAAAAAAAATTATTTATGTGTCCAGCTCTCTAAAGACTCCACAGACCTTACCAGCCCACACATCTCTGTGATGCTTACAGGTAAAGGTGAAATTCAAAGCCACTGAACTCAGACAGGACAACTCATTAACTTCAGTTAATTCTGAATTAAATAGTGTTTTGTCCTAAAGCAGAATTTTAACTGCAGGAGAGCAAACAATCCTAGACAACATTATCCTACACTCTCATTATTCTCTTCAAGCTACAGTTTTCAAACACCAGTTAGTCCTAACAACTATTTTTGAAACAGCATTTTGAAACTTCATTGTACTGAAAGCTAACTGGATATTTTCAGTCTCATCTCCACAAATTTCAGTATTCTGAAGAGGCTACCACATTACTAAGAAAAGGAGCAATATGTAAATACTGTAAAAAGGAAATGCTGCCATGTAGATGCCAATTTAGGTTGGTTACTAAAAGGCAATATATGCTTTAGTCATTTAACTTACCACATAATTTTGACAAAATGTCGCATTAAAAAGAAATATTATGTTACAGTTATGTTAACAGATTTCTTCCATGATCAAGAACTACACAGTATAGCATAGATATTTATCAATACCTGCTTTTAAACGTATATCACTATCTTATATAAAAGGACCTGTTTTTTTTTTTCCTAGGCAAATGCTGTCTCAGGTGTTTTTTTTTTTCAGGCTTCAATAATGTGTTGCTGGTTACCTCATATTGAGTCTGTCACCAACCTTGGAGAAAAGTTACAAAAACCTGCTTTATTACAGCAAACGTAGCTTCTGGGTTAAGTCAAAATACAGTATTTAAGCATTTTAAGTAAACTGCAGAATAATGAAAATGCTGCAGTACTTATTTCTAGGCTTAAATTTACCTTGTCATGCAGTTTAGTGAAGTCCAATAGACCCACCTAATGGATAAAAAGTATTAAAAAAATATAAATGGATATGTGCCAGACTGATTAGTCAGCTACCTGAAGGATATATAAAGCACATTGTTGCATACACCATAATCATACTTGTACATGACTGCCTTAATCCAGTCGTGTAAAGAGAGACAATACTCATCTATTGTTTGCGTGTTCAGACCCATGTCAATCAGATGTAATATGCAGGCAGATTAGTGCTTCCTAACTTGCTGACAACAGGTTGACGGCTAAAGCCAGTTTTCCAACACAAAGGACAGTATCCCGACAGGCAGCAGATACTGTTTCTTGCTTAGGAAAAACAACAGGTTCCTCCTTTTTGTTACTGAACGTTAGTTCCAGGGAGGACTGGAGGCAACAAGGATGCATTATTTACTTTCAAATTTTATGACTTCAAGAGACTTCAGATATTTCCAAGTCCACACAGAATATATACAACATTCATGTTCAACAACCATGTGACTTCTGCTTTGTGACAAAAGTTTGATAATTTATTTTTAATGTAAGTATTTCTTTCTTCTCAGTTTTCCTGGGAGAGATAATCTTATCAGTAAGAATTCTTACCTTCAGTACAAGAAAAAAAATCTTGTTCTGTGAGCAGCTGCCATGCTTTCAGACATATTTCTGACTTTAAGATAATTAACAAAGCCTCGAAAGAACAGGAGGAGTCCTGAAAGTGTAGAAAACGCACAAAATGAAGTACAGCAACCTAAGTACACGCTACCTCACATTACTATTCTTAAAATATTTTTTTTTAAATCTAGATTATACTATGGAAAACGAGGTCTTTATGCATCATTCACAAACTCGGCATGCAAGTCTTCTGTCTTTATCTTGTGATATGAAAGACCTTAAAAAGATGAAAAAAAAAAGAAAAGAATACACGTTGCACATTCTTTTCAAGTAGAATTCTTAAAATAAGTTACTAGTGTGTTAGAAGACTATCCGAACCAGAAAACGCACCTTTAGAAATGCGTAAAATAAATGTATTGTAAATAAAAAGTGTGGGGGAAGGGGGATAAACAACCCCAAACCGGATAGACAGTACAGAGTGCTCTAATGAAAAGCCATTAACAAATTCTAGAAGATTATGGCTTGAGATTTAACCATTCATGAACATGCACCTGTCCAAGAGGAGGAAGAACAGCAGTCGATTCAAAGAAAATTACTCAATGTGTGTTATGATTACATTTTCTCTGTCAATGCCACATTTCAAACTATTTAAAAATATTTAAATTTAACTGCATTTGAAAGAATATTCCCGCTCTGATAAGAGGAAATAGAGATACAGAAAAGTCACAGAGAAGTTACAGTTACAACAATGGAAATCATTAACATGATGTTGTCAACATCATCATTTTATCAATTCAGAGGTTCACTGGACATCTGAATAAACCAACCCAGAAATACACATTGTTGCATAGTGGACGCAGCTCTTCGGTCCATTTTCCTCCACAAAGTAAACTTCAACAGATTAATCCATTCATCCGCTGGATCGGGGAGAATCCAGCACAGACAAAACAATCTGCCCAAAGAGTTGGGGGGAATCCCCAACATCCTAATAAACAATTTCTATGGTTCAATTGGTATTTTGCTATGTGATGCACTTTTTCTTCCTCCTCTCCAGGTTGAGACTCTGACTCTTCTTTTTTTTTTTTTTTTCCTATGCTCATTTCTTCCCTAAATGTTTTTTACTTGTAAGCTTTTATTTATTTTCTTTTTGCTTTTTTAAAACCAAAGCCTCATTAGGACACACACACAAAAAAAAAAAACACCAACAAACCCAGACACAGAGAATGCGCTGCTAACCACTGGAACTTTGACCTAAGCCAGACGCATTTCTGTGATTAAGGTGAATTCTGCACGGAGAAGAAAGCACTGAGATCTGGATCAAAAGTCTACTACAAAAGCTGCTACCCAGACGTTACGAGAGATAGTCCCACGTTCCACCGAAAAGCAGCTGAAACAGCAAAAGGTGGGCAGGCAGCTCTCAAGGTGCCCGAAAGCATGCTTCCTGCATTACACATGTTGGAAAAGCAGCCCAAGTTCAACCCATATTTTATATTTCTCCGTTTAGGGAAGAAAAAAAACCAAACCAAAACACTTTCCATTGTGTTCCTCAAAAAAAAAAACATTGGCTAACATTTAAATTTAAAAGTTAGAATTGTCTCTCTCTCCAATTTGTTCACTGTACATGACAGCTCCTTGGAAGTAGACCACTTCACTTTTCGGTGAAGCCATGAGCAGATTTTTCCAGATGTTGAAAGAAGGGAAGGAAGCAGAAAGAGATAGGAGAACACCAGAAGAGAGGAGAAGATGGCAATAGGTGGGCTCAAGTATGTCAAAGGACTATGCAAAAGATCATTCATTCACTTCTGAAGAGACGCAGGACATGCTACTTCACGTGCTCTAATGAGAAAGTTATCCGAAACAATGAAATACAGATCTGGTTGGCAGAGTTCCCATGACTTGATAATACTCCTCCATGTCCTGCTAAGTAGCTCTGTTGGGTTAAATCCTTCTTTGGTGTTCTAGCAATCTCGATACATCCGCTTTATCGGTTTAAAAACACTGTTGGTGTATTTCATGTAAAACATTCTTATGACAAGGGGACGTTGGCTGCTGGATGCATACTGCCTGCCTCACGGTGCCTTTTATTCCAAGGCATATTAAAAACTTCATGAGTTAAAGTGGAAAAAAAAAACAAAAACCTTCAAACAGTTAAGGCTGAATATAAGGCTTTCCTAAATCTAAGTGAACTGACTTCTGACTAAGTGCTGCAAAAGACTAGTAAAAAGAACTACAAATGCATAGCTTTTTCCACAGAGTGGGGGAAAATGGTAGGGGAAAAACACACTATTGTCATCCAAGTGAAAAAAGTGTCAAACCTCAATCCCAGGCACCACAAGGGTTTGTTTTAATTAAAGATTTATCTGGAGATGTTTGTACCTGTAACGAGGCATTTCACTTCCTACTTTAATACAATCACCTCAAACAGAATATGAAAGCATTCAAGGGACTGATGCTGTGATGTGTTAAAACGTTTGCAGTTTCTATATATCTCGAGCAACCAAGTGCACAACAGTAGAGCAAGCTGAGTATAAAGAAGTCTGATGAACGCCTTCGAACTTTACTGAAAGGCAGATAGAGAAAGTTTTAGGTAACGTAATTGAAGATTTCTGGCATTTCTTGTGAGACAAATAGCGAGTCACAAAGAGTCAGGAATTCAGTGTCTTTTTTTTTTTTTAATTTCTCAACATTTCATTCTAACATTTGCTGTTAGCCATTTGAGTCAATTGACTCAAAGGGAAGAGTGCCACCTACTGAACCAGCAACAGTTTACTGTGTTTCCAGAGCTAGAAAGTAAAACAGCAGCATTCGCTTCTGCAAAAGAAAATAATTCCAGATTCCATATGCAAAATACAAAATCCACATCAGGAAAAAAGGTATAGTGATTGGGTTTTGGTATATCCTAATTAAAAACAGAGAGAAGAGCAGAATTTGATGCGTGTAAGACTTTGAACGTGGGCAGACAGACCTCTTAAGAGAAAGCTGACATCATGGGAGCACTGTGATCAGAAAGCATGAAGCCATTCTGTTCTCCGACTGAGAAACTACTGATGCAGTATGCATTTCAAAGGGCTAGAAAAGGCCATTTCGTGACCTATGTACGAGACAGCAGACTACACCTTCCTAGGATCAGTCACATTTCTTAAAGTTTAATACCCAACATACAGGTTTATACATGTAAGTACTAGACATCACTCGCTTTTCAATAGGTTTTCTACATAAAGCCAAATTTTCATTACACAGTTCTGCACCCCTACGTGAGTAGAAGCAGCTTAAACAGCACAAATTACAAGTCTCAGCTATGTACATAATTACATATGTAGAATAAAATTTTTTGAGCTGAAGGTTATTTGAATAGTTCGCAGTTCACACAGTAACACCACTATGGTAACCAACAACCTTGTGAATACTACAGAAATAAAAACAACGTACAAAACTATCAGCAGCTAAAGAAAAACACACAGCTAAACATGTTGCAGAACTCTTACTTACAATGACATGATTCATCTTTAAGTACTTCCACATTAAAACAGAAATGGTTTCAATTGCCACTTACCAAGTACAAGAAATATCCACCAAAGCCAGTACTGTCCATTGAAATATCCAGTAAAATAATCTGAAAACTGAAATCCATACACAAGGCTTAGCTGCAGTAAGACAGATAACTAAGGCACATTTAATGCACTATGCAAATACAGAAAGCACAGAGGAAACAGCAAATTTAAATAAAAGTAATATATTCAACTAAAATGCAAAATTGGTATTTATTTGTGCAGCAATTTAATATACAAGTAACACTCCCAGTGTCAGTTGGTCTGTGGCAGTTATTTTAGAACCCCTAAAAAATTAAAAAGAGTGTGTGTGTGTATATATTAAAAAAACCCGCTTGTATTACTTGCCCGGATCATCTGACATTTTCTGTTACAACGAATCACCACTTGCCGATTTTCCTTTTTTCCCTCCGATGCCTGCCATCCCAAACACATTACAGCAGCCTGCTGCTTTAGATATTAACACCAAAAGCCACATTAGTTTAATCTTATCAGACAGGGATGTTCTGCTGACCCCTCAAAAGAAGAGCTTTTGACCTTCTGTATACCCCCTACTGTTAATCGCTGCCAAGAATACCAGCCCCATAAAGACCCCCAACTCATTAAAGTCTTTTCATTTTCAAACCAGCATTCAGTTCCCAGCAGTGAGCTGAACGCAACTAAATGAACCTTGAAGTGGCATTTCAACTGTTCCTGTTAGTGACCACGGTAGACAGTTTTGTCCTCCCTGTGATGTGGGAGGCAGCTGGAGGGCAGGGTGCGATGGTATTGGAGACAGGTATCTGTGCCTTTACCAGACTCCAGACTGCATGCTTCACTGATAAAAAGGCTAATCAAACGTCTCCAAAACTCACATAAGAAGTCGGAATGGGGAGACGTGTGAAAAGTTGCCAGAAAGAATAAAATAACCTATTTAGAAGCTCTGCACACTTTTCATACACTTCCCATCCTACTAGCATTGAGTATGTTTACTGCACCCTGCCACAGCGCGTCCCATTTGCCATTTTGGGGACACTTCAGTACTATCAACCAAGAAATCACGTAATTCAGTTTACACACACACAAAAAAAAGAGAAGGGGAAAAAAAATAAAGATAAGATACTGGGCCACATACACAACCCGATAAAAATCTAAGACATCTAAATAACTTTAGATATAGTTGCTCGTTTTTTCTTCAAGTAACTGTGCACCAACATCCACATGTTTTCTCCAGAATAACGCCAGATCATGTGAATTCTTTAAAGGTTTAAACTGTACTGTATTAATTTTCATGGGTCATCCAAGAAAAAAAAATTATATATCAAGAAACAGAATTGCTAAACTGAACTAAAGAATTGGCAGTTACATTATGGCTATATAAATACTAGCATTTCTATGATTCGGCAGAGTAAGCATTTCATATTTTGACACTTCATTAAAATAACAGATGAATACTCAATTCCCAGGAAGTTGACAATATTATTAATCCCATCTGACTCGCAAGTCAGTATTTTCAATTCTTTAAACATACATACCAATATGCTTTTTTTAAAGTTACAATTTCATTTAATTGGAAAGAAGATTTACTAAAAGCAGCAATCAAATGCTGGCCTATGTGCATTACTCTCACACTTGCTTTAGGTAGAAGCAGCCATGGCTGCACAATTTCCCCAACAACAAAATTGTGCTTCTGTTCTTTCCAGTAAAAACTGATACCAAGAGAGCATATGGGATCTCGGACAGTTTAGACACTATAAAGTTCTATACTACTGACCCTGGGTGAGAAAGGGCAGCACAAGCCTTCAGAGGAGCTTGAAACAAAGGCACAGAACAATCTTGTGCACACACGCGTGCTTGTGTGTCACCATTAAAACAAAATTGTCAACATACACCTTATGAGTTTTCCACTATTGTCTCTAGAAAGGGAGACAACACAAGAAGATGATAATCTTCACCATGAAAAAACTCCACCCGTGAGGTCTTGGAATTGGTCAGCTCTAGTATTTTAGAATTAGTAACAGATTATATACCAGAATTCAAATATAGTCTAGAACACAGTAATTCTTCAAGGAAGTTTAGCATATATAAGTTTTTGTGTTCGTTATGAGCACATTTTCAAGCAGACAGGAATAATAAAACTCTCACAATGAGCAAGCTCTGCCCTCTGTTTAGTATGCCTCAAGGGAAGCTGAAAATATCCCCAATGAATGCATAGTTGAAAAATTCATGTCTTCTTGCTCCCTTAAGTTAAATTCCATCCCAAACCCTGATTCATTCCAATTTAGTTCATTCCAACTAAATGCACCAGAATCACATCTGGTCCACTAGCATTGCCCTGCCCTGGGGAAGGAAAAAAGAACACAAAAAACAAAAAACAACAACCAAAAAAAACCCCACAAACCAAAACCCAAAACAAACAAAAAAACCAAACCCACCCAAAAAAACATCACACTCGGCTCTAAGAAGGATGCAGGACATGTCCAGGAATGACCATGCAACCTCTTCTCTCTGCAGTCCTTGTACTATGTATCATGCTAAGACCCAATCAAGTTACTAGCACACACAGAGAAAAACAAACTAAATAAATAATTCAGAGTTGGCAGGGCATAAAAGATAACTAAGTTATCCAAGATCTCTTTCTTCATTAGGCAGGATGAGATTTTAAACGTTGTGTCTCACAGACACGTAGAATTCAAGTTCAGAAAGAATCATTACATTTCATCCAGCATCCACTTCGCTAAATAACGTCCATTCGGCTAACATACTTTTCTGAAAAGTATCTAGTCTTGCTGTGGAAGTGTCAAGAAATTGAGCATCTAAGATGGTAAAAATCTGCCTAACTTCATATTCAATTTTGATTTGAATCAGTATGTATCTTACAAGGAATAAAAGAATCAGATACAAGGAAGAAATGTTTTCTGACACACACCCCCACCCTGATAGGCTGAGCCATTTTTAAATCTTTCATAGAGGACACTGTAATACCAGTGACGTTTTAGGTACTTGCTCCACTTCTTCTGTATGTTTTTAAATATTTGTGCAAAGAATGAGTCATTCTGCATGTATTTTAGTGGAAAGATGAACATAAAATGCTATGTCAGATAAAAATAGGTTAACCTTCATCATTAGTAAGCACATATGAATATATAGCAAGTAAATGATCTACTAAAGTGGAAGTTAAAGAAAATTCTAGACACTGGAATTTAATACACTGATTTTTACTTCCATTGTTATATATCCTCGAATAAATTGTTATGGTTTGGTTCTACGAACAGAGTGTGACTCAAGAAACATACCCGTACAATGAGAATCCATTTGATCAGGGACAGACCAAATCCACAGATTGCACCATACCTTCCAGCTATGGTATTTGTTATACAGAAGGATAAACAAAATCCAATCCAGTTGAAAATAAACGCCACTATAAAATAAAAGAGACAGTAGCTTCTGTTAATCTGTATAGCTAAGCAAACAGACTTAACACTAATTTCACTTTAAAACTAATAAGGACATGCTTACACAGTCAGTAATTCCCTTCCGGTAATTCCGGTTTTCAGAGATTGACTTTGAACCCAGACATTCCCCATGGTATAGTCACTTAATAACAAAGCAAATGGTAAACAGGCTGCAACCTACTACTTTAAACAAGAGAAAATTCCAACATAAAAGAAAGCATTACATTGCTACAGAAATCTAACCAGATGATACTAGATATAAAGGGTAAATGCAAACAAAGGACTGTAACATACAAGACTCGGATAAAAACAAAGAAAAAAAAAACAAACACCTTGCTATACTTTCATAACCAAAAATATAGTTATATGCACACATACGTGCATGTATCAAGGCTGCATATTCAGCTTTATCCACTTTGGATCGAACAGAATAAAAGTATCCGCTCTTGCTCTGTAAACATAGTATAGAAATGAAGATAAGTTGAGAAGCTGGTGTTTCATTGACTACTGTCTTCTCTTTTAGATCTATATTCAAGCACGAGATATAAGAAGCCTTGGAAGTTTTACATAAAAGCTTAAGAAATCAAGAAACATAACTACCACTGTTACTTCAATTAACGCTTTTACACAACTCCCAGTAGTTTTACAATTCACTTGGCAATCAACAACATCATCTGTATGGACATCAGTTTGCATGCATTAGGTCAAAATGTGGGAATTCCCAATTAGGTGTTGTCCCAGCTTTGGGAGTAAGTGAGGGCAACTAAAAAGAAAACCACCCAACAGAAGACCTGGGGGAGCTGACAGAAGACAACAATTCAGGAGTTCTAGAGAGGACAAGATGGTGGAAAATTGAAAATATTTGGGAAGCCCACAATAAACACAAAAACCACTGAAGAGGCTGGAAGGAACGGAAGGGGGCAGAGGGGAACAAAATGCCTGCACACAAATCCTTAATGTTTTAAATCCCCAAACTTAGTGAGAAAACAAAACTCACACAAAATTCAGACATTAGAGCACCACAGGAAAAAAAAGTCTGTCTTTTCAGTAAAAGTTTGAGCAATTACAGCACAGCATTAGGAACAAAGAATCGGTCAATAGTTTTCTTAAATAAAAGTTAATTTGGGAGGATTGTCTATCTATCTGCATCAAATTTATTCCATTCGTGAACGGGGATGCGTTTTTGCTCCTTCCTGAAGGGCTCACCTGAAGTCTGACAATGATCACGAGAGGCATTTGCTATCAACTTCAACAGACAATTATTTTTATTTTTTTTTTTTTCCTACTCAGTGATGAATGCTCAAAAAATTCCCTAGGCAATCTATTTCTACTGCTTCATTACCCTTGTCGGTAAATTTTTCTTAACACCCAACTGGAAGCTTCCTCATTCCAATTACTCTGTATTACACCCAACATGTATGGAGAAACCATGTAAGTCAATTTTTTTCTGCATAAAGGAAGGAGTTAGGCGATTGTGTATGAAGGTCAGCCAGGCTCCTGATAATCAGAAGGAAACAAGCGGAAACAAGCACTCCCAAAACAGTTCCTTTCTCCCCTTCCAACATTAGCAACTTCAGTCAAATGACTTCCTCTCAGCTTCTCTTGCATGACTAAGGGAAACCTGCATAGCACTTGTGATGTGGACATACAGAAGTCAGGTTTGCTAAATTCACACAGAAAATTTAGACATGCTTACCACTCCTCGGGAAGCAGGCAACCGGAGGCTGTGCTCACCCTGAGCATGTGCAACAACTCTGCCTTCCAACTTGTGCCCCCTTGAAACCCCCTAAGCATATATCTGACCTTGTGTGCAGTTTATTAGCTGTTTAAAGCATCTAATAGCTTGGAAACCTGTATGAACCTCAGTTTACAAAATTCTGGTATGGTTATTATCTGTTCCAATGTAGCACCTGGGACAATATGGACATTTACATTTCTCCACACCGTGACAGTTTATTGGTGTGAGTTACACGCAGTATTGACATTGCCCAGGTGTGTTCAAAAAGAACAAATCAGATCTCGATATGAGAACCTAAACTTTGGCTGTATGATCAAACACTTTCTCCATTTCTTCCTCCTTATTAGTCTATCTGTGAGGTTCAAATTAATATTCATTTTTCCTTGGTTGTAGGGACAACCCAAAACTCCTTTTCCACAGTTTCAAAAAAAAAATCCAGATGAGCTCTGCAATTCCTTCTGGGGCCCACAGGTGAAAAGGCTGGCTGAAGTTTCTAAAACACTTCTTAAATAGAAGGGAAAAATCATATAAGCCTTTTATTATTGCCCAAAACAACCTCCTTCACATAACGAACCAGGATGAGACAATCAGACACAACTCAAAAGACTTCAACTAAGGGCAGATTAAGCATGAAAACCAAACCTTTTGGGTCACGACAGCTACTTGCTCTATCACCATTACATCTGTGCTCAAAATGGAAAGAAACAGCTCAAAAACTCCTCCTTTTTTGTTGTGCAAAAAAAGAAAAAAAAAATCACTCTGAGAAACTCACCTATTAACAACTTCCTCTGGTATTCTGAAAAGTTTATACTATGCTGTATAAGGCACAGCTGACTTAAAAATACATAATAAGAAAAAATATATTAAGTGGTCTGATAGCAAAGTTTGCTGCATTTTGCATTCATAGCAAAATGAATATATTCGTTAACACATTCATTTACCTCAAAATCAGAAACCGACAAACACCAGCCCTGACCAATACAGAGCAGATTCTTTGCTCGCCAACATAATCACAGATTTCAAGAGCAACACCAGTTTCTTAAAACATATGATTTTACCACATATTAGAAACAAAATAGGTTGTTTTCCAAATTTTTCCACTAAGTTTCCGAATCAAGTGCTAAAGCAAAAAAACACCTGTCCACGCAAAGGAATTTCATTCTTTCGAGTATATTGTCTCATTCTCTTTAATTAAACAGAATAGTACTTTACAACTTCGATGGAAAACAAGTGTGTAACTAGCATGCACCAAGCTCCTGGAACACACAAAAAACCCAAACACACCGATCTGCCACTAGATGGCCTCAAGACAGCAATTTCATGCAACTTGGGCAGCTGCCACTAGATGGTAGCTACACATCACTAGATGACTGCAATATGCCGGCGAGCTCAGAAAAAAGTTTATTATACTTCAGTGGAATAAAATGAAATGAAAATAACTAACTTCACTGCTTTATATTTAAAACAAAGGCAGCCCCCCTACGCCCCACGCCCCCAGGACCCTTCTACCAATGCTGTACGTAACAGTCACGGGATGAGGTGGGAGAGCACATCTGGAACAAGCCGTTCTTTCCATGCTCCTCTCCCTAGAGCACAGTGCCTGACACTGTTCTCCTGCATTTGAACTAAGTGAGGGAACTTATTCTAGGCTCTCTCTAATCTGCCACCTCTACTTGCAGCGTTTAAATATATCCCACCCTGAAAAAAAAACCCAGAAGATAGCCATCTATAAATTTCATTTTAATTCCTGCTCTCTTAAACCTACATACATCAACTTTATGGAGATTTTTATCTCCTTATTAGAGGGACAGGAATACACCATCCACTATTTACAATCTAACCTTATTAAGTTAAGCTCATTTTTCATTTACTTCTCCAATTTCCCTACAAAAGAGTTCTGAAAATTAGTACTACAAGTCTATAAATGCTATGAGTTTTTGTGAACTCCTCATAGTACGAACACAAACAAGTAAACTTTATCCATTTCCATATGTAACCGGTATCCATAACAGGCAACACAAATCCCAATTAAGCATACACTTGCATAAATGTCTTGCAATGTATAAGCACTCATTTTCTGCATTTCATTCATAGGCAAGCAAAGTTGGCAGTAACACAGTCTCAGAATAATCAAGAAAATTATGATCTACCGAATATTTTTGTCAAATGTGTAAAAGTAGTGCTCTGTGCAGACAGTCTCAGCTAAATGGCTATTTGAAGAAAAAGTTGCCAGTTTATCCAAGTAAACTTCTGCATTCTGGAAGGTGCACACAAGGTTCTGGGCACGCAGTTTTGGCCAACTGCACGTGAGGGTCATTGGAGCCTTTCTGGAGCCTTTGATTCCAGTTCAACTTCTGCATAGCAGGATTTTTACTACCACTGTGCTCCTAGCTGCAAGCTAACAAGTCTGTTTTCAGCTGTGATTTTAAGGACTTAAAACATATTAGAGCAAACAACCCACCCACTTGACCTCCAGATGCAGTGCTAATGAAAGCCTGGAACCAGGATTTAAAAGCAAGTTCACACAATACACAACCTAAATAGGTTAAAAAAGTTGTAGCACATATGGAAGGGGGAAAAAGGGAAAAAGAAAAATGAAGCCATAACTGCCTTTGTCCGCAAGAATATATACCCTTTCTATGGTCCAACTACAGAAAGAGGTCAGACTACAAAACTCACTTTGTAACCCTGTATATGTATTTATATATTTGCTATGTGAGGTAGACACATATATTTTTATCCCAAGATGCAAACACCACGTTGTCCTAGTACATCGTACACCAACATGAAAAAAACTTCCGTGAAAGTTCTGTAACCCGCATCTGTAACAGTTAAATAAAAAGACTGTGAAAGACATTAAAGAACAAAGAAATAAGATGAGATCTAGGTTGAAAGACATAAAGGAGATTTTAGCGGATAATCAATCAACTTTCATCCTGATGAATGCTAATCAGGACAACCAGATCCCCAACACAAAGCTTCCATCCAGGTTCCCAAACGGACTCATTTCAGAACGGGAAAATACCCTCAGAAATTAGAAAGAAGTATGCAATTGTCAAAACTGAGGCAGCTTCTTTCTAGAAGTAACTTATAGTGGCTAAATCTAGCTTTCCTCAATGGAGTACGTAAGTACGAGGTAAGACACGCACTGTGCACACACGCAGTACCTAAAGAAGTGCTACAGTAGTGCTGGCTGCAGCCAGACGTTACCTGGAGACAATACATTTTTATACGCTAGCGGTTAGTTCAACCTGAAAAATACGTGTTGTTGGATTTGTTCCAAAAATCCACCCACAGCTATTTAAATTCACTACACTAACATCAGCAAGTTTTATACAGCACATCATCTCTCTCTCAAGCTTTTTCTACTTAAAAATGGATTGCCAGATTTCTGTGATCCAGCCGTTAATTCAAGTTGGTAGTCCAACTAGAAAATGACAGAATTTGCTAATTCTTAGGTAACACTGCAGCCTTGCTATGCCTCAAAACATTTATTATGATTTCGCTTTGTGCTCTTATCTGTGACAGATGCCACAGGAAAAAAAAAAAAAAAAAAAAAAAGTGCAACGTATCTGCTACAACTGGAACAGGAAGTGTTTGTATCTGTATACATGTAAAAAAACCCCAACCATTCATTACAGTACATTAATGCAGTTTACCACAGCTATCTTTAGAAATATTCCGTAAGAAAAAAAAACAAAAAAGGTACAATTAAGATATACTTCAGTAGGTCTGGGATACAAGATAACTTACTGAAAAATGCCAACATGAAGATGCCATCATTGCCCACTCTAAGCTGATCTGCATCACTGAAATCATCCCGTGGTGGATACTCTTCTTCCTGGATTTACAGGTTAGTGATAATTTAGTGACAAGTTTATTTTAGAATAACTATCTGTAGGATTAAAGTATTAATTATGTTTCTAAAGCTAGAAGAAAATTTACAGTTCTCTAACATGTCCACATCAAGGAAGTTTAAAAGAAAAATATTTCATATCGATTAATCAAGTCTTATTTGTTGCTTATATTGACAGAGACCAAATTTAACTGAAAAGTTTCTGTAGAAGATATGTACATAATGCCTATTCATCTTAAATGGAGCTAGAAATTATTTCATATGGCTACTCTAACAATCAAAACCAACAGAAATGTTTTTTCTTACTGTAGCTATCTTGATACACAGCTAAGCTATTAAATATTTTTTGCGAAATCATTACATAGTATGTTGTATTATTTTCCTGAGAGAAGAGTCTTTTAATGCTTCCCAAAATACAGAATAAAGCTTTAGAATAGGGTTACTGTCTTAAAATAAATTGCTGGTGCACCAGCACTACATTAACCAATTTGACTATCCTATAACCTACAGGAAAACATGCAAAGCAAAGAAAACGTCTAACAACACTAGAGGGCGCAAAGACATTAAAAGTGTTTAAAAGTCTTCTGAACTCAAAAAGCACAGTGCTTCTAAGTCAAACAAAAGTAAATAGAGATGTCGGTCAAAACGCTCCAGAGATTTCTCCCATCCTGTCAAAATACTAGATCTTAAAATACTGAAAGTCTGAGTTTGTTTTGTTTCTCAGTGCTTGATTTTTCAACAGAACTTGGCAGATCTTGCGTACTGCAGTTCTGCCGGCAAGTAAAACAATTGCTGCCACTGTAGACTGGCAAGTGTAAAAGTTTTCATGATGACAGTACTTACTAAAGAGAGCCTGATGAAAACTGTAAAACCAGTTAAAGACACCATTTTTATACTTAAATGAATAACATCAAAACAACGCGGGATGATACAAGTTAAATAATGCTGTCAGTAGCAGCAGTAATATGGCCTAGACATATAAGCATGAGCAACCTTCTTTTCCTACTTTTTCTCCCATTAATCATAATGTATTAGAATGGAGATAAGACATGACCTATAAAAAAAAAAAAAAGAAATCAAGGGAGATCAGTTCAAGTGAGATTTACTTAACTGGTTCCACCCACAACAAACACTTAACTACTGAAATAATGTAATTCTGATTTTAACACATTACTCAGTTGCTGTAACAAATGTTATTTTAAGTTCATAACTAAAAGAGCATTAAACAACCACAGTGATCTAAAGCTCTGTCACATGATTGACACGTTGACCTTTGTCAACACAGCAAAATAATTTACCAGGGTATAGCGATTATGGTTAAAAATGTGCTAGAACAAACTGTACCAACTCAAGGCAGCCAGCTTTACCCTTCGTAACACGGCCGTGAAATTCCAGCTGTGCTCTTTATTTCAGATTAATTAACCAAGACTCTGTATCAGATAACTAACTTTAAAAAACACTGCTCTTCACATAGACAATTACAAGGAAAGCACAAAAAGTTAGCTGAACCACAATCTGAAAGGGCTGTAATTGAACTCTACATAATTTCAGATGTCCCTACATGGTCATCTTAAGTGACTTCTATGAAAGCATTAGTTTATTTAGTTCAACTTTGCTGCAGCTACAAGACTGACGCCAGGGGCGGGGTGGGGGGGGGCGGGAAGGGAAGGAAGGTCTGAAAATGCATTAAACAGAGCGCTACATTTGAATGTGCTTATCTCTTTATCTCTGAAACGTATGCCACAAAAGTTCCCTTCTCAAGTCAGGACAACAGAAAATATTTTCAATTTTAATTTCAGAAGGTCTATAAAACCCCATATAAAATAATTTTTGGACTTTTTTTTTTTTTAAACTGTCTACTAACTACTGTACTTCACACCGGCATTTCCAAACCAATTAGGGAATTACACTCTATGCAAAATGTTGCTTCAGAAAAAGAAAATTTTGCTCAACTACAATAACAAGTTTAGCAGGTGTGAGAAACACAGGTCAATACACAACCCAGGGACATGAGAGCAGACATTTGCAAGAAGGCACTGTTGTAGTAAGTGTGAACAAGTTGCAATTTATCACACCTGTCAAAAAGGTATTATACTAAACTGAGTTCTATTTACTGTCTCCAAAAATTGGCATATGAAAATTATTAGAATGTTTAAGAAATAGTTTCCTGCACTAGGAATGCATATTCAGCCTATATCTACATCATTTAGTATTTTGTGGCTTTTTTTTTTGTCTGCTTCCTGCAGACGGAAGACGCTAATTGGCCACTGCCGAAGCCCCACTAATACTGGCTGTCATTCACAGCGCTCTCATTTACTGTAGTTGGTGTCAACTGCCCCAGTCTTTCTTCAAAATATAATTGTTTGCCACCATTCATTGAGGAATGAAAAGGGACAACGCAGAATGATGCTGCTCTCTGCTGATGCTTAGAACTAAACGTAATTTCATAGAAACACTTCTGTTAGACATTGACATTTTTTATCAATGAGAATAATTATCTATTTTATTTGTATATCTATTTTTTTTTAATGAGAAGAATGTCATATAACACCACATACAAATCCATAAGATAAATAATACTGTTTTAGTATCTCATACTGAGTTTTGACAAATTTAGCCATGGTTAAGGATCATGGCCGATATTTCTTGTTTGCTAAATATGCTGAGATCTGTATAAACAGAAAGCTTACTGCTCCTATGACCACAGAAACATCTAAACAGCAAAATATATTATCAACATAAATGGCATGTCACACAGTAATTTCTCTAAGCAAAAGAACATCAAATGGTACACAGCATCTATTGAAGTTGAACCTATTAACTCCTTTGAAACTACAGTGCTCTCTGTAGCATTCTGCAGAAAGAGAACTGTTCCCCCCACCCCCCAATGCTTTTTAACTTCTTTCAAAATGAAACCTAGCATATGGTGAGACAACCCAAGTAAAGAACCCAAGTTTTCAGGAACTCCTTTGGATAACTAAACTGATGTAACTCTTCTCAATGCAGTGGATTTATAGAGAAAAACTTCTGAGGAAAGGGTCAAATTACTTCATGAACCCCATAAATGATACCTTCAGCGTACAAAACAATATGGAGAAGTTAACGGTGAGGGGAAAAAAGGCACAATGAACCCCAGAAGCATTTTTTTGCCAGCAGGAAAATTCATAGTTAAAGTCTAAACTAGAGAGAACTATACCATACCTCTGGACGACTGAGGAATATTTCATCAAACAGACTCCTAGACTCCCTAAACTGGGCGTGCTAAGCATGTAAAAACAGAAAAACATAAGACAAATGCAACTGAAAAGCATTAAGTAAAAGCCATTCATTGCAACATACAAACAAGTCAGTTAACTGTTAGCAATATTTTTGCCCATTTACATTAACCTTTCAAAACTGACCTTGAGAATGTGAAAAGGAAAACATCAAAAGCCAGGGTAACTAATGCAATCGCTACTGATGACATAGGGCTGCTACAATTTCTTTGATACATTGAGCTATCTGGGAGCATTTGAAAGAAATAAATGTTTATACACAATCTATTCTTGTAAGGCAAGCTACACAAAGAACTACAAAACAAGTACTGAAAGTTTCAGTAAATGTTTAGATTGTTTGTACAAACTGTGGATACAGCACCTATGATGAAGTCTTTAATATGGTCACACTGATGTCTTTTGTAAGATCGCTACATGATTCAGAGGAAAAAAAAAAATGAAAGCTGTTTATTTAATGTGCTTTTTATACCATTTTCTTCTCTTCTGCTCAACGAGTAGGTTTGTAGCCTGCACGCTTTGAACAATACCATGAAACAATTACCAGCTTCCTGTATCACTCAAGGTAACATAAGGACATTTAAGTTTTTCCAAGTGTTCACATGATTGAAGCGAAGAGGCAACATATTCTCATTTTACAAGGCAGAAACTAGAGGCACAGATCATAGCAGAGTTCACAATGATAAGAGCACTAATTTCCTACGGCTGGAAATAAAAACTGAAAAAACTACATGTCGTATCATTTGTGCATGTTTTGCAAAGCGTGTAACACACAAGTCAGATACTGCCTGCAGCTGTCACTGCTTGTGATCTCCAAGACAGTGAAAGTGAGAAAAGAATTAAACTTTGCACTACTGGTATGTCGTTAAGTGACTTATCTGTTCTTCTATGGGTATTCGGAGCTAAGGATCAAAATCCTTCCCCTCAAGATGGCAAACCACCACTCTGACTATAAGATGACCTTTTTTTCTTATTCTAGTCATCTGCCAGATTAAGACAGTCTTATTACACAGTCTTAGTCTGCCCCCAGTGTAAATCCATAAGAGGTATTAAATAAGGCAGGGATTTTGGGGCAGTATCACGTGGTAACGTAATTAAAATGGCATTAATTTAAACTGTGACGGTACATAATTTTAATATCATCTACTAAAGTCGAACTCAACTTCAGCATTTCTTACTTTTTCCCCAGATCTCAACTTTGCAACCTTAATACTGTCTCTTCAATATATAGCTTTGTGTACGTGCATATGTGTGCTTTAAAAAAAAAAGAAAAAAGGAAAAAAGAAAAGAAAATTAAAAAAAGCAAAAAACACAGAAGCAAATTGAGTAGAAATTTTATCAAACTTGATCTTTAGCAGTTAGGATTTTGCTTTTAAGTACACTGAGTAGACTTCTGATACTAACTTCATACTGCCATAAGTCTACAACTTTTTAGTCAGTCTCTGCTTTGGGGGAATGATGGGGTGTTCCTACTGATTTTCCGTAAGTGAAGTTGTTGTGGTGTCAGCACCTAGCTCTTTAATGTCAAATTCTACTTTTTTTTTTTTTACCTGGAAAAGCAGATTATGTAAAAGTTTATTTCTCACTTTGTCACCATATCCTACTCTCCTACCTCTTAACTCCAGATTCCTACTGCCTCCCTACTCATTTCTCACACACCAGCTTCAGCTGCTCTCCCAGTAGTACCACATGTTGTCCCACTGGAGTTCTTTTCTCCACCAATCCCAGTTTATCCTTCTCCCTTCTGTTTCCCATTTAAATCTCTCTTTATTCCCTACATACCCCTGCTCTCCATCGACCCTTGCCTTTTCTCATTTTGACTTAGGCCCATCCTTTCTGATCCCTGCCTGTGTTCACTTTGAGACAGTTACCTTCTTGCCCAACCAGAACCAGACTTCTACAACACATAAGCTTCAGAAGCTCACATTATTGTCCTTCTTCCCTCCACCTACCTTTAATGCCCTTGCAGTTGAATTTAGTGGCTTTCCTCTTCCCTTCTAACCAAAGCCTAAGAATAATAAAACTACTTCAGGGCACACCAGAAATTCCTATTTCTCAGTTCCAGTGTTTTCACCAAAAGCAGTCAGGAGCGTTACTAAGGTGTATCTATTTTTAGCCCCGTAATCCTACTCTGACACAGAACACTTGAGAGCATCTTCTGGCAACAGCACACCTGCAGTCTCATCCCCTTCAGAGCTATGAGCAGTCTAAACTTGTTCATGCAAGACAATCTCCACACATTTACAAAATTTGAAGCTGTGTTTATCAACTGTGTAAATTCATTTTTCAAATACTTGTAGTTTGGCCAAAGCCAGGCACATTTTCAGAGGAATGGCAAAATAAGTTTCTGACACTGCAACCTGAACACGTGAAAAAAGAGTTCTCCAAAGTGAAAAAAGTCTAAAAAGGCAAGGAAAAAAAAACCACTGGGTTTTTTTTTGTTTTTGTTGTTTTCTGCTTAGCTTTGTTCTTGAAATTGGCTGAACCCCAGACCGAGGTTTTTCCCTGTGAAATTCAGGTCAAGGAAGACTGCTTGCCTGTCTGAAACTTTCACCCCATGGCGTTCTACACATACAGAGTTAAAAGCAACAAGAATCTTGCAAAAGAGTTGCACGTGTCCTGTTGGAAGCCTCACAAGACTGGTAATGGTACCTTAAAAGTTAAGGTTTGGGTTGCTAGTGTTCCAAGTGGGTTTAAAGGTTTAGAATTTCAGATTGAGTGTTTCATTCAGACCAATACTGCAGCAAAAATTTTACTTATATGACAAGCTGTAAGGACAGATTACATAGAATCCATGCTCCTGTTAAAGCAGTTAAAAGGTTACAACTGGGGATCGTCACCTCATAGCAGAAACTTGGCAGATAACCATGCAAATATTCCTGGTTCCCTGCTGCATTTAGTGAAATAGATTTGTGTAACGCCTTCACTGGCAACGTTACACAAATCCACTTTAATTTTAGCTGTGCATACCTTAAAAGTGAGTGTAGCACACTGTGATTACAGCACAGCAGTCAAGGAAGAAACAGCCTCCCACTGGGCGAGCAGATTTTTTTTTTTTTTCCAGTCACAAGCACGCTGCAGAGATTTTTCCAATGCATCTCAAATGCAATCACATTGGATCTCAAAGTGGAGATTTTTAGTGAAAGCACTGGAAGCCTAATTTGGGTATAATACGTTATGGCCAATACTACCAAGCAGCAGAATTTCCATATTCCAAAACTTGGGAGAAAAGAAGGAAGAACTTTGCTTACAAAACTAACATTTAACACTAATTGCAGATATCAATTTTCTATTTTGAAGATTATATTCTTTATAATGTTAATTCTTACAAAACTATAAACACTGAATGTATACCTATTACTTACTTTGCTGTTTACCGTAACTCGTGGCATGGGTTTTTTTCTGCTTATTTTAAGTACTTGGAACATTTCTTTGAACTTTAGTAATTATATTTTCATGGAACAAACAACAGGGACCTTTCCTTTTAAAAAAGATATGCCTTATTCAGGGTTTTGCCCCCTCAAGACTGTTGGAATTCTCCTTCCTCTCTAACGGCCTACTTTGTCCGTTGTTTTGTTTGGTTTTTTTTACCATTTGAAACACTAAATATCAGCAATAACTCTACAAAGTAACATTAGTAGTGGATACCTAATTAAAAGATGACAAAACACCAGATAAACTATTAAAACAGGGCAAAATTTGGCTTTTAAAGATTTTTAGACAGCAGCTATGCCTCAGAAAAGAGTGAAGATGATACACTTTTCATAGTACTTTACAACTAACTTAAACTATCTATATAAAACCTAAGCATCCAAAACATTTAAATCACCAGCCCACTATTATTTTAATAAATAGGCCATAATATGGGCCCAATTGTTATAAATAATTAGATTAGCCTAACGTGTGTCACAAAATTGAAGCAAAGCAGAATTGTATCACTTACTCGTTGGGCAACTTCTGCTGCAGCAGCTGCCATTGCTGCAGCTTTGGCCTTCTCTGCTTCATCATAAGTAGGAAGAGAGGTAGCTACACTGTATGGAGGTGGTACAGGATAAAATTCATTGTGTGTTTCTGTTCAAAATAAAGAGGTTACGCATTTTTAAGCGAGAATACTAAATTTTACATGCACATAACTACTGAGCTTTAAAGTATATTTTTCTCAACAGAGGCTGAAATTGATCATATTTGTATTTCAAGTGAAGTCTTAAAAAATCCCTTTATTTTTATAAAATAAAATAGTGAACAGGGCTTTTAGTTGCTATTCAAGGCAGAAGCCTGAATCTAGATGCTGCAAGGAGCCAACAAATTTATTAACAAGAAGATCGCATTTGCTGAGTTACATCCCTAGGCATTCCAACCAAAGGCTTTTAATCAAATCATACAAAACGCATGCATAGAAACATCCTAAAAAAGAAAAAAAGCTTTAATTATCAACATCAATTAGCTACTTAAGTCCAGTAAAAATCAGGCTGTATTTTTATTAGCATGGCCTTGTTCCTAACTCAAGTTGTTCTGTGAAAATCGTTTTTTCCAAGATTTCAATTTCACCTCATTCTTTTAAAAATGTTCCTTCTATCAAAACGGACAACAGATTTAATTCTTATACAGTGAAATAGTAAAACATCATCATATAGAACAGAATTACTAACAAAATGAATAAAAGCTAATTAAAACACACCTTGAGCTTCCTCCTACACCCAGCAGTAATTCGTAACAAGACAGCTTACGCGGTAAAGATTTGTCAGCACAGGTCACATGGTAAAAAGATTTGTCAGCACACCACCACAAAGTTGTTATATATAGAGAGAATTCTGCATAGCTATGTATTTACTTGCAAACACTGTCTCAAAGGAGAGGGACAGGAAATTGATTCTTTAACCAACTTTAAAAAATTAGGGTAGAGGTTACTTCTAAGATATTTATTTGGCACATGGGAGATGCAAATCCAAGCAACTTTGCTTAAATGGGGACTTGGATATCGCCTGCTGTTAAGTCTCCCATACCCCAAAGAAAAGTCACAACCTCGTAAGAAAGGGAGCAGTGAATAAATATAGAGAGAAACCCCTGTTACTCATTTTCCACAACAAGTTTTAAAGGAAAATGAATCTTTTCATGTCAATATTTTCACCAAACAATGGCACACGCTTAAGAAGTTTGAGTTTTGACAAATTAGTGCTTTGTTGTTTTGTGTTTTTGTTTTTTTTTATAAAGAGGTAACGAAAATTGCTAATGAGGTCTAATAATGGAGCACTACTCAATGATGTAGATTAAACGTGGAACTGAACTACATGCAGACTTAAATGAAACCTATTACACTAATTAATGAACATCCACTTAGTCTAGTAATTTGGAACAATCAGCGTAATTTAGAAGTGCGCTTCTTCTGAAGAAGCCAGACAAAGGGCTGTGCGTGAAAGCATAGCTTTTTACTGCAATTGTGTGCATAGGGGAAAAAAAACACCCACAAACAACAACAAAAAACCCCCAAAAAACCGCAGCATCGTACTACTTTGAACCAAGTGCTGATTCATACACACTCCTCCCTGACAAGCTCTTAGGTAAGAAAAATACCTGAGGTTGCAGCTGCTTCTACAGCTATGCTACAGTAAGGTGGAGGGGAAGTATCTGCTTCAGATAAGGCTGCCGTCTGGGGCATCTGCGTAGTCTCCGTAGACGTGGAAGGCTGCTCAGCCGCTGAAGACTCTGAGGGGTCATCCTCATTGTGAAGCTTAGAAGACAAACACACAAATTTCAGACGCGTTCAGGCAATACTTTCTATGACAGTCTAGTACTTGCAGAACCGTCTTCAAAAAGAGAGATTACTCTGCAACAAAACCAAAAATTATTTACAAAACTGCATGTGACTACTGTAAGTGGTCCAGTTAAATCCTTTTAAGCAAACAGCTAAAGATAATCTTAAATGGCATTTTTTTTCTTTTTTTTCCCCCAGAAATGGATTCCTTCTCATCAATCATGTTCGCAGAGCCTTTAAAATCTGTTTTTATAAAGGTTTACTGTATGGGAAAATGCTGACTGTAAAGTACTTGAACACTGGTACACTTTTTTTTCCTCCTTAAATACATTCATAAAATGTATTAACCCATTTAAAAATACAACAGGTGAGCAATACTGTCTTTTCTTGTACTAAACAAAAAGAAATAAAAAACATGACAAATTTCTACGTCTATAACTGGGATTATTATACTCTTGGATCTTGTCAGAGAGCTTCTCCATTCAAATTCTGCGACTTTTCAAAACAATCTGCTGTTCTTTACAGACTAGAAAGAATCCTTCCCCTATAAAACTTTAAGTTGCTGGTTTGTTTGGTTGTTCGTTTTCTTAAAATGCAGCTTTAAAAGACATGTCCAGTTAAGCATATACAGAAATAAGAATTTGAATAAGCAAGAACATTATTAAAACCATGGAATTCGGATCTAGCAACTAACATTTCCAGCAACTAACATCTTTTCTTAGAGAAGTATTTTTGATTATTTTAGCTAATTTGATAGTGTTTCAAATATGAATCAAACTTTAAGAAGAGTACTAGCATTAAACAAAAGAAGTGCTAGTTCCCACTAGTGTGAACTACAAGATAAGATGCCTAGAAGGCAGCTACTGAAGCTCCATATTTAAAACCCAGAAAATAAGTTGAACATATCTGAAAAAAATAATTCTGTAACTTGAAATTGCTAGTTTCTATGAACAAGCATAATTTTAATAACAAAATATTAAGAATATATCTGTATTAATTTCATATTAGGCAAAGTACAATCAGATTACTGGAAAAAGCATATTCTCAGAAGAAAGCAAGCTAAATTCTTTGCTAAGTAGCATAACATTCATACCAAAATTCTTTTATATCCAGAGTATATCAAAGTTCACAGAACGGCTGAAGTTGGAATGGACCTCTGGAGGTTATAAGGTCCAACCCCCCTGCTCAACCGCAGCTACCTACAGCCAGTTGCCCAGGACCACGTCCTGATGGCTTTTGAGTATCTCCAAGGATGGAGACTCCACAACCTCCCTGGGCAACCTGTTTCAATGCCTAGTCACACTGACATTTTAAAAAAATAAAAAATGCTGAAAAAAAGAGAAAGAAATAAAAGAGTGTTTCCTGATGTTCAGCGAGAACCTGGGAATCTCCTGTGTTTCTCTGTGTGCCCATTGCCTCTGGTCCTGCCTCTGAGCTCCACTGAAAAGAGCCTGGCTCCATCCTCTCTGCACCCTCCTGGCAGGGATTTACGTACACTGATGAGTTTCCCCCCCGAGCCTTCTTTGCTCCAGGCTGAAAAGTCCCAGGTCTTGGAGACTTTCCTCACAGGAGGCATGCTCCCGTCCCTTCATCACCTTGGTTGCCCTTTGTTGGGCTCTCCCCAGTACGCCCATGTCTCTCTGGTACTGGGAAACCCAGACCTGGGCATAGCAGTGTGGCCTCACCAATGCTGAGCAGAGGGGAAGGGTCACCTCCCTCCACCTAATGGCAATGCTTTGCCCAGTGCAGCCCAAGGTACCATTAGCCTTTTCTGCTGCAAGGGCACGCTGCTGGCTCATGTTCAAGTTCTGCAGGTTACAAATTCCGTGCTTTTCTTTCTAATGAAAAACTAAGGATAACAGCAGGAATTAAAAGCATAGAAGACATTTCAACAGTAGGCAGGTAAATCAAAACTATAGTTGAAGGGAAAACAGAAAATGCTTCAGAAGAAGTTAGAGCAACAGAACAACTTCATTGCAATTTTTATATGGCTTCTACCACACTCTTCTCTTTAAATGTGTCAAATTAGAAAAAGTGATAACATTACTTGCTAAAGCATTTTTAATCATTTTTCAGGAATCCCTCCAAATACTGTATTCAAAGAACCACAGCTTAAAGATTAAAGGGTTTATCTATAAACTACATATATATGCACACACATATGTTAAGTATATATACACACCCAGGCACAATACGCACACGAGCACATACTATTAAGGAGAAGTCACCTTCAATGGAACTGATAGGGGTTATCGAGGGTTTTTGGGTACTGAGCAATCAGGTCATTTAATGGCTAGTGAGTGGTCCAGAAGAAGTAGTAACCTGAGAAATACGTATAGCAATTTAGAGTAGTTAAGGCCAAAGAAAACAAAACCTCTTCAAAAGATCCTAACATATTTAGGGATACAGAAAGCAAAGTGAGAAGACAAAACACTCAATTCTAAAAATATCAAGCAGGTCAGAAAAACAGCCTGAGAGCTATAAATGTTACGGTTCTAAATTAAGTACTATAATTCACAAGAAAAATCTAGTATTGCAATGGATATAGCTAAAATAAAACCTTTTTTAAATAAAACTGTGATTGCATTAGCAATGAGACAAATAACAGAACAGTACTGGCATACTTTTACACTAATGGCTGGTACATCCGCCCTCATTTGGGATGTGTATGCATTTCTGACTACCCCACCACAACAACCTGGTCTACAAGCAGAGGAAGAAGTAAAGCCTAGGTAATGGATTTCTGTCCATTACCTCCATTCTTCCTCTCCTTTCATCCTTCACTTCAATCACCGCAACTTTTTGTCCCTACCAAGCCACAGTATGTGCTGTCACTATCATGAAGACACGCAGAGATCTGCAGCAGCTCATTGAGTAGTAATATGCTCTTTGACCAAAATCCACCAAGGAAATTAATTTTGTGTCTTCTACATGCTTTCTTGAGAAGTTACCTTTCTCCAAATTATCTGTAATTTAATAATAGTTACAAATGGTCAAAGTAACATGAGGGTGGAAGAAGAACAAGCACACGAGGCTTCTTGCCTTCAAAGATTGAGTTAACAAGTCATTCAATTGTTATAGCAACTGCAATTAGGAAACAGAAAAATTCCATCCTAAGGGCTCCCTACAAAAGAGTGCCGTTATGCCCTTTAGAGCATTCAAAAGGTCTTTATTTTGTAGGACTCATATTCAGGGATCAAGCATTTCTGTTCATCCTGTCTTCCACTATACAGACCTTTCAGAAATTCTGAAAGGCATCAAGGTTATCCTAATGCATCAACTTAAAGAAAAATCATAAGACTCCTTACAGAGTACCCCATCATAAAAATCACAAGAAGTGGATTAAGCAGCTTGAGTATTTACAGCTAGAATAATAAACACAAGTTGTTCCACGAACAGAAACCAGCTTTTGTTAGTTCTCGTTCAAGCATCCTGTCTCCTACTCTCTCCTCAAGGCAAAAACTTCAGCTCCTCCAAAGGGACTCAACTGGGGTAAAAAACAAACCAAACCAACTAAAACCCACAACTGCAGCAGAACTTGCCCCAGCAAGCTGGAAATTTTGCCTATGCCAGCAAGGTAGACAGCGGTGGTTATATCGTTTTGTCTTGTAGCAACACTGCCTTGTCTACACAGGGCACCGACTCTCCTCTGTGGAGTCACCAGTTTGCTTGAAACCAGTAAGAACCTGACTACCTTTGAGCCTCCCCCTTCCCGTTTAATTTTGGCTTATGCTGTCTGGTAAATTTAGAAGTTATTTTTGGAGACAGGGGAAGAAGAGGCCTGACACTCTGCATAGGTTCCATTGCCATAGAAACCAACCTAAAAACACTCAGAAGGGAACAGAATGCTTCTGTTTCAAGGCATTACTTATGCTACGTACTCAAATGTTACCTGAAACAGCATTTAACATTCAAAGTCTGGAAATGGTATCTAAGATTTTTTTTTCCAATAGTAAGATTATTTTGCCCACTTTTTAAATTAAAGGACTAAGGAGAACTCACGGTTCATCATCCCAGCCCCCTCCCAAGCCCCCAATGAACCATTATACAATAGTAAGCAATACAGCTGCTTTTGCCAAAATTATGGTCAAAACAATTACCAGGACCTATTAAACTACAGACAACTGTAAATTAGTACCTTCCCCTGCCCCCCACCCTCACATTTTAAAAGCAGGACACAAAGACATTTTTTTTTTCTTTCACATCTTAGTCTGTATGCAGGGCACCTGGCTGACTATATGGAGCTTTACAATTAAAAAAATGGAATGTTTTGTTGTTAGACATACTACTCTCAAACTGTTTACACAAGTATTTCAATCCCTGCTTTTCCAGCCCTCGAACTACAGTATGTTACAGACTGAAAAGTCACGATGCTCATATTCTCAAGATATATATATGTTAGGACACTTAGAATTCAAAGTTCAATCAGGGAGCAATGGCCCTTCTGCCACCAATGACTCAAAACCACATGGCAACTACTAAAGAGCATACAGTACAGGAAAAAAACCCATTATTTTCCTTCATATGATTTTTACCCTATACTACCTTTGGTTTCTTTTCCAGAAAAGCTCTATAACAAAAAGAATGTATAGTATAGGAAAAAAAATATTATTTTCCTTCATATGATTTTCACCCTATACTAACTTCAGTTTCTTTTCCAGAAAAACTCTATAAAGCAATAATTCACTATTGCTTTTCAGAAGAAGTTAAAAATCAATGTCAGACCTTTCAGCACAAAAATATTGTGGTAAATACAGCTACCTTTATTTCATATTTTTTTTTTATAAATAATTTCTTTAAAGAAGTACTGCATCTCCTCCTGCAATTTATTTCCTGAAGCCTGTTATTTTGTTTGTGTAATTATTTCCAAAGTAATCAGATGCAATGCCTGAAATCAGCTGACACCCTACAAAGAACACGAACCACAAGGAAGTGCTCAGTGCAGAAGCCTTTGCTGAGGGGACTGATGCAGACGCTTTTACTCTTTAGGCTTTTCAAAATAAAAAACTGGGAGGAAGATCTCATTCTATACTTACGCTTTTCATTTACCTGCAGATAGTAGTTTTGTCTGACCTACAAAAGTTTGCTTGCCTGGATAAACAGAATTTGCTTCATTTGTGGTGAACTGACTGATTGTACAAGAGTGGCAACACAGGCAAGTTATTAAAATATGCCAATTAAAAAAAAAATAAACAGAGGAAAAGGAGAAGGATACATTAAGATGTCTTAGGTCATCTGTATCACACTGACACAAAATTAGAACGATGTTTTCTGATAAAGTGCATCAAAGTAGCACATGCTAGCTCTAGTCATAGCGTAACACTCACAAACAGCACTCGGGCTGTTCCTGTTACCTGATTTTATGCAGGTTTCAAAAGCTTGTTTTCCCATTTCATAAAATATGATTTACAGAAATCAGTACACTGTAAAATTACCACAACATAATTAACTTCAACAGCAAGTTGCAAGCATTTTAAAAAGACGACCTTTATAAACATACACTACTTTCATGCTATTTGTATAATTTATTTAGTGTAGCATGAAATTATGCAGAAGATACTACCATACAGGAAAAAAAAAAAAAAAAACCATCCAAAAAACATCTAGTCAGCTTTCTTTGCCTGTTTCCTTTCATACCTTTACTCATCTTGAAAAAGCCTGACTTTGGGTAAGCTTTTGCCTCAGTTTCAGTAGCGATGGTTCTGCCTGGGCCACCAGAGCTTCACAGCTTTCTCACTAGCAATCTTAAATTACAAGCATTTTTAATGTGTCCTCCTTTCTAGCCTTTCAAGTGATATGACAATTATGTTTTTGAAGAAGCCTGGCTCCTCCAATTTTCACCTCACACCAACCAGCTCATGGGTTGTTTCAAATTGCATTAGAACAAATACAATACATAGCAACCCCATAATGCTGGACCTAATATTATGCTTTAAGTATGGAGACAACTAAGTAGACCATGCAAGTTCAACCTTTGTATGCAAGCCAGTCAGTTGGTACACTTCCTCCACAAAAAGCAACACTCTTAACAAGAGAGATTCACCTTTACTTTGCAGAAGTTAACACTTTGGTCTTCTAAAGTCAGTTTTTTAGACTATGCCAAAAAGGTCAACCAAAAATATCTACTTACTTCAGCTTCTAGTGCTGGAGGGAAGGGCACAAAAGACCCATCTCACGACTGCCTGTGCAAAAAAGTATTTCAGCATTTCTGCATTAGATTCATGACATCTTCCATACTGCTGTACAGGTATTTATTCCATTGAAATTCTACCACAGGAAATATTAGAAGTGTACCCAATAGCAGGTTAAAAAGAAAACTGCTATAATCTTAGTTAAACTTTCAGGAAGCTCCTCCTCTCTTTACGTTACACCTGATATTTTCATTTGCTGAAAATTTCAGAGGTCTTTTAGACCTGCCTACTTGTTATGATTTGTAAATCTGTACTAAAATGCCCCTACAAATGAGGCGCTACTCAGACTGAGGCTTGAAAGCATAATTCTTTACCTACATAAAAACAATTTCACTTGAACAAACGCAGGCTGTGTATTAAATGCTTGTTTTGTAACCACATCGTGCGTTTTTTCACCTCGAGTAGTCTAAAAATAGGTTTATTCATCTGTAAATAGCTAAGTATTAATCTTGGGATTAATTTTTCAAGGAAAAAAAACACCAAAGGAAATCTTGAAATAAAATTTAATTCTGAACCTGTTACAAAAATACTTCATGTTGGAAACAGCTTTGACCTCTGTTTCCCCATCTCTATTGTTTCTGAATGACACAAAATGGTCTCAACAGCTCACGGTATTGACTATTAGTTTTTTATTTTTAGAAAAACCCATAAAACCTATACCATTAACCCATAAATGCCATTCAAGTGCTAAGATCAATCAGCCCTAATTCACGTCACCAGCAGCCACTGGACAATCAAAACTAAAACCAATGATCTGTAATTACACTTAGATAAGAATTACAGGAGCAGAAGAGATAAATATATTCTTCTACAAAATGAATGTTTTCATTTTCTGGTTTATCAGGAAAAAAAAATCCCAAAAGAAATATTTCACAATTCTTGAGGGAAAACACCAAACTAAAACACATCTTAACTTAGTAACTTTCTCCTGAGTATCAGTTTTTATCCTCTACCAATAAGGTAGTTTACAACAACATCATGCCTTTTTCTTCAAATTCCTGTTGTAACACCAATTTACCACAAACCCATGCAGACCAGATCGTTAATTTCACAGCTAGTAGGAAGGCAGTTATTTGCAGTTCAGCACCAAACACAATTTTTTCTAAAACATGTTCTGGACACAGCCACAGCGCTCCAGAGAAACATCATCCTGTAGAGACTGTGGAGCCTTCAGATGAATAAATACTCTATTAAAGTACTAAGCAATTAAGCTTATAAGGCATTTTAGTACATTCCAGTAAAACATAAAAGTCAAAACCACAAGATTTTCAGCTTTTATGTATTTAAAAGTAACCAAATTTAATCAGAATTTATGACTGCACAGAACAGATACACATTTTTTCCCCACCATCCCATCACTTGGCAAGCATCGACTATCACATACCCAGATCTAGCAACAGCCCTTCATGACAGTGGAGTGGTTTTGATTTTGGGGTTTTTTTTGGTTTTGTTTTTTTTTTTTCCCTCCTTGATGCATCTGTGCAGAAAGTTTTCAACAGCAGTCAATACATTAGAAGGTCAGAGGTGTAAAAGCTGCAGTAGAAGCAGAAAAGCAGAACAGAAGTCCATTGCTGCCGTTCCACAGCTGTGTAGAAATACCAACTGTGTCTGCTAAATAAGGATTAGGTGCCATGGAAACCCACAACCTCTGGAGGCAAACTTCTACCAAAAAGAATCCAAAGAGATTTATACCAAATGCTGCTGAAAAATATGTTGCAACAGAAAGGCTTTTCTGCCAAAGTGAGACTCCTCATGTAAAAATAAAGTGATCCATAGCAATTCAAAGTGTTTGACATGAACCGCACTTAAGCGATAGTTAAATCATTTTAGTCAGTACTCTTTAACTAGGGATCTTTAACCTATTGGATTTTTCAAGTTGTTGTTTTGGGGTTTTTTGTTTGTTTGGTTTTGGGTTTTTGTTTTTTGGGTTTTTTTTGTTTGTTTGTTTTTAAACAAGCTTATAAGAACATTAAGGAAAAAAAAACAGAAACAAAAACACAAACAAAACCCAACAACGGTGACCAGAACTTTGTGAAGAAAAAAAATAATGAAATAAATTATATTTATTTACATATATATATAAAATTATATTTATATTTTACATATATACTATATATATGTGTGTGTAGATAAAGATCAATCTCTCTCCCCATCCCAACAGCTACCCTACCTATAGCATTTTATGTGTTCTTTCATGTTTTCAGGGATTATAATCCAGATTTAAACAATTAATTACACACTTACCAGCACAACATACATATTTGCATTCATTTCCTATGGCTTCTAAGACACCTATTTTTTCCCATCCCCCACATTAACAGCTAAAGTGGAGCTATTAGTAATGGGCAGTAACATACCATGTGCCCATATGGGAACTCTTTTAAAAAAGTTAATATTCTGAGACTAAGGCTACTGGAAGCGTAGTTATCCTTAAAAAATATATCCATTTCTCTCCAATTATTTTTTTAGCTTTCTTCTCTACTAAAGAATTATTCAGAAATAATTCTGAATACTAGAATTTTGGCAAGATCCAAACAGGTAAATGCTTCGTATTTACTGTAAAATTGTAAATCAAGCATAGCTTCCAGGAGCTTTTCCTATTGCATGGTTACAGGAATTAGTTGTGAAATTCGTGAACAAAAACCTGAAGTCTCTTATACTAATAAAGACTGTGGCTGGGACCACCATTTTTAAAATCTTCAAGTATAAAAACAGTATTTCTAGAAAGAAAAATGGTAAAAAGGTAACTCTAGAGCTTGTACACTATGAAGTATTGCAACTCTGAGTTACTCTAGAATTTAGAAGTTATAAAAAGACTACCACATAGCCTTCTGTTTGTCAAATAGTAACTTGAGAACAGCTTGAGCAACTAGTTTAAGTTCTATAAACCAAGTACAAAACGAGGCTCTCCTCCTTGAAGATTTTCTAGTTAGAAGTAAGAGTATATCATACAGACCCATTAATAAAACCGAAGGATGTTACTGAGACCAGCGGTCAGTCTAAGGCAGTGTTCCATCTCCAACACAATCATCAGGATCTACATGGGCAGCACACCAGCCTTAGCCGCTTATTTGCCATCCATTTTCTTCAGATGCCTCCAACATTGATGGCTGTTACATTATGGCTGGTAAAGTGTATATCTCTGCCTATTCCATTTGCATTTGTTATGGTTTTGTTAACTGTGAAAATTCTTTACCACTCACTGTGAATTTGTGTTCCTGAATCTGCCTGTGCTATCTGCCTCAACGATCTTGTGTATTAACAAACTGCATATGTTCACTTCTCCTTGTCTTTTCTGTGACTCAACCCAAATTTCAGTGAGAGCTTTCCAGTTTTAATCTTGCACAATTTGGTGAACAACGGCTCCGCGACTGCTTTGTCCACTGTCTTGGTGACTTTGTAAGTGTTGATCGCTTCCAACTACTGCCACCCATTCCAGAACCACTTTTAAGAAGGCTGCTTCCCTTTACCTTCTGTAGCTCCTCTTGCGAGATCCCAAAACTGCATACAGTGCCCGAGTTTCGTACAATGATGCTTCCTGTTCATTCTCACTGTCTTCCCTGATGACAGACAATGTTTTATCAGGATTTGTTGGCAGCTGCCACTAACAAACAGCTTCAGCAAACCACCAGTGACAGCTCCAAGAATTGCAAGTCGAAAGGTCATGGCTTCAAGTTAACAGCAGCTTTATAGAATCAGTACAGAAAGTAGATCACAGTCACTCTAAAGTTGCACAGAACGTATGAAACACGTAAACTATAAAAGTAGAGGGAACAGTAAAGTCTGTAAAATTAGGAAGTGGACAGGGCTGTCACCGTGAGCAAACTCAATATTCAACAGTTAGTTCCGGCTTCCATTTTAGCCTACATTCATCTTGGCTAAAAAGTATTATGCATGTTTCATTTAGAAGTCCAAGTACAGTAGGAAGGTTTATGCACAATGTTTCCTAATGAAGACAACGCAGGAAAATGCTAAAAATGGCAAATCCATTTTACTAGGGGAGGGATAAAGAAAAAGAGGTGGTTTTTTTTCCTGGAGAAGTATCATGGTAACTGAACTACAGAAGGAGCACACAGTTTCACATTAAGCTCCTGATTTGAGAGAGGTAGGCAAAAAATGACTCTCAAGTTTGTGCCTCCTGTATCACAGGTAAGTAAATATCCTTGAAAATTCTGCAGTAAAACTCTAAGAAAAACGTGAAATGTCTCAACTTCATTGACAACACAGAGGTTTTATTGCTCGTGTATTTGAATAAAGCCAGTCAAGCAGGAACAGTTTCCCACTCTACAGTACCAGTTAGCCCAAAATGAAATCATTAATTAAATAATACATCAATCAGAGGATATTATTAATCAATAAGAGCAACCCTTTTTATTCTTAATAGAGGGTCAATTGTGCCTGACTTTTCAGCATATCTCATTTTCTTAGTAACTGGAAAATGGAGTACTCAAAGTCCTCATCTTAAGATATCAGTAAATCAAATCATTAGAGAGATAATGCAGACAGAAATTTCAACAGCTTAAAAACCGCACACACATACAAAACACCAGCTGAACACACTTTTTGTGCATTGCATGCAGAAGAACAGGCTCTACTGAAAAGATTCTCATTTTCATTTGTGGTCTTCTTTCTTTTCCATCCACTGTGGGACTCACAGCTTTAGTAAGGTTTAGTAGCAAAGATAAACACAACTCACACAACAATAATAAACACTAAAGGCCCTTTCTCTGAAGAATGCATTTTTATGTCTCAACAGATAGTATTGAGTTTTTTCAACTCTGCTGTTAGAGCTAAAAAGTGTTGACTAAGCATTTTAAAGCAAGCCTACAAAATATTTGGCCCAAAGGACAATACTCTGGATCTTTCGGCTGCTGGAGAGATGATGCATCCGTCTAGAGGCAGGTCATGTTTTTGTGGTTATAAGGCAGCTGAACAAAAACAACAAAAAGCAGCAGTCTAGGAAGCTCAGCTCTTCAGAGGAGAGTAGAAGATGACCAAACTAGTGCTATCTGTAAACCACAGGGAGTATTAAAATAACTAACTAAATAAATAAAAAAAAAAAACAGTAACAGACACCGAGGTATGTGAGAAAGGAACATGGGCCACACCGCTCATCATCAGCTGCAGCCCAGCACGGCAGGGCTTTAGTGACCTGCTTGTTTGTTCGAATTACGCGCTCTCATTCTAGAATTTGGAAAAGGTTTTTAAGAATATACAGCTTGTGCGAGTCTTTTTCCTAATCATATATTCTGTGCATTTGATGCAAGTCAATTTTGCGACCACAATCCTGGAGTTTCAATTAAGAGTCTTAATGCTTCAGTACATTCCTTAAATACCGTTTCCCTTAAATTTCAAAATATGACAATTACCACAATCAAAATAGACAATTGGCCTCAGTATCACCGAGGGCTCTTAGCCCAACTGTCTCACGCTTTACCAAAGGCATCACTCACTCCTCAAAGATGGCAAGTGTTAACTACATTCACCATTACCAAAGCAATCCTTAAATATGAGCTTGTGCTGCTTTATAAAAAAATAAAAAACCAAACATCCCCCCGCCAACACTCTTACTTTCTGCAATAAGGAGATAACTGATACTGTAAGCATCCTTTCGTCAATAACTTTTCCTCAAGGTTGCTCTATGTAACCTTTCCAGATTAATCAGGGAAAAGCAAAAACACATTCAATAATTCAAGCTACGTATACACCTTTACCAAGGACATGATTCTGACCTTTCCTACAACAATAATCAGTCAACATTAATAGGATTAATGCCAAAAGGTAAAATATTGTTCAAAGCTAAAATGGACAAACTATGTTTGTGAATATGTTATCATACAATAGTTGGAGACCAAACTTTTATTTTTTTTTACTGGAAAGCCACATTTTACAAGAAGGAAGATGACAAATCTCTGCCAAACACCTGGAACAGTAACTCCAGAGAAAGAAAAATGGGATTACAAACAGAAATAAAGTAACATACAGGCTATTGACCAGATTTTGTTGTGTCTACACCACTCAAAGTTTGGAGGCTTGTCTTCCAGATTGTTCTGTCCATTCCAAACACAGTTGGAGGAGGCACAGCAAGGGATGGGGTTGGGGGGTGACTGGCTATCTAGTGTTTTGGCTATAGAGTGACTGAGAAGTGCATTCGACTATATCAGTTTTAGGCTAATCTTAGCCTGCGATAATGGAAACGATGCTTAAATGGAATAAACAGTTAAATGTTAAAATGGAAATATATTTTCCACTTTCACTGTAAATCTCAAAGCCGTAAGGCATCCGCATCCTGACATGTGCTGTGAGCCCTGTCTGCGCGAGTCTGAAATGACTTCACCACAAAACAGAAGAAGTTAGTCATTTTCATTGAAAACACAGCTGGCGAAGGGGGTGCCCGTTTTACTAAAATCAGCTAGCTGTGACAGCACTTGTCCAGGAAGTGGGAGACCTAAGCCTGAGGCAGCTCAAACCCACAGTCTTGGCTGTGCAATAGCTTCATGTCAGTAGGAACAGTTGGCAGTGCGTCCCCAACCTAACAAGTTGCCAATTTTTTAATTTTTTTTTTTTTTTTTACTCATCATTTCTTTGGATTACTTTTCTCTCCATTTGAAAATGTCTTGTCTAACGTGGGTGCATTGGTATACGTCCATTTATTCATTCCTCTTTCTGAAGTAGCTGACACACCTGAAGTCTAGAAGAAGGTCTAAGGCTACCAAACTCAACACAATGTTCACATCTATGACTGTAAACTGAGCACTGAGGTCTCACAAAGTTAGGTGTGATGACATTACCAGTTGCCACATCTTCCTTGTTTTGCCAACACTGTCACTGGGGAGAAAGTTTCAAAATAAGCCTAGAGTTAGCCATTTGTCAAAAGTACCTCATTTTCCCCATCCAGAAGACGGCTACTAACATTTCGTATTAAAGTAGCACTTGGTTTCTGAAATTAGCCTGATGAGGTTCCTACCATATTTTTCAGATACAAAAAATTAGAGTTTCTCTTTTTTTAAAGTAGCATGAAAAGAACGTATAGCTTGGCCACATCACAGCTGACTTCTGCTAACCATGCTATTTGAAGGCATTTTATTCCTGTTACTGAACTTTTGCCTTTTTAAATAGGATTAGAAGACTTACTAGATGTGGCACATATGCATGCCACCGCCTGAAGCTGTCCTTTTACATTACATGACTCAGTGTCACTGATCACATACATCTTTCACTCAGTGATCACGTACATCTTTCTTTTGGCTTTTTGCGTCTTTCGAGAACCTAAAAATCTCATTGTTTCTCAGCCACGCCAAGAGCTTGCTGCCATCAGAAAGGACAGTCCTACCCTCTCCTCCTGCACTACCCTTGTGCAGACTCAGCCAAGACCTTTGGAGAAAAAACCCAAGTGGAACAACCCAGGTAAGCCTTGCTGATTTTTACTACTCATTTTATTTTGTTCAGTATGGTAAAACCGGTGCCCTATACAACTAAACCAATTTATGTTGCAGGGCCAATAAAAAGAACACCCTATGTCCTTCTGTGCCCACGCCAAAAAGAAAGGAAACTGCCCACATGCCACAACCTGTGCCCACATGAAGAACCAGAAAGCTATTGTAACCGCAGTTACTCCACTTGTACCAGTGAGCCAGCGTTTCTTCCTATGAATCAGACACAGAGCTTTGGTGTTGTATCTGTGGCCCTCTGAAAGAGAGATCCAAAAACCAGCCAGTGACGGCAACACACAAAGTTAAACCACTCTGCTTTAAATTTACAAAGGGAACTAGACAGAAAGGATTGTATCTGTTTGGTACCTCATCACCTTCATTTAGAAGGAACACACAAAGCGACATGAGGTTTATTTCCTTGTTCACATGAAACACAGAAGTACTTGAAAACTTAACTAAGAAGTGACAAAAGCGTGAAAATGTATTACTTTAAGCACTAACTGTATCACTACCATATCTGCAAACATACCTCAACATCTACAATTTCTCTTCTTCGTTTGCAGCAGGATTCTTCATAAAAAAATAGGGAAAAGTGTTTATAAAAATGTTAAAGCTATTCTTTAAAAAAAAAAACCCACTATGTTTGATAGCCAAATTTGTCACAGGTAAAAATGTTACAGAAATAAATTCAAAATTTCTAATGTTTATTATAAGTGAATTCCAAAAAACAATTAAGACACAAGAATAGCCAATTCTTCGAAAGTGTAATTTACCTCATTTCAGAAGATCCTCATTTGCTCTTCTAAACTATTAAAGGTCTAGGCTAGGTGTTTCACGTGCAAAAAGTCAGTATGCTGAAAAATTCTGACTTCAAAACCAAAGAGGTTCAGTGCAACTGTCACAAGCAACAGTAAAGCTTATCACTTAATGCACGATAAACATAGTCCCCAAGATGCAGTATTTTATCTTCCAGTTACAACATCGCCACTAGATCTGTGGAAAGCAACAGAATTTCCCTAACATAAATTAGCTCAATCTGTTTGGTAACACTAAGAGTTCTTCAAAGACAGTAAATATGAAAATATAGAAAACATGCTAGATATAAGCTAGGGGACTTATATCAAAGATGTAGAATAAACAATATTTGGGGGTTTATTTGCCAATCACTATTAGGCTCAGTCCTGTGAAAAGAAAGGAGGAAGAGATTTTTCTTTGTGCCCATTTCCTGCGTAGGTTGACTTTCATGCTTTTGAGACGTACAAAGACAACTTGACTTTGATTAAGGTTTCTAACCAGATAACATTGTGAAAGCAAAGAGTCAAGAGAGCGAAAGCAAAGAGGCACAGAAAATTAAGCGTTATCCGAGATATTCCTAAAGCTACTCACAACATGTAGCATTATACAGGCAAATGGATTGGAATAAAGTGTTTACAGGAGCAATTTTCATCTCTTAACCCTGTTTCTAAAAAGCACACACAGCTTACATTCATACAAGATTCACAGACCTTTTAAAAAAATCACAATTTCTTTATCCCTCTACAAATAGCAGGCTGCTGTTTCAGAGTCTTGCATCACACATCGCTTACAAACCCCAACAAACCCTGGTGCTACAGTGGCACAGCAAGTTCAGTGGCAGCTGAAGTGACATCTATGTGGACTGCTGCCTTTGGCTCCATCTGTCCCAGTTTGCTACCTCCCCGTTTTACCACTCACCTATCTAGCTCTGACCACCCTGTAAATCAAAGACTGATGACTACCTGACCCCAGATTAATAACCCAAAGCTTTAATCAAGAAACACTGGGGAGAGCAGTGAGTTAATCATAATTCCTAAGCAGTTCAGCATGTAAATTCTGCAGCTTTCAACGGGATTTCTGTGCCTAAATCACTCATATGCACGTGAAATCTTCCCTCATGACTCAGTTATCTGGAAAAATCACATTTCACAGAAAAAAAAGGCAATCCTGAGCTTTAATACTTAGTTGCTCACCCAGTTTTACGCACTGCAGAAAACGGCTGCATTTCTTCTGCTTTGTTTCAATGTAGATTCACAAAGCGTGACTCAAATCACATTTTCTGCAAATAAGCTGGACTAGAGGCAGACATTTCAGACAAGACAGTAATGCACAAATTAAGGTCAGATGACAAAGAGCTAGAAGGTAAAAAGAATCAGGAAAATGATGACTGAAGAATTTTTATTATAATTTTCCTGAAGTTGATGCCTGAGTCCCCTTATCCAACAACAAGCAAAATGGGGGAAGAAAAAGAAAAAAATACAACAACAAGGAAATGACACAACTGAACTGACTGTACCTGTAAAGAATGTAACATTTAAGGCACATTTACCAACAGGACTGCAGCACGCAAGTGACTAAGGGGAAAAAAAGAAAAAAGGAAGTAAAACAAGACAACAAAGGTTGGCTAATTTACTTCTGATGTCATATTCCTGCAGGGAAGCATGACAAATTCTTACCCATCAATTAGCTGTCTTTTTGCCCTATGAAGAGAGGACAGAAGAGGAGGGGCAGAAAGCAATACAAACCACACATGCCCGCGGCAGACAGTTACGTAAAGCTGATGCACCGCCTGCTCTTTGCCCACAACACACTCACTCACTTTGCTGCAATTCCAAGTGCCAGCTTTTTAAGAGTAGCCTGGCTTGAACATTTTTAAGCTGTTCTCTAGTTAAAACACAGACACACAAGAAAGAAGAAGATTAAGAATGAAGCTTTAGTGCTATTTCTAATGGAGATAAAAAACAAGAGAAGCTGAGGATTAGCTTTATGATCTGACATTTTCTGTTTCGTAAGAAGTCATAAAACTGTCTTGTTGTGCTAAAGCTCAAAAATAAATTGCCTGCCATTCTTAAAGTCCTTTAGTTTAACTTACTTGAAGAAATGACAAATAAAAAGAGGCAGCAGCGAGACAGCCCCTTCAACTTCGGTGAAGTGCTACTGTCACTGCCAGGAACAGAAATGCAAGTCAGTAATTCTTTCGATAATAATGTACACATCTATAATTCTTTCTATTTAGAAGAGATCTTGCCCTGAATACAGCAAAACTAATCAGTTAGAAGGCAGAATTGGTACAATTGGAAAAAAAAAAAGAAACAAAAAAGTGTTTGCTATTATTCATAAAGAAGAAAAAAAAAGACGTACAGTGAGCATTGCAGAACTGGTCAGATTTCATCAGCTTAGCACTAGGGAGTGGGATGTTCACAAAACTAATGCGATATTAAGCACGTTAAGTCATATTTCTCTTCTGTATTTTGTCCTTCAAAATTAGGACACAATCATAAAATATGCAATAATCTATTGCTTACTACCTCTCATAGCCATTATGTAAGCAAATACACCATAACACTTAAGATCGCGTGCTTGAATAATCAGGTGCTAATTAAGTGTATCTGCAATCGCCTCGTCCCTTCCATTCTCTGATCCAATACAGTAGGTAAATAACATTATAAAAATCTCAATGTCTAGCAGTCAGTTATAACAGAGAGAAGATAAAACCACATGCATTTTCCTATGGGATAGTAATCAGTAATATCATATTTTAAACTCTGGAGTACGTCAGAGATTGAGGTAGCACTTTCATTGTGACTTACAACAAACTCAATGGCACTTCATGTGCTATAATCGCAAAGGCTTCAGAGAATACTTCCTTAACAAAATTCGGTGACACGAACTGACCACAAAGTTTAATATACACAGGGAACCGACTAGGCCAACTCCTGCTGTCGAATATTAAGATTAGCCCTTTTGGAAGGCCGCACAAAAGAGCATTTACCCAAAGTTAGGCACCAGCATCACAGCTGGAAGTTCCTAATCAAATGTAACATAAAAATATTAGAGGCAAATTATTTCTTCATTCCATTTTACCATGTTTTTTCCTACTCCTTTGAGTAGTGGAATTAAAATTTCCCTAAAATTTAATAGCATATACTTTTAAGGCCTTTTAAAACATACCCAGGTTACCTCAGGCAAGCTGGTGTTTGCAGGCTTTTAAGAAAACGCTCTGCCAACATTTTTGTTCTCTGTCACAAAGAAGAAAGAATGACTTTCAGACTTCTGCTGATCCCAAGCTATGGTAGGGTGGCGCAGGAAAAGAAGTGAGCTGGAAAGCACTGACCCGTAAAGCACTTGGCGACCAACTACCATATCCTAAAGGCATACGTCACTCCTGAGAAGTCACAGGGCACTAGGTGTGTTCGTCAGCCATATGACAGTCCCAGTATATACTCGTCCAAAAAGCATACAGAAATCTCCCACACTGTAAGACTATCACAATAAATATTCCAAACCTAGTCCAAGGGTTTTCCTATTACTATTTTTCAGATCATAACCTAGGAATAATCTAAGCACCAGCTTTTAGTTCTACATACGCACAGAAGTAAAAACTATTACTACTGTGGACATTGTTTTCACTGCTCAAGCTGTAAAACACAGTAAGACAAATAATTCAGGATTTAGGTAGAGGACTGTAGCAAAAGTTTGAATTACAGGCAGTAGCAAGGATTTCAGACTTCTATAGTACAACCTTACATATGTAGCAATGCCATGAAGTACAAGGAACTGAAGGATAACATTGAAACTCCTGGGGAGACTGACTGCACCTAAGTAATTTTTGCAAGCAATAACCAGAAAAGCCTAGATATTTTGAGTATAATTGTAATTTTTGCAACCAATAATCAGAAAAGCTTATATATTTTGAGGATAATCGATATGAAGGCAAGGACTGCAAGATGAACATAACTCATGTTAAACTAATGACTGCGAGAAACAAGCAGTACAATCAATTTGGGCGGGAGGAAAACCTCTGCATCCTAAATGATTATTTCTGTGGTGAGGTGCAGGAAGGAAAGAACGGAGATTTAAACTGGACTCAATGAAGACTGGGCTTTACCCGAGGGCGCTCGTGTGTGCGCGTGTGTTTGTGCCTGTTCACACACTCAGAGGCTTGCTGAAGGTCAGTCTTCTGCGTCTGACAGTCTCCTGCATCTAATCTCCTGTAAACCAGCGTACACGTGTGTGCGAGTACACACACACACGGGTTTCCAGTACACACACACACACGGGTTTCCAGATGACAACCCACACTACACCCCGTCCCTGAGCCAGACAGCTGCGAGCTACCACAAATAAGAAGGTTTTAGGGCAGAAACGCCGCTTGGCCGCCAGGCAGGTATTGCCCTGAGGCCACCGACCCGACCCCTCCCCAGCGAGGCGGGGGCGAACGGCCGCCCCGCTTCCACCGCCCCCTCCGCCCGCCGAGGCCCGCCACTCCCTCACCGCCGTGGGACGCGGTGGGGGAAAACCCGCCGCCCTCCCCCTTCCCAACCGGCACCGACCGCCGAGGGAGAGCCGGAGGGTGGGGAAAGGCCGTTTCCCGTGCAGACCGGCAGCGCGGCCCAAGCCGGCCGCCCCCTCAGAGGCCGGGCGCCAGGGCTGCCGGGTGGGAAAGGGTGAGGGGGCCGCCCGGGCAAGGCCCGGCTGTCAGAGCCCCACCACCACCGGGGCAGGGGAGGGGACGGGGCGGCGCTTGGGCCCGTACCGGCGCTGGGGAAACGCCAGGCGGTCCCTGCCAGAGCCCCCAAAAGAACGGCGGGGGGGTGGGGGGAAGGGCCGCCCCCGCCCCGCCGCCCCGACCGGCGGAGGGAGGGAGCGGGGACCTCGCCGGGGACGCCGCACTCACCACTCGGTAGCGGCTGGCGGGCTGGTGGTGGTCCATCCCGGCGGACCGCAGCTTCTCCAACCAGCCCTACGTCCCTGGGCCCTTCCCCCGCCGGCTCTGCCAGAGCCGCCGCCTCCGCCCCGGCCCGGCCCGGCCTGGCCGCCCCCCGCCCATCCCGAGGGCGGAGCCAGACCAGGATCCGCCCCCGACAGAGGAGGTGCCGGCAGTTCCCCGGCGTGGCCGGGCGCGCATGCGCAGGGCGGGGGGCGGCCGCCATGTTGTGGCGGGCGGCGCGGGGGTGAGGGAGGCTTCGGCTGCTGCCGCAGGCGGGAAGGGCCGCGCTGTCGTCTTCTTCCCACCTCCGCCAGGCGCCCCGGCGTCCCTCCTCTCCCGTTGTGTCCATCGGGGCTGCTGAGGCCGTGGTCTAGCCTGTTGTCATTGCTGTCTGCCACTGCTGAAGGCACTGAGGGTTGCTGCGTGCCGTCCATCCACTAGGCCGAGGGTGTTGGAGGGACTGGCCCTGCCGTGGGCCTGTATGTTGTGTGGTGATGAAGCCACTGACGGTGCTGGCGGCCATTCTCAGCTCCCGTTGTGCTTGGCACCTGTGAGGCACCCACCTCGGGTATTGTGTCCAGTTTTGGGCCCCTCACTACAGGAAAAATGTTGAGATTGTGGCCCGTGTCTAGAGAAGGGCAACAAAGCCAGTGCACAGACTAGAGAACAAGTCTTACAAGGATCGTTTGAGGGACCTGAGGTTGTTTAGCCTGGAGAAAAAGAGGTCGAGGGGAGACCTTACGCTCTCTACCTGAAAAGAGGTTGTAGTGAGGTGGGGGTCAGTCTCCCAAGTAACAAGTGATAGGACAAGAGGCAATGGCCTGAAATTGCACCAGGGGAGGTTTAGATTGGATATTAGGAAAAATTTCTTCACTAAAAGGGGGTTATCAAGCATTGGAACAGGCTGCCCAGGGGAGCAGTTGAATCACCACCCCTGGGGGTATTTAGAAGACATTTAGATGTGATGCTTAGGGATGTGATTTAGTGGTGGTGGACTTGGCAGTGTAAGGTTAATGGTTGGATGCCATGATCTTAACAGTCTCTTCCAACCTAGACAATTATGTGATTCTTCCGAGGTGGCATAACTTGGTGTCCAGCTCATGACCGAGTGCTGGCACCTCAGCCCTTTCCCCACTCCATTCTGTGAGGCTGTTACGTCCCACTATTCCTCACTCTGTTCTGTGAGGCGGTTACGTCCCAAACCTATGTCTTGCCTAGATATTTATCTCCAAAGGGCCAGAAGAAGTAGGATATGGCACAGAAGACATCTTAGGGACCTGGGGAATGATACCGAATAGGCACCTGCCTAAAGTAATTATGAGTCATGAGCCCATTTGCCCTCTGTTCCTTTGAAGCCAAAGCACCGTTCTCTGGCAAGAAAATGTTGTGACTTTCTTCTCATTTCTTTCTCCTATAACTATAAATGTTTATCTGTTTCTGACCTCCTGGGGTAAAAACAGAGAAAAACACGTTCACCCATAGTGGCGCATCAGATGAGAATGACTCATTCTGAGGTTCTCAAACTGTCGAGAGATGTAGCTGTGGTACGAAACAATTTCGAAATAGCTGTAGATGCAGCTCCGAGCTGCAGTGGAGAGGAGTGTCTGTGTGTGTACTGGAGTATAACTGATCTGTAAAGAAAATGCTCTCACAAAAGCAGCTTCTTGCTGTCACTAATGGCTTGCACGCAGAACTTTATCCTGCAGCTCAGGTCATCGCCTTTATCCAGGCTGCTTGTTAGTGTGGGGGCTGACCTGCACAGCGGGGTAAGCGTTTTCGTGCAGGCAGTCATTACTGATAAGCTGGGTGAGGACCTGAGGGAGTGAAGTTAAGTCCCAGTATGCGCGCGTAGGAGGGCAGAGAATTGTAGAGCGAGCTCAGAGTTTTGTTTCTAGACGTGGGTGGGAATGAAGATACACGGGATTACGAGGGAGGAGGAGGTGGAAGCGTGAGGCCCTCTGCGTGTACCCAGGACCTTGCTCGCAGCCCAGATCTGGCTAATGCAATGGTTACTAAAGCTACCCAAAGAAAACAAGTTTGGGAAGTTCGGGCCTACTCTGTTCTTCGTTGCATTTGTTATGTTCCTAATACAAGAACTCTGTTGCACATCAGAAGCCCTAGCAGTTAGGAAACAAAGTTGGCAGAGAAATACAGGTTAGAAATGGATTAATTTTGTTATTTTCCTAACAGGATTTCCTCCTTTTTCCTCTTTACATCTACACATAATGAAAGTTTTTATTATTCTGTCTTAAAAGGAACACCTATTAGTAAAGGTCATACTGAGTTTAAGAATAGTTTGTACAGAGTACTGCACTGTGCTTCGGTTACCAAATAGAAGGAAAAGCTCTTAATTATATTACCAGATTTCATGGCAAATGGAATTTGGACCGTTCATGTAATAGGTTTAACTTCTAGTGTCTTCTATATTTTTAGAAACAAATTTTCCCGAAGTAAACTGTTTCCAAAATGTTGCATGTGACATCTCAGCCCAAGAAGACATTTCCTGAAAAGTGGTGTACAAATCGGAAATGGAGTGTTGATCTGAAATTTTGAAAATGCACCTGACATTCATAGTTTCTGTTTTTCATATCTCAGCTCTGTGGAATACACTGTACTAGAAAATCAAACTTGGGCATTAGTTAATAGCTGCCAAATAGCATTTCAGTCCATAAGTGTTGGAATACAGTTAAGTAAGCATTTATTAAAATTAACTTTCAGTTCTGAACTTGTGCAAATCACTTCTTTTAAGGGAAGAAAGGACAGTAGGCAAGAACCAGAATGTCTTTACTAGGGAAATGAGAAAATATTCCATAGAGCTTGGGAAAAGAGTCAGCAGAGGCAGGGGTAGATTCAGTAGAGGTAGTAGAGGTGTGTGAGGGGAGGTAGTTTCATCATACTTAGGGACAAATTTTGGAAGGGTGATACAACTTGTGAGATACACGGAGACACAACTTCTTTTTCTTCAGGAATATTATCAGTGTACTTACGGAACTTATCTTCAGAACAGACAATGTGACTAACGTAGGCTTTAAATATATCCATCTTTCAGTTCTCATTCTTTCTGGAATGTTACAGCTCTTTTTTTTTTTCTTTTTTTCCTAAGCTATGTAACTGGATAGGAGGCTATGTCATTTTACTAGTAGAAGGTTAAAAAGGAAGGTCATGCATTTCTGCCAGATGTTCGTATTTTCAAAATAGTGTTATCTATATATTTTAACTGTCTGGTTCCAGAGGTTGTGGCTATGGCATAATGTTAATCTATAATGCAAAGTAATCAGCAAGCACTAAGGCACCTTTAAATCACAGAACCACAGAATCAGAATGATTGAGGTTGGAAGGGCTCTCTGGAGATCATCTGGTCCAACCCCCCCTGCTTAAGCAGGGCCACCTACGGCCAGTTCCCCAGGACCATGTCCTGATGGCTTTTGAATATCTTCAAGGATGGAGTCTCCACAAGCTCTCTGGGCAACCAATGCCAACGCTCAGTCACCCTCAGAGTAAAAAAAAAAAAAAAAAAAAGAAAAGAAAAAGTGTTTCCTCATGTTCAGAGGGAAAGTCCTGTGTTTCTGTGTGTGCTCGTTTGCCTCCGGTCCTGTCACTGGGCGCAACTGAAATGAGCCTGGCTCCATCCTCTCTGCATCCTCCATTCAGGGATTTATGTACACCGATGAGATCTCCCCCTCAACCTTCTGAAGGGGTCCCAGGCTGAAGAGTCCCAGGTCTCGGAGACTTTCCTCACAGGAGAGATGCCCCTGTCCCTTCATCATCTTGGTGGCCCTTTGTTGGACTCTCTCCAGTATGTCCTTGTCTCTATTATACTCTCTTGAACAAAATATATATGTACAATTATGCGTGAGAAATGTGCGTTTCAGAACTGTTAGGACTTTATTACATAGATGAACAAGTCATGTTGACTAAAACACTTTAATACTAGTTTTAAGATTTACTTTTTCAGTTTGACCTTCATAAACCTTAAGGGCCTACCGTGACGGTAATGGTTAGCGCTGTTTTCTGGATCCTGCAGTAAATTGATTATTGTAAAAGATCTGTATTTAAGGGAACATAAATAGTGTTCTAAATAGCATGTAAACAAAATATTGACAAAATGATATTTAAAATAAAGTATTGCTTTTTAGGAAAGAAGAAATATGATTGGTGTTAGTCAGCAAGTTTACAACAGCTTAACCTTTGCTCCACCATGAAAACGAGCCAAGAAAAGAATCTTTTTGGTAGTAATAACTGTTGCAGGCTCAGTTCTGCGAAAAGTTGACTCAAAGGATGTGATCTGAATTCAGACAAGTCTGAACGTAATTGCACAAAGGCAAGCAGTACAAGACTGTAGGCAATTTTAAATTTGGCTTTAATTCGTCATTCAGTCAATGGCCGGCAAATAACAAAAGTGCTATGTTTAACTTCACGCTTATTCACTTCTATAAACCTATTCAAATTTTTAAGATTTTTGATGGAACTTACACAATAGGTAGAATTTCAGAACTAGGTTAATTTTGTCTTAATAAACATATATGAAACCAATACGGCATATTTATATAATTCTGCAGTTTTGTACTATTTTAAGTAAATATTATGCTTACTGTCCTGTTTTGCTTGCTGTATAATTTAAAGAATTTAGAATAAAAGCTGTACATTTCTATCCAAAAACTGAACAAAAAAATAAAATTTCAGTTTTTGTAGCTTAATTTTGCGTCTCCAGCATTGGTTTTCAAACCTCTAATACAGATAACGTCAGTGGGAAATAAATAGATTTTTCCAAAAGTAAATCTAATTAAATTAATGCACCTAATGTGCTCATGGACTGACCTGAAACCAGGCTGTGAATTCACTGATTGTATTTGTTTTCCTCACTATTTTCAAACTCTGATTATAAACTATTTAGTTTTACTTCCAAGTTCTTGGTTATGTAAACCGTGCAAAATTTCTGATCTCTGTGTGGGTTTAGGTGGCTGCTTTAAGCAAGAACTTGGCTTAAAGAAATCGCTGGGACTGAATTTCTTAGAAAGAAACAGCAAGAGATTGGCTTGGTTTTCTTAATCTTTTCTTCTCTCTCTTTTTTTTTTTTTTTTTAGGCAACGCAGGCAATGCCAGAGCCATTGTTGACAAAAATACTAGGTTACTTTTAAGATTTTGCAGCTGAATACAGTTTTTCAATTACATCGTCATCTTTGTCCTTGGATATGTCCGAATACCATGCAGATATATCTACAGCAGCTTTAAATGTCATTACTGCGTCACAGAGCTCAGGGTGGGAAACATCTCAAATATTTTCCTTGGTCTAGGATGGATTTTGCAGTTCTGCGCTGATCTCTCTGCTGCCATAGCTGTTTCCTGTTACTCAGAGACACTTTTAAACTATTTCAGGTATATTCTGACAAGCTCATCATAGCTGTGCGTAGCTGCGCTTTGTCTAAACTGGTAGCTTAGTCAGATCCCTCTGTCTCTGTTGCCTCCCTTACAATTTACACTAATTACCTTTGCTGGCCACAAGCACGGTTAAAGCAGGAGACTATAGAAGTGAAGGACCACCATCTGCCAAACAGGCATAGCTATGCATCAGACAAATTCAGGGAGCCAATGCTCACATGAGCAGCAGTACAGCTTCTTCAGTATAGCTTGGTGGGTTTTGCAGAAAAAAAAAAAGCATAACGGGTTGCCACTGAGAGATTAGGCAGTTTTGTGGAGCAAGCTGTGAATCCAGAGGAAATGGTACAGAGTCCATAAAGGCTGAGGCAGCGCGTGCTTGTCTCCGAGAGGGGATCCCTCTTAAAGTCGTATTTCCACGTAATGTGACACAAGCTGGATGTTGCTATGAAGAATGAATGCAGAGGGTGATGGCGTTTCACACGGGTGACAGAGGAGGGTCTAACAGCGAGTAAAAAGGATTTGCTAAATCCCACCTCTTTGGAGAGGCATGCGTGCTTTGAGAGAAGTCACCACAGAGCAGAAGAATCACAGCAATAAGCACATGTGTGCCAGTTTGAAATTGTTCTCTTTAAAGCTGGTTTCTCTCTTTATGAGTTTGTGACTGCTTTTTAGAAAATGGTTTGTAATAAGATATAATAATTTAATTATTTATATGTGTAACAAACACCAGTAGTGGACGCTACCTGAAAAAAAACAAAACAAAACAAAAAAACCCCACCTGTATTAATTACAATTTTTAAAAATGCATAGTATAGTTTTTAGTGGTTTTTTCAGATACAGATACGATCTTAAAAACCTAGTTTGACAGTACTGATCCTATGCTGTTATGGAAACAAGCAATGTTTAAAAAACCCTGTATGGCTTTGAAGTTTCCATTTAACAGACGTGGTTGAATGGAATGTGCAGAAGTCAGGCAAAGTCAATAAAACTGATGACAGTAAAGTAGAAAAACAGAATAAAGAATGTAAATATGCACTGAATGAAGGAATGTGGGAAATATGTGAGAAAATACCTCCAGTTAGAAAAGAGAGGACAGAAAAAATATCCCCAAACCCTTGAGATCTGTTGGGAAAAATGGAGGAAATGGTAGAAAATACAGATGGTAATATGCCTTGTGGATTGAAAGTCAATATAGATGGAAACTGCAAGAAGAAATCCATTGCTGTTATGAAGTCCTATTTAGACAAAACATTTCCACTCTGATCTTGGCAACACTTGTCTTTTTTGTACTATCAATAAGGTACAATTAAGTAGAAAACACTTTTAGCATGTATTCCTTAGGGAAAATATTATTCAAACAGTTGTTAAGCCGTTAATCTGAAAGCTACTTTGTTTTTAAATCGGTTGTACTGAAAAAAATCTGAACAATTAAGGCCTGGATGTTATCTGAAAATCATTTTGTTATATACAACTAGAAGAGGAAAGGCCAAATAATAGATACACAAGTAATCCCATGCTCTCATAGGTGCCAGTATTGCTTTAAAATATTAACTGCCATGCATGGTCTCTGTCCTGCAGGAACAGAGGGAAGCTGAGTATATATTCACGGTAAATTACTGCTAGGTCAGTAAGTCTAATGTATTGGCATTTCTCCTAACACTTATAACACAATATAATAATCTATTTGAAAAAGCTATAAAGTGAAAACGATATTTTCAGTATCAAGACGATGCTGATCATTCAAATTAGATGTCCTGTGACACACCGTCCTGCACAGTACCGATAATGGTTTTGTTCTAAATAACTTTTGGTCTGTTCATCATTATAGGCATTTCCCATATATACAGCTCTTGAGCAGGCTTTATGCCCAAATCGATTTTTGTCTATATAAAATAAATCTCTGCAGAAATTACAGACCCAGCATGGATAAGCAAGGAGCTCCTACATGAATTCAACCATAAAAAGGATAGTCACAAGATGTGGAGCAGGGGCAGGTGACCCATGGGGTGTGCACAGTGTATCTTTGATAAAGGTATGTTTTTTCAGAAAAATAGCAGAAGGTACTTAATCTTAGTGTTGTAGCTCATTTTTGTTTCTATGATATCTCAGTTGATTAGCCCTTTCTGGCTGGGAAGTTAAGGGCTAATTTTGCTCATCACAGAATAAGGGGGAGAAGCAGAAAGAGGGAAAAGATATACAAGAGGTTAATTCTAGGCATAGGAGACTAGTCTCCTGTACTTCTGGAACTGTGTTCACATGCCGGCCATATTCTCTTGGAGGTGAAACCCTTGTGGGCATCAGCCACCATGCTAGTTCTGTGATGTGGCCATAACAGAAAAAAAAAACAACCAGGTGCCCATGTCAGAAAGGAGAATGAGTGACTGAGGAGCAGGGCCATGGCATGCTCCAGCCGTAAGTCTGTAACTTAATAAGGACATTGAGCAAGCATTAAGTGAGTTTGTTTCCTTGTCATTTGGAATACTCTGCAGTGAGAGCTTCCAGAAGTGCTGAATCATGTGCTGACAACACTGCTATAAAGCTGTTTGCACTGACAAATATAATAAGCAAGATGTTGGGAATTGAAAATGGGAGCCTCTGTAAAATCTGCAGGCAATGTTAAGTCTCAGAAGGAAGAAAAGGCACTTAACAGGAGGAGAAACAGTTGAAAAATGATTTGCAAGAACCCTTGGGAAACTTAGAAAGCAACAGATGTGAGAAACCTGGCTGGCTGATACTTTGAGAGAGTTTGACTGGAACTAAAAAATAGTCCTTTGCTCCCTGTACTTATGGATCTAAGATTGCTTTCCTAGATCCTGTTTCCATTGATCATGTCCCAACTACATTTGAAGGATGGACTCAGGCATGCATCATTTCAAATTTCGTAGCCTTTGATATATACCATACCAAGTTTCAACAGAAATGAAGCCCAGAATTGGGAACTGAAAGGGACCCATAGTGTTTTCCAGATTTTTTTTCTGGTATTTACAACTGGAGATGAAGGTCCGGGTCTTTTGCAAGAATCCCAGCAAAAGTGAATCTACATGGAGCAGGTATAGTGACAAGTCAGGAAGTACTACAGGAATATGACTGCAACTCAGGTGTCAGCAAGCAGCATGGAACGTTGCTTAACTAAGCACATAAATGTCCACTTGGAAGGACATGCTGATCTCGACTGTTTCTACTCTGAGGCAAATGTCCCAGTCATGAAGGAACCGTGGTATTTGTTGGGCTCATTCAGACAACATCAGAGTTAAAAGTGATAGAAAAGCTGTTTCCAAATGTGTAATGTACCAGTCGTTCTGACATATGAGCTCTCCCAGAGGTAAAGCATGTGTAGATAAGACCATGGTATCTGCATTTCAAAACAGTTTTGCCAAGCGTGTGCTTTTCAGGAACGTTATTTGATCCTAGCACTATCAGAACTAGGTAAAGAAAAGGTTAATAATTCACTCTCCTTGAAGCTCAAGGAATGCATTGCCAGGATTCAAAACACATTCAGGACACTATAGGCAGGACTGGGTTCTTCAAGTGGCATCTGTTACAGGTCTGAATAGCTCTCCAGACCCTTCAGCCTTAACAGCCCAGCGCGTATGGTGCTGCCACTACGAGTAGCAGGCTTCAGGCTGTGTGTGAAGCTGACAGCGCCGGCCTTAGGACATGTCAGGATCCACATGGACTTGTCTTGACCTGCCTGGAGCTTGGATTGAGTTTGTTTAGCTGTAACAGCAGTCGTCTGATAACCAGGTGACTGTTAACCTGATTTGTTTCAGCCTTTGCTTAGCTTTGTACAGTTGAATGGTGTAGGGCTTATTGTAATATACATTTTTATAAGTAGCAGATACAACATGTAGTTTTTCTTTCTAGGGTGACCTATCTATGATGCTAGAATAAAAATGCAGCGTAGAGAAGTACAGGCATACGATGATAACTGCAGCCTTGAAAGTGCAGACACAGGATGATAACAGAAGCCCCTGGGTCATAAACAGCTCAGCAGTATAGTCAGTTACTGGCTGTCAAATGAATGCAACCTTGGGACCTGGGTCAAACAATTTAGGGGTAACAAAAAGAGCAAAGAACAAGCATCCGATATATGTAAAACTTACCGTACAGTGCAGATTTGGATGTAATAGGGAATTTTGAACAAATGAATAAGGAGCAAGTGGACTGTTAGCAAGTACATAATAATGACACTAAGCGGACCCAAGAGTAAGGAGAAAGAAACCATCAACACCAACATCCTATTTCCAGAAATGAGGAGGAAGAACCCCCCAGCATCATACCTCTTCCATGGATGACACCCTCCTCCCAAGACGAAAGCTGTCAATCTTAGGACACGATCGCTTTGTCACCAGAATGACAGTGGAAGGGTGAGCATAATACTAGAGAAAGGCACAATTACGATAAAGTTTGGATATTTCGGTTTTCACTGTATCATTATTGGGACGAGCCATAACGTTTGGACAGTTTGAACTATAATTGTTGGTATCATTGTACCCAGACTAATAATAATTCTTTGATTAGACTGTCAAGACTTTAATTATATCATCAGTAAATTCCCAGTTCGGCATAAAACACGTGTGACCCTCATAAACTGCACAAGTTGTAGTGCACCACACTGGCAGGGGCAACCTGAGCTGTAATTTAAACGCAGCAAATTAGTAACAAGTTTGTAGAGAATGTGGGCAACCTAGACTCATAAAATGTAGTGCAGCCATCGACTGTATTGATCTGATTTCCACTGACTGTGATGGGCATGTAACTCATAGGTGGGCATCTAGCTATGCCCTGTGTGCCTTCAAAAAGCTGCAGAACGTTTGTTTTGATGTTCTCCTTGCATAACTGAAAAGATCCCAGGTGAGCAATGGGGATTTGTTTTTCCGCTACCAAGGGATGAGCAATGGATGGATGGATGCAAAATAGAAAGGATAGAGTCACAGAATCGTGTAGGTTGTGAGGGAGATGCAGAGGTCAGCTAGCCAAACTCTCTGCTCAGAGCAGGCCCGGTTAGACCAGGTTACTCAGGCCTTGCCCAGTCAAATTCGGGGTATCTCCAAGAATGGAGAATCTGTTTCAACTGGAGTCCACGTTTACTCCCTTCTCTCTGTCGGCTGTAAGAAGGGCTTCTTAGCTAACTTTAGACAAGGCTTAATGAAGCGTTGAGGAGATCAATGTAGAATCATGCTAGCACTGTCAAATGTGTCATGCGTTATTGATTGGTGTCAGAGAGAGGACGCTGGTCTAAATGTTTGCGGGTTTTTTTCACAGAATCACAGAATCACAGAAACTTCAGAGTTGGAAGGGACCTCTAGAGATCATCTAGTCCAACTCCCCTGCTAGAGCAGGATTGCCTAAACCACATCCCTCAGGGCTGCATCCAGGCAGGTCTTGAATGTCTCCAGAGAAGGGGACTCCACAACCTCCCTGGGCAGCCTGTTCCAGTGCTCTGTCACCGTCACGGTAAAGAAGTTTTTCCGTGTATTTGAACGGAACTTCCTATGTTCTAACTTGTGCCCGTTGCCCCTCGTCCTGTCACTGGGAACCATTGAAAAGAGTCTGGCACCATCCTCCTTCAACCCACCCTTTAGATACTTGTATGCCAACTTGTTTTGCCTGACTCAGTATAGCTACGCTGCTTTTATACAACCTTAATTTTCTTCCTCCTTCAGCAGTTTTTGAAGATACAGTCATAACTCTGATCAAGCACTCAGACGGAGGGAAGCTCCCCTCACGTAAACTCCTCATGTACTTTTTAGAAAAAGTAGCCAACGGACACAAAAATATGGCATCCTACCAAGGCATGAATATTTATAGCACCAGATGTTTGAATGAACTAGAAGACCCTTAACTCCATCTGAACCAGATTCCCATAAGATAAGAACAGAGCTAAGAGGGGAAAAAAGACAGCTTTTCAGGCTTTTTTTCTGAATCAGAGAAACATGAGTACCATTTCAGTAGGAGAGAGGTATTTTCTTGTAATGGGAGGCTTGGGATACGTCACAGAATTAGTAGCCTCTGCTAATTCTGAGAAGGCTACTTACCACCAGGGTAGAGATAGCTGATACAAAGTTCAGATTTAGCAAAGGAAAAAGCGGTATGGATCTTTGCTGTCTCTTGTTACTCTGCTGTTCCTAAACATTATACCTGACATTTATTACTGAAAAATGTAGTGATTCTATATCAGAGAGAGTAATAGAGAATCAGTCAGTATTCAGGAAATCAGTGCTGGTGACCTCTATCTTTTGGGATAAAGAGGCTGATGCCACACTCTTTGATACTACTTTTGTCCAAATCTAGCTGGCAAATTAATACATCCAATAGATCAAGTTGCTAATTCATTTCACTATTAGTACTGTTGCCCCTAAAGGTGAGTAATTGTGTTTAGTGCCTGTGTTTGTAAACTCCATTAGAATTGGTTTATGTGATCATCACGTCACAGTCATGCTATAAGAGCTCTTAAATCTGAAAGACTTAACTACCTATACCAGAAAAAAGGAATTTCTGTGCAAAACCAAATGATTTGTTCAAAAATATTAATGAGTCAGAGTCTATTAATGGCCCCAAAACTAAGTGACTGGCTTCATTCCCAACAGCATGAATAAGAAAAGTAAACACACTAAGGAGCGACTAGGCTGGTTTCATTCTTCATTTCTTCAGTACAGCAGTCTGGCAATATTTAGGACACAAGCACAATCCCAACAGACATTGTTAACTAGAGTTGTGTCTTCAGTATGTGCACTATGTCCACCACAGCTGGAATATTCATAGACAAGTGCTTAAACTTGGTTCTTCAGAAAAATAAACCGCTGTATGTTGACTTCGTATTGAATTTCATGCAGAGTTCAAGATTTGAAATACCTACCTCCAAATCTGTGATTATGTCCATGATAACCAAGAAAAGATGCAGATCCACAACCGCTCTCTCTTATTTTCACAATATGAAGCACGCAAAAGTGAGTGTAATGATTGCTTGTGGGTTTTGAATAATCACTCCATGACTCAGTATCTCTTGTAGACTGTAAAATTTGCTATGACTTACTCTTCTTTTTGCTTCGCAGTGCAGGGTGTAAGCTAATTTTCTCTCATAGTAACACCCAGACCATGGTACAAACTGTCCAGTTTCCCTTTATGAGAGCAAAACAGAAGAGGCACCTGATGTGCAGCACCTCAGCAGCAGGTATCTCATCAAGAGGATGGCAATGAATGCAAAAGGACATAAACAGAAGTTTTCTGGTGTTTTATGAAAGCACATAAAGTTAGTTGTCTAAGGCCGTAGGAGGATTTTAAACGTCTGTCTTGAGTTTAAGACAGCTGAACACATGCGTAGTTGACAGCAATGAGAGTTTATTTCTGAATTGCAGGTAAATGTAGTGGAATTGCTGTTGCTGTGAGCCTTCCTATAGAAAATGCATAAAGGCACAGGAATGAACTCTTCCTGAAGGACCATTTCCTTCCCGTAAATTTCTATGGAACAAAAGCAAATTTCCTGCAAAATCTCTCATTCACCTCACTGAGAGCAGAATTGGGTGCTTAAAAATGAAAGAGGATAAAACCAAGGTTATTTAGCAGCTAACTGTAAGGGGAAGTATGTTTTCCCTGGCTACTGCAGAAGAGCTACTACATTGTCTGGCATTCCCCTGAAGCAGTGTCCTTGTCTGCACAGAGGCTGGATGAAAGCTCTTGCACCACCTTTTATCAGAGGAAGGCACAAATGCTAAAGATGTTGTGCCAAAGTACACATTAGTATTTGATTTTTTTAAAAAATACCATTGTGTCCAAAGCTAAAGAACAAATACAACTTTATATTTTTCCTGTATCTTGGTACAATAATATGTTGTCACTTCAGCCAAGTATGAATAATTCACTCAGTGAATCATCATCATTTCTTTTTAAATGAGGGTAGAATAAGATAATAGTGACTTTTGCAACAACAGTTGGTACCACAATAGTATAACTTCCTAAGGTTAAAATAAGCATGGCTAAAATAAACATCTTTGAACTGTAAGGGCCGGACACTTCGCATGTCCCTAACTGTTTCGATATGCCCAAAGGCACAAACCAGCTATAAAAACAGGATTCCTAAATCCCTCTGGAATAAATTCTCAGGTGTCATCAAGCTGCTGTATTGCTCCAAAACTAATTTTTTTTTTTTTGTAAATAAATTATTTTCTGGAATAGAGTAGATACTCCATGAATCAGCACACAGACCACTGGAATTTAGAAAAAAACATAGCTATAAGACACTGTTAACTTAGGACAGCTATTAGACCTGCCCCGGTTCAGGGGAAAGTAATGTTGGATTACTGCAATTGTTTCCTTTTGTTGTCTCCCTTCACATTATATTTGTATTACACAACTTACCAAATCAACTGGAAATGCTAGATTAAAAAAAAAAAACAAAACCAAAAAGACCACACCCCCCAAAAAACCCAAACCAAACCAAGACAAAAAATAAAACCAACCAAACAAACCCCCCCACGCTTTTCCATCACTTCAGACGTTAGGTGAGGGTCATCTGAAAGGCCCTAGGGCACTCAATAGAGGGCTGGCAGAACCTAGGGGATACCTCAGCTTTTTGAGTTGTCAGATGGCATCTCTCTGAGAAACCTGAGGGCCTTTGAAATGGCAACTGAAAACTGAGGCAACTGAATCAACCTTTTTTTCTATCTTTTCTGTCTAATTCTCTTCCTTCTCCCCCCCCATCTTAGGAAGCACACACAGCAGTCTCTAAAGAAATAAAGAAGGAGCTCTCAGTAGCAATTCATTTTTTAATTGATAAAATTATATTTCTGGGATAACTTTTTTTTTCTCCTTTTAAGTTCTCAAAGATTAAAAATGGCCAGACTGGCTCGTAAATGAAACAGCAGCAGGCTAACAACAAAGGCAGATGACTAAAATACTGTATAGATCCATAACTATTTCCATTAACAATCTGCTATTACAAAAAATACCCAGACAAATAATGGGTCATTTTAAATTATGCTGTTACATAAAGGAGGAAGGGTGTGTACTGAAAAAAAAGGTCTTTTATGCTTGCCTTTTTCACAGTTCTAGCAGTTATCTAATAAATTAAAATCTCTCTCCCACAGGTCTTGCCTCATTTCTGTTCTTGGACAATCATGAAAATCACAACAATAGTTCCACACTTATTTTATAAATCAAATAAATGATGAACTTTAGAGGCAGTAGAGCAAGAGATCAAGAATACTGAGAATGGCCAGAATTTCATCTGTCAGATTCTCTTTCCTAGTCATTATTTGGCTCTATTGGAAAATACCTTTTTTTCTGAGATTTGTTGGATAATAAAATTTGGTCCTATAATATTCCTCTCTGGAATCTGACTGGGTTCCAGGAAAGTATTAATGAAAAGTGAAAACTATGGACAGTAATTACACTAATCTAATAGCTTCTGTCTCTCAATCATTTCATATTTAAGGAATATCTTTAGCTTGCATTACTCATATTGACTTATTTTCTGTGGAATTTATAGATATGCTTTACATATGCAAAATTATATGTTAAGAAGATGCTTTGAAAAATTATGATGCCAGTTGGTGGCCACTTAAGTGTTGTCTGTCAGAATACTAAGGGAAGTTGACTGTGAAGCTGTAAAGCACCAAAAGGCAGTGAAAAAACCCAACACCTCGGCACAATAAAAAACAGAAGAAAAATAGCCGAGGTGCTCATAAAATACAGTGTTTTGGAGAAATCCAAATAAAGACAGGGATATCAGATAATGTTAATACAACGGGCTTGTGGGTTTTAAAACCATGTGAATATTATGGCTGATCTTGATGCAAACACGGAGGCCATCAGTATGGCAACAGGAATGATAAGGACAGGGTTTTGATAAAGACTGGAAAAGAACAACTGAGAATAGATGTGCCTCAGAGATCATATGTCTTTGGAAAGAGTATCTCTGAAAAATGTGGTAAGGCAGGAGAGAGGCCAAGGACAGCCTTGGCCTCTAGGTCATACAAAACGCTCCCAAAAGCTACCAATAGTAGATGCAGAGAGAAGAGGGTAAGAAAAAGACAAGCATATAGTGACACATCCCTAGAATATTTGCCCAGCTCCCAGCAAACTGTGGCTTACAAACTGTATGCATCATCTTCGACTGCATCTAACAGTCCCCACCGGGATTTTCTTCAATACATTTTTGATTGCTTTTTGAACTCTTGTGACATTTTAATACTCCAGTGCCATGTGGCCAAGACTTCTACACTGTGTGAAGAAGTATTTCCTTTTCTGAGTTTTTTATCTGTCACCCACCACCTTCATTTGATACCCCTTATTTATTTTTCTGGAAAAGGCAATAAACAATTGATCTCTATTCACACTGTCCACCCTACTTGTGTAGACTGCTGTCATCTTTCTCTTGGGTCTTCTCTTTTTCACACCTCCTAGGTCTGGTATTGAAAGAGCCAGTGAAGAGCTGGTGGTAAAAGCACTGCATATGTAGCTCTCTGAAGGAGATGGAGTAGGGCAAAAGGAATATGGGAAGATAGTATCACTAAACTGGAGAAGAGGTTCTGATGAAGAACAAAAATGGTCATCTTTTCATTTCAAAGAATACAGTTATAGAGCAATTGAGGGAAGATTTGAGTACACTTAATTATCTTAAAAGTAAAAACTTTTTTTCTGGAAGCAAATATGGGAGAAATAATTTTTAAAAGAAACTGAAGAAGAAATTACATTGCTTGGGAACAGCAAGATAACAGATACTGGTAAATCTCTTGATTAATTATTAAACACAGAAGATAACAAAAAGACTTGACAAGCTAGACTTACTGGTCTGGAAATAACTCAGCAGAACAGATGAACATTAACGCATACCAAATGATGAGAAAGCATGGCTAGATTAAATCAAAATATTATCCCAAAATCAAAGGAAATGGGAATATCAATATGGGATTTACAATAAAGGTATCCCTGGGGTATCAAATATTTTTGCATTTGTCAGCTTCTCAAGAAAAAAACATGGAAAATACTATTAAATATATGGATTTTATCAAATCTGAAAAAAGAACATCATGACATTCTGTAAAACAGTCTTGGGTTTTGATGAAAAATTTGAAATCTCAAAAGATTTGAATTATAAAATTAGATGCTTGGAACTGAAAAATACACTGTATAGGTAGGGAGGGAAATCTCTCTTCGGTTTTAAAAGTTTATGAATATTCTAGGATATACTGTATCCTCTTTAAAGTGATTACTGAAAAATGGTTTAATAGAAGGTAAAATTTTCAGAGCATCACAACTGGAGAAGAGTTTTACTGTCTTTTTAGATATGCTAATAATTTGGTTATGATAGGAGATATTTTAGATATGGAAAAAAGGATTATTGGATTAGGAAAAAGGAATTTAAGATTAACAAGAAGAAAGCCAAACTTCCTATTGTAAGCTGACAAATAATATTAGCCACCAGCCAGTAAACATAACTATCAGTAAGATAAAGCAATTTAAATACCTACAAGCATTAACCAAGAATTGTTTGGGGACAGAGTAAATTAAGGCCTGGGTGCATATACAGAATGTTTATAATTATTATTCAGATAATTTTAGTTCCAAAAATTTAGTTGTGGAAGACTGTCTCACATAAAAGATTCTTAAAAGTTTTGTTTTCTATGGATGGAATATTTGAGTAAGAAAGACAATTCAATATATTATAAAATGAAGTACCAATTTATCTTTGGGTTAGTGAATGTGTTTTTTTCATTAAATTTATAGGAATGTAATTGTCATTTGAATTTTCCATCCCTTTTTCCAGAATACCTTGAAATAGTAAATAGGTTCAGAAGGAAGGACACGCTCAAGTGTCATTTTCCTAGGAAACAGGATGAATCTTTCACTTTCCCTGTGCATTTTTCCACTGTAGGTTTTTAAAGGATCATCACCCCACAGTGATTGCTGAAGAATCTTTGTTCTTTAACAGAACTAAACATTTGAGCCAGTTCATACCTACCTAAAAATTAAAGTAGAAATGTGTGATGCAATGCTGTACAATACTGATACAACTGTTTTTCTTATTTAAGCAATCTGAAGGCTTATGAACATCGAAGTACTTAGGTGCAAGTCATCCCCTTGATATTTTCATGGTTCGTTAAAGCCAAAAGAAGCTGTGCACTTTCAAGGAGTGAAATCTGGGCATTGGATTTTTTTTCCATCTTTGAGCATCTTAACGTAAGAATTTATTTTACGTATTTGAAGCCCTGTTAGTTCATCAACTCGTTTTGAGACATAATCTGCTTGAAAATGCTGTGCTGTAACAAAGAGGGTAGAGAAGCATAAGAGAACCAAGCCATTCGTGTTGCTATTTTTGTCACAACTGTTTGCTGATGATAACCTAAGTCTTTCCGTGTGCATAAATTATGTACAAATGGGCAATGGAAGGAGAATTTCTGGGCATTTACTGAGCAGCCAGAGGAGGGGAAAGCCAATACAGTGCTCGGAGGGAGTGTATCCAGCTGGCAGCTGGCACATCTCCTAGACATCAGGTTTCCTCCTGCATTAAGGAAGAGCTCTTTGCCCTGTACTTGTTCAGTTATTCAGGCCAACATCTTTGTAAAAACAGGTCTATAATTAGGCCCTAAATACATACATTCAACTTAAGCAATCGCACTTTCTGAATTGTCAAGCATCTGGAAATTTCCACATCAGCTGGCTGGTCTATATTAAGAAATCAAATGTACCAAGGACTGTTCTCTGGCACTAAAGGCAACTGGCATGCAGCCGCCCCCAACCCCGTACCAACGCAACTTGGCTCTTCAGAACAGGGTGGTCTGGCCTAAGTGGTGTGTTGGGAATGGTCTCTTTACTCATGCTATTCCCCAAACCATGCCTGGAAACTGTTAGAAAGCCGGGCAAAGCCCAGTCTTCTCCAAGGGATTGTACTTGCAGTTTCATGATATAAACCATTAAATGGCGGTGCCTGAGGATTCTCCCGTCTTTTTAAATTGCTAGCACGGGCGTGGCTGGTAAGCATTCCTGGGTGCTGGGGATTTCTAAAAACAAGGCCTCTTGGTTGTTTTTTTTTTCCTCTTACTCTCACTGTTCCCATTTGGAAAAGATTAGCCTAAGCCACCTTGTTTCTTTACTAGTGGCAGTGAGAAAAGACCTTCCGTTCTGTCCTTCCCACTAGACTAGGATGTTCCTTCCAGCTTTTCACCGCTTCATTTTCTTAGATATGGGGTTACACATTAACCTGTGGAAGTCAGAGGTGGGCTGGGGCAGCACTTTGGAGATCCAGTCCTGTTCTTTGCCCTGTACTTTTTAGGCAGCCCACTGTGATCCTCTTGCTTGTATTAAGTCATATCTTACTCTGAGTAGTCCACTGATGTCAGCGTGATTGCTTCTGGTGGAAATAAATAACAATGGTGAAAAACGCTGGCAGACATAGTTCCTGGGAGTCACTCCCCACCTTATTTTCCATGGATTTATGACTGCTTTGGGTCTTTCAGACAGCAGCTGAAACTTGGAGCCTTTCACAACGTAGTAAATCAGTAAAGGAAAGGAAAAATAGATTACAATGCTGGTCTAAAAGTTAAAAATTAAAGATGTCCATGGTCAGACAGAAGCTATATAAAAAGGAATAAAGATCAGTCAGCCAAGTATTTGCATTTCTTCATGCCCGCTTAAGCTTTCCAGCAAAAATATAAGTAATAATTATTTGGTGTGAAAGACAAAATGCCATGAACTTTTCCAAAGACAACTCTTACAAAGTTACCTTTGTGAATCGCTCAGTTTCACTGGTAAGCAGAAGTGTATCCGTAGTTCCTCAATTAGAGAGTTGGGGTTGTTCAGCCTGTAGAAGAGAAATCTCCGGTGAGACCTTATAGCGGCCTTGCAGTACCTGAAGGGGGCCTACAGGAGAGATGGGGATGGACTCTTTATCAGGAGTGTAGTGATAGGACAAGGGGTAATGGTTTCAAACTGAGAGAGGGTAGATTTAGGTTAGGTATTAGGAAGAAATTCTTTACTGTGAGGGTGGTGAGACACTGGAACAGGTTGCCCAGGGAAGTTGTGGATGCCCCATCCCTGGAAGTGTTCAAGGCCAGGTTGGATGGGGCTTTGAGCAGCCTGGTCTAGTGGGAGGTGTCCCTGCCCATGGCAGGGGGGTTGGAACTAGGTGATCTTTAAGGTCCTTTCCAACCCAAACCATTCTGTGATTCTGTGATCTTCAGGCAATGACCAGCGTGAGTGGGTGGCGTGAGATGCACTGATGGGACCGTGTCATGTGAGGACAGAAGGACTGGCCAAAGAGAACTGCTGTCAGGATTATATGAAAGGAAACTTAGGGACAGGAAAATTCCTAGATTTAACTAGCATTAAAGACTTGGGTAAGAGTCTAATCACATGTTTTAAGAAAACTATACTCTTTCAGACCTCAGATTGTTTTGGCATAGCTTCTTTTTAGTATTTAGGAAGTCTGAAAAAGGAAACAGCGGTCTACCTATATTTAAGCATACTGTAGTACAGTATGCCACAGAAAGTGGCAATGAGGACATGTCTAATTCTCCCATAACTGACAATTATAATCTGAAAGTTGACTCAAACTGAGTTCAATCATTTTCATTTAAAATTTAATTAAAAAAAATCCTTATCTTCTGTTTGGATGAAGACCACAAAAATTCATAAAGGGAGCTGCTATTCCTCCTGATTTGCTATTAACAAAAAAAAAAAAAAAAGAAAAAAGAAAACTGCATTTTGTCAGAACTATCTGTTTCTTCTGGTACTAATTTAAGGAGGGCATTATCTACACATGAGAACTGTATTTTTCAGTTCTAAAATGCTGTAAAAGAGAGAAGCAACAAAAGCTGGGATTGAGGCATCAGTTTCCTCCGTAAGTAAGTAAAAAGGTAGTGCTCCCTATTGAGAGTGCAGCAAGCCTTAGGATCTCTCAGACAGAAAAAGAAAAATCCAAGCAGAGCTTTGTGGAGAACCTTGAAGCTTGAAGCTTTTAAGCATCTGGTACAATTATTAGCGTGGCTGCCTATTGTGCTTACATCTCCAGTTGAGTTGCCTCAATACATCAGCTGTGCAAACACAGGTAGAAAAAGGAGCTTGAAAATGTTTAGTATGTTTTTCTCTGTTCTTCAGAGAGGCTTTTGGTGGTTTTTTCTTCTTTTTTCTTTTTCTTTTTTCTGAGATGACATGCCAGGGTAAAATCCTTTTATTATGCCGGTGAAGTAAGCAGAACTGAACCAGAGATTATTTTTCCCAAAGCATATAAATGTTTAATGTTTATACCGAAAACTTCCTTATAGACTATACCATGGTCAGACTAATGAGGATATTTCGTGTACGTAAGAAGTTCTCGTTATTTCATCTATGTTTCAATGAAGACCTTGCAACAGCTATAGCATTAATGTTGCCAAGTAACAATAATAAAAAAGACAACTTCGATCAGTGTTTGCTTCCTACAACAGATCTATGACATAATATAGATCTTCTGACATATAATAAAGCACGGGTATTGAGTGAAGCAGGTAGGAGGAAAATTTGTAAAATACGGTTCAAATATTCTTTCAGGCAATTCTTCATCAAGACTTGTCGTCCATATGTTTTCCCAAGTGTAAATTTTACATGGGAACAACACTTTTTATGCTTTTGGTGCTTTTTATGCCATTTCTATTGAGATGTCTGAAATGTAAGAACATAAATGTAAGTGTGTTCAAAGCTGAAGACCAAAAAATAGGATGATTTGGCTTTTGAAGGAGAGCATTTACACAAAGTGAAGAAGGAAACCAACATTATTTGGATGGGTATATGGGACATAATTTTATCTACTCAGTTGCTAAAGACGTAGGGGGGTTGTATGTTTATACTCGTGTTTTAAAACTGTTCTTTCCTAGCTTTATCTTTCTGATTCCTTTCTTAAGCATAAAATAAATGGGTCCAAGGAAACAACTCCTATCCCTTGCAACCTAAGCCCGGATAAGATGCACTCTTGTTCTAGAGACGTACACATGTGAGTTCCAGTAGCATCCTAACTTTAAGGAGAACTGAACATGTCTTGAAAGGTGTTGAGGGTTCTCAGTTCCCATTGGCAGTAGGACTGTGTATGTAATTAGTGTTTAAAGCAGTGCATGTACTCAAACTAGCTAAATCTGAGACAAATAGTGGGACTGCTTGTATTCTTGAAGTTAAGCACCCACTTAATATCAGTGGATTTGATTTTTTACTGATTTTGCTATTTAGGAGGTATTTTCCTTACAATAGGTTAGCAAAATAGTTGCAAATCAGTCTCTAAGTTAGAGTTTTCTGTAATAGTGTAGTACAAAATTAATCTGTCAGTATGTACGAAGTCTACAGTTTGCAGTAATTACAGAAACAAAATGTACGTGTCTATGGAAGGAGTGCCAAAAATAAAAGAATGGTAATCAGTCCTTATTTCTGTGCTCAGAAATCTTGACTTTGCACCCTGTTGTGAATTAGCAACGCAAACTGACTTCAAAAAGAAATACACATTCCCAGGGCTCAGTCACACATGTGCCTTGGGGTGCTAATGTTTGAAGACAAAATACACCATGTAGAAGCAAGAGTTGTGTCAGGAACACCTACGCTTTCAAATGCAGTATCGCATTCTTGCTTTGAATTAGTACAAGCAGAGATGTTGCTTCTTGAATCACAAAGGGGAAAGGTACTAACATGCAAAGTGACAGAAGAAAAGCAACATGAACTGTCTTGGTATAAGGAATATACATTAAAACCAAGCCAAAGGTCATGAAGCACAGAACACTAACAAGGCGCGAAAACCCATGGTTATGATTAAGCTAAAGACATAGTTTTGAAAAGTCTAGAAATCAGAGTGGTATCGAGACACTGTGGGATTTGTGGACTACTTGTAATAAAAATAGCAAAGAACAGCAAGGGTGCTTCTAGGAAGCTTAACTTTGCGTTATTTTTCTCCTGTACAGGAGATACACACATTGAAATGGATTGAAAACTACTGAACTTTTTCAAACTTATAACCTGAACAGAATATTCAAGGGAAAAATCAACAGTATTATCCCTATGGTAATTTATTGATGTACTTAATTGTATTGTTTGTTGCAAACACATTATTAGTAACATAAATAAACATGGCATTGGTTTTTACGTCTACATATACAGCTACCAAATGTATGTATAAACAGATTATGTCAGAGTTAGTGTTACACTGGTGAAAGGGGCAGGATGCTGTGGTAGCATGTTGTTTTTTGCTGTTTTGTTATTTCTGTAGCCTATTTACAAATAACATGAAGAACGGCGTTTTTAAACAATTCAATTTAAAAATCAGTATGTGTCCCTTTCCCACAAATCAAACTCCCAGCAGAAGCACCTAAATGAACTATTTATAATTTTGGTGTTGTCAAGACAAGCTAGTAATAGACTTAATAGCAGCTGGACCATTTCCTGAGGAACAGGGAGAGCTGGCTCTGTGGTTTCTTGAAGAAGCAGCCACGGCTTCATGGAAGAGAGAACACAGGGCAGAGGGCAGAGAGCACAGCCCCGTGCAAGGCGTAAGGGGCCAGAGAGAGAATCAGGCAAGAAAACAGACAGAATGAAAAGAGAGATTGAAAAATCCATGCTCTACACATGTATTAGTTTGGTATCGATGAGGTTTTGAATAAAAAAAAAAATAAAAGTTTTGGGAATATGGCCCAGATTTCAAATATATTTCTTTGGGAGCAAGTGTTGTATCTGCTGTGATGCTGTAAAGGAAGAAGAAATAACTTCTTCCTTTCCCTCCCTGGTATCCAGCTGGGCCCTTCAGGGAGCACAGACACCCACGACAGGATCCTCCTGACCTAATTGTAGACACTTAACATGTTGGTAATTAGATCTGAGTTAGCTGTCTGGACTATCTTCATAGCAAAGAAACAGGCAGTTGTATGGCACCATTCCTCTCAGTTGAAATAAATACTCATAATAAATAGGTCAAATTAATCGCTTCCTAGAAATGCGGTTAATCATAAAGGGAGCCCAAGGTGACTAATAGAGGCATAGATCATAAATGCACAGGATAATTCAGGCAGGCAGAGACTTCAGCAAGTCTTGCTCACCTTCCCGCAGGCACTGGGGGCTGCTTTATGTGTCCCTGAAGCCATTGTTTCTCCAGGCTGAACAGGCTCTAGACCTCAGCGTCTTCTCACAGGCCAAGTGCTTCAGCCCAAACCATTGTGGTGGCCCTCCGCTGAACTCACATGAGTTTCCTATACTGGGGAGTCCAAAACTGCATGCAATATTTCTAGAATCATAGAATGGTTTGGGTCAGAAGACACCTTTAAAGACCATCTGGACCAATCCCCCTGCCATGGGCAGGGGCAGCTTTCACTAGAGCAGGTTGCTCAAAGCCCCATCCAACCTGACCTAGAACACTTCCAATGACGGGGCATCCACAGCTTCCTTGAGCTGCTTGTTCCAGAGTCTCACCACCTGCATTGTAAACAATTTCTTCCTTATGTCCTATCTAAACCTACCCTGTTTCAGTTTAAAGCCATTGTGCCTTGTCCTGACACTACAGGCTCTGGTAAAATGTCTCTCTCCATCTTTCTTGTAAGCCCTCTTTAAGTACCAGAAGGCTGCTGTAAGGTCTCCCTGGAGCCTTCTCTTCTCCACGCTGAACAACCCCAGCTCTTTCTGCCTTTCTTCATAATAGAGGTGTTCCATCCCTCTGATCATTTTCATGTCCCTTGTACATGACATTTTCATGTCCCATGTTTCTTGTACTGGAGACCCCAGAGCTGGACGCAGTACTGCAGGTGGGTTGTCACCAGAGCAGAGTAGAGGGGAACAATCACCTCCCTTAACCTCCTGGCTACGCTTCTTTATATGCAGCCCAGGATACGATTGGCTGTCAAGCCCACTGCAAACACGTATTGCTGGGTCATGTCCAATTTTTTGTCTACTGGTATCCCCAAGGTCTTCTCTGCAGGGCTGCTCTCAATCCATTCATACCCCAGTCTGTATTGATACTGGGGATTTCCCCAACCCAGGTACAGGACCTTACACTTGGCCTTGTTGAACTTCAAGAGATTCATATTGGCTCATTTTCCAAGCCTGTCAAGGTCCTTCTGGACGGCATCCCTTCCCTCTAGCAAATCAAATGCATCACTCAGCTTGATGTCATCTGCAAACTTGCTGAGAGTGCACTCAATCCCATTATGTCATTAATAAAGATATTGAACAGGGTCTTTATTAAGTGGTGTCTCTCAGGGGTCTGTATCAGTACAGACCCCTGAGGGGCACCACTTGTTACTAATCTCTACTTGGGCACTGAGATGTTGACTGCAACTCTTTGGACATGGCCATACAGCCAGTTCCTTTTCCATCAAATAGTCCATCCATCAAACCCATATCTCTCCAATTTAGTGACAAGGGTGTTGTGTGGAAGCGTATCAAAGGCCTTACAGAAGTCCAGGTAGGTGACATCAGTTGCTCTTCCCTTATCCACCAGTGCAGTCACTCTATTGTAGAAGACCACCAGATTAGTCAGGTACGACTTGCCCTTTGTGAAGTCATATTGACTGTCTTACATCCCTGTCATACTGTCATTTAGGTGTGGTCTAAGTACTAAGTGAAGCAGGAGATAATCACTGACCTTGACCTACTGGGCTCCTGTTAACATTGCCCTGGATGCTGCTGGCTATCTTTGGTGCCAGGGTGTACTGCTGGCTTACGTTCAGTTAGCTGTCCCCCAAGGACTTCTTCCCACAGCTTCTGCTCCCCAGACCATTGTTCCCCAGCCTGTGTCACCACCAGAGGGTCTTCCTTCCCGGAGGCAAGATTTTGCATTTGTTCTCATTAAGTCTAATGAAGTCCCTGTCAGTCCATTTTCTTTCCAGCCTGTCTAGGTCCCTCAGGACAGAAGCCCTGCCTTCCAGCTTATCTACTGGTCCCCCCAGTTTGGTATCATCTGCCAACTTTCTTGAAGCGCGCTACATCACCTCCTCCAGGTCACCGATAAAGACGATAAACAGAACAGGTCATACCATGGATCTTTATTGTTACTGACCTCCAAGTAGCACTGCCCTCTGGCCCCATCATCCAACCAGTTTTTTACTTATCTGGCTTTTCACCCAGCTGGATCATAGCATCCATAACATGGATACTAGAAGATTATGAAAGACAGCATCAAAACCTTCCTAAAGTCAAGATGAGTGTGATCCCTTATTCATAAGTCCAGCCACCTTATCACAAAAGGCAATCAGGTGGGTCAGGCATGGTAAATCCGTGCTGACTGTTCCCAGCAACTTCACCTTCCTGTGGCACAAGTTTGTTCCCAGAGAACTCATTCCATGATTTTCCCTGGGGACTGAAGTGAAGCTGACTGGCCTGTAGTTGCCCAGATATCCTTTCAGACTATTTTGAAGATGGGTGCAACATTTGCCTTCCTCCAGTTATCAGAGATCTTCCCTGATCTCCATAACTTTTAAAATATGATAGAAAACAGCCTTGCAAGGTCATCGACCAGCTCTCTCAGCACTCAGCGATGCAGTCCTGCAGGTAGTGTGGACTTGTTTAGCATGAGTCCTCTGAAGTGTTCCCTGACTTCATCGTCATCAACAGCTGATTGCTCTTCTTTTCCTTGAACCCTGCCTCTAAGCACAGGGGCCTGGGAGACCTTGTTGGTGAAGGCTGAGGGAAAGAAGCTATCAAGCCTCTCAAGCTCTCTGAGTCTGCTGCCACCGAAACCACCCGCCACCCTCAGCAAGAGGCCCACATGTTCCTTGGTACAGTCCCACAGTTTTCTCATTGACCCTATGGACATAAAACTAGATATATTGGATCATAATTCTTGTTAGTGTCACTGCCTTTAGGTCAACGGCAAGTTGGAGTTAAGCACAGTATGCAAAATAGTAGTGTTGTGGATGCCTACATTACTGCAGCTATAGTTAACTAAGTATTTCAATTATGAAGAGAACTGTCTTTGGTTACTGAACTATTGTAGATATTTTTTTAAAACGTTTTATTTAGGTGTCTAAAGTCTGTGTAAAGTGAAAAAAAAAAAAAAGAAGTAGGTTCTGAAGTAGGTTGTGTTGTACTCAGTGAGTACTACGCCCTCAGGTCCTGATGTTCTTTGGGTCTAATGTCCTGTAAAATACACAATGCCAGTGCCAGCTCTGGTGTTTCTACATCTGCAGAGTAAATATCCTTGCATTTTCTTTAACTAAACCAAAATGGTTATTCTCTCTATTAAACCCTTTCAACACTTAACGAGGAGAAGCAGCAGTGGGTCCTTTCCTTACCATGAGAGGGCCATAAGCTGACAGTCATTGGGCTGAGACACAAAACTGAGGCCATTTTTGCTTAAACTCATGGAACATAAATATGCCATGAGAGTGCCACGGGCGTAGGAGGTCATGCAGAGCGCTGGTCAGCTGTCCTTCCTGGAGGGGTCCGGAACCTGTTTACTTGCAGGACAGGAAGAGATAAAGTTTACTGACTTCAGTTGGACTTATAAACATATTTGAGCTGAGCATGTGGTGGAGCGGCTAGCTAAGTCCAGGATGAAGGACGCATTGTAAATGCGTGGGTATTTAATTTGTCTACTCCATTTTGACCAGCAAAGTCTTAAAGGACTTAGAAATCATCAGCACATTGAAGATATTCTAATAAGCTGATCTATGGCTTTGGCAAATCTCTGTTCTACTGTCGTCTTTTCCTTTTTTTCTACCTTTTCTCTGCACTTTACAGCCTTAATAGCATGAACTGTCAAATACAATGTATTTGTTCAGAGCCTATAGTCGTTTGGGATCTCTAGACACTTTAAAATTATAACAGTGCTCAATAGTATATAATGTGTACGCTTTTAATAAACTACTATTACTTATACTATTTGTTGTACTTTATGTTATAGTTTTTCAGTACCGTTAAAAATTTATAAAATATTATGTCTAATTTATAGCACATGGATATACCAACCTCCATAGGCTAGTTTGAGATGCAAGGTTAAGTCTGTTACAACTTTTATAGGTTATAAGCCATTCCGAAATTAGCTTACTTTTTTAACATCTGCAGGGCAGCACTAATACACAAAACACACTATGAGATCCAGAAATATTCTGTATCATGGCTAACATGTCAGCATCTGTTCTCACATCTTCAATTTTAGCATATAATGTTAAGATGAAAAGTATGTAAATCTTTCACCGTTTGGAGGGCTTGGTTCCATGCTTGTTCTTAAACAAATTACATAGTTAATTTGCATTTAATTGAAAGTTCACTGTGTATGCTTAAAATAAAGTGAGACTTCAAAAGCAATGTGATTTTTCAAGCTAACGCTGTGACCGCTTGACAATTTGCTCCTCTTGCGTGATGCGCAGGGATGGCTGTTGCATTGCTCAGGATCCAGACATTTCAAAAATCACTGTAACATTTTCTCAGAGAAATTTTGAGGGAAAAGACCATGTGGAAATAATAATCTAGATGCTCTGCGTTGCCCAGCAATCAGTGTGTGCAGCAGGAAGGGGCTAAATAGTAGTGGGAAAAACAAGGGACTTGGGGGTTAAGTGATGACAGGAAATGCCTCAACTCAAAAAGCGTCTCTGTTTAGGATAAGACTTGAGCAGCCATGTGTAAGTCTCTGTGTCTGTGTCTGGCCTGACCTGCTGGGGTCATGCTGTGGGGTCCTGAACCCTTGTAGAACAGACATGGAGGCAGCTGCGGCTCTCCCGTTTCTGTCTAGCTTCAGTACCTCTTTTTTTTCCCCTCAGTAGATATGGAGTAGATATGGATGCCAACATGGATGCCTCATAGCTGGCTGCGCATCTACCCCGAGGAACATAAAAATATACCTGGGTCGGATAACGTAAAACATTACCGTTGCGGTCACACGCAGCTGAGGTACCAAAAATGCTCTGCCCAGTTTGGTCAGAGCACAGAAACCCTCCAGTGCTGACAGCAGTTCTGTGTCATGGGCACTTCCAGCTGGGAATGCGCAACTGCTGGTCGCTACCAGGGAACCTGGACCACTCGACAGCCAAGTGGTAGACAGAAGGCTGTTCTTGCACAGATATCATGAAACTGAGTTCACGTCTTCTTGCATAAATTTAACCAAGTGCTGCTCCTCATTTCAAAAGTGAGGCTAATAATATTGGCATTATCGGTTTAGCTTGTAGATTTTTCCACTACAGTCTTTCAGTATGTATTGGCATTCTGACCAAAGTTCTCAGTGTCAGCTGGAATTTGTAGGTGTTTTTAAAAATAGAAAGAGTCAAGGAGAAAACCAGCAAGGTAGCATTTGGCCATGTTGCTGGGAACAGCACTGTTCCAGTACTTGAGATGAAATGTTGATTAATAACAAAAAAACCCTGCAGTATATCATTATTTTGAATGGCTGCATGAAACCTTTCCTGATGCATTTGTCCATCATGCCAGGACCCGGACCTTGGACTTGCCTCATCACTATGGGCTTGCCTGGAGATCGCTGGATGGTGGATGACCTTGGTTGCCTGCACAGACATGCTCCCCACACAGGGAAGGGTTCTGACTTCCCTTGACCCCAGACCTCTTTCATCCCCACAGACATGTCCAGCGACCCAGACTGATGGTTGGCCTGGTTGCCATCCCTGGCTCTCCTCTTTTCTCTTTGTTTGGGTGCCATGGGACTGCAGCCCATTGAGGAATCGATGTGCTGCCAGCCCCACCATCACTCCCAGCTGCCAGACCCCCTGCCCTTGTAGAGCCTCCCACAGTTGCTGCTTCTTGACAGAGCCTGGCTGTCAAGCACTCAGCAGACACTATTGAGTGTTTGAGCACAGGACGTGCATGTGGGTACTTTTATTACAGGTGGTGCTAGAGATGTTTTTTTGGAACTGCTTGTGACTTGTTATGAACCAAATAACCCTCCCTCCTCATTCGACTCTGTTCTTAAAATACATTTTATACATTTTTTTTTTTTTCACCAGTATGGCCTTGTACTTTACTCCTTCGTGTATGCCTCAAAGTATTACAAGTAGCTAATGTTTCGGATAATATTTAAGCAGGAACATGGCTATTTCCTATTTATTTATACAAAACTAAACACGCATTCAAGGATCAATAAATAACAGAGTATGACCGCTACCAACTAGAAAATGCCAAAATTATGGTGAAAAAAGGCCAAGTGTAGAGAGTATATCTTGCCAACAACTTTTTTATTGTCTAGCCGTATGAAAGTCCTTTATCTTCTCTTCCTGCTCATTGTCCTTTGGAAGAACAATTATCCAATATATATTGGATTGTTTTGGCTACATATATATTGGGCTATACAAAGCCCAATATAATCTTGGGCTGTACCCTTGAGAAAATCAATAGAAAGTGTCTGCGGGTTTTTGTAGTGTGTTAAATGCAAAGATGCCACTACTTTAATTTCACTTATTAAAGTGCTTTGTGTGTGTGTGTGTGGAGATTAACTGTACTCTACTTAAGTTACTGTTTAGTTAGCGTTATAACTTTTGCCAAAGAACAATTATATTATCTCTTCCAAAGTTATTTTGTGCCCTTAGATAAGTCTGCCCACTAACTCCAAATACAAGCTGACTTTAATGGGGCCGTAAGTGAACTAATTTAACCCACTTAAATCTGGCTGGGCTTCAGAGCCAGCTGGTGTTTTCCTTGCATGGCACAGCTGAGAACTCCTCAGTCTTCCTCTTGCTCCCTCATAATCTGACACGGCATCTATCCACAGGCTTTTGGCACCCCCTCACCCTCGTTGAATAAATAGTGAGGAGCACTGGTTTTTAAACCAACGAGATTATAATAAATGTTGATAGGAGTCAAATTCTGGAGCTTAAAAGGTCTCCCCCTCTGTGTCTTGTGTCTGTGCTTTCCTGGCAAATAAGTTTAAAGGCATTATTTCTGTAGAAGCCCTGTTGTAACCTGTGACTGTGTTATTATCAGTATTTTTATCCATACTATTATCCTCAGTGATATTTTTAAAACTTCTGGTATTATTTTTATGTGTGAGTTTTGCAAAAATTCTCTTGAGTATCAAACTAATTTTTAGATATCATTTTCTGATTACAGATAAATATGGAAACATAAAAAGGGTTCTAGCGGGTGAATAAATTATTCCTTATAAAATGTTTTCATGTTTCTAACTCCATGGCCTAAATTTTAAAATGTCACCAATTATTTTGAATGAGTTTTTGGAACCCTCACCTGAGTTATAAATGTGCCTGGTTTTGAGAAAACACTACAATCAGAAAGTACTAAGCAATCCCTTGCTGAAAATGTGCCCCTTTTGAGCTATCTGTCTCAGGCAGAAAATTAAAATTTAGATTCTCAAAACCACAGATTGATATTTGAAAATGTAAGATAAGTATAGAAGAAATCCCATTCCTGCAGAAATTCTTCATAAAATCGGTTGACTTCTTTGGTGATAGTATTTTACAAGTTCTTAGTGTAATAGTTGCTCAACAAACAAGAAGCTTTGTTGTTATTTTACACAAGGCATACTGTTAAGGATTTTAACTAGCAGAAAAGTTTCCCTTGAATATTTTCTATGCATCCTGCTTCCTCCATTCAAAGCTCTGTCCTTTGGTTTGTTTACATCGTCTTCATTAGATTATACTAATCCACATGTATCTTAGTATATTTATAGGAAATATCATTCCCTCATGGATACCTTTTACTGGTGACAGTAATTTCTATTTTTAGTTGAACGACATATTTACTGGGTGCCGGTGCAAGTGCTTAGTTTCAGATTTGTAACACAGACAAGGTTTCTTGAGCCAACAGCTTTATGGACATATTACTATGGGTGATAACAAAGGTGTCAAATACTTATACACAAATCGTGTGTATTCTTACATTTCCAAGATTTATATATTTAAAATTCTGCCAGCTTCACTCCTCAGACTGCGCCTAGGGTGGTTTTTTTTTTTTGAGCTAACCCCTCCGTAAATATATGCCTATATTAAAATAGGCAAATACCAATATCTAATTCTCTTTGCAAAATCTGACAGAGATTTAATTTCATTTCATTGCAGGCTAGCCATTACCATGCCCAAAACATTACTATAAATGCCTATCTAGAGCAGAAGAGTCTCTGTCAGTGGAACTATGTCCCATGAGTATTTTGGGAGAGCCCTCTAGTGGGAAAAGAGGATGGTTTTTGGAAGAGGTTTTTTTTCTGTCACACCGCATGACTGAAATGCATGATGGGCCTACACTGCAATATGGGGAGAGGAAAGAAGAAAAGGGCGTTTTGCTAGAATAATCAGAAGTTAGATGCAAAAAAAATCATTGTAGATCAGGCCAGGTCAGGGTGCTTTATGGAACTGCGTAAAATGTGATTGTCATCTTCCCTGTGTGTGTCTTTATTCCTCTTTTCCTAGAGGAAAAAAAGACACAAGAAGTTTCTTTTATTAGATGTGCTGCATATTTTTTATAGAAAAATCCTGCATATCTTTGCATAAACAGCAGGTTTTAAATGCCTTTCAGTAGTACCCAGCATAATCTTCTCCATAATTTTTACAGGAACTGGGGCCAGACTGACAGGTCTGTGGTTCCCTGGGTCTTCCCTCATGCCGTTTTTTGTAGACTGGAGTAACACTGGCCAGTTTCTAGTCAGCAGGGACCTCCCCAGGCTCCCAAGGCCCTTTGTAGCTGATTGAGAGGTGTCCTGCCGTAACATTCAATAATTCCTTCAGTACTCTGGGATGAATCCCATCAAACTTGTGATGAGTCTCATCATGAACTTGTGAATATTCAGCTGATACAGCTGGTCCCTCACAATTTCACTGCCCACAAAATGACAGTCATTGTTCCCAAACTCATGGTCCTCTGACTCAGGGGACCAAGCACCCTAAGGTTTATCATTAATATTAAGTACTGAGGGGAAAATAAGCATTAAAAGCATCAGCCTTTTCTTCATCACCATTTGTCAGGTGACCATCTTCATCAAGTATTGATCCAGTATTATACTTAGACCTCCTCTTGCTATGAACATACTTAAAAAAGCCCTTTTTTATTGTCTAACACAAAGCTGGCCAGTTACAACTCTAATTGGCTTTGGCGTTTTGTGTTTTCTCCACACACATGTGAACTACAGCTCTGTGATCTTCCTGTGAAGCCTGACCTTGCTTCCGGAGATCATACAATTTCTTTTTCCGCCTGAGATGCAATAGGAGTTCCCTGTTCAGCAAAGCTGGTGTTCCACCTGGCTTGCTTGACATAAGACAGCAGGGAACTGCCTGCTTCTGTGTTTTCGGAAGGTGGTTCTAAAAAACTGGCCTGCTGTCATGGACCCATAAGTCCTCAAAAGCAGATTCCCAGAGGACACTGCAAACTAGCTCCCTGAGTATCTTTCTCAAACCCCAGGGTAGCAACTCTGCTGTCCTTTATGTCTTTACACCAAAAATGTTAAACTCAACCATTTTGTGGTTACTGGGGCCAATACACCCACCAACCTTCACATCTCCTATGAGTCCTTCAATATTATCAGTTGGGTAGATAAGCAGCCATGGGGAGATAATGAGCAACAGAGCGACTCACCTTGTTGGCCATGTGCAGCCTGAGTGAGGAAAGTGCAACCCTTGTATGACATTTTTGTCTTCTTGGACAGTTAAATAGCAGGCAGAGGGAGGTGAAACACAGAGAAAGAGAGAGGAAGAAAAGGATGGTAAGGGATTTCTCCAAATACTGAGACTAGCCAGATATACGTTTGCTACTTTATTTCCATAAAGTAACAGTGAGAATCTTTAGGAAGAAGGACATGTGAGGAAATGCTAAGAAGTGGCGCTGCGGCTTCGTGGTGCGCAAGTGAAATCTGCCGTCCAGAGCAGAAGGTCACGGGTGCCTCTCTCCTCGCCTCCGCCGAGGTGGTGCTGGGGCTGCATCGTGGCCCTGGCAGCCCAGGCGTCAGAGCTCACCCAGGGAACCCAAGCAGCAAAAAGAAATTGGCACCTCCGGGGAGAGAGTCAGAAAGCGCTGATGAAAGCATGGAGGCAGGACCAGGCGTGTCTTTGTCTCCCCTTCTACGGGAAGTTCAAGGGCCGCTCTCCCAAGGGCAGGCGCATGCGTCCTGCCTGGGGCCACCTCTGTGCAGCGCGGAAGTGGTGTTTGGTTTAGTGGCCAGCCCAGCCCAAACCGCGACAGTGGTGCATGAGCGAGATGTGCCGGCCAGAGCAGAAGGGCACAGGTGCCTCTCTCCTCGCGCCCGCTGAGGTGGTGCTGAAGGCCAGGCGTCAGAGCTCATCCAGGGAATCCAAGCAGCCAAACTAAATCGGCACCTGCAAGGACAGAGTCAGAAAGCGCCGATGAAACCATGGAGGGGGAACAAGCATGACTTTGTCCCCCCTTCTTTGGGAAGTCCCATGCAAAAGGGGTAGTTCCTGGCACAGGAGAGAGGGCCCTTACTGGTGGCGCCTACGGTGATGCTTTGGCCCCTTCTCAACACATGCGATAGCCTGAGGGCACGGCAAGTTGGCAGAGATGCGCGGTGCCCCTTTGCCGGGCAGCAGGGCTGGGCAGGGAGCCCGCGAGGAACTGTGGTGTGGCCCTTTGCAAAACCTGCGTAGCAGCATCCCTCACCGTCCCTTGCTAGAAACCCCGGTCTGAAGGCAAAACAGGCTTCTCCTGTATGGTTTGGTTGATTTCTTCTTGCCTCGATTATCTCAGGTGAAATGGGAGCCTTTTAAGAAGTGCCAACATCCCAGCGTCTACAGCTCCTTGGCACAACTCCGTGCTGTGTCTTTGGGATTCAGACAACACCAGGCAGTGCTAGGATGGTCAGCTGACATGAGCGGAAAAGTGGGACTTTGCCTCTTTCTGTTGGTAGTGTGTCAAAGAACTCACACCTGGGAGCCTTGTGACCCTGCTGGGGGATCTGCTCAGCCTTGCGCCAACATTGCTCCAACGAGTGCCAAATGCAACCTGCCAGGGTTGGGGTGGCTTGTTCCTCCTGATGTGCATGTTCTGCCGAGGGCAGGCGCATGCTTCCGCTCTGGGGCCACCTCTCTGCACCTCGGGAGTATTTCCCCTGCTCAGAGCAGTGTTCAGAGCTTTGAAAGACGGACAGCCGAGTCTGCTACGCACCTGGGCTCCTCGTTCTCCTTGCCTGCTTGGATGTGCTCCGTTGCCCGTCCCTTAGAGCTGACTTTTCCGCTTTCTCCTCTTTCTCTCTGGTTGCCCGTCGCTCCCCTCTTCACAGGATGGTTTTCTCTTTCTGGTTTCTTGTGAGGAGCCGGGCAACCTTTCCATTCAAGAGTATTGTTAGACAGGGAAAGCCGGGATAAACTTGAACCAATTCTGCTCTTAACCAAAGCCGTCTCATTTTACCTGCTCTCCTGCGACGAGCTCTGCTGGGGTCGGCTTTCTGGCACCACTGGAGGCACCTGCAATGGAAATGTGGCAGTTAAGAGGTGGCAAGGACCTACCTGCCCCAGCTCTGAAAGGCAGATCCTTCGCATGGGTTTGCTCCATTCAGCTGAGCCGCTGCTGTTGGGATCCCCACGCAAAGTGCGATGGCCAACCTGCATCAGCCTTCCTCTGCGCTTTTGCAGAGCTGCAGGCTGCTGCGTGACCTTGTTTGTCCCTGCGGCGGCAGCAGTCCCACCTTTGGAGGGGGGAGGCTTTTGTTGTCACGCTTTTTGTGGCCCCGACATACCTCTGCTGTTTCTTCTGCCCGTCGTGCTGGCGACTCCTCGCCCGATGCCCCAGCAAGGCCAGCCTCCTCCTCCTCAAAGAGTTCCCCATGGTGGTCGATGAGGAACTCCACCAGCTGCGTCACCTGCACACAGCAAACCATTGGTTTCCACCTAGGTGCCTGAAAAGGGGTCAAACAGCCTCCCCCACCGCAGACCCTTGCTTCTGCGCACAAAGCTGCAGCTGTGCGCAGGGCTGCTCTTCCCGGCACCTCTTCCCGTCCACCAGCGTTTGCCCAAGAGAGGAGGCAGCCAGGTCCCTGTGAGCTGCAAAGCTCGGGTGGGTCCGGAAGGCTGTGGGCGGCTGGTAACCAGAGCGTACCTTCTGCGTCACCTGGACCAGCCTGTCCAGGGGCAGCGTGTGCTCCTCGGGTGGGCTGAGGAGGTTTGCCCCACGCAGATGGCCAGGTTGTGGGCTGTCATCTTGCTGGTGGCCTCGTTCCTGCTGATGTCTTGCAGCAGGGACAGCAGGTGTTTGAGGAGGAGGAGGTTGGCTTGGGGCAACTTGCTGGCCACTCTGAGGGAAGAGGAACACAATGTTGAGGTAGCCCAGGCTAATCTCCCCCAAGCCCAGGCAAGGGAAGGCTCCCTGGCCACGCATGGTCTACAGCAGAAGGACTGCCTTCCCTGAGGTACGGCCACCTCCCTCCCTCCCTCCCTGCCCTCCTGGCTAGAGTCCCTCCATGGAGCAACCCCCAATGCCTGCGGGAAGTGCTCCAAGGAGAGAAGGGCTTTGCTGTGCCACTTTTCCCCACGGCAGCCAGGGGTGGCTGGCACAGAACACGGCCTTTTCAAGGAGGCCGTTGCTTTGCAGGCAAGTGCCGGCCTCTGCCAGTCCCTGCGCAGCAGGCAGGCTGCCGGCCACTTACTCTTTCAGTGCCGCCAGCTTCTCCTGCCTGCTGGTCATCTGCAGGGCGCTCATCCACTGCTCGTAGAGCTGTGCCTCCGGGAGCTTGGAGGGCATCTTCCGGAGGAAGTCCTGCAATGGCAAGGGCTGTGGGTGAGGCTTTGAGCACTCCCGCGGGGAGCACAGGCAGCATCCCCGGCACTCTGGCTCACGAGCAGGCAGCCGTGTTTTGTCTCCTGCTCTCACAGGTGCCCATGGGCAGCGAGAGAGCCAGGAGGTGCCGAGCCCCAGGTCAGCAGGGTTTACCTTCAAGATGACGGCCAGCAGTTCCGCGGGCTGGCTTTCAAGATGGACCTCCGCCCCGCTGTCGAGGGCCTCCCTGAGCTCCCGGGAGGCACACTCGCTGGCCGCCAGCTGGAAGATGCCCTCCATGGATGGCCCGTGCTTACGCAGAAGAGCCAGCAGGTCCTGCGGGACACAGAGGAGGAGAGCTGCTTGGCTGGAGACAGGCCCTGGGGCAGGTGAACCTACCCTAGGGGCAGGAGCAAGCGTGGGCAGCTCTGCAGCTCTCACTGGGAAAGGAACCATGGGAACATGGGGAGGAACTGGCTTTGTCCCTGAGTCCCACTTGGGCTCCCTCTGCTTGGGCCAGTGCCTCTGTGGAGGAGCCAGAGGGATGGGCACCCTCTGGCCAGGCATGCTTACCTGGATGGGCTGGGGCAGGGTGCCGTCCTGGCTGCAGAGAGCTGCCAGGGGCCGGCCAAAGAGAGCCCCGCTGCCGCCAGAGCCCGATGGCTTGGGCTCCTCTGCAGCAGCCGAGGTCCCTCTCTGGGCAAAGGGCCAGGGCAGGTGCATCCTCCACCTCCTGCGGGTCCCACCTGCTGTCAAGGAAAAGAGAGCAAAGAGATGTGGAGGAGAAGCGCCAGGCGAGCACTCCCAGACGCTCTCAGCTCTGTCCCCTCCGCTGCCCAAATCAAGGGAGAGATGTCCTTTGGGAAGGAGGGGCCCTGGGGGCTCAGCTCTCTCCTGTCGCAGAGCCATGGGGATGGACATGCCCGGCAGGAAAGGCGGCAGCAGCAGCCCCGGTGCAGCACGAGTGGCCGCCTGCAGAGGAGAAGGGCCGTCCCGTCCCCACCTTCTCCAAACTCACCAGCCGCGTGGCCAAGTCCACCTTGGTGGCCAGAGGGGATGGGAGGTGGCTGCTGCTTGGGACCAGCCTGCAAGAGATGCGCTGCGCTCAGCGGGCAGCGCTGCAGCAGACAGGGACCCCGGCGAGCTGCATCAGCCCTGGACGTGTGTGAGAGGTGGAGACGGCCGAGACTGCAGCCCGGGCGATCCTCACCTCTGCCTGGCCCTGGACCAGCCTCTCCAGGCTGCTGGCACGGACTGTCGTCGCCTGGGCAAGGGAAAAAGAGCAGAAGGTGAGAAGCCACGCAGCTGCTGCTGGGCTGGAGCAGGCTGTGGGGGCAGAGCGGGAACGGGAGGGACACTCACAGGATTGCGGCGTCTCAGCTCCTTCAGCAGGCGCTTGAGGGAGGGCAGCAGGGTGACGCGGGCTCCCTCCACTCCTTCTGGTGGCCTGTGCGCAGGGAAAGGGCAGAGAAAGAGCTGTGTGAGACCCAAGCCGCCTTGTCCCTCTCCTGCCCGCCCGGGGAGCACTCCCAAGCTGCCCCGAAGCAGCCGGGGAGCGTGCGGCGGTGGAGCGGAGAGCAGGGGCAGTGGTGAGGCCGGGGCTGGGCAGGCGTTGGCTGGACACAGCTGGGCGAAGCAGCTGCGCCAGCTGTGCCCGCTGGAGAGGTGCCCGCAGCCGTGGGGGCACCTCTCCCCAGCTGGGCAGCGGTGTTTCGGCACGGTCCGGCTGCACCTGGAGCATCCCCCCGTGCTGTGAGCCCAGCTCTTACCCAGCGTCCTCCTGACAGTGCTTTTTGGAACCGAGAGCCTTTTGTCGGCAGCCTCACGTGGGCCAGCCGGGCACTGTTGTGACCCCCACAGCTGTGTCCCACGTGAGGATTCCCCTGCCTTGTGAAGATGGGACAAGTGAACTGCTGCCACGGCTCCAGGTGAGCTCCCGCCATGGCTCGGGGACACGCCGGCACAGCCGTGCCCCGCAGCAGCCGCCTTGCTCATCATGCCCGATGCCGTCTGCTCCGCAGGGACGACCCGGAGCCCGTGCAGCAGGGCCTGCCTGCCGGAGCAGCACCCGAGCCGCTGCAGCGGCAGCGCGTGCGGGTGACCCAGGGCTGGCGCACGAGGACCAGGGACCTCCTCCTCTTCCAGGACTCACTGGCCATCGCCAAGGCCAAGTAAGTCTGACAGAGCCCAGCTGCCTTTCCTCCCGAAAGCCGGTAAAGTCAGCTTTCTCGGTAAAGCCGAGTCCAGCATTGTGATGGCATCGATGGCAGAAGAGGGGGGTGGTGTCGGGGGAGGGGCACCGGGGGGCTCTCCCCAGTATAGAATCATAGAATCGTGGAATCATAGGATGATAGAATGGCTTGGGTTGGAAGGGTCCTTAAAGACCATCTAGTTCCAAGCCCCCTGCCATGGGCAGGGACACCTCCCACTAGACCAGGCTGCTCAAAGCCCCATCGAGCCTGGTCTTGAACACTTCCGGGGAAGGGGCAGCCCCAACTTTTACTGGGGAAACCCATTCCAGCGCCTCACCACCCTCACAGTAAAGAATTTCTTCCTAATATCTAATGTAAATTTCCCCTCTCTCAGTTTAAAAACCGTTAGCCCTTGTCCTATTGCTACACTCCCTCATAAAGAGTCCCTCCCCATCTCTCCTGTAGGCCCCCTTTAGGTACTGAAATGCCGCCCTATGGTCTCCCCGGTGAGCCTTGTCCAGTTGAATAACCCCAACTCTCTCATCCTGTCTTCATAGGAGAGGTGTTCCAGCCCTCTGATCATTCTTCGTGGCCCTCCTCTGGACCATGTGGTTGGCCCTCTCTTGTAGACCCTAGCCTCTAAAACATGGAGGGGTAACTCCAAGACACAGAGTGACCAGAACAGTTGAGTTTCTGAGCACCTTTGAACCTGTATTTTTCGATTCCTCCTTCCCATCAGCACTTGGCATCACCACTTCACCCTGCAAGAGCAAGGCAAGATCATGGTCAGGACCCAAACAGAAGTCTGGACCTTCTTGTCACTCAACATTTGAGCACAGAGCCAGTGGGAAGGTAGAGGAGATGAAAGGATGATCGGGACCTTTCTCTGTGCAGGATGTTTGTTCCCTAATAGCCTGTTTGTTCCAATAATGATAGCCGCCCTTCTGAGGCAGACAAGACTTTGAAAGGACTTGAAATGAATAAGTTGCTATTTCACAAGTGGAATATACTTTTGGTAACTCCTACAATAATTTGATGTAGGTATATGTAGGAGAATACATGGTATAAATCCAACCACAGCTTTTGCAAGTGATCACGGGTTGCTGCTTTAGAGTGGAAAAGCAGCCGAGCCCTCTTGTACATGACAGCAGTGAGATTCGTGTTCCGTTCTTTGCACACAAGCTACTTGGTGGGGTGGTGGCCAACCGTCTGGGTGACTTTGGACTTCTGGAAGTTCTGCTGCTTTCTTGACACTGCAGAGAAACCAAAGCACCTTCCAAAAAGCAGCCATGGGTATTTCTAGCTTCTCAGGAGACACTCTGGCTGAGGTGGGAAGGACTGCTCTTTACCCTTCTAAGAGCTTCAGAAGCCCAAACGCATGCTGACGTTTGTTCTGCCTCCAGTTACAATAGCAACCAATGGGTGCTGTGGCTTGAGGGGCTCTCTGTGATATTACTGGTGATGGTGGCCTTAGACAGAGAAGTGTTACTTAACAACAATTAAAGCTACATTCTAAAAATTGTTTTTCCTGCTGCCTGGCCATTTATTTTGAAGCCTTTCCGAAGGACAGCTAGGGCGGGTCCATCACAAATCGTTGCTGTAGTAGAAGCGGACAGCCGGGGCTCTTGTCGCTGCTGTGCTTGCTGCTGCCACAAGTGCAGTGGCTGACCCGACTGCGGCCAGCGGGGTCATCTCCTCTTCAGAAGGAACAAACCACGAAACAGAAAACGGAAAAAGCAAAGTTAGTGGCTGAGGAATTTGTTGTACCAGAAGAACTTAGAGCTGAGCTCCATCCCCACGAATGCCATAGCTGAGTACCGTTGGACTCTCTAAATGAAAATACATAAACATAGAGCTGGGGAAATGTGGCTTTTTTTTGATTTGTCAGGAAGAGATCGCGTGGAAATTAAAAAGTAGAAATTCATGAAGGAAGTATAATTTAGTCTGCCCATCACCTAAAAATGTAGCATCGGTTCTATATAACTAATGTTTTATATTGTTCTCTGGGTTGAAAGGCTGTAATTTATGTGTTAGAATAGAATAGAATAGAATAGAATAGAATAGAATAGAATAGAATAGAATAGAATAGAATAGAATAGAATAGAATAGACTATTTCAGTTGGAAGGGATGTACAACGATCATCTAGTCCAACTGCCTCACCACTTTAGGACTGACCAAAAGTTAAAACATATTATTAAGGGCATTGCCCAAATGCCTCTTAAACATTGACAGGCTTGGGGCATCGACTGCCTCTCTGCAAAGACTGTTACAGTGTTTGATCACCCTCTTGGTAAAGAAATGTTTCCTAATGCCAAGTCTGAACCTCCCCTGATGCAGCTTTGAACCATTCCAATGTGTCCTGTCTCTCTAGAACTACATGAAAGGAGGTTGTAGAGAAGTGGCGGTCGGTCTCTTCTCCCAGGTAACAGGCGACAGGACAAGAGGAAACATCCTCAAGTTGCACCAGGGGAGGCTTAGATTGGATATTAGGAAAAAACTTTACACTGAAAGGGTTATTAAGCATTGGAACAGGCTGTTCAGGGAAGTGGTTGAGGCACCATCCCTGGAGGCATTTAAAAGACAGGTAGACATAGTGCTTAGAGATATGGTTTAGTGATGGTTTTTGTCAGAGTTAGGTTGATGGCTGTACTAGATGATCTGAAAGGTCCCTTCCAACCTATGAAATTCTATGATTCTTTGGATCCCAAGTAGAAGCAATCAGCACTTCCCTCTCCACTTTGCCTCCTCAGAAAGCTGTAGAGAGCAACGTTGTCGCCCCTCAGCCTCCTTCTCTCCAAACTAAAACCCAGAGTCCTGAGCTTCTCCTCGTAGGACATTCCTTCCGGCCTTTTCACCAGTTTTGTTGCCCTTCTCTGGATGCACTCAAGTACCTTAACACTGTGGGGCCCAGGACTGCACACACCACTCAAGGTGAGGCCGTACCTATGCTAAATGCAGTGGGATAATCAATTCTTTGGCCAGCAGTTTGTACTGTGTTTGATGCACCCCAGGATGTGGTTTGCCTTCTTGGCTGCCAGGGCACACTGCTGACTCATTGAGCCTGCTCTCGACCAGCGCTCCCAGACCCCTTTCTGCCGGGCTGCTCTCCACCCACCTCTCCCCCAATTTATACTTGTGTCCAGTGTTACTCTGTCCCATGTGCATAATTTGGCATTTATTCTTGTTAGATTTTATGCCACTGATGATTGCCCAATGCTCCAGTCTATCTAGATTCCTCTGCAAGGCTTCTTGTTCCTCGAGAGTCAACAGCACCTCCCAGATTAGGATCATCAGCAAACTTACTAGGGGTCCTGGTAGTACAATCTGTAGAGAAAAATGACCTCTGGAACAGGACCTGTTAGTCTAGAAATAACCACAGACTCCTGGAGTTGGTGTCCTCAGTCTACAGCATTGGCTGATGCTGTGCAAAGAGGGAAGGACCAGGGCTTGGTCTGTTGTGACCCATTGAGCTTCTGGGTTGTGTCTCTATCATGTCTTTGATGACAATGACTTCTGTGCCAGCTGCCAGAATATGCATTTCCATGTTCTGTCACATTTTGAATTTGATAAGGTTTGTGGCTTTCTCTCTCTAATGAGAAATTACAGGAGAATTACTGCCTGTCAGCTCAGCAGAGTACCCAGTACTTCTCAAATGGGGACCACTACTGGTGGGGTCCTTTTACCAAAGGATTGTATTGTGAGCACAGGAGTCTCCAAATGCCCACTTCTGCCCACCAGAAAGCCCTCCATCTTACTGAGATTTAACAGGTTATTCTCCATCAATATAGTGGCTAACACAACCGTTCTTTGGTTACAGGGCATACCCTTCAGCCTGACAATTCTTAATAGGCATTTACAAATCCTTTCCCCTTCTGTGGGGTTCTGTGTACTTTGTTTCTGTTAGGTTTTCTTTCTTCTTTTTTTTTCTGTTTTTTTTATTGGTAATTTTTCAATTGTAAAATTTGGAAATTTTCAACCGAATTCAATCACTATGGCAGCAGGGCTATCCTAGGGATGAATATGCTCAGTTAAAAGATTCCTGAAGTTCTATTGGCTTCAACAGAACTACGCTAAGATATAAACTTTTGAATTTGTGAGCGTGACCACCCTGTAGTGTCAGCACAGGAATATGTGCTCAAAATATAATACATTCAGTAGCATATCCAGAATACAGTATAAGTAGTATTCACCCTATCTTATTTCAGTGCCCACGAAAATAATTCTATTTGTGGAGTTTTCCTGAGTTAATGCCTTTAGGACCTGAAGTTTAAACCTAGTCAATAGGATCTATAAGATTAATTTCAAGTGCAAATAAACATCACTAATAATCTGACCACCCACAAGCAGTTCTGCAAAGAACACTGACTCTAGGAAGAGATCTGAAGGAACACGTATGCTACTATTCAAAAGACAGATGTTGGCATGCAAGGAAATAAGAAAAAAAGCTAGTTTCATTTAAATCTATCACAAAATATACTTACACTTCCGTGAGAAAAAACTCACTGGTTAAGCTTCCATTCTTTTACTGGAGCTGTAATTTATCTCACTGGGAGTAGCAAAAGGACCAAAGTTTGAAGAGCAAGTGCAGTATTTAACTACGCTTATCCAAGAGGACAAGACCAAGTTCATAATGCCACACATCCCTTGCAAATGCACACTTTCGGGAAGAGCAATCCACAGATGACCTTGGGCCCTGCTCTCACAAATCCCACACAGAAGCCAGTTTAGGCAAAACCAAAGGCATATGAGTGAATCACTTCTCAGTACCACAAAGTCATCACACTGATTATAAATTTTAATTTTATTCAGGGAATTCTTAAAAACGCTTCACACAAGTCCTGCTGCAGGGAAGCAGCGCGACTCTCCTATATCAACAGATTAAGTAGTAAAAATGATTATCAGGGTGCAACAAGACACCTTCTGATAACTTTCACTACAAAGTCAGGAGCATTTAAGTTGTATGAGAAATTATAACAACTGAGAAATATAAGAAATGACAGATGTGAGATATGAAAAGTTCTAACAACTACTATTAAAAAGTTTACTATTAAAAAGAATTTATGTGTGCTTTGTGTCTTTAAAATAACGTTTTTAATATCTGAATATATCTGAAAATTACTGAGTAAATATATGATCTGAAGTTAGAATACAAATATGCTTAAAGACACTTTCTAATATTAATTAGACCAAAGTGAAGCAAGCTTTTCTATCATATTTGGATTCTGATAAACTTCACCTTCCTCAGTGGCTTCAGATGAAAATGCAAAAAAACTCTGTAAAAGGCGTTCAAAATGTTAAAATGCTATACCAGCCATTCATAAAATTGCAAACATTTTTTTTTTTTTTTTTTGCTTGGTAAGAATTGATGAAAATACCCAGTTCTTAATTCCCTTTCATTAAATCTTATTTAAAAATCTTATTAAAAAAAGAAAACTTAAAAAAAAAAAGAGAGAAGGAAAAAAGTATCCTACAATACCTCCTCTAAAAATAGATGTAGCGATTTTCCTCTGTGAAATAATCCAAGT